>NC_064627.1:247440398-248640398 GCF_023864275.1 Schistocerca cancellata
AAGAAGGCTTCCTCTAAGCGACCCATGAATAGGTTGGCGTACGAGGGGGCCATCCTGGTACCCATGGCTGTTCCCTTTAATTGTTGGTATGTCTGGCCTTCAAAAGTGAAGAAGTTGTGGGTCAGGATGAAGCTGGCTAAGGTAATGAGGAAAGAGGTTTTAGGTAGGGCGGCAGGTGATCGGCGTGAAAGGAAGTGCTCCATCGCAGCGAGGCCCTGGACATGCGGAATATTTGTGTATAAGGAAGTGGCATCAATGGTTACAAGGATGGTTTCCGGGGGTAACAGACTGGGTAGGGATTCCAGGCGTTCGAGAAAGTGGTTGGTGTCTTTGATGAAGGATGGGAGACTGCATGTAATGGGTTGAAGGTGTTGATCTACGTAGGCAGAGATGCGTTCTGTGGGGGCTTGGTAACCAGCTACAATGGGACGGCCGGGATGATTGGGTTTGTGAATTTTGGGAAGAAGGTAAAAGGTAGGGGTGCGGGGTGTTGGTGGGGTCAGGAGGTTGATGGAGTCAGGTGAAAGGTTTTGTAGGGGGCCTAAGGTTCTGAGGATTCCTTGAAGCTCCGCCTGGACATCAGGAATGGGATTACCATGGCAAACTTTGTAAGTAGTGTTGTCTGAAAGCTGACGCAGTCCCTCAGCCACATACTCCCGACGATCAAGTACCACAGTCGTGGAACCCTTGTCCGCCGGAAGAATGACGATGGATTGGTCAGCCTTCAGATCACGGATAGCCTGGGCTTCAGCAGTGGTGATGTTGGGAGTAGGATTAAGGTTTTTTAAGAAGGATTGGGAGGCAAGGCTGGAAGTCAGAAATTCCTGGAAGGTTAGGAGAGGGTGATTTTGAGGAAGAGGAGGTGGGTCCCGCTGTGACGGAGGACGGAACTGTTCCAGGCATGGTTCAATTTGGATAGTATCTTGGGGAGTTGGATCATTAGGAGCAGGATTAGGATCATTTTTCTTCGTGGCAAAGTGATATTTCCAGCAGAGAGTACGGGTGTAGGACAGTAAATCTTTGACAAGGGCTGTTTGGTTAAATCTGGGAGTGGGGCTGAAGGTGAGGCCTTTGGATAGGACAGAGGTTTCGGATTGGGAGAGAGGTTTGGAGGAGAGGTTAACTACTGAATTGGGGTGTTGTGGTTCCAGATTGTGTTGATTGGAATTTTGAGGTTTTGGAGGGAGTGGAGCTGGAAGTGGGAGATTGAGTAGATGGGAGAGACTGGGTTTGTGTGCAATGAGAGGAGGTTGAGGTTTGCTGGAAAGGTTGTGAAGGGTGAGTGAGTTGCCTTTCCGGAGGTGGGAAACCAGGAGATTGGATAGTTTTTTAAGGTGGAGGGTGGCATGCTGTTCTAATTTGCGGTTGGCCTGTAGGAGGATGCTCTGAACAACCGGTGTGGATGTGGGAGAGGAAAGATTGAGGACTTTTATTAGGGACAGGAGTTGATGGGTGTGTTGATTGGCTGAGTGGATGTGTAAGTGAAGGATTAGGTGGGTGAGGGCAATGGATTGTTCGGTTTGGAACTGGTATAGGGACTGATGGAAAGAAGGGTTGCAGCCAGAGATGGGAACTTTAAGTGTGAGGACTTTGGGGGTGATGCCAAATGTCAGACAAGCCTGAGAAAATAAAATATGGGAGTGTAATCTGGCTAGGGCGAAGGCATGTTTGCGGAGGGAATGTAAATAAAACTTAATGGGGTCGTTGTGGAGGTGTTGTGAGGGTGACATGGTACTAGAAGGTGGAAAGTGGAACACGAGGCTGAGATGAAAATGAACATAAATATAAAAATATATGGGGAGAGATAAAGGTAAAACTAGAAACCAAATGGAGATCTGGTGTGAAAAAAGGCGAAAAAGGGTTGGTTAGAGCTGGGCTATGTTGATCCTGTGGTGAACTTGTGTAGGTGGATAATGATGTGCATAAAGGTTAGGTGGTTGTGTTGCCGCCAAAACACGTTAAAGGGTGGAGAAATACGGGAAAATTTCGAAAAAACTACGTGAGGATGTATTAAAAGGGTGGTTTGGTGGTGGCAGATTATGGAAATGAAGCTAACAATTGTTTGATGAAGAAATAATGACGTTAAAACCTGTGGGAAGCGGCTAAAAATGATCGATGATGTGAGAAAAACGGAAACGGAAATAAAGCAAAAGATATTAAAACTAGCCGAAAAGGTTGCTTAATAGCTGAAAGGAACTGTTTGTGAACTGGAAACGATGGATTTTATAGCAGCGGTAGTGTTGAAAGCGGAAAAAAAAAAAAAAAATTTTGGTTATGGTTTGGAAGTGGGTTACGTATTATTGAGTATATATCGGCGGGATAAAATTGTATACTGGATTACGGTAAAAAAGGAGAAGGTGAATAGAAAGTAAAACTGCTGGCAAAAACAGAAGGAGGAAATAAGATGACAGAAAAGACTACGAAATGTAACAGTGACAATAACAATAACAATAACAAACGTGATTGTTGGGTTCAAATTAATGATATTAATATAATAGAGGGAAAAATTCCATGTGGGAAAAATATATTTAAAAAGAAAGATGATGAGACTTACCAAACAAAAGCGCTGGCAGGTCGATAGACACACAAACGAACACTAACATACACACAAAATCCAAGCTTTCGCAACAAACTGTTGCCTCATCAGGAAAGAGGGAAGGAGAGAGAAAAAGACGAAAGGATGTGGGTTTTAAAGGAGAGGGTAAGGAGTCATTCCAGTCCCGGGAGCGGAAAGACTTACCTTAGGGGGAAAAAAGGACAGGTATACACTCGCACACACACACATATCCATCCACACATACACAGACACAAGCAGACATTTGTAAAGGCAAAGAGTTTCGTCAGAGATGTCAGTCGGGACGGAAGTACACAGGCAAAGATGATGTTGAAAGACAGGTGAGGTATGAGCGGCGGCAGATTGAAATTAGAAATTAGCGGAGATTGAGGCCTGGCGGATAGCGAGAAGAGAGGATATGCTGAAGGGCAAGTTCCCATCTCCGGAGTTCTGACAGGTTGGTGTTAGTGGGAAGTATCCAGATAACCCGGACGGTGTAACACTGTGCCAAGATGTGCTGGCCGTGCACCAAGGCATGTTTAGCCACAGGGTGATCCTCATTGCCAACAAACACTGTCTGCCTGTGTCCATTCATGCGAATGGACAGTTTGTTGCTGGTCATTCCCACATAGAACGCTTCACAGTGTAGGCAGGTCAGTTGGTAAATCACGTGGGTGCTTTCACACGTGGCTCTGCCTTTGATCGTGTACACCTTCCGGGTTACAGGACTGGAGTAGGTGTGTGGAGGTGTTGTGAGGGTGACATGGTACTAGAAGGTGGAAAGTGGAACACGAGGCTGAGATGAAAATGAACATAAACCTCCACAACGACCCCATTAAGTTTTATTTACATTCCCTCCGCAAACATGCCTTCGCCCTAGCCAGATTACACTCCCATATTTTATTTTCTCAGGCTTGTCTGACATTTGGCATCACCCCCAAAGGCCTCACACTTAAAGTTCCCATCTCTGGCTGCAACCCTTCTTTCCATCAGTCCCTATACCAGTTCCAAACCGAACAATCCATTGCCCTCACCCACCTAATCCTTCACTTACACATCCACTCAGCCAATCAACACACCCATCAACTCCTGTCCCTAATAAAAGTCCTCAATCTTTCCTCTCCCACATCCACACCGGTTGTTCAGAGCATCCTCCTACAGGCCAACCGCAAATTAGAACAGCATGCCACCCTCCACCTTAAAAAACTATCCAATCTCCTGGTTTCCCACCTCCGGAAAGGCAACTCACTCACCCTTCACAACCTTTCCAGCAAACCTCAACCTCCTCTCATTGCACACAAACCCAGTCTCTCCCATCTACTCAATCTCCCACTTCCAGCTCCACTCCCTCCAAAACCTCAAAATTCCAATCAACACAATCTGGAACCACAACACCCCAATTCAGTAGTTAACCTCTCCTCCAAACCTCTCTCCCAATCCGAAACCTCTGTCCTATCCAAAGGCCTCACCTTCAGCCCCACTCCCAGATTTAACCAAACAGCCCTTGTCAAAGATTTACTGTCCTACACCCGTACTCTCTGCTGGAAATATCACTTTGCCACGAAGAAAAATGATCCTAATCCTGCTCCTAATGATCCAACTCCCCAAGATACTATCCAAATTGAACCATGCCTGGAACAGTTCCGTCCTCCGTCACAGCGGGACCCACCTCCTCTTCCTCAAAATCACCCTCTCCTAACCTTCCAGGAATTTCTGACTTCCAGCCTTGCCTCCCAATCCTTCTTAAAAAACCTTAATCCTACTCCCAACATCACCACTGCTGAAGCCCAGGCTATCCGTGATCTGAAGGCTGACCAATCCATCGTCATTCTTCCGGCGGACAAGGGTTCCACGACTGTGGTACTTGATCGTCGGGAGTATGTGGCTGAGGGACTGCGTCAGCTTTCAGACAACACTACTTACAAAGTTTGCCATGGTAATCCCATTCCTGATGTCCAGGCGGAGCTTCAAGGAATCCTCAGAACCTTAGGCCCCCTACAAAACCTTTCACCTGACTCCATCAACCTCCTGACCCCACCAACACCCCGCACCCCTACCTTTTACCTTCTTCCCAAAATTCACAAACCCAATCATCCCGGCCGTCCCATTGTAGCTGGTTACCAAGCCCCCACAGAACGCATCTCTGCCTACGTAGATCAACACCTTCAACCCATTACATGCAGTCTCCCATCCTTCATCAAAGACACCAACCACTTTCTCGAACGCCTGGAATCCCTACCCAGTCTGTTACCCCCGGAAACCATCCTTGTAACCATTGATGCCACTTCCTTATACACAAATATTCCGCATGTCCAGGGCCTCGCTGCGATGGAGCACTTCCTTTCACGCCGATCACCTGCCGCCCTACCTAAAACCTCTTTCCTCATTACCTTAGCCAGCTTCATCCTGACCCACAACTTCTTCACTTTTGAAGGCCAGACATACCAACAATTAAAGGGAACAGCCATGGGTACCAGGATGGCCCCCTCGTACGCCAACCTATTCATGGGTCGCTTAGAGGAAGCCTTCTTGGTTACCCAGGCCTGCCAACCCAAAGTTTGGTACAGATTTATTGATGACATTTTCATGATCTGGACTCACAGTGAAGAAGAACTCCAGAATTTCCTCTCCAACCTCAACTCCTTTGGTTCCATCAGATTCACCTGGTCCTACTCTAAATCCCATGCCACTTTCCTTGACGTTGACCTCCACCTGTCCAATGGCCAGCTTCACACGTCCGTCCACATCAAACCCACCAACAAGCAACAGTACCTCCATTATGACAGCTGCCACCCATTCCACATCAAACGGTCCCTTCCCTACAGCCTAGGTCTTCGTGGCAAACGAATCTGCTCCAGTCCGGAATCCTTGAACCATTACACCAACAACCTGAAAACAGCTTTTGCATCCCGTAACTACCCTCCCGACCTGGTACAGAAGCAAATAACCAGAGCCACTTCCTCATCTCCTCAAACCCGGAACCTTCCACAGAAGAACCCCAAAAGTGCCCCACTTGTGACAGGATACTTTCCGGGACTGGATCAGATTCTGAATGTGGCTCTCCAGCAGGGATACGACTTCCTCAAATCCTGCCCTGAAATGAGATCCATCCTTCATGAAATCCTCCCCACTCCACCAAGAGTGTCTTTCCGCCGTCCACCTAACCTTCGTAACCTCTTAGTTCATCCCTATGAAATCCCCAAACCACCTTCCCTACCCTCTGGCTCCTACCCCTGTAACCGCCCCCGGTGTAAAACCTGTCCCATGCACCCTCCCACCACCACCTACTCCAGTCCTGTAACCCGGAAGGTGTACACGATCAAAGGCAGAGCCACGTGTGAAAGCACCCACGTGATTTACCAACTGACCTGCCTACACTGTGAAGCGTTCTATGTGGGAATGACCAGCAACAAACTGTCCATTCGCATGAATGGACACAGGCAGACAGTGTTTGTTGGCAATGAGGATCACCCTGTGGCTAAACATGCCTTGGTGCACGGCCAGCACATCTTGGCACAGTGTTACACCGTCCGGGTTATCTGGATACTTCCCACTAACACCAACCTGTCAGAACTCCGGAGATGGGAACTTGCCCTTCAGCATATCCTCTCTTCTCGCTATCCGCCAGGCCTCAATCTCCGCTAATTTCTAATTTCAATCTGCCGCCGCTCATACCTCACCTGTCTTTCAACATCATCTTTGCCTGTGTACTTCCGTCCCGACTGACATCTCTGACGAAACTCTTTGCCTTTACAAATGTCTGCTTGTGTCTGTGTATGTGTGGATGGATATGTGTGTGTGTGCGAGTGTATACCTGTCCTTTTTTCCCCCTAAGGTAAGTCTTTCCGCTCCCGGGACTGGAATGACTCCTTACCCTCTCCTTTAAAACCCACATCCTTTCGTCTTTTTCTCTCTCCTTCCCTCTTTCCTGATGAGGCAACAGTTTGTTGCGAAAGCTTGGATTTTGTGTGTATGTTAGTGTTCGTTTGTGTGTCTATCGACCTGCCAGCGCTTTTGTTTGGTAAGTCTCATCATCTTTCTTTTTAAATATATTTTTCCCACATGGAATTTTTCCCTCTATTATATATATATATATATATATATATATATATATATATATATATATATATATATATAGAGGGAAACATTCCACGTGGGAAAAATATATGTAAAAAGAAAGATGATGAGACTTACCAAACAAAAGCGCTGGCAGGTCGATAGACACACAAACAAACACAAACATACACACAAAATTCTAGCTTTCGCAACCAACGGTTGCCTCGTCAGGAAAGAGGAAAGGAGAGGGAAAGACAAAAGGATATGGGTTTTAAGGGAGAGGGTAAGGAGTCATTCCAATCCCGGGGGCGGGAAGACTTACCTTAGGAGGAAAAAAGGACAGGTATACACTCACACACACACACACACACACACATATCCATCCGCATATACACAGACACAAGCAGACATTTGTAAAGGCAAAGAGTTTGGGCAGAGATGTCAGTCGGGGCGGAAGTACAGAGGCAAAGATGATGTTGAAAGACAGGTGAGGTATGAGCGGCGGCAAATTGAAATTAGAAGTTAGCGGAGTTTGAGGCCTGGCGGATAGCGAGAAGAGAGGATATGCTGAAGGGCAAGTTCCCATCTCCGGAGTTCTGACAGGTTGGTGTTAGTGGGAAGTATCCAGATAACCCGGACGGTGTAACACTGTGCCAAGATGTGCTGGCCGTGCACCAAGGCATGTTTAGCCACAGGGTGATCCTCATTACCAACAAACACTGTCTGCCTGTGTCCATTGATGCGAATGGACAGTTTGTTGCTGGTCATTCCCACATAGAACGCTTCACAGTGTAGGCAGGTCAGTTGGTAAATCACGTGGGTGCTTTCACACGTGGCTCTGCCTTTGATCGTATACACCTTCCGGGTTACAGGACTGGAATAGGTGGTGGTGGGAGGGTGCATAGGACAGGTTTTACACCGGGGGCGGTTACAGGGGTAGGAGCCAGAGGGTAGGGAAGGTGGTTTGGGGATTTCATAGGGATGAACTAAGAGGTTACGAAGGTTAGGTGGACGGCGGAAAGACACTCTTGGTGGAGTGGGGAGGATTTCATGAAGGATGGATCTCATTTCAGGGCAGGATTTGAGGAAGTCGTATCCCTGCTGGAGAGCCACATTCAGAATCTGATCCAGTCCCGGAAAGTATCCTGTCAAAAGTGGGGCACTTTTGGGGTTCTTCTGTGGAAGGTTCCGGGTTTGAGGAGATGAGGAAGTGGCTCTGGTTATTTGCTTCTGTACCAGGTCGGGAGGGTAGTTACGGGATGCAAAAGCTGTTTTCAGGTTGTTGGTGTATTGGTTCAAGGATTCCGGACTGGAGCAGATTCGTTTGCCACGAAGACCTAGGCTGTAGGGAAGGGACCGTTTGATGTGGAATGGGTGGCAGCTGTCATAATGGAGGTACTGTTGCTTATTGGTGGGTTTGATGTGGACGGACGTGTGAAGCTGGCCATTGGACAGGTGGAGGTCAACGTCAAGGAAAGTGGCATGGGATTTAGAGTAGGACCAGGTGAATCTGATGGAACCAAAGGAGTTGAGGTTGGAGAGGAAATTCTGGAGTTCTTCTTCACTGTGAGTCCAGATCATGAAAATGTCATCAGTAAATCTGTACCAAACTTTGGGTTGGCAGGCCTGGGTAACCAAGAAGGCTTCCTCTAAGCGACCCATGAATAGGTTGGCATACGAGGGGGCCATCCTGGTACCCATGGCTGTTCCTTTTAATTGTTGGTATGTCTGGCCTTCAGAAGTGAAGAAGTTGTGGGTCAGGATGAAGCTGGCTAAGGTAATGAGGAAAGAGGTTTTAGGTAGGGCAGCAGGTGATCGGCGTGAAAGGAAGTGCTCCATCGCAGCGAGGCCCTGGACATGCGGAATATTTGTGTATAAGGAAGTGGCATCAATGGTAACAAGGATGGTTTCCGGGGGTAACAGACTGGGTAGGGATTCCAGGCGTTTGAGAAAGTGGTTGGTGTCTTTGATGAAGGATGGGAGACTGCATGTAATGGGTTGAAGGTGTTGATCTACGTAAGCAGAGATGCGTTCTGTGGGGGCTTGGTAACCAGCTACAATGGGACGGCCGGGATGATTGGGTTTGTGAATTTTGGGAAGAAGGTAGAAGGTAGGGGTGCGGGGTGTTGGTGGGGTCAGGAGGTTGATGGAGTCTGGTGAAAGGTTTTGTAGGAGGCCTAAGGTTCTGAGGATTCCTTGAAGCTCCGCCTGGACATCAGGAATGGGATTACCTTGGCAAACTTTGTAAGTAGTGTTGTCTGAAAGCTGACGCAGTCCCTCAGCCACATACTCCCGACGATCAAGTACCACAGTCGTGGAACCCTTGTCTGCCGGAAGAATGACGATGGATTGGTCAGCCTTCAGATCACGGATAGCCTGGGCTCCAGCAGTGGTGATGTTGGGAGTAGGATTAAGGTTTTTTAAGAAGGATTGAGAGGCAAGGCTGGAAGTCAGAAATTCCTGGAATTCCAGGTCCTCACAGCTTTACTTCCGGACGTGAGTTGTGCTTCGGTAGCTCAGATGGTAGAACACTTGCCCGTGAAAGGCAAAGGTCCCGAGTTTGAGTCTCGGTCGGGCACACAGTTTTAATCTGCCAGGAAGTTTCATATCAGCGCACACTCCACTGCAGAGTGAAAATCTCATTCTGGAAACATCCCCCAGGCTGTGGCTAAGCCATGTCTTTGCAGTATCCTTTCTTTCAGGAGTGCTAGTTCTACAAGGTTTGCAGGAGAGCTTCTGTAAAGTTTGGAAGGTAGGAGACAAGATACTGGCAGAAGTAAAGCTGTGAGGACCGGGCGTGAGGTGTGCTTCGGTAGCTCAGATGGTAGAGCACTTGCCCGTGAAAGGCAAAGGTCCCGAGTTTGAGTCTCGGTCGGGCACACAGTTTTAATCTGCCAGGAAGTTTCATATCAGCGCACACTCCACTGCAGAGTGAAAATCTCATTCTGGAAACATCCCCCAGGCTGTGGCTAAGCCATGTCTTCGCAGTATCCTTTCTTTCAGGAGTGCTAGTTCTACAAGGTTCACAGAAGAGCTTCTGTAAAGTTTGGAAGGTAGGAGACAAGATACTGGCAGAAGTAAAGCTGTGAGGACCAGGCGTGAGGTGTGCTTCGGTAGCTCAGATGGTAGAGCACTTGCCTGCAAATTACTTCTATAATGTTGTATATATCACTCTTCAATTGTAGACTTAAGATTTTGGTCCTAATTATAAGCTTTTCAAAGTGCTGCTCAAAACAGTCAAAATTGCAATTTTGTCACCCCGATTTATACCATTAGCATGAGCCTTCTTCATGATCACAGTTTCTGCGGTAAAAATTCTAGTGTTCATAGGAAGAAATAGTTTTATATAGCACAGTTGAGAGGGGGAAACTGGCAAAGCAATTCTGCCTATATTATAAATCTACTAAATGCTCTGATCAGTTTGTACCACTGAATTAATTGAGTCTTTGCATGATTAAGTTAAGCACATAGAATTTTGGAGGCTGGAACATAGTCAACTCATGCAACTTTCTAAACATTTATGTTACGCTGTGCTTCAGTGTTAGAGGAATGATACATATCTAGTGAATGTATCCCTTGACTAATAGCAGTATTTTTTAAAAAAACTATTGGCTAGTAATTCCCTTCAGATATAGAGGGGCATTTTTACAGCTTTAATTAGAACAGCATTAGTTGTAGTGATGCACATCTTCTGAAATGTATTGTATCAGTTCTTCTGAGAATATATTAAGGTGTGTTTTCACCTTATAGCTGTAATGTAGGTATGAGCAGATCAGGTCTCTCTTCTTATGCTATATGCCACAGATCTCATCACTTTTATATACACACAAACCCCCTCATGCCCCCCCCCCCCCCCCCCACTGCCCCTGTCCCTGTCCCTCTTTTCACATATTTCTTTGAGATGCCACACCATAAATGTTCTTAACATGAGAGACATAGTAAATGCATCAATCACATTCCTCAACTAAATGGCAGACCTGTGCCAATGTGAATAATATATGTATTCTTCAATGCTGTAGATACTACTAATTATTAGCATCTGTTTCTACTTTCTTAAAGAAATGTTTTTATGTTACAATGTAGTTGCTGCTCACCATATAGCAGAGATGTTGAGTCACAGAAAGGCACAACTCTTGGATTTTCATTGTTTGTTTATATGTTCTCCATTTCTGCAGGCAATGTACTGATATTAATTTAGGTTGATCTGACACACCTCCCTGCCAAGAGACTTCCATCTACTTCTCTATGAAAATCATTTCTACTAATTTTGTAATTGTGTAATTGTCTGCTTAATTGGGAAAATTCCACACATTTTCAGGCAACACACACTCATATTAGGTTTGTTGGGAATATTTCTGTACCAAATGATACATTAATGTTAACAGTTAGATTAATCTTTTTAGCTTCATCTACATCTGCTTACATACTCCACAAGGCTGTGACATGTGGTGGAGGCTACCTTGTATGATTACTAGTAATTTCCTATCCTATTCTACTAACAAATAAAGCGAGCAAAAAATGACTGCCTATATACCTCCATATGAGCCCTAATTTCTCTTGCCTTATCTTCATGGTCCTTATGTGAAATGGAGGTTGGTGCTGTTAGAATCGTTCAGCATTCAGCTTCGGATGCTGGTTCTCTAAAGTTTCTCAATAGTGTTCCCTTCCAGGGATTCCCATTTGAGTTCCTGAAGCATCTCTGTAATACTTGCACATTGAGCAAACCTACCAGTAAGGTAGCCTACCTCTGAATAGCTTTGATGTCTTCCTTTGATCTGACTGGGTGGGTATCCCAAACACTTGATCAGTAGTCCAGAATAGGTTGCACGAGTGTTGATACATTGTCTCATTTAGAGATGCACCACTTTTTTAAAATATTCTTCCAATAAACCAAAATCAACCATTCACCTTCTGTACTACCATCATTACATGCTCATTCCATTTCATAATGCTTTGCAACATTACGTCTAGATATTTGATTGACTTTACTGTGTCAAACAGTGTATTGCTGATGCTAGGATTGTTTTTGCTACTCATTAACTTACATTTTTCCACATTTAGAGCTAGCTGCTATTTGTCACACCAACTGAAAATTTTGTCTACGTCATCTTGTATCCCCAAGCAGTCACTTGATGATGACACCTTCCTGTACACCACAGCATCCTGTGCATAGATTGCTATTCACCCTATATGTCAGATAATTTACATACATAAAGAATAAGAGCAGTCCTTTCACACTTCCTGAGTCCACTCCCTACATTACTCTTGTCTCAGACAAACACTCATTGTTAAGGACAATGTACTAGATTCTGTTACTTAAGAAGTCTTTGAGCCACTCACATATCTGGGTAACTATTCTGTATGCTCGTACCTTCATTAAAAGTCTGCGGTGGGGCACTGTGTCAAATGCCTTTCATCCATGGTTTACAGGATATTGTATGGGAAAAGGGCAAGCTGAGTTTTACATGAGCAATGCTTCCTAAACCATGCTGATTTACTGATAAAAACTTTTCTGTATAAATGAAATTTACTATAGTACAACTGAGAATATGTTCAGTAGTTTTGCAGTGAGCCATTGTTATCTCAGTTGCTTTGATGGCCTTCTTTTCTGTATTTTGTATAATGTTTGTAAAATTACCTGCCAATTCAAAAAGTTTTGGGATTGGATTAATATTTAAAAAAAGTTAAGATAATAGTATTAAATATTCAGATGTTCTACAAAGTCTCCTCCCATTTGAGAACAATGCACAGTAAATTTATGACAAAGTGTCAGAAAAGTCCTTCTTTGGGATGTTGTTCAACTCGCATGTCATATTGGCTCGAATGTCAGTTACGTTATCAAAGCACTGACTCTTGATATGAATTTCTGCACTTTGTCATTTTGTGATAGATTCATATTGATAACAATAAGTTTCATCATACCTGATGACTTTTTCCAGAAAAGAATTTTCCACATTTTCCACATTTTGTATTTGACTCAAGTCATGGCAAGTGTTCAGGTTCTGTTTTTGTTAGAGAGTTATTGTGTGTGCAACAAACTTTGTACACACTTTTTACTTCTTCAAAACATTCTAGGGAAAGCCTTCAACACTTTGAGATCTTGCTCCATTGAGATTTGTGGCATGACACTGTTGACACATTATGGCTGCTCATCCACCGCTAACCACTGTCTGCACACAGCTCGAATGCACATCTGCTGTTTACAGTTGTTTGTTCCAGCTTTCATCATAATTACTGTGCTGACACTGCTTGTACACCAGGCATACAATCAGTCTCTTAATGTTTTGGATGGGTAGTGTATATCAGCACTCTGTATGGGATGTAAAGGAGTTTTTCCTTCATTATAAGTTGAATCTCGAATTCAAAGAGGGGCCCAATTCCACGAGACCATTTTTGTGAGAAATCAAGAAAAACTGTTTAAAATTTAGAATTGAGTATTACAACATGGAAAAATTATTTTAAGCAAATATTTTTAATTCATATATAAACTCAAAGCATGAAAATGCATTTCAAACTTGTTTAAGTGAATTATTAAAAATGAAAATTTTGGGCCCTTCTTGGAATCTGATACCATAGAAAAGAAAATTTGCCTGAAATAACAGTACTTCTGGGATATTAAAATAAGTTGTTGCAGTAAATAAAATTTTAAAACAACTAATAAAGTAATGCAAATTTCCTATAGTTTCATTTTACACACAGTATTTATCCTCAGATACATTTTTCAAAGCAGAGCGATTCTGTGAACTTATAACCACTTGTGGTCTTGTTATATTATTCCACTTCACTGTCATATTCTACATTTTCTGCAAACTGAAGTGTTTCCATATATTCTTAATAATTCTTGTCTTAAATGCATTCTTATTTTACTTAAATCTTGCAGTTTTGTTTGGTTTACAGGAACTGCAGGCGTGTACAAAGATCACATGGAAAATCTGGTGTACCCTTATATAAAATGTATGAACTATCTTCTTAAATCTCTCTCTTTTTATTAAAGATGAGAGAAATGCAACCATGGCATGGTTTTTGTTTTTCCCAACAGCATTATCACTGAAAAGATACAACATTTTGACATTTTTATCTAACTTTTCATTAAATTATTTGTAAAAGGAACTGATTATCCCATTTCCCCATTTTTGCTTTTGTTTCAGGCCACAAAAAAAGTTTTAGATTCTTTGGTTGTGTCACTGTATATACCAAAAACATGCAACCACAGTTGTCTTAAATAAAATATTTCATGGATTGGTAAATGAGGAAATGGTATGTTTACCATAAAATCAAAACACAATATTTCTGCTTCATCAGTAGTCCCAGCCTTTTCTTCATACTTTTTTTAAACTGGAATAAAATACCTTAGCTTTGGTTTTACAGGCTGCAAGATCTTTTTGAAGCCAATCTCTTACCTCTTTACTCTTCTCTGCATGAATTTGGATCTTCTTTTGATTGCAAAAGTTACAAATATATGTTTTTGGGCTCCCAAAAGCATAATTAAAATGATCTCTAACACACTTAACATAACACCTGTATGTTACTACGGATTTCACTTTTTCTACATCAGTATTTCTAGCTACAATTTCATCATAATTATCTGGATCATTTATTTGCAAAAATGTACAATATATTTTTGAAAGAGACAAATCAGCAGATAAATATCTTCTTTTCATGTTGTCTTTTGATTTTACATAATGAATCACTCTGTAAGGAAAAATCTTCTACTTTTGCTCAACATCTATTATTATGTTTCCCTGATCAACAGGAGTCTGCTTGCGCTTTCAACATAGCTATTCTTCTAAGTCATTTCACAGATACACCATGTAAACTGACAAGAACTTCATGACACACAGTTCCACATTCTGTACCTGCAGTAACCTAAAATTAGAGAAATATGACTTCATGTAAAAAGAAAGTGTTGAATTTACAAATATTAACCCTGTTGGCAGTTGCATTGCTTGTTGTTTTGTGTTTCAAGCAGCACATTTTATATGCAAATTGAAGGTTGATAGGGGGAGAAAGGAAAGGGAAGGAAGGGGATTACTGCTGTCAGTTGCATAGGGACAGTATTCAGAATCAGCGGTGACAAGGGAAAATGTGTACCAGACCGGGATTCAAACCCAGGATCTTCTATTTACTAAGCAGCTACATTAACCACTGTGCCATCCAGGCCAAAGTGTTATCTCAGCTGTGCAAAATATCCCTAATTCCTCATGGTCAATCCACTTTCCCATCAAGTGCCACACATCCACAGTCCCCGTCCATTTACTCCATGTTCGCTACTCTGAGATTCCCACAGGAGGTTGGATGTATTTATGCATCCACACTGAAAAAGATGGATCCATTGCCCAGCTAGGTGAATGTGTGGTGTCTGTTCTCTTGGACATGTCTTGATGAACAGACACCATGCATCCATATCAGCAATACATTTTGTTATTGTCACCTGCATATGATATATTTAATAGGTCTTTTGTGAATAACTAAACAAAAATGAAATTACTTTTTTCTGTACTTTTCTTAAAATACATTATAAATAAGGTGATGTGGTCTTTGATGGTTCCTTTCTTCCAGTTTAAGATATTTACACTTTACTTTCACATGTGTAATCATGCCTGGTAAAATTGCATCTTGTCCATTTAGATCTCCTAATTTTTCAAACAGTTTTTATGCACTATTCTGAAAAGTAGTGCTAACATGAACATCAACGCATAAAGTACAGATTTTTTATGAGCTAAAATCCCTAAACAGTAAAACAACTTATGAATAAATATCATGCAGATCTGAACAAGTAAACATAAAACTAAAATGCATAATTCACACACTTTTATTCTGAGTCCAATCCTGTTCATTTTGTTTTCTTTTCACATTTACTTCATTAAAATCATTCTCTGAAACACTACTAGCAGATGAAGGGTCAGCCATTTGCGCAACTATTGCTCTGTGACTGTGCTGCCACATAGTGAGAGTTCTGAAAAACAGGTCATTGAATTCCAAGATTGGCCCAACTCCAGTCACTTGAGCCTTCTTCCTATTTGCAGAATTTTCAACGTATTATTTCAAGCTCTAAAATTGGAAGTTGGGCTGCCAGTGGCATTCTGCAGAAGCATGGCTAGAAAATGAATGGTTTGCACATGAACTCTCAAAATCACAAGTAATGGGAGTTGGGCCCCACTTCAAATCCTGGACTCAATTGTAGATCTTTGAATGTCTTCCTTTCTGATGGTATTAGTGGGCCATTACAAATGAATGAATATGACCATGCACATTTTTCTACCATTGCTCATGATTTCAGTTTGATTCACAACTGTTCTGATTTATGGGACTAAAAACATTAGGATACAATGACTCTTTTGTTTAATGAGCAGTGTATAATGGACTTGGGCTTTATGGTCCACAGGCAGTTATCAGAACTGGGTGAGAACTGGGCTGGTGCTGAGGACTCTGCAACAGTGGCCAACTGTGCACTGTCCTTGTCTGCACGGCCTGACAGTGCAGGTCCTGAGGTGGCTGCTGCTTGCCTGCAGTCACTAAGGGATTGCTTTGATGGTGAACAGTGGACACACAATGGACCTGCTCTCCTTACACGCATCCTTGCGCAGCGATGCAATGCTGATAGTGTAAGTACAAGTAAATGTACTGACCTACCTCGTTAACTTGTTTTGGTGCATGTTTCATGTCTATCATGAATATTTTTTGCAATGAAAATTCTTAAACCAGTTCTGTTGTCTACTTTTCTTAAAGGATGTATTTTTGTGATCACTTCTATTATAAAACATAGTTTATCTTACTTTTGTTTGTTTTTCTTTGTAAAAGATTAATTAAATTATTTTCCTCATTCTACATTTTGAATACTTACTTTTCTATAAATCACAATTGAACAGTATATTTGCTGGACCATACTCCTCCATCAAACCACATTTTTTTAAATTTTGATTGGTCAAGGTGTATCAGGTTGATTGAACCTACTGATACCAGATGTTAGCCTTATCCTGTAACATAATGATGATATAGTATGTCAAAAAGAAAGGGAAAATGCCTATTTTTTAATACATAGGCTGTGGCAACAGACTGATATATAATGTAGTCTGAGATACAGGCAAGAGTAACAAGAGTTAGTGGAGCCAACAAATGTTAACAGTAAATGTTAGTTGTGGTGCAATACTGATCTGTAAACATAGCCTCAGGCCTAGTTTAGGTTGGAAGATGGCAGTTTGATTGTAAGGTGGCGAAGCAGTGTCAAAAACATTAGTTATTTCAAAATTTTCTTCCCTAAATTTAACTTTTATGTTTGTTGAATTTTCATGAATTATGTTGCTTACTTTTTAATTTTTTGTTTTTGATACCAGATTTTGAGATTTCCTGTCTGTCATTTCTCTGTTTGCAGAGACCTGGAAATTATCCTGTTGTTGTGCCATTGTAGGACATTCTGTAGTGAATTATTGACATTGTCCCAGTTTTCATCCTTTCTTTTACCTCAGATTTTGTTTCTGAATTTATCTCTTTCATTTATTATTTCTGTACTGATACCTGCCCATTTTAGATCTACTTCTATTTCTTGAAGCCAGTTTTTTTATTGAACTGTGTACTATGTTAAAAATCCTCTTTGTGAATCTGTTGTTCATGTTGTGTCCACAGGATTTGAAGCAGCATTTTCTGATCATAACTGTGAGTCTATCTGTATGTTTGTCTAATTCTTTGGTTGGTCCCTTCATCCATATACCATCTCTGTGTATTGTTCACACCTGATGCTCTGTCTGTGGTCATTTTTGATGCACAGTTGGCTTTTGGTACTACAGCTGTATTGTAGTGCCTGAGTTTGGCCTGTCTTGATATGTTTCTTTTATTTTAGTGTGCCCATGTGAGTTTTTATGCTTTCTGAAGTTTTTCTGTTCCTGTATGTTGGCTGCCTTGTCTGATCCTCCTATTTGTGTACGCTGGCAGAAAAAAAGTATGAGCAACAGTTGGCACAACAGTGACACAATGAACTGTTAGTGTTACAAATTGGTTACTTCCAGGACAGCTCTGGGCCAGGCATCCTGTAGCACGCATTCCACTGACTCTAGGCCACCACCATTTGCAACTTCAGTGGCATTAAGCAAGAGCTTGTTGTAAGTCAGAGGAGAGATCTGTTGTGTTTTCTGATGAAAGCTGGTCCTGCCTCAATGCCAGCAATGACAGTATGCTAGTTAGGAGGAGGCCAGGTGACCACCTGCAACCAACAGCACGATTTCATTTGACAGCAGGTGCAGGGATCCTGACTGCACATTTGCACATCAGTCTGATGATTTGACCTGTTGTGCTGCCATTTATGAACAGCATGCCAGGGAATGTTTCTCAGCAGGATAATGCTCACCCCCCATACTGCTGTTTTAACACAACAAGCTCTACAAAGTGTCGACATGTTGCCTTGGGCTGCTCGATCACTAGATCTGTTTCCAGCCAAGCACGCATGGGACATCATCAGATGACAACTCCAGCAGCATCCACAACCAGCATTAACCCACCCTGTATTGACCAATAAAACACAACACACATGGAAGTCCATCCTACAAACTGACATCCTGCACCTGTACACCACAATGCCTGCACATTTGCATGCTTGCATTCATCATCCTGTCAGTTACAATGGTTATTCATGTGCCAGCATTTGAAGCTTGCAATGGTTTTTCTCAGACTTACTGGTAAGGTAAAGGATTGCTAAGCAGGGCACATAGGCTCTTGTGGAATCCATACTGTAACACAATAAACAGCACAACAGCCATAATCCAAAGAACAAGCAATACAATTCAATGAATACAGGTGTTACACTACTTACTATGCTATTACCAGTGAACTTTACTTAGTATCCCCCTCCCATGAAAATCGCAACCACACTGTTCTACCATTGGTAAGGTATAGCAACTTGGGTTGCTGGAGTGGAATACTGACCCCATTGGGTTGCTGGAGTGGAATACTGACCCCATTTGAGGATACAAAATTTTATTTTCACTGGTAACAACACATTGATTAATCAGCATTTGCAAATTGCAGTGATTTAAACTGTTTATTCAACTGTTTAAAAGAAATGAGAATAATTCAAAAAATTTTAAAAGTTATGGCTCAATTTTAAGTTACTAAAAAATTACCTTACACAAATATAACTTCAACATAACTGCAGATCTGAGCTTACTAGTTGTGAAATTAAGTCAATTATCTGACCTTGTGAATATGAAAAATAACAATTTGTAAAAGCTATTAGGTTTCAAAAATACTCAAATAGCAAGATCTCATAAATAACATTTGGCCATATGATGTTATGATAGCTTGAAAAATCTACATAGCAATCGGCACATTCTCGATGTTTTCCATTCGTATTGACACATGTCTGAATTCTGTGCTCGAGTGACAACAACAGGCAAGAGGGCCTACGCACACCAATAATGGCTTCTAGTACACACAAACCCAGTATTAATATACAGTTCACTAAAATACTAAAACCAACAGCCAAGCACTGGGTAGCGCCATATGTAGGAAGAGATGTTAAACGTTATAGTGTGACAACCGCAGTTACTGTTAAAGCAGTAGTTCATTAAACAATCTCCTATGACATGAAATTTCACTTGATAAATTTATAAACCACATCTAGCTCAAGGTGATAATGACCAGACAATCCGCACACAATCTTAAACTTTGACTCAAAAAATTGACCACTTAACATATTCACAATAATAATAAAAAAGGAATTGCTGAATATTGGTCAGACTTGTATTTCGAGATAAATGCAAGTGAACCAGGGCACAGCGCAGTTTTATGGACTTGCAATACCAAGTATCCTGGACCCAAGTCCAAATAGTTTATGGAACGACGAGTGAAAATCTAAGTGTCTACACGAAGCAATCACATCCAAAAGTTCCAACACAGAATGGCTCACTATTTAAAGGTAGTCTAGGAGCTTGCTGCTAACATGCATGCCAGGGTAAACTCATGCACTCTCCTCAGGATTCAGAATATACACGACTCTTAAACAGAGCCTAATTTGACCAATGACTGCTTCCGCACTCCAGTTCTGCTTGCCACCACACCCAGGCACCAGAATGTCAACACTGTCCATCCTCACAGTTCACCAAGTGCTGACTGACTACTCGAAATGCTCCATGCGCTGTCTTCCCTCTGTCGCTGCTGCTGACTGAGTCTCCGTCACTGCCCTCGACTGAATCTCACATCGTGAGCCATGGCCCTCTTAAATAGAGGGCTCTAGCCAACCATGACACCACAAAGCACATAACTTCAACTGAGGAACTGTCTGGCCATGAGCATCGCAGGAAGTCACAGCTCATTTACATTATTCTGTGAACTTGTGATGTTAATCACTTAAGTATGTTACATAGACAATGTATTTTCAAAATTTCATTACTCTATGTTAATTATTTCAAGTTGGGATTGTTTTCCATTAGATATTTGAATTTTTCCACTATTTTAACACTTCTGTGTTTTGTGTGCATGGCTTGTGTGGTGTTCTTCCTTTCCATGTATTGCATTTTCTCATGTGATATCTGTAGACCTGTTCTGGCACAGACTTCACTTAAGTGTTCCAGTGCTTTTGTGTATTGTCTGCAGGTCATCTGCAAATTCTAGGCATTTTATGGTTTTTTTTTTTTGCACATGTTCTGCTTAACTGAAACCCTTTTACTTTTTCTTCCCATTGCTTGATAATGTTGTCCAACAGCATGTTGAATGAAAGTGGTGAGAGCCCATTTCCTCATCTGACCACTATATGTATGTCAAATGGTTGAGATTTTGCTTTTTATGTAATGTGGTGTCTGAACTGAACAGATTTGGAACCTGTGAACACACTTGAAAAATCAGGCAGATGAAGAACACTGTAGTCCAAACTGTGGACTTTAAGAAGGCCTAAAACTCCACCTAGAGCACTCATACAACAGACATTCACTGTCTGTTGTATGGGTTCCCTAGTTTTTCTGTGTGTTCCTTTCTGTATGTGGAGTTGTACACCTCCTTCAAGTCCACAATCGGACTACAATGTTGCTCACCTGCGTGACTTTCAGGAGTGTTCGCAGGTTCCAAATATGTTAAATATAATTATGACCTTTCTCTTTTGCAGCCTGCTGGGTATTCACCTATCTCTATATCAGCATGTTGTTCCAGTCTGTTGGGTAATGCATTGGGAAGAATTTTGTAAGTGACCAGTAATAACGAGATACCTTTGTAATTATTAGAATGTCTTGTTGTCCTTTTTGTGCAGTCGGTGGATGAATGAAAATTTCCATTCCTGTCAGATTTTCTCTGTAATCCAGTTTTTTGCAAGAATTTTGTGAATATTCGGTGTGATGTTTTGGTCCTTTTTTTAAATCTCCTCTACCTCTGTGATTGTAGGCTGTTTCAAATCAGCATTTGGTTTTGCTTTGATGAATTTTTTCTTTAGGTTTTGCAGTTGAGGAGTTTATCAAAGTATTTTTTAAGGAATTTTCCAGTATTCTCCAGTATTTCTTTCTAGAGGTTGTCTGTTCATTCGAAGCAGATATTTGAAGACTGATAACTGCTTATTGATTATCCCTGAATATTCTTTAAAAGTTTATCATATTATTCCTTTTAAAGTCTTCCTTGATTTCATTTAGTTTACTTCTGCTGTATACCCTTTACACTTTTTTAATATATTTAGAGGACTGTTTTCATTTCTGGACTTAATGGAAATCCTGCCATGTTTCTGTTACTGTTCAACTTCTTCCACACCTGAAATCTACATTTAGTGGTCTGATCTCAGGTTGTTTTCCACCATCTATGTTTGTGTTTTCTAGGAGTTTGACCCCAATGCCTTGCCTTCTTAACTATCTTCAACCCGAAGTGTCCAGTTTTGTGTTGTTTTTTGATTAATTTCTTCAATAATTTTGCCTTTGTTTACTTTCAAGTATGGCAACAGCCTTGCCTCAGTGGTTACACCAGTTCCTGTGAGATCACTGAAGTTAAGCGCTGTCAGCCATGGTCGGCACTTGGATGGCTGATCATCCAGGCCGCCATGCGCTGTTGCCATTTTTCGAGGTGCACTCGGCCTCGTGATGCCAATTGAGGAGCTACTCAACTGAATAGTAGTGGCTTCAGTCAAGAATACCATCATAACGACCGGGAGAGCAGTGTACTGAGTGCACACCCCTCCTATCCGCATCCTCCCCTGAGGATGACACGGCGGTCGGATGGTCCCAGTAGGCCGCTTTTGGACTGAAGATGGAGTTTTTTTTTACTTCCAAGTATTCTGAATCCAGTCTTTTAATTTTATTTTGTATTCCCTTTCAGTTTGTTGCGATTGGTCTTATCTTTATTTTTGGTGAGTGGTGATCAGAATCAAAGTATCCTTTATGTATTCTCATGTTCAAAATCTCTCTTGTATTTTTGTTTGTTATGTTTACCTATATACAACTATCTGGAACTCTCCCCATATGTTTTTTAGCATTTATCTTGTGAGTTTTTGTCCTGGCATTTGAAATTGTGGTGAGATAATTTTTAAGTTATTATTTTGACAATAATGTATGAGATGCCCCCATTCATAGCTGAGTGTTTGTGTTCTACGTATGCGCCTGTGATTTACTTGTGCTTTTTATCTTTGACTAGGTGTGCACTGATCTCTCCTAATACAATTTTAACATGTCTTTCTAGTATTTTGTTTGTTATTTCTTCCAGGTCCTCTGAAACGACCTAGACTTCCTGTAGTTTCTTTCTGTTGTGATCATTTGTCAATGCATGTATAATAATGGTTGCATATCTGATGTTTCCTGATTTGAAGGTCATTGGGGAGATCCTTTCTGATACTGAACTGAAATCTATGATGATGTCTGTGATTGATTTATGCACGGTAGATCCTGTGTGTAAAATTGTTGGTGTTCCTCTTCTATCAGCAGGTTTTTCGCATTGCATTATACAATTTTCGTCTTTGAAGAACATGCATATTACCTGTTACTCCTTGTGTTTATCTTGAAAATTTTGGTATAAATTTCTGTATTATTTCAGAAGATAGTTTCCTTCATTTCTGTGATTGATAATTTAGCAGATAATTGTTTATTATTGAAATCACATTTGATTATTTAATTGGACAGATAAAAAATCTACTCACCAAATGGTGGCAGAACACACACATCAAAGAATGTTGTAATTGGCAAGCTTTAGGAGACACTGGCTCATTCTTCAGGTGAGGATTGAAGGGGAAGGAAGAAGGGTGAAGGAAAAGGACTGGAGAGGTCTAGGAAAAGGGGTAGATTTCAGGAAAGTCACCCAGAACCATGGGTCAGGGGAGACTTACTGTATGGGATGCAAAGGAAAAACTGATTGTTGGGGACTGCATTGGACTAGATTTGAAAAATTGAGAGCTTAAGTGTGGAAGACAGAGTAATAAGCAAGACAGAGATTGCTGCTAAAACATCATGCATGCATTAATAAGAATAAAAGCTAAGTGCGCTGTACATAACAGAGATGGGAGGGGGCAGTGAAAAGTAGGCAGAAAAGACAATGAAAGATGTAGAAAACTAAAATGGTGTGAAGCAAAGAGCACTTACGGTGAAGTAATGTCGAGATGAAAGAAATTAACATAAATTAAGCCAGGTGGGTGGCAAGAACTACGGACAAGTTGTAGTGCCATTTCCCAGCTGTAGAGTTCTGAGAAACTGGTGTCTGGGGGAAGAATCCAGATGACGCATGTGGTGAGACAGGCGCCATGATCACGAATGTCATCTTGTTTAGCAGGCACCAGGATATTGTGAGTTGCCAATATACACCCTCCGCCTATGCCAATACATCCTAATTGATAATTTGGTGGCAGTCATGCTTATGTAGAAGGCTGAACAGTGTTTACATAATAGCTGGTGTATGACGTGTTCTTTTGCAGGTGGCTCTCCCTTTGATAGTATATGTTTTGCCAGTTACAGGGCTATTATAAGTGGTGGTAGAAGGGTGCATAGGGCAAGTCTTGCAGTGGGGAGGGTCACAGGCGTAGGAGCCATAGGGTAGGGAGATGGGTGCAGAAGGAGAATAGGGTCTGACAAGGATGTTGCAGAAATTGAAAGGACATGGAAAGTTATTCTAGGAGTGGTGGGCAAAATTTCAGACAGAATGGATCTCACTTCAGGGCAAGATTTTAGAAAGACATGGCCCTGTTGAAGTAGCTGATTAACATATTCCAGACCAGGATAATACTGAGTCACCAATGGTGTGCTCCAAAGATGTTTTTTAGAGGGATCAGCAGTTCCAGGATTGGATGTGATGCCCTGGGAAATCTGCTTTTTAACTTGGCTGGTGCGGTAATTATGTGCAGTGAAAGCTGAGGTGAGAATTGTGATGTATTGATGTAAAGAGTCTGCATCCAAACAGATACGTTTGCCTCGGATGCAAGGCTGTGTGGGAGGGAACGTTTGACATGGAAGGGATGGCAGATGTCAAAATCTAAGTACTGTTTTTTGTTTGTAGGTTTAATGTGGACAGAAGTGTGTAGCTGCCCTTTGGTGAGTATGAGATCAACATCAAGGAAAGTAGCATGGGATTCGGAATAGGACCATGTGAAATTTAATTGGGAGAAGGTATTCAGAGATTCCAGGAATTTTAGCAGGTCAGCCTCACCATGAGTTCATATAGTAAAGATGTCATCAATGTATCTAAACCAAACCAGAGACTGAAGACTTACAGATACCAGGAAAGCCCCCTCCAAGTGACCTATGAAAAGGTTGGCAAGGGAAGGAGTCATCCTGGTTGCCATGGCCATACCCCTGATTTGTTCGTATGTCTGCCTCTCAAAGGTGAAGTAGTTGTTGGTAAGTATATAGTTGATTAAGGTGAGTAGGAAGGATGTCGTAGGTTTGGGATCAGGTGGACGCTGACTGAGGAAATGTTCAGCAGCAAACTGACCATGTACGTGGGGGATGTTGGTATAGAGGGAGGTCGCATCAATGGTGACAAGCAAGGTGTGTGGTGGGAGTGAAACAGGCACAGATTTCAGACAATCTGGGAAATGGTTGGTATCTTTGATGTGAGAGAGGAGTCTTTGTACTATGAGTTGCAGGAGTTGAACAACTAAGGCAGATATACAATCAGTGGGTGCTTTGAAGCCAGCTACTATAGGATGACCAGGATGATTGGGTTTGTGGATCTTAGGAAGAAGGTAAAAGGAGGGGATGAGGTAATAAGTTCTATGGATTGATGTTTTAATCCTTGTGAGGGGCCTGATGTTTAAAGAAGGGACTGCAGGTCAGTTTGGATTACAGGGATGGGATCTTGTTGGCAGACGCTGTATGTAGAGGTGTCAGACAGCTGGCGTAGACATTCACTAACATACCCCTTTTGGTCAAGTACTACAATGGTAAATGCTTTATCTGCTGGGAGGATAATGATGGAGTCATCACCTTTTGGGGAACATGGAGCCTGGAGTTCTGCAGAGAACAGGTTAGGGTCATGTTCTAGGGACCTGAGGAAGGGTTGTGAAGAAATACTGGATTTGAGGAATTCTTGGAAGGCTTGTAAGGGATGATTTTGTGGTAGTCACAGTGGATCAGGTTGGGATCATGGTCTGAACTGTTAAAGTCAGGGTTTAATGTCAGGTTTGCTGCTGGAAAGGTTTTGTGGTTGGGTTTTGTGGTTGATATTTCCAAAGGATATTACGTGTGAAGAAAAGTAGGTCCTTCACCAAAGCAGCATTATCAAATGCAGGTTTGGGGCTGAAAGTGAGGCCTTTAGATAATACAGACAATGCAGGAGAGGAGAGTGCTTTAGATGACAGGTTAAGGACATGTACTGTTGTGACTGGTTCTTGGGATTATGGGTTATTCTTGCTCTGGGAGGCAATGGTGAAGGCTGTGGGGTGTTAAGAAGGTTGGTCAAGCTCAGTTCGCAGGAGAAGAGTGGTGGTTGATGGTGTGGCTGTTTAGGGAGCTGTAGAGGAATGGGAAGGGAAATACCACTTTTCAGGTAGTTTACGAGAAGGTGGGATAGCTGTTCAAGATGAAGTCTGGTAAGTTGTTGCAGTTCAAAGTTGGCTTGGTGGATGATAACATTCAAGGAAACATGAGGAGCACATAACTAGAGGATTTTGTAGGAGGAGAGAAGTCTGGTAGAGTAGAAATTTACTGATGAGGCATATAGGTCACAGGTTAGCCAGGTAAGAGCAAGAGATTGCTGTATTTGAAACTGTAAAAGAGCCTGGAGTGGGGTAGGATTGCATCCAGAAACAGGGACTTCCAATGTTATGCCTTTTGAAGTAACTCCAAGGGACAATCAGGTTTCAAGAAACAGAATGTGGGACCTTAGTTATGATAGTGCAAAGGCATGTTTTTGAAAAGAACGGATGTATTGAGAGATGGGATTCACCATGGCAAAAGAGGACAGTTTGGAGAATTAGAAATCGTGAGAGTGGCAAAAAAATAAATAAGCAGAGGGTGGAGAAGATAGAAAAATGGAAGAAAAGCAAGTAAAAAATTCGGAAAAATTAGAAAAATTTGTATGGAAATAGAACAAGAGGTAATGAGTGGGCGATCTATATGATATGAAAAAAGATAAAAGGAAAAAAATTGATCGTCAAAGTCGTGAAAACAGGTGAAATTTTAGAAACTGGGCAAACAGAAAGTGAATGTCATAGGAGAAAATGTAAACTACTTAGCTTGGCTTTTAAAGTGACGTGAGAGACAATAATAAAAGTCGATCAGATCAGTTTGCCGAAAAACAAATGCACAAAAAGTGAAAGAATGACATATAAACAAGAAAGTGGATGGTGGGGAAAAAAAAAAAATAGCTGCCAAATTTGGAAACAAATAGGCAAAAGATGATCGGGAGAAGGCCATGCAGTGTAATGAACAGTAAATTGTTGTATGCAAATTCGTAAATAGCAATGGAATTTTTATATGCAGTTAAAAGTGGAACCATCCATGAGCATGGAAATCAGTATTAAGAAAAGGTGTAGGAACAAATTGTTGATTAATCTTGATGATACAGGTAAATAAATGGATAAATTAGCTGATAAGGTAGAAAACAGATGACAGTCTTCCCTTGGCCAGGGGTGTGTGTATTGTCCTTAGCATAAGTTAGCTTAAGTAGTGTGTAAGTCTAGGGACCGATGACCTCATTAGTTTGGCCCCTTAGGAATTAACACACATTTGAACACATTTTTTTGAACAAGACAGACGACGACAAGGACGGACAAGAGTGTTAAATAAGAAGGAATGATGGCCATGTTGGCTTATTAGCAACAATGAACACAGCAATGAAAACAATCAATTATTGACAAAATTATTTAATTGGATAGATAAAAAATCTACTCACCAAGCGGCGGCAGAACACGCATATAAAAGAATGTTGCAATTGGCAAGCTTTTGGAGACATTGGCTCCTTCTTCAGGTGGAAGGGTTGAAGGGGAAGGAAGAAGGGTGAAGAAAAAGGACTGAAGAGGACTAGGAAAAGGGGTAGATTTCGGGAAAGTCAGCCAGAGCCACAGGTCATGGGAGACTTACTGTACAAGATGAGAAGGAGAGAATGATTGTTGGGGACTTCATTGGACAAGATTTGAAAACCTGAGAGCTTAAATGTGGAAGACAGGGTAATAAGCATCACAGAGATTACTACTAAAAAATCGTACACGAGTTAATAAGAATAAATAACTAACTGCACTGTACATAACAGAGGTGGGAGTGGGACAGTGAAAAATAGACAGAAAAGACAATGAAAGATATAGAAAATTAAAATGGGAGTGAAGCAAAGAGTAGTTACCATGAAGAAATGCTGAGACAGAAGAAATTAACATAAATTAAGGCCGTATGGGTGGCGAGAACTAAAGACATGTTTAGTGATAGTTTCCAACTGTGGAGTTCTGAGAAACTGGTGACTACAACCAAATTACCAATTAGGATGAACGGGCATAGGTGGATGGTGTATACTGGCAACTCGCAATATCCTTTTGCAGAGCATGCTCTACAACATGACATTTGTGATCATGGTGCCTGTCTCACCACATGTGTCATCTGGATTCTTCCCCCAGACACCAGTTTCTCAGAACTCCACAGCTAGGAACTAGCACTACAACTTGTCCGTAGTTCTCGCCACCCACCTGGCTTGATTTATGTTAATTTCTTTCGTCTCGACATTACTTCACCGTAAGTACTCTTTGCTTCACACCGTTTTAGTTTTCTACATCTTTCATTGTCTTTTCCGTCTACTTTTCACTGCCCCCTCCCACCTCTGTTATGTACAGTGCACTTAGCTTTTATTCTTATTAATGCATGCATGATGTTTTAGCAGCAATCTCTGTCTTGCTTATTATTCTGTCTTCCACATTTAAGCTCTCAATTTTTCAAATCTAGTCCGATGCAGTCCCCAACAATCAGTTTTTCCTTTGCATCCCATACAGTAACTAATTCACGATGTTTTAGTAGCAATCTCTGTCTTGCATATTACCCTGTCTTCCATATTTATGCTCTCAGGTTTTCGAATATTGTCGAATGCAGTCCCCAACAATCAGTCTTTCCTTTGCATTCTGTACGGTAAGTCTCCCTTGACCCACGGTTCTGGCTGATTCTCTCGAAATCTACCCCTTTTCCTAGACCTTTCCAGTCCTTTTCCTTCACCCTTCTTCCTTCCCCTTCAACCGTTCTGCCTGAAGAATGAGCTAATGTCTCCGAAAGCTTGTCAACTACAATGTTTTTTCTTATATGTTTGTGTTCTGCTGCTGCTTGGTGAGTAGATTTTTTATCTATTCAATTAAATAATTTTGTCAATAATTGATTGTCTTCATTGTAATAAATCTCATTTGATGCTGCTTTGCTTTTGTGTTTGATGTGAATTTTTTTTCTTTTCTAGAAGAACTGCACTTCTTTTTCTGAACACTTTGTTTTAATGCTTGCCCACATTCATCTTCCTTTGTCATCCATTCACCATTTTTTTAGGTGTGGAAATTGGAGAAACTTAATCTGTATATTATATTAAAAATGCAATATCATTGTACTGTTCAATGTTATTGAACTACATACATCTGATAAAATGAAGAGGCATGAAATGCTATGGTAGATAGCCAATCACAAAAATTCTTCTTATAAATAATGATCAGTTTTAAAATTTCTAATAAACTTTAAATGTTCCAGAAAATATTATTTTTTTTAATTGTGTACAACCTGCCAGTAATAATGTAACACTCCTGGATCTCAATATAGATGTTGCTTATGTGAAATAGCTGAAACATGGATTGTAATAGACAATTTGTGAGCCACAAGACAAATCACAATTGAACTCAAAGACAACACACCAAGAGAAGCATGCTTGACTTTAATAATAAGATATAGAGCAGCTAGGTACTCAAGCATTCGGTCATCAGATAAAGCAGAAAACAATTTAGGCCAGAACTTCGTAATGGCTGCTAAGATGAAATGAAAAATTCTAAAGATTAGTGTTGGCAGAAATTTTGATTGTAAATAATAAAACCCACAGTATTTAAATATTTCTTGTATCATGGCAGGAAATAGGTCACCTAAAATGATAAATTATTACAATGGTCTATGTATTTGTCTCGTGTCTCTTAGGCTCAAGACATTGGAACAAGATGAGTACTATCCAATCCATGAATCCAGATAATTTATAGAAAGAGTGATTAGAGAGGGATTTTCAATTTCTTGCTTTATGTTTGATGGAAGTATGTTCATATTTTCCCACCATAGTACATAATTCTATTCTCCAGTACAGACAAGGAGGCAAAGTCTATGTTAAAATTATTTTTGTGTCTTGTATTGTGCCTATGGAGATCACAGTTCAGTTAAAACTGATTACTGGCAGCAACAAGAACTATTTAGTTGTAAAAATAAGGGACTGTCAAATGAAAATAAACAGGTGCAAAAATGTAAATAAACTACATTATTTCAAAAGTAATTTCTATGTGCTCATACATTTATCCCACTGTCAGACAAGACAGTCAATGCCTTCATGGATAAATGTCTGTGGTTGGCTATGCAACCATAATTGTACCCAGGCATGCACCTCTTCATCTGAAGCAAATTGATGGCCCTGAATGTCTTTCTTCAGAGCTCCCAAAAATATGGAAATCACATGGGGGAGATATCGGCACTGTGTGGAGATTGTGTAACAGCTTCCCAGTGAAACTCCTGCAGCATACTTGGAACAACTTTGGCCACACATGGATCTGCCACATTTTACTTTCTTTTTCCCCATCTGTCTCATTTTCGTTTGATTATCCCTTATATAATGGCAAGTGAGTGTAAGAATTTCAAGATCTTTAAAGGGCTTCTGCAAGATGTGCAGTTATCTCCCTTACACAAATTCTTAGTGCTCCCTTTTTCTGAATAAACACTTTGTTTATTTTAGATGCACTGCCTCGAAAGATAATTCCATATGACAACAGAGAGCAAACATACACAAAATAAGGCAACATTCTTGTCTTTAGTGTAGCACAATGAGAAAATCTTCTAAGGGCAAAACATACTATACTGAGCTTCTTGATTGATTTATATAGTGTTGACTTCATTGTATTTGTTATCCAACTGGATCACAAGGAATTTTGCACAGCATATTTCATTCAGTGTATGACCATTAATATCTACTTCTGGTGCAAGCAGGTAATTTTTGCTTGTTTGAAAGTGAAATTAAGGCATGAACTATTACTTGTAAACCATATTGGGCAAGTTCAATTATCATCTGAGCTGTGTCTGGTAAGCCTGAGTTTGTATCCTTGATTAGTATGCTTGTGTCATCAACAGACATAAAAGTTTTTGAACTGCCCTTTAAGTCACTGGAAGCTAAGAACAAAAATAAGCCCAGTACCAATTCTTGTAGTCTCCCACATGTTATATCACCCATCTTGAGATTAGTTTCAAGTCTGTGACACAGACCACCAGTGAGACCATCTGCTTTCTGTTACCAATTAAGGCTCCAGCCATACAAAAGGGGTGCCACTAATGTCATAACACTTCAATTTTGCTGAGTATAATTTAATAGTTCACACAATCAAAGGCTATGGTAAGGTCACAAAATATACCAGCAAGGTAATTTTTCTTGACTAAATTTGCCAGCACTTCACATTAGGCCTTGTGTTGCTTTATCTGTGGGGATTCCTTTACGAAAGTTAACTCCCACAAGGGGAAGGCCTGAGCTATGGGCAACTGATTCAGCTCATATTTGGCAGGTAGTTTGTGCTCTATTTGAAACAAAAGGCTCTAAAATATTTGGGCTCAACACCTTCCCATTTCTGAGAAAACCATCCCTAAAGATCAGTACGTGCAGCTGACTCAAAATTGATGGGATCAATAGATAATTGAAAATAGAGCATTTTTCATTATCATTTATGAGAGTCCACAAACAAATATTTTTCCAGAAATTGAGGAAAGAAGCTTACTTAGCCTTAAGATACATGCTGGTGAATGAAAGTGCCACTGGCGCAATGACCAATGCATTTGGCTGGAGTGAAGAACTCATGTCTGATTCCCAAATGAATTCTGTCAATTTTTTTACATGTATTTTTCTCCAATCAAATAAGGTAGAAAGAGGGTTAATAAGGTAAGCAAATAAATTTCTCAAATTGCTATGATTAGTAAAGAATTAAAATTTTAATCCAGATTGCCTTACAATGGATCTTTCACTCATTCTGTTACATGTCCTCACAACAACATGAATGGTATTTGGCATATAAACACTCAAAGCAAATATACTCATGGCATCCAGAACATCTAATTACTACAATATTTATGTAATTATATTGTTCCTTCTAAAGATTTGGTGAAAAACAGACTTGGTATACATTTAAACAGACATATGATAACATTGCCTGATAAATTGGTGCTTACAGTTGATGACAAATCATGCTATGAATTATTATTGCATCTGTGCAGTTGGGCAATTCCCTCTGGGTTTCTAGAAAAAGCATTGCAATTTTGAACCACCAAAATAAAATTCTGTCCTGTGCCGTCTGCACAGTTGGCTGTGTGTGGCCCCTCATGACTGATCTGCAGCAGTCTAATTCAGAATTGTTTTTGTACAACAAAGCTTAAAATTTTAGTTCTTTCATTAGTAATGTTGTTTGAGGAATTATGTGCCTACCTTGTTGTTATTCCCTATTGATTTATGTATCTTATTAACCCTCATATTCCTACCTCTTTTGGTATTAAAAAAAAGGGGGGGGCAGACTTTGTTTGAAAACTGAATTCAGGTTCTCCGTACCCTAGTCAAATGCCTTGGTTGCTATGCCAATGGTACTTTTGTTCACTAGTATTTATCCTAGGGATACATAAAGGGCAGTATTAATAGTTTCTTTCCTTGATTTCTAGGAAAATAAACATTTGCAAACCTCATTTATGACAATGAAAACTGCTCCATTTTCAATTATCTATTGATCTCATCAATTTTGAGCAGATTGCACATCAAGAAATTTAAGGGTGGTTTCCTAAAAAATCAGAGGGGTGTTGAGCCAGACTATCTTAGTTTTTCGATTTCAGGTTGTATACAAGCAAGTTGCCAAGTATGAGCCAAATTTGTTAGACATGCCTGAGGCATTCCCTTTTTCAGAGGATGTTAACAAGTTCTGCTCTGTTAAATGAGGCAACATCCTATTGCAGCCCATTTTATCAAGATGAATCTTTTCCGCTTCAGTTACTTCCAAGTGGTTTTCACAAATGCACAAGTAGTCTACTGAAATTCCATCTATGTTTTCATTTTCCTGTCTGTAAAAGTCAAGTTTGTCCTTTTTCATTACTGACACATCTGATGTTTTGTTGGAAGATACTAAATGCAATTTCTTTAATACCCCTGGCTTTGTTAAAGCTGTATTTTTTCCATAGTAGGTGTTTCAAATCTAACTATATTTATTTTTCTGCTCTCATTTGGATGAATTTACCATAAAAAGGCACAGGGAACACACTGGGATAAGACTGATATTGCTTTAGCTGGACAATGCTTCTTGGAATTAGTTATGCAAGTGGCCTCTTACCAGATGCAACTGAGTAAGGGGGATGAAGCATCACTCACATCCAGGCCATGTCACTGGCAACGAACTTCACACTAGTATGAAACAGGGGGTGGGGAGTGAGGATTATGTATGTGCATTGTCGTGATAGAAGGCATGTGTAGTACTGGATGAGGAGCAGAGAAGAGGACAGGCAGATGGAGGACAGGTCCTAATGATGGTTGAAGCCAAGGGAGTTACAGGAACAAAGGATATACTGTAAGGAGAGTCCCTACCTGTGCACTTCAGAGAAGCTGGTGTTGGTGGGAAGAATCCAGATGGCACAGGCTGTGAGGCAGTCATTAAAGTGAATCACATTGTGTTGAATGGAGTTCTTGGAACTGGCTGGTCCAGCTGTCTCCTAGCCACATATTGGGCAGTGATCATACAGGCTATACATGCAGACAGACAGCTTGTTAGCAGTCATATCCATGTTGAATGCAGCATAATGGGTGCGACTACATTTCTTGGTCTCATATCTGCTTAAACAGGCAGCCCTGCCTTTAATGGGCAAGGAGATGCCCATGGCAGAACTGGAGTAGATGATAGTAGAAGAATATATGGAACAGGTCTTGCATCTAGACACCACTCAACACCATGTGCTTTATTTTAACAACTGTTTCACAGACTGTGCCATCTGGATTCTTCCCATCAACACCAGCTTTTCTGGATGGAGCAGGTGGAAACTCTGCCTACAACATATCTTTCATTCCTGTAAGCCCTGCCTGGACACAACCTCCATTACTTTCTGTCTTCTACCTGACTCCATTCCCTCCTGTGCTCCAACTCCAGTACTTCATATCTTCTATCCTACCAATACACATATGTAGTTCTTGCCCTTTCTCTTTTCAGACACAGTTGCAGTCAAACCTTAGTGCCCAAAGACGCAGAGGCCATACGGTTGCAAGTTGTGATGGCTCTTTCTTGTATGAATGTGTGTGTTTTATGCTCCTGATGAAATTTAAAGTCCAAAAGCTGAAAAGTTCTGGCATACTTTTTCATTCAAAATATTTGTGTATCAATTTATGTTCAACTACTGCTAATGGTTTTGTGAATACTGAAGTTTAACAAAACTAACAAGTGTCCATATTTACTGATACATTCCTGAAACTAAATATTAAAACTTAACTTTTGTCATAAATGTTGTTGCAACAGATTTTCTCATTGTAACACACTTTTATCTCATAGGTACAGATATGATAATATTGCTATAGCTGTAAAGGCACTACAATTAAACTTCTGCAACTTGAAATTGCAAACAAGTCATCTGAGCAGTTTTTTAATAATGAGACATTCTTACGCATTACAGTTGCCAAAGAAATCTTGTCACCACCAATTTTCACCACAGAAATAAATACATTAAACTCTTGATCACGGAATCAAGTTATTTTGGAAGGATTAAATTAAATTTAAATATTAAAGGTGAAGTTGTGCGAAACAGATCTAATATTTACAATTACTGAGCTGGAATCCATTGGATGCCTGTGTCTGCAATTATCATTGAACATTAAAATTCAAGAAAGTCGCAAAATCTGTAATTTATTGCAGATCTAGATTTCAACTATAACATGGTTATCATTGTTTCATTACCAAAGAGTGAGTCAGGTCACAATGTGACAAGCATAAAGTAAGATAAAATGGTACTAGCCTTTACATAGTAGACATAAAATGACTGACTGCTGTCCTCCTTGAATTTGCTTATGTATAATTACCTTACAGTGCTCACTTCTGTAGAGCTACTTTCAGACATATCAAAGTTAAAGCATATCTTAATAGTTTGTGACAGTATTTGGACATAATTTTTAATTTGAATGCTTTACAAAGGTTGGTCAGTATTTTCCTTTTTCTGTTTCTTTTTGTAGGAGTTAGGTATCTGTGTTTGTTGTTAATCATGTGCGTAGGAATGAGATCAACCAGACATATTTTGATCCTGTTCTTAACTTTTAACTTAGCCTTAATTTATGACTTTTTCAATATTTTAACAGGTGAGCTAATGATTAAATTTTTAAGTATCCTAAACTTTAGCTCAGTATCACCCACAACACCCACCAGTTGTGCTATGTTATGATACATTTAGCAAACACGCACACCAGAGTAGTAATGTTACATGCTGAGCAATTAAAGCAGCTTAAAACTTTTGTCACATATGAAGAAATAAATGAAATATAGTGACAGGAATATAATAAGGGAAGCATGATGATTTAAGTGAAATTACGGTTGCTCTTGGAAAGTAATTATTAGTTTACAACAAAGCATCTGACTGTACTCGGAGCGACCACTCCCCACAATGCCAGTTGAACATTGTTTGAAAGCAGTGCTAAAAAGAGGTGTTGAACTCTTATAAGATATGGATTAATTGGTCTGATTATGAGCTTAATGGCTGCTTGCTGATAGTCAAATATCACGTTCCATCACACTTGAGATCAAACTAGAGGAGTGTGAGCAGCCAGTTATTCATTGGGATATTAACTCCTGTGAATTTTAGGTGTTTACAACAGCAGCTTCTGGATCAGGTCAACACATTTCTACATAACTTGTAGATTACTTAAGCTAATGTTATCTTCAGCTTAATCTAGAGGCCGTACTGCAACAAGCATGTCACTTCAGGGTTTCCTGGTATTATGAACAGACTGGGGTATCGACGGGATGAACTATGAAATTCACACCTCCAATATTGTACACAAAAGTAATTTTTATATAAACTATTCATTGATATCCGGGGTTCAGAAGAGAGCTTTAAATTCTAGGTTCGACAGGTTGTTAGCAGGCATTAGGCAGGAAACTGAAAATCTCCAAGTATTGAAAACTAGAGAAAGAGGGTATCTTGTTAACCAGAACCTCTGTAATTTACCAGAATTTTGGGCTTAGTGGTGTGAATTTAGTTCATACTTCACTGTTATATAGATGACAATAGCGAAAAGTTAAATAGTGTGTGTGTGTGTGTGTGTGTGTGTGTGTGTGTGTGGGTGCGCGCACGTACAAACATCATGAGGACCAAAAGCAACAAAATCAGCGGAAACACACTACTTGCTATGAAAATGGGATATGTCTAAGTCTCATTCTCAAGATTTTGAACAAATTTAGATATTGACATGGATCACATGACAGTGAGATCAGTTATATGGATTATTCTGAAAGAGACTGTACTTTAAAAAAAATTTAACTTTTAAAAAAACATTTTAAAGTAGCAACGCAATTGTGATGTGTGTAGGCAAGTAGTACAGACATCACTGTTGTTTCTCACAGGGAAAGTTTTTATGAACTGCCTGCAGCCTGTATATTTTCAAAATATAACATTTCATCAGTTTTACTGGGCAGACTAGCAGCAGTGGTAAAATACTGGCTTCTTAACTGTCAAAGTAAATTTCAAATTTTAATAATCCTAGTCAAAAACATCTGTGGCTCTATTAATCATTCAAAGGAAACTCTAGGATGATAGTTTTCTCCATCCCTTCTGAAAACTGATACAATGTGGAGTTCCTGAAGGTCCTTGCTGTTGAGCAGATGGTGAGACCCTGAAACATTGTTGACTAATTTTAGACATCTAATATTATGGAGCCAACCTCTCAGGCATCACTGAGTCATTTTCTACCTAATTTTTTTTCTTGGATGCTAATCCAGTAATGTATGATGGGGAACCATTTGCAGTTAAGAAAAGTAACAGTGATACTGGCTGACTGGAGCTTTCACTATGATCAAGAAGTGTTCCTAGATGAGTCAGATGGTGCAGCATTATGATGAATGCAAAAATCCAGGTTTGAATATCCATCCGACACAAAATTTTATTCTGTCAGCAATGCCATTTTTGCTCAACACTTGTAAATGTAGTGTACAAATCAGAAAAATTTTAGGTGTAATGGTTATCCAGTCTAACAGCAGCTACATTTTTGGAGACCCTGTCTTAAAGATTTGGGCCGTTGGCCTCCACTGCATGCAGGCAATACCATATGTATGTGAGCTGTGCCTGTGTGAATGTGTTTTTTATTTTAGACAGAGGACTTTGTCAAAAGTTTGTTATATTACAGCAGTCTTTTCATTGTGACTATTGGCATCTCACCGCCTCCTCTATGTGGTAACCAGCACATTTTGAATTCATACCCCCATTTGCAAACAGAGGAACATTGTTTCATTTTTCTGGATACTAGAATACTTTAAAGTGCAAGGAACATAATTAGCAGTTAGCACAAAGCACAATAACAACAACAAATGAATTGTGTGAAGCTGTTCACTGAGCTCTAATTTCATGTGCGAAAGTATCACTGTTGAGAAGAACTTAAAAATGGAACGTTGAGGGATGAAGGTAATGAATAGCTATATGTGGATGATGGAAGAAATATTATTCCAGCCACTGTGATGAGATGCAGTGACAACTCAACCTGAAATTTAACTAGAGCACTGACAAAGATTTGTCATTATCTCATGCAGACAGCACACTTAACTTCCCTGCAAAGACTTTGCCCTTTACTTTCAGTGCATCTTGTTTTATTAAATTGACTCACCAGACAACAACCACTAGCATAGCCCTGAAGTTCTGCTCTATTTTAGATGTGAGTGAAATGAATACAATGTTAAAAACACCATGTTGTTGATGCTTCATCCTAAATTACTAGAGTGATGGCATTAATGTGTGGCTGAATGTCTCATATATTATTCTGCCAAGAACAAGCAAGCACATATCTCTAACAAATCAGTTTGCAGTACTGTATTAAATCAGTAACTCTGTATTTCTTCTAGGTGCCTTCCTGCGTCAAGGCAAAATATTGTGTGTGTGCTAGTGAATTTTAAGTTTCTATTTTATCCTATTTTAACACAGTCAGGGCAACACCCTGTAAATTGTTATGGTTGGCATTTGTGCACTGAACATACAGGTCACCAGTGAACAAATGTATGTGTGTTAAAACTGTAGTAAGAAGGACAAAATAAAATAAAAGATTTCCTAAATATTTGATTCCCAGTGGATAGAGAATGTGTGCTAAATGTTAATAACTGGCATTTGGAATAGGTAAGTGCTTTCAGGCATATCATCAGATGTAGTGTGCTACAGTGAAATAATGTGCTAACTACTTTTGGCTGCATGCACATAATCTCACTGATGACTCAGACACTGTAGAACATGAAAGGTAACTTGTACAAAGTATTAAATTAAATTTTGGTTGTTCTCCCTTAAATATCACTCAAACTGCTTGCATACAGACTTTCTAGTTTACATTAATTAAATACTGACACTAAAGATATTAACAGAGCGCAGTCATTGCAATTATTGGAAAGTACACTGAGAATGTATAGAAAATCTGTCAGACTGTCAAGAGAGGTAAACAGATACTTTGGAGAATAATATGAAAAATGCATTATGAAAAAAAAGATAAAGATAGAAATAATAAAAGAAGCATTTTTTGATATTTGAAGAGCATAACCAACAATAACACATCCATTTTGAAGGAAAGAAGTGACTCTCATTCAGAACACGAGAACCAATATTACATAATTTATTTAAAATTTAGAGGTAACAGTTTGGTGGGAGATTTAATAAAATGAGGTTTTGTTTTACAATTATTCTTTTTTTCCTTCAGACAGCAGCTATGGCAGATTGTGGTGGCTTTCGTGTCCTGCCAGCAGCACTATTTTTCCCAGTTCATTATAACTCATGGCAGATGTACTTCTCAGAGGAGGATGCAAACACAACACTTGCCAAGCTGGAAACAGCGTATGCTGTTCATGTATGGAACAAGCTAAGCAGAATCAGCCGCAAAACACTCCCTCACTCTGCTTATGCCAAGATTGCACGTGCAAACTGTCCTGATGCCTATGAAAGTGCACTTGACGGCTTTTGAAAATGTTTTCTGTGATAAGTGACAAAAAACTGGACTTTTAATCAAAGAATGTGAACAGCATTGAGAAACACTTGTACTTTATAAACTTAAGGTTTTAGTTATTTATTTAATTTATTTTTTAAGGATTTTCAATGAGAGTATGGCCAAAGCTCAATATATTTATTATTTCCTAAGATAGTTATAAGTAACTATGAAAAGTTACTATTTTCCCATACCAGTACCGAATTTACCCTTATAAGGGCTTTACTTTTATATGATGATTCAGTCAGTCATTTTATTTTTAATTTTAGTGTCCACTATGAGTAAAACCACATTAGAAACCATGAAATTGTGATTAATTTTCATAAACTTTTAGCAGTTGCAGAGCATGTTATCATTGTAGCAACACTTGTGAAAAATTTGTTAATTGTGATTCTTCAGCTTTTCGATACACTAAAAGTCAAGATTGGGATTTCTGAGAAATCAAGATAAATGGACAGAGCCTCTAAAATATCATACAGCATCTCAACAATAGATATGAGAGTCACAATTATTGTTAGGGCTAGAACTATTCTCTCAAAGAGTCCACCAACATTTTTTTAAACAAGTGAATTTTTTCACTGACTTGCTGTAACACATTGGAAATTTGTTTAATATTGTATTTAAATTAATATAAGAACATGCAACAGTCTTTTAGAAAAAGAAAAACACCAACAGCATATTGTTTTACATTTAATAAGGTTGTATCCCTTTAACAGTCCTATGACTTACCTTAAATTGCAGCTTTATATTTATAATCATGATCACTTAGTGGAAAAAAGAACAAAAAAGCCAGACAGTATGCACTGTACACTATAAATGTGATGCTTCACATAAACAGTAAAGCCTACATTATTACTTTAACTTTCTTTTTTTTCTGCAATAGGAGGGATTTATTGATTCCCTATGAAGTTAGTTCTTTCCCTGTGAAACTTGAGACATTTCAAAAGGCTCAGGTTTTCATCTAGATAGCCACTAACTGTAACAAAAGTACATCATTCAATAAAAAATACATAAATCAAATGTATCTCCTATCCTTGTGTAATGTGTTTGATTTGATGCCACTTTCTGTGGTAATTTCAGTGCTTATATTATTGTTTGATAAGGTGGATTAACTACACATTGTTATGATTTGCTTATTGATGAGATAAAGTGGTATGTTAAGCGGCTGTTTGTCATTTTAAATGTGAAGATGTTATTAATTCAATAAGGAATTACAACTAGCTTTTGTTGTATACATATAGATTGAAGTGCTGTGTATGCAAATGATTTTTACCGGTATAATAATTCTCAAATTTCCTGGAGACATTAACTGTGTTAACAGAATTTAAACCTTAGTGCTTATCTCCCTTCTAAAAAAAATACAATTATGAAGTAATTTGATATTAAAATTTGCTAGAAGAAAGTGTGGTGCTGGTGTTATCAGCAACTTTCCTATTATGTAGGCCCTTTCATTGTTACTATATGTGCTCAATTTTCCTGGTTCAGTGTGGAGTAAAGCTTTGGTTAACTAATTTTAAAGTTGATGATGTGCACCTGTTCACCTAGAACTGTCATCCACTAGACAACCATTCATGTACATAACTACTTCTGAAACTGGACAGGAGCTGTATCAGAAGATGAGGATAAGGTGGATGTTTTACATGACACAATCATGTTATACAGTTTAACAATTAATGCCTCAAATCTTTCTTCCCACTTTGTACTCCACTGATACAGGTCCAGGACCTTTCAGCCCCAGATATTCCTGTTTGTAGGCCTACGCATAAAATTTCATTTTCAACGACTTGCATCAATTACTTCTTCTGTCAATCTGCGATATAATATATGTCTCATAGAACATCTGACAGGAAGACAAGGTTTTTTGTACGCTTAAATACCATTTACTAATGAAAACACCACAGTACCTTAACAATGATACTGAGCTGGGATTGTAAACAGGAACTGATCTAATTTCATCAGAGAGTTATTCTGCAATGTTAGGATAATAAAACATTTTATTTTTCATTGTTGTTAATTAATGATCATGTTAAGAAATGTAGTCAACTGGAGAAAGCACTGTGTATGTGATTCTGAAAGCCAATTTGTAGTGTCTTCTTAGAATGAAAGTGTTATATATTTTGTCTGCTTTCAAGGGGAAAAAACTATAATAAAAGAATGCCATGTATGACTATTTTGTATGAATCCTATAAAATGTTGCCAATTTAAAACAAAATGTTACAGCATTCATATCAAGTAATGCTGCCTTACAGAATTTATATTTTATAGATTTTGGTGCACTGATACCAGTATTTAGGGCTCATATTTTGTGAAAACCTACAGAAAAGGACAATTTATTTGTCTGCCATACTTGCAAATTCCTAAAAAAATAATAATAAATAAACAAATAAATAAATAAATAAACCTAAAAATTTCAAATTTTTGAATCTCCTTCCTCCCATTTTCTTTTTCCCGGACAGAAGTAGCCTTCTGATCAAAAGTAACGCATTTTCAAATTGTATGAAATGAAATGAACTGTATAACCAACAGTAATCAAGAAATTTTTGTTACAGCCCCTCACATGTCTTGGAGACCTAAAGCAACTTGTTGTTTAAGTGTCTTGGACTACTACTGTACTCGGAACCATTAAATATGAGGGTTGTGATAAATCCTATTGACTTCTCTGCTCTTTTTACCAATCTAAGATCAATTGCAAACACTTTGATCATCATAACCTAAAGTTTTGTGTAGTGCTTTAACAGCCCCTTGTCGCTATAACATAAATGCTTGAAATAATGAATCTAGTTTTATACCATTCAAGTTACTTATTTCCACTCTAGGTTTCATTTTTAGAAATAATGCATAACATTTAGTGGATCAGAACTACATTTCATTCACAGTGACACTGTAAGCACTGCTCAATTTCTTTTCCATGCATTTCTTAATAAAGTCTTTTGAAACAAGTGAGATATGTGTGTCAAAGCATGAAGTCAAAATACCTTGACTCAAATAACTAGTTTTGCGTAAGTTATTTAACTAATGTTAATTAAAACTTGAATAAAAATTAATTTCTCATTTTCAAGAAGAGTTGTTGAGCAGATGTACATAATTATAATGATGAATTGCTGACATCAGTCTGTTGTGGAATCATATAACATGTTATTTCCACTCTCAGAAACATTATAAAGCGTGAACATTATAAGATTTCTGGAGCATGTCACTTTCCTCAATGAAATCCTACAGAGATCGGCCTATCACCAACTGAAAAATGCTCCTTCTGAGCAGCACAAAAAAGGCAAATATGCTCCTCTTTAAAAGACTCTGACAGAAAAGTGGGGAGCCAGTTGCCACAACCCTTATTCCACCTTCGTCACAAAAAATTTTGGTATGCTAACATATTTGCACTTTTTTAACACAGTGGTTTCTTCATGGTTTGCACCCCTACAATGAAAAACTTTAACGTGTTGGTATGGGGTAAAGTTGGCAAACTTTTTCATCTTAAAATCTTAAAGTTTGCTAGCATGAGTAAGAGACTCACTCTCTCTCTCTCTCTCTCTCTCTCTCTCTCTCTCTCTCTCTCTCTCTCTCTGTGTGTGTGTGTGTGTGTGTGTGTGTGTGTGTGTGTGTGTGTGTGTGTGTGTGTTTGTTTTTGGGGGTGGGCGGTATCCAGACATCCCCCCCTTCCTTCCTCCAAGCTTTTGTACATCTTCACCCATCTCTCGTTTTCTCCCACTGCTACTATACCCATTCATCTCTCTTTCTATTTTACTGCCACTGTTCCCTCTTTCTCTCTCACACACTGGCAATGTCTCTCTCATTCCGTCACTGTTTCTCTGCTACTCTTTTTCAACACAAAAAAGCACCCAAATGTTCAGATGCCAAAAATTTTGGCGAGGAAGGCTGAATGAGGATTGAGGCAGCTGATTCCTACTTTTCTGCCAATTTTCAGTGAGGAACATATACGGCTTTTTGTGCTGACATGAGTTTTTTTCAGCTGGTGTACTGCTTACATAAACTGAATTCTGTAGGTCAGTAAAGTTTTGACAGTTTATGTATGTTCTTCAACATATTTTTATAGTTTGACACATATAAGCAACATAATGTAATGTTAAAACAAAATAGCCTCCCATCCAATGCAAGTTCCCTTTTTCATAAAAATGCATAACTACTTTTAACCAACAGCTACAGTGCAACAAAACATTTGGTGTTTGATTTGTATGTACAAAGCATTTATTATGACAAATAATTTTTTTGTAGGGTGCTTATACCATCAGATGGCACTTCCAGGTCAGGATGGTCTATATAGGTGTGAAATGTCCATAATGAGACTGTGGAGACAGCATGTCAAAATTTTGTTGATGAAAAAATGGTTACTGAAAACACAGCTTAGTGTCCTCAAAACACTTTCAATGACCCCAGAACACTTAGAAAGTGTTCACTACAACAGTTAAAACTACATCCATGCCTCAGAAAGGATACTATGTGGATACGATTGGTAATATTGAATTTCAGTGATGGTTAGTCACAGCAAAAAATCTCCAAAGTTTCCCAAGAACATCATCTTAAGAATATATGGTAAAAATTTCGACAATGTTCCATGAGTAGAAGTTATAGAAGTGGCCATCTCCAAAACTGATTCTTTTGGTACCCAAAAAATAATTGTTGTTCAGTGCATCACACCTAATGAAAAAGAACTAACCAATTTGCACAATTTGCCTGGGTACTACATAAAGTTTAAATTTTGTCTCTATACTGAAGGATAGCTACATTATGCCAGTTCCTCCAGTAGGTATACAAATGACTGCTTGGCCAAGGACTAACCCCTGGCTTTTTGGAACATATGGTGCTGTGTCTGGACTGATAACCATGATATGCATGTGAACATAACCGACAATCTATGAGAATTTCAATTTTTCTTCCCATACACTGAATTTTGGATAAAAGTTTACTTCAGGATAATTTGAAATCATACAGAAGTTTATCTGGGTTAAAAGGCTTGCACTTTGACATTTAGCTTGTTTAACATAATAAGGATGACATCACAAACCACTATAACAAATGACGCTGCCTCAGCTGAAGGCAGACAGTGATGGGGAGTGCTGAATAGTGGTTGATCTGACAGAAACACTAGATGTTAGTACATTCTCTGTGTGACTTGGGATGACACCACATTTTTGTTTTGAATAATGCAATGATGGCAACATGGATCGCTGCCACATTGGAGTGACTGAGATGTTGCTGCAAACTGTGCTGCATGTGATGATGTATAGTGGCTAGCAATACTGGCTGGCACACTGTGGATTTCCAGTTCAAACACAACTGTCAACCAAGTGAGGTGGCACAGTGGTTAGCACAAATGAGTCACATTTGGGAGGAAGACGGTTCCAGACTGTTGTAGGCGCCCCGCTGGTCCCGGTCACCTACGGTGGACTGGAAGCCGAGCGGTGACCTCTCCAGTTGACAGGATGCTAGGAAATGACTGTGGACGCGTCAGAAATGCCAAAGAAACATTATTAATTCATGACATCTTTATTCCTGCCGAGTACAATGTGGCCTGCGTAACACAGGCTGGCTAAGCTTGGTGATATCAACGACCCTCCCAGAGTCCTTGCTGACTCGGAGCGATGACACCAGCTCCGGGCTGCACCAGTCTTGCTAGGGCAGCACCGCGTGCTGTGACGTAGCGGTGGAACGCCCTTACTTCGGCCGCGTGTGGCTGGCGGCCGGCTCGGCGACGGACAGCAGGCCGCTGCGCATAGGAGGCTCCAGGTTGGAGTTCCGGCGCTGTCAGCACAAGAGGCATTCTCGTAGTGTGGAGTGTACTCTATCCCATCCCGTCTTCTTCCCTGCTCCTCCTGGTGGCTCGTCCGCAGTGGACGAGTGGAACAGGCTGCAGTCCCCCAGCGTCGTCGGCTCACCTGGTTGTGACGGCGGATGCACAGGGCCTAGGCCCTGCACGATTTCGATGATGGCTCACTGATGTGGTCAGCATTGGTGGCGAGCAAGTCTGCTGCAATGTCTGATAATCCTGGGCTGCTGATAGATAGCGGCAGCAGAGAGGACCAGAGCTGGTACTGGCCCCTCATGTCTGCTGCTGGATGGGCCGCCCTTACTGCAACATCTCCTTAATAAAGATTAACATGTCGATCACCGAGCTGAGTGCTACACAGTGTCTCAGTACACATCTAACTGCAAGTATAACTGTGAGTAACTTGTTGCTTTCAAAGCTGGCATATTTAAAGGAAGCATGAGCGACCTCCTGAGATCATGCTCGTTTGTAATGAATGCATTCGTTCCACTTATACTGCTGATTTATCTGTCATACTCGCCCCTTAGGTGTTTTTGTGACAGAGTTACGTGTTGTTACGGCAGACTTATGCAAAGTTGTGAAATGCAGTACAGCTGACACTATACCTCTGTCTTACACTCTACGAAAGTCTTCGTTTTACACAAACCCGCGTGCTAAGCAATACTCTCTCGCGCATTGTGTGTAACCAGGCCACTGCCCCTGCGTGATGACACATTCTGATACATGTGCAATCCTCTTACCTCTTGGCTAACCTACTGCCTCTGGCTCTCGGCATAGGCAATGAAACTTTGGGAATATTCCACATTTCCAACTCTTTACTATTCTGCGACACTACACTGTGTCCAGTCATCCTGATTTAGGTTTTCCATTCTCTCCCTAAATTACTTCAGGCAAAGGTCAGGATGGTTCCTTTGAAAGAGCATGGCTGATTTCCTTCCCCATCATTCCCTAATCTGTGCTCATGCTCCATCTCTAATGACCCCATTGTTGACGGGATGTTAAACACTAATCTTGTCCTCGTCCCAACTGTCAGCAATTGTTTTTTATTTAATATTTGTCATTTCTGGAACGTTCTTGAAATATCCTATGTTTGTAATGTTTCTGTACTCTGGAATATTCTCTGTTTGAATAAATAGCAACGTATGCCATGCAGGAGTTGAGTTGTTTTCCATTTGTACATTGGCATTTGTAGTAAATGTGATATAGTGCTACGTGTTGTACTTCATTAACAATCCTTCTCTGAGATTTGGACCTCATTGTGATTACGACATGACAGAGTTTTATGGAGGCACTGAATACTTAAAAATATCTACATCACCATGGCTCCAATTAGGCAACGTAAAAGCTGTTGCCTATGCAGACAGGAACTGGACTATGAGCAATGAATTGTCCCCGAGGTCTGTACACTCAGGAAATCAATGAATTCCAAAACAGCAAGAAGTCAGCTGCACATCAGCATTTGACTGAGTTGCCAAATATAACAAGTGGTATGACGTACTGTGTTTGGTAAATGTGTACTTTTACTCGGATGGCAAAGTGCAGCAGTGGTTACAGAATATCACAGAGAAGCTCATCAAATGGGACAAATAACACATCCAACTTAGCGTAACAGTAATCTAAAAGCACGACCCATCATGGGGAAATGACACAGTCTTATGTAAAGAATGTTTTGGTCCTATGCCACATCATAAATCCACATATGACATAAGCCAGCAAAATCTCATACTTGATGAAAAGTGTCATAGCAGACATGTACCAAGCTCTTCTGGTAAAGCATGTCACAAAAACTGAGGAATTCATCAGGTTATGCCAGCACATCAGTGAAATGTAACAGAAGAGTGTCAGACAAAAGAAGTAGCACTGATTCGTGAACATGGGCCATACAGCAATTACGTAAGACTGCCAGACCACACCTCTTCGTATGTCAAATAGTAAAGGAAACACTACAACAGAGCTCTGGATAAACAAAAGCTATTCCAAGAAACACAAATAAAGGTTGCTCCAGGTGGTTGTTTACCAATGAAGACATTGTTATCCTGCTGTCATCAACAAGATGAGTTCCAGTCATTATATGAAGAAACATGCAGTCTTGGCTGCAGTGCTAAAATTTTTTGTTGTTTCCTAATGTGGTTCATGGTGTGGGTTCCTGTAGTCATGTCTTAGTTCATGAACCACGGGCAACGTATGAGTGGCCAAGTAAGTGGTCCCGACAGTCGGGATACCAGTTACTTTGGAATAAGGCTGGGCATCTCTGACATATTCTGATTCGTGGTCACCTTTGTGCTCATACGGCAAAGACTACCAAATCCACCGGTTAGTCCCTCAGCCGTTAGGGGTAAAACCCAATGGGACTCGGGGCAAATAAGGCTAGCAACCTGCTTCCCTGGTACTTTAATTATGATGCTGGCAACAATCAGAGCAAAATGCCTCGGACCTTTGGAGGTGACGGAGTCCCACCTCTAACTGACAAACCAGGGACTCCTAAGATACGACTTGGCAAACAAATGGTAATGAGATGGGGAGCTATTAATATCAATGGGGGCTACTCTGGGTAGAAGGTAGAGCTGGCAGAGGCTGCAAGTAAGATGGGGTTGGACATTTTAGCTGTTAGTGACACTCGGGTAAGGGGTGAGAAAGAAGAGGAAGTGGGAGAATACAAGGTCTACCTGTCAGGAGTCAAAGCAGGAATAGCACAATGGGGTGTAGGGCTTTACATCAGGAAAGAAATGGAACCCAGCGTAGTTGCAATAAGGTATGTAAACGAACGACTGATGTGGATAGATTTGACAGTGTCTAGCAAGAAAATTAGGATTGTGTCAGTATATTCGCATTGTGAAGGGACAGATCAAGATAAGATCGATAGTTTTTATGAGGCACTCAGTGATGTAGTTGTTAGAGTAAAGGACAAGGGCAGTGTTCTGCTCATGGGTGATTTTAACGCCAGGATTGGAAATCGAACAGAAGGGTATGAAAAAGTTATGGGTAAATTTGGAGAGGGTATGGAGGCCAACAGGAATGGGAAACAACTCTTGGATTTCTGTGCCAGTATGGGCTTAGTAATCACAAACTCCTTTTTTAAACATAAGAACATTCACCGGTATACTTGGGAAGGCAGGGGAACCAGATCTGTCATTGACTATATAATAACAGATCAGGAATTCAGGAAGGCTGTGAGGGACACACGTGTATTCAGGGGATTCTTTGATGACACTGATCATTATTTAATCTGCAGTGAAATTGGGATTGTGAGGCCGAAAGTGCAGGAGGTCAGGTCCATATGTAGGAGGATAAGAGTGGAGAAACTTCAGGATAAGGAAATCAGACACAAGTACATAACAGTGATCTCAGAAAGGTACCAGTTAGTTGAATTTAGTCAATTACAGTCATTGGAAAAGGAATGGACAAGGTACAGGGACACAGTACTAGAAGTACCTAAAGAATGTCTTGGAATAGTAGTGTGTAAAAGTAGGATGAAGCAAACACTTGGTGGAATGATACAGTCAAGGCAGCCTGTAAAAGGAAAAAGAAGGCGTATCAAAAATGGCTACATACCAGAACCCAGGTAGACAGAGAAAGTTATGTTGAAGAAAGAAACAAAGCCAAACAGATAATTGCAGCATCGAAGAAGAAATCGTGGGAAGACTTTGGAAACAGGTTGGAGACTATGGGTCAAGTTGCTGGAAAACCATTCTGGAGTGTAATTAGCAGTCTTCGAAAGGGAGGTAAGAAGGAAATGACAAGTATTTTGGACAGGTCAGGAAAACTGCTGGTGAATCCTGTGGATGCCTTGGGCAGATGGAGGGAATATTTTGAAGAGTTGCTCAATGTAGGTGAAAATGCGATCAGTAATGTTTCAGATTTCGAGGTAGAATGGGATAGGAATGATGATGGAAATAGGATCACATTTGAGGAAGTGGAAAAAATGGTCAATAGATTGCAGTGTAATAAAGCGGCTGGGGTGGATGAAATTAAGTTGGAACTCATCAAATACAGTGGAATTTCAGGTCTTAAATGGCTACACAGGATAATTGAAATGGCCTGGGAGTCGGGGCAGGTTCCATCAGACTGGACAAGAGCAGTAATCACACCAATCTTTAAACATGGAAACAGAAAAAATTGTAACAACTACAGAGGTATCTCTTTAATCAGCGTTGTGGGTAAAATCTTCTCAGGTATTGTTGAAAGGAAAGTGCGAGTATTAGTTGAGGACCAATTGGATGAAAATCAGTGTGGGTTTAGGCCTCTTAGAGGTTGTCAGGACCAGATCTTTAGCTTACGGCAAATAATGGAGAAGTGTTATGAGTGGAACAGAATCTAGAAAAGGCATATGACTGGGTTCCTAGGAGGAAGTTATTGTCTGTTCTACAAGATTATGGAATAGGAGGCAAACTTTTGCAAGCAATTAAAGGTCTTTACATGGATAGTCAGGCAGCAGTTAGAGTTGACGGTAAATTGAGTTCATGGTTCAAGTAGTTTCAGGGGTAAGACAAGGCTGCAACCTGTCTCCACTGTTGTTCATATTATTCATGGATCATATGTTGAAAACAATAGACTGGCTGGGTGAGATTAAGATATGTGAACACAAAATAAGCAGTCTTGCATATGCGGATGACTTAGTTGTGATGGCAGATTCGATTGAAAGTTTGCAAAGTAATATTTCAGAGCTAGATCAGAAATGTAAGGACTATGGTATGAAGATTAGCATCTCCAAAACGAAAGTAATGTCAGTGGGAAAGAAATATAAACGGATTGAGTGCCAAATAGGAGGAACAAAATTAGAACAGGTGGATGGTTTCAAGTACTTAGGATGCATATTCTCACAGGATGGCAACATAGTGAAAGAACTGGAAGCGAGGTGTAGCAAAGCTAATGCAGTGAGCGCTCAGCTACGATCTACTCTCTTCTGCAAGAAAGAAGTCAGTACCAAGACTAAGTTACCTGTGCACCGTTCAATCTTTCGGCCAAATTTGTTGTATGGGAGCGAAAGCTGGGTGGATTCAGGTTACCTTATCAACAAGGTTGAGGTTACGGATATGAAAGTAGCTAGGATGATTGCAGGTACTAGTGAACAATGGCAGGAGGGTGTGCACAATGAGGAAATCAAAGAAAAACTGGGAATGAACTCTATAGATGTAGCAGTCAGGGCGAACAGGCTTAGATGGTGGGGTCATGTTACACGCATGAGAGAAGCAAGGTTACCCAAGAGACTCATGGATTCAGCAGTAGAGGGTAGGAGGAGTCGGGGCAGACCGAGGAGAAGGTACCTGGATTCGGTTAAGAATGATTTTGAAGTAATAGGTTTAACATCAGAAGAGGCACCAATGTTAGCACTGAACAGGGGATCATGGAGGAACTGTATAAGGGGGGCTATGCTCCAGACTGAACGCTGAAAGGCATAATCAGTCTTAAATGATGATGATGATGATGATCCTAATGAAGAATTTCACCATTATTTGAGCATCTTCAGATTGGCTGATATTTGGCAGCGATGGGTATGGGATACTGTGCATAAAATCTCCCAGCAGGTAAATGACCTGCTAGGAGATTTAATGTGTGGTATACCACGTACCTATTGCTACCAAATATCAGCCATATGACAATGCCTAAATAAAGGTGAAATGCTTCATTGTTAAAATGTGAATATTTGGTCAACTGCAAAAAAGCTACTTGAGCTCACAAAAGGCATCTACATATTGCACTGCAGGTTATCAAAGAGGACTTTGGATTACAAACTGTCACAAGTATTGGCAACTCATCCCTGGAGGTATATGTGCTGAAACAGCCTAATCAATGCATGATGGGTATCTCTGTGCCATCGATGAAAAATAGTGCTCCACTACCACTATGGATAAAGTATTGGAGGAAGATAATACCAAACTGTTAACAAGGTCTCGCCTGACTGATGAACAGTATCAATGAGTGTTAACCATTCTGTGACAATTTTCGAATGAATGCTTTCATATCCAGAGTGGAAGAAAGACAGAAAAAAAACAGTCAATGGTAAAACATTGGATTGTCACTAAGAATTATCTGCCAGCCAGCCAGCACCTTTACAGGGCATTGCCAGCTGAATGGCACATAATTCTGGAGGAAATGGAGAAGATGTCACTGAACCTTCTGAGAGTCCTTGGCCACCTCCTGTGGTCCTTGCGAAGAAGGATGGCACATGACATTTCCGCGCTGACTGCCAATGACTGAACAAAATCACAAAGGAAGATATTTATCAATTGTTGCCTATTGATGACACCACAGACCGCTTGCAAGAAGCAAAGTACTTCTCAACATTGGACACAGAGGCAGGCTTCTGGCAAATCAAGAGTGACTAGACTGACCTGGAAAAGATTCCCTTCGTAGCTCTGACAGGCTTTACGAGTTCAAAGTTATGTCATTTAGACTTCATAACACTTGAGACACCTTTGAACATATGGACAACCTGCTTTGATATCTTAAATGGACTATGTATCTTTTCAATCTGGATGACATTATTTTCTTTAGGACAATTGAAAAACATAGGCACCCATATCAGAAGCATAGAACAGGAAGAAGAAGAGAAAAAAAATTAAAAATTACTACATGTTGATGGAAGGAAAGACAGCTAAAAACAGGGACTTGGAGAAAGGTCCATAAAATATGCCAGAAAGATTAAAGATTAAATGTCCTCCGCCATACTGCTATGATGGATGAAAAATAAAATGTGGTTGACAGCCCACATGTCATTCGTTAAAACAGCTGCTAATCAGACAGCAATCATAAATGAGAATGTAAGTGGTTAAAAAAGGGCATTCCGTCAGGAAATGACGAACCATCAGAGATTGAGGGAAGTGAGCACAAAGTGGTGGGAGAGCACCACTTACCAAATGGCGATGGCTAAAAAGACAATGACTTGTACGCAACCTAGCTAAAATAATCTCATGGCGAGAGGGCCAAGAGGATGTTGTCCAAGTTACCGGGAGAGGCTTGATTCCCTGGAGCTTGTTCCCATGAAAGGAGGACCAGTGGTGATGCCAAAGTGACACCATCTGCTGACAGACAGCAACACAGAGGTCATTGGCAAGACTGGAAGAAATAGCAGGCCATTATATGAGGACTGCAACCTTGGCAGCAGCATCAGTGGCCTCATTTCCTGTCAGACTGACTTGACCAGGAAGCCATATAAACATCACAGTGGCCCCATCAAGAATAAGCAAGTGACAGCTTTCCTGGACCACATTACACTAAGGGGTGGATGGTGTACAGCACACAGAGGCTCTGAAGGGCATCCAGAGAGTCGTAGCAGATGACTCAATTTAAAAGCCTGTGTCTCCAGATGTACTTTGTGGCCTGATACAGGGGGAAGAGCTCTGCTTAAATACTGAGCAGTGTTCCAGAAGCCGATACCGAAAATCTTCAGTGCCAATGACGAAGTCATACTCGACACCACAGTCAGTCCAAGTGCCATCAGTATACACAAAAGTGAAGTTCCGTGCGAAGGTTCTGAAACTTATGGCAATAGAGTAAGTCTGGAGAGTTTCCTTAGTAAGCAAATGAAGGCCAACGTGAATGCAGACTGCTGCACGAAGCCAAGGTGGTGAAGGGTTCACACTCATCAGGAAAGTAGCAGGTAGCATGAAGCTGCTGGAGCAAGAGCCAAAAGTGAACTCTAGGAGGTAACAGAGAAGAGGGATGCATCTCATACTGGTGATCAAAGGAGCCTTTGAAGGAGGAGGCATAGGATAGGTGGCCAGGCATGGAAGACAAATGACATGCGTAACTACTGAGGAGAAAGTCACAGCGATATGACAGTGGTAGTTCGGCGGCTTCTGCATACACACTCTCAGTCAGGCTAGTGTAAAAGGCAGCAGTGGCCAAGCAGATGCCACAATGGTGGATAGTATTGGGGAGACGTAAGAGGGACAGAGGTGTAGATGCATAAACGAAACTCCCTTAGTCTAGTTTCGAATGGACAAGGTACCGGTACAAGTGGAGGAGGATGGACGGATCCACTCCCCAGGAAGTACCGCTGAGGACATGTAGGACATTGAGGGACCCCATACAGCACGCAGCCAGGTAAGACACGAGGGAAGACCAAGAAAGTTTCCTATTGCAACATGCCCAGGACGTAAAGACAGTGGAAGAAACCAACTGTGGCACCAGAAATTCATACAAATGGTTTCGTCCGTGGAAAGGCGACATCCATTGTCAACACTCCAGGAGTAAAGACAATCAAGACATTGCTGAAGATGCTGCTCAAGGAGATAAGTCCATGGATAGCTGCAATAGATCATAAAATCATCTACAAAAAGGGAGCTGGAGATGACCGGCGGGAGACAGGCCATAATAGGGTTAATGACAATAGCAAAGAGGACAATGCTCAGGATGGAACCCTGAGGCACACTGTTTTCCCAGATAAAGGTGTCCAACAAGGCAGAACTCACATGTACCTTGAAAACTTGATCTTTTAAAAATTCTTGAAGGAAATGGGGCATGCAGCCACAGAACCCCCCCCCCCCCCCCCTCATGTAGAGTATAGAGGATACCAGCCCTACAGCAGGTGTCATAGGCTTCTTCCAAATTAAAAAACATGGCCACAGTCTGGTATTTCTGCAGAAAACCATTCATGACATGGGTTGACAAAGTGACGCGATGGTCAACTGTAGAACGGTGTGCTCAAAATCCACGCTGTGCTGTGGTCAGTAAATTGGGAGACTTGAACCACTGTACTGGCTGAGCATGAATCATACATTCTATCACCTTGCAAACAGCTGGTGAGAGAAATGGGGCTACAACTAGAAAGAAGGCGTTTGTCCTTATCGGGCCTAGATATGGGTATGACAGTGGCTTCATGCCAGCATCTGGGAACATGCCCTCTGCCCAAATACGACTGTACATATGATGGAGAAAGTGCTTGCTTGCAAGAGAAAGGTTCTGCAACATCTGAATGTGAACATTGTCTGGCCATGGGGCTGTGGATCAGGATGAAGTGAGAGCATCATCTAGATCCCTCATAGGAAAGGCAGCATTGTACCACACATGATTCTGAGAAGAGAAGGGTATCACCTGAGCCTCCTCCACTTGTTTCCGATGCAGGAAGGCAGGGTGATAGTGGGTGGAGCTCAAAATCTCCACAAAAAAGTGGAACAAGGTATTAGAGATAGCAATAGGATCCACGATAACATCATCTGCTATGGTCAGGCCTTGGTCCCAGAGAACCACTGGAGGTTGGTCCACACAATGGAACAAGAAGTGAAACTGTAAAAATTGCATCGTGGCATGCCTCAGTACACCAAGGGACTGGGACACTGCACAGTAAACAGGAAGTGAGAGGAATGGTAAGTTCTGCGGTGGTAAGGATAATGTCTGTAAGACTCTCTACTTGATCATCACAACTGGGGAAATGTTGTTCATTGAAGGTCGCCATCGAGGAGTAAAGCCTCCAGTTGGCCTTAGAAAGGTGCCATTTTGGTGTGCACATATTTGGGGTAGGAGTCAGCAAATGGATAGCACACAGGAAATGGTCACTCGAGTATGTGCAAGAGAGAATGGACCACTCTAGACGATGAGCAAACTGGGCAGTACAGAAGGAGAGGTCCAAATGAGAATAAGTGTGTGTGGAGTCTGGAAGGAAGGTAGTTGCTTCCATGTTAAGGCAGAGGAGGTTAAGTTAATTGAGAAGGTCAGTCAAGAGGGCTCCTCTTGGACAAGTTCTGGGAGAAACCCAAAGGGAATGGTGTGCATTAAAGTCACCAAGTAGCAGAAAGGGGTGAGTGAGTTGCTCAATAAGCTGGAGGACGTGTCCCTTGGTGACACTGAATGATGAAGGGATGTAAGCAGTACAAAGGGAAAAGGTCAAGTGAGGAAGTAAAATGCTGACTGCGACAGTTTGAAGCCAGGTAGTCAGGGAAATGGGTTGACTATGAACGTCATCCTGAATAAGCAGCATGATATGGAATGCCGTTCTTGGGAGGAAGGTCAAAGTGGACCGGGAAGAAATGTAAGAGCTCAAAGCGGTCATGAGGGTGCAATTTTGTTTCCGGGAGCCAGAGAACAAGTAAACGCTGCAATTCCAAGAGCAGCCGTAAGTCCTCTTTGTTGAATTGTTGGCTGCAAATGTTCCATTGTTGGAGAGTCATGGCAAAAAATGGAAGGAGGGAAAAAATGAAGGGGTGTCACGTCAGCGGCTGCCGAGTGCCAGCCTTTGAAGACTCACTGCTACAAGGCACAGAGGTGCTGAAGATCCTGCTCCATGAGCTTTACAGAGGCATTGGCATTTTCCTTCTGTCAGTCTGCAGAATTCAGAGAAAAAAACGGTTGGTGATGTGCACCAGTGACATGGAGGTCGGCCGGGTAAGGGTACCACATGGTGACACTATTGAAGAGGTTCTCTGTGTTGGCAAAGGAGATTTTTTGCCTTTGTTTGATTTCTTGTAGCCTTTCTGGTTGGCAGAGGAAGACTCAGATGTTTGTTGGCTGGAGGGACGTAAGAAGTCTTCATGGGAGTATTCCTTCCGTCCTTTCCGGCCTGCCGGCGGTGTAGCAGGTGACTTCGTCCCAAGAGGCAAAAGTTTGGTGGCTTGTTGCATAGCTGGAGGAGGATATGGGGGATCCTACCATGGCACTGGGCGATTCTACAACAGCAGTGCTGAATGTGAGTTTGCATGTTTTATGGCCATGTCCTCCATGGAGTGAGATGTAGCAAGAACAGTACTGTAAGTGCCGGATGGTAGAACACAGGGTTTCCAACTAGCCAACAACTTGCAAGCGACTGGGTAATGCACTTTATCCTTTACCTGGGACTCTTGGACATTCTGCTCATTGAGATATGTGAGACAATCTTGGGAGGAGGCGACATGGTTGCCATTGCAATTGATACAGCAGGGAGGAGGAGGCAGACAGTCACTCTTGTGAGCATCCCTAGCACAGGTTACGCATTTGGCTGGCTGTTGACAGGACATTCAAGTGTGGTTGTACTGATGACACTGGTAGCAGTGCATCGCGTTTGCGATGTACATTGAACTGTGATAACCTCATTGCCTGCTTTGATCTTTGACGGAAGCACCACTCTTCAGTATGTGAAACCATGAGGAACCGTGGTGCAGTTGGCAGGGTCTTTGAATCATTATCCTCTCTCCATTTACATTTAGAAGATGTTGACTGTGAAGATTATGATTGGCTCATTGCGAGAAAATCTCCCATTATTGTCAGAATCTCAGATGGTATGCTCCTTCCGACTGGGGGCCACCCTCAGAGGGGGGTGCACCCACGTTAGGTGATTGTTCACACCTCAGACACCTTCTGAACACCTGACAGAGGGACCAATCGGCAATTTGGGATGGTATCAGCTCAGGCAATCATCCCTCCCCGGGTCTGGCCTATACCAGGCGTTATGTGTGAACCCTACCTGTTGCCCTGAGACTGGGAATTACACATTACTCAGTCACCTGTTACATGTCAGATGCATGGGCCGGCCTTCACGAGCACACAGGAAGAAGAAGAAGAAGAAGAAGAAAAAGAGGAACATCAAATGCTGAAGTGGAGGAAGGAGAAGAGAAGGGGAAGGAACGAAAAACAGTGGAGAGACTGTTCTGATATCTGCTACTGAAAATGCAGCTCACATTTCCAAAAGCATCCCAGACATGTTTGCCAAGGGAGGGGAAAAAGAAGAGCAAGAGGATAGATATGCAGCACGGAAGGAAGCAGATGCTGCAATGGCTGGAACCCTGTTATAGCCAAGCATGCCAAAGAATTGCGAGCCCCCCTGGGGCGGGGGCGGGGGAAGTGGGGGGGGGGGGGGGGGGGAGGGCGGGGGTTGGCATATGTGGCTATCGAAAGTTCTGAAGAGTTTATGGAAAATACTGTTGTGTAGTACAGTGGAAAGGACAGTAAGCAGGTAAAAATGCACATGCACACGTCCCTACATTACAAACTGTGCAGTTGTAAATCTCTACTAGTAAAGAAAGCTGCTGTATCTACCTTCAGTCTGTGTTGTGGAACACAATCATATTGCAGACTCTTATTAGACCCTTCAGGTAGTTTTTGGTGTGCGAGATATTTTGGACAGATAAGGGTAGTTTACATAGACTGTAAATGGAGTATTCGTTTGAAAAAATTAAAATGATTTTGATTTATAGTGAGTAAGAAATGTCACGCTTGTTGCTGAACTTCTTGGCACAATAACAGTATCTTGTGCCTTTTTTACTACATTTTAAAGAGTTTACCAGCACTGGATGCATGCACATGTGCATTATCACTGTTTTTTCGAAGAAGGAATTATGGAAGAAGAAGAAGAAAATAAAATACAAGGGTGGTTTTAAAAGTTCTCAGACTCACCACAAGAGGTCAGCACTAGCACAATGAGTTGTTCACGTGATATTCAGTGGACTATTGCCTTTAAACACATGCTGTGTCAGTGCTCTTGGAAGAGAGCTGTGGTGGTGATGTGACTCTGTTGTTGTTTATGCGTAGTGATTTGTGAAGATGAAAAAAAAAAATCAGGATTCAAACAGTGATTAAGTACTTCATAAAGAAAGGTATGAAAGCAAAGGACATTTATGCCGATTTCCATAATGCACTGGAGGCTCTGCTCCTTCATGTTCAACTGTTGCCAAGTGGACAAATGAATTTAAATTTGGTCAGGAGAGCTTAGATGATGATCTGTGCAGTGGTCGGCCAAGATGTGTCACTACTCCAGAAGTCATTCCAAAAGGGCACAAAACAGTCATGGAGGATCACCAATTGAAAGTGTGTGAAATTGCTCACACTTGCCAGATGTCATCTGAAAGGGTATATCACATTTTAACTGAAGAATTAGAAACAGAAAAATTATCTGCAAGATGGGTGCCGCGACCCTTGGTGCTGGATCAAAAACGCAAGAGAATCGACATATCCGAACAATGTTTGGGCCACTTTAGGAGAAACGAACAAGATTTTTTGCGCTGATTTGTGACCACAGATGAAACTTGGGTGCAATACTATACCCCAGAGACAAAACAACAGTCAAAGCTGTGGAAACATGCTGATTCTCCACCACCAAATAAAGGCGAGAAAGGTCATGGCATCAGTGTTCTGGGATGCAAAGGGGATTCTGTTTGTAGATTATCTCCCCACTGAGCAAACAATTACTGGAGAATACCATGCTAACTTCCTGGACAATTTGCAACAAAAGATATGCGAAAAAAGGCCAAGTTTCGCAAGGAAGAAAGTCTATTCCGTCAAGACAATGCACGCCTGCACATGTGCCGTCGCCATGGCAAAATTACGCAAACTAAGGTATGAATTGTTGCCTCATATGCCTTATTCACCTGATATGGCTCTGTCAGACTTCCATCTCTTCCCAAAACTGAAAATTTTTCTTGGTGGACAAAGATTCACTTCAAACGAAGAATTGATAGCCAGAGTTGACAACTATTTTGCAGGCCTGGAGGAAACTCACTTTTGAGATGGGATCAAGGCACTGGAACATTGTTGGACCGAGTGCATTAATCTACAGGGAGACTACATCGAAAAATAAACAAAGTTTCAGGGTGTAAGTACATTTTTCTGTTTCATTCTGAGAACTTTTGCAAATCATCCTTGTATGAACAGATATCAATTGCCAGGGTTGTGTTCCATATTTTCTCCCTGCCTCATTGCTTGTTAGCATATAGTGTCTACAAAAATTCTTTAAAACTGGAAAGACTGAATGGTAAAAATATAATTACACAGCTAACCATTAAAACTTGACACCAGGAAGCCTAGCAAATAAGGAAATTTTATTTACTGTTTGTATACAGTACAGTAGGAAGAATACAAGATAAAAATTTTAGGTGATTTGGAGGTATACAGTGTGCAAAAATTTAGTACACAGAACTGCCACCTCTGGCAGCAACAATGATTCTAAAAATGCTGGGTGTGAATAGAACTAAGACTGGATGACAGATATGGGTATGTCATTGCACGCTGTTTCCACTCTGTGCTAGGGTTCATCAACTTTAAGTGGTGGCTTATCACTTTCTGGGAAACCATGAGCAGAGGTTTTCGATGGGTACAAGATATGGAAAATGTGCTGACAGGGGCAACAGTGTACCACAAAAACTGTGTGAAAGTGGGACAGGAGAGTATGGGCAACATGGAGTTGTGGTTATCTTGTTGGAAGATAGTGTCACACATTCCTCAAAGATTAGGCACCACCAGCAGTGTTGACATGGCAAAAATGTAACTGCTGCTGTCCAAATTAACAACTACACAAAACAAAACAGGTGATCATGTTGTGTACCTAATGGAATGCCCTTCCATTAAGGGGAAGGTCTGGCATGGGGTCACCGATTTTTATCAAGTTCTGGAAGGGTGTTTTGTGTTAAAAATAAAGACACACGCATTTCCAATTTTTGCTACTCTCCCTTGTTCTTGAAAAACTGAGATCAAAGTTCATATTTTCTCAATGCTATACAACGAAATATCATCTCAAAACAAACATTTTTTACTATACAGCTTGAGCCAAAAAGTATTTTGCAACTTTGGAATGTTATAGAAATTTATTGAGATAACTTACAGAATTAGTAGATGTGTCACTTTGTAGCAAACAACCTTAAATTTCACATAAAAGTGTAACACGTCATTCCACTTGTAATCAGCTTATTTGATTTTTCAGGTTGGCTAAATTTTTTGGTAGTGAGGAACATACACATTGTCTTTAATGAAGCCCCAGAGAAAGGAATTGACTGGCGTTAAGTCTGACGATCAAGGTGGCCATGTGATTGGCCCTTCATGGCCATTCCAACCTGGCCAGCAGTTATTGAGCAAACCTCGAACTTCTGTGAGGAAATGTGGTGGTGCAACACATTACTGGTAGGAAAACCATCCCATCTTGGTCGACCTCATTGATCTGTGGAATTAGAAAGTTTTCAAGCATATCCAGATGCAGAATACCAGTGACAGTTTTCTCCTTGAAGAAGAAAGGGCTGTAAACTTTCAATTTGCTAAGAGGACAAGACACCTTAATTTTGGGGTTGTCATGAACATGTTCCAGGGTTGCATGTGGATTTTCACCGCCCCATATTCTGCAGTTGTAGGTGTTTACCGGCCTCTGATGTGAAATGTTGACTTATCACTGACGATTATTGTGTTCAGCAATGTCTTGTCCTCTATCCAAGGCAACAGTTCCACACATCATTCCCCACAAGCAACCTTCTTAAGCACTTGTCAAATGAAATCACAAGCAGAATGTCCCTACAGTATCTGTGAGAACATTTTTTCTGAAGTGCAGAGTTAACCCATAAATGATACAGTACAATGTCTTCATCTGACAAAACTTCATGTTACTACCTACACATTGTTAGGGAACCATATCAGAAACAAAGCAGTCTGCTTGCCTGTAGTAGAGAAAGGGCACATAGTTTTCAACAGCCTGCAGAATCCATAATAGTTCTGCACACTTGAAATAGACATATAACTGTTAGCTGACACGAAGTTGGTGGCATTGGCTGAGGCAACATCAGGTTGCTGTTGCTGGGAGGATGACAAACTGGCCATCAACTGCGAGAGCCTCAATTCACCACTTTCCACCATCTCATCAAGCATCAAGGGATAATCTTCATCATGCTGAGTTATCTTGCCAAATGACAGTGAGCATGAACCAGAAGTTTAGTGCCCTAAAGGCAATCAAATATCCCAATAAGACACTGTCATAACCTTTGTTATACCAGGTGGTTATAATTAAACTTTCCCTATTTAACACATTATAACATGGAAACAAATTACTGTATGTGAACCAAACTAAATGTCCACAGTATGGGGTCCATGATTTCCATGCATCATAGCGCCATCGTCCAGTTCCAACTACAGCCACCAACTGCCATGTACAGTCATCGCAGTGCACATGTTGGAATGTCAAAAGGAGCAGGGCATTATTGGTGAAGCTCTATTATCAAAACAACAGTAATCCTGCGGCTGCACTTCAAGTTTATTGCTGGCTGAAAGGATTATGGAAGGGTCCTCTTTCTCCACCTGTTGTGCGGAGCTGCAGAACTGAGCATCGTTCCGGTAAGAGGCAGATGACCGATTGCACCACAGATGGTTGATGAAATCGCTGTCGCTATGGCAGATGATGCTGCACACAATTCCTCATTGTCAGGCAGTACAGGTGCTGTGTCGTGACAGTTGAACATCCCATGTCCACTGTATGGAAGGTACTTCAAACCATTCTCAAATGGTATCTGTACAAAATCTATCTTGTACAGCATCTTGCACCACAGGACACACAGCGACATGTTGACTCCGCTCTCCACTTTCTTGCAAGGATTAAAGTTGACAATGGCTGGCCCTGGACCATCCTATGGACAGACTAAGCTATTTTTTCTCTGATGGGCGAGGTGGACACACACAATTGTCGATTGTGGGGCTCTTCACCTCCAGTCACGGTGCATAAAGTTTCTCTGTATGATGAGGCTTCACGGCTACGTCCATCATTAGCCCATTCTTTTCTGAACAGGTTGGTGCTCAAGGACCAAAGAAGTGCAGTGTGACTGGCCAGACTTGCTGCATTACACTTTTCCAGCATGTCATGCCTGCTCTACAGGAGAGAGACACATTGAACTCAAAAGTTTTTATGCAAGATGGGACCTCACCACACATCGCTTATGAAGTTCATCAGCTTCTCCGAAAAACATTTGGAAATTATCGAATTATCAGCCAATTGTTTCCAAATGCTTGGCCAGCACGATCACCTGACCTCACTCCCTGTGATTTCTGGTTGTGGGGCTACCTGAAGGGCAGGTTTTATCAGGGGAGCTTTCACACATGTGCTGATCTGAAGTGTAGCATATAAAGAAAGGTAGCCAGCATATCTACGGACGTGCTTTGTTTTGCTTTGCAGAATGTAATCCTGTGGTTTCAGACTCTTCTGGATGCTGATGGCCACCATATTGAGTCCATTTTGTAGCAGTAATGGTACCAGTATCTAACGGTATGATGTGCCATAGCAGCACATTAAAAGTGTTTCAACTGAACTGTTTCTATATTATTTCTCTTCCCCATGTCCTTGACATTAGTACTACCAAGTTTGGTACTTGTACGGTAATTACTTTCTGTGTTATAATGTGTTAAATAGGGAATGTTTAATTATAACCACCCTGTACTATCAGGGGAACAGTGTCATCAACAGGTAGGTATGTCTGGTTTGAGCACACGTGTGCAATGAAGAAAAGGATTAATGAAACCAACCCCATCCACTAAAGAACTGAGAGGAACAAAAACAAAACTTCCTGGCAGATTAAAACTGTGTGCCAGACTGAGACTTGAACTTTGGCCTTTGCCTTTCACAGGCAAGTGCTCTACCATCTGAACTACCCAAGTACAACTCACACTCTGTCCTCACAGCTTTAATTCTGCCAGTATCTCATCCTCTACCTTCCAAATTTCACAGAAGCCCTCCTTGCAGAACTAACACTCCTGGAAGCAGGTATAAGACACAACTTACCCACAACCTGGGGGATGTTTCCAGCATGAAATTTTCACTCTGCTGCAGAGTGAAAATTTCATTCTCGAGGAACAAAAATGTCATGAATGCCAGACAGTAACATCTCTGCCAATCCTCCCTCTTCTCTGCAAAACCAATGGCAAGTTTCCATAATGAACATCAAAACCTGACATAAGAAAAGGAAAGGGTAAGTTACATCAGCCCGCACAAGAGGAAGTCAAGAATGCCAGAATCTGGTGGTCACTTTGTGGTACCACCCTGCTGGAAAGGGTTCCCAGCTTGTCTGACATTCCTGTTCTCCTCGCTAACACTTTAAAGCGTTATCGGAATACCCTTTTAATGGTATGATACACTGCCAAAATGGAAAGACAAAAACAACGCATTTGTCAAAAATAAAATCCCATTAGAGACAGTGAAGGTATAGAGAGCATTGGGCAAGAATAAAAACACACTCTAGTGCTGGTTTAAGAAACTCAGACTGTGAGGGGCTACACAAACATGGAGCAATGCCAGGTGACAACCTTACTCAAAACATGCTGCTGAATGTCAGTCCTGGGTTCAAATACCAGCTCCAGAGTGGTGCTTTTTCCTTTCCTTGAATTTTTCTCTCTTAAATGGCATCTTGTGGGCCTTGATGCCCTCAAACCTCCAGTCATTCAGTCACTCAGCACTGAATTTCACCTTGCCTCGTTTCACCATGATCTACAACCAGAATGCCACAAGAGCTGCCGCAGGACTGAGGACAGAAAACTCTTTGCTGACAAAGCTCCTGCAGTAAGCCAGTAAGCAAGAGCTGTGTGTATTCGAAGGCGAGTCAAAACACAGGTGAGAGGACAAATAGGGATCGCGCTGGAGGGGAATACCCCCAGTGTTACGGAAAGACTTGTGAGATACAAGAGCTCTAGTTCAAATTGCAGCCTACCTTCACATTAGCTGGGCACACATCAATGAATTTTCCCAATGGAGCATGAATATTTCCGGTGGATTGTTAGATACCTGCAATTTCTGCCTGTGGGGTTTGTGGATGCCTGACCTTGAGCCCATACCCACAATTCTCGGGACTGGGGATCCAGCCTGACAGCCAGATACATAGACATGCAGACCTTGAAACTACCTTGGAACATGTCTTACAGGATTTTAAAGAAATTATTCAGTAAAAAATTGGTTTTTAAATTAGTTAGAGCTTTTTATGTCAGCTCCATGATAATATACATACCGTTTCAATAATGGTCATAGTTATTGTGATATTTTGCATGTAAGTAATGTACTGTGTGAAATTCAAATTCATTGCAATGAAAACTAGGGGTTGCTATGAATTTGCATTTGATGAATATTTGACCATATATTGCTGCATTAGCTAATATATTGAATTTTTCTTGGAAGATCAATATATAATTTCAATATCAAGAAAATGGATTGTATATAGCACATTCTCGCACACGAGAATGAAATATTCACAATGTCCCTCGTGTGTCAAACAGTTTGAGGTATCGAAATGAGAGATTGTGACACAGAAAGAGGAGAATATTTTGCTATATAATAAACATGTGGAACTTTCTTATCTGCAATGATAAACAAGTAATTGCAGACATTTACAATGGAATGATGTACTTTTTTAAGTCTAAAGTAACTGATGATACAAAAATTAGTGTGGCTTTGCAACAAGATAAATGAAGAAATTACACATTCATTTGTATATCAAGAATGTGAATTTTGTAAACTTTTGACCTGGATTGTCCTCAGTTTCTCATTTAATAAACAACTGTTTCAGGATTCTGCCACAATTGCAACTGGATTTGCATGATAATGAGGAGACTTTGTGCAATTTACACTTTATTTTGCCAAAAGAAGCTAGTTTAAATATGGCAACAAGAGAAATGTAGGTGTTACTCAAAATATGCCACTGATAGATGAGTGGTTTTCAGGTGACAGAAAGTTTTAGTTGCTGTAAGTATAAAGAAGAGGCTGGATCAGTGACCAGATCAAAACCTTAGATAATGGCACTGTGAAATATCTTGTTTGTGAAAATTGACACTTGAACACTGTGTGAACAAGAATGTAAAGGAAATAGGGCATATAAAGATGTGGTTGAAACATTTCTAGATGATATTCCAACTGTGGAGCACAGTGTTGTAAAACTAAACCATACACTTTGAAATGGAATTTTAGAAAAAAAATCATTTGCATGACCATATTGTCTGTAGCTAATTTATAATGATTAATTGTTTTTTTAATCTGTTGGTACAATTACGGTACAGGAAACAATAGTACCAAACGAGGGACCACCTAAAAAATATGCAAGCAGATGGACGGCATTTCAGATGTGAGTAAAAATCAGACAGAACATAGCCTATTGTAAGTAGCATCAACATCTTTGGTAACAAACTGTTTTTAGATGTAGAAGGAAAGCCATATTGTTAATATGTTTCATTACATATCACTGGTGATAATTTGTTTCAATAAAATGAAATGCATTTGGTGACAAAAATACAGATTTTCTTTTAGCTGCAAAGGTTGATTTACAATGCATTCAATATATGACAGAAATAATCTCAGAAAGCTGTAAGCATCCCGAAAGAAGCATGAAAGGGGGAGGGAGATTGAGTTGTATAAACTGACACTACAGTGGGCGCCAACAAATGACTGCCACTGTTTTCTTCGTAGCGTCATTCATACTTTCTCTCGAATACATAAATTACTTTTAAAATGCAAAGATGTACTACAATAAATAAAATGCCTATAAACATCACACTGTACAATGTTTTTGTAATGAGACACATTCACAATTCCTTAAATCCATTGTCCGTGGCCTCTGGCCTGTTGAGCATGCACTGCAGTCCTGAGTCTGTGGATAAAACATGAAAATATGCTGATATCTGTCACAATAGAACGCATCTGGCCTATGCGCAAATCAGAAAGACTAGATCTGAAGAGCAGGGCCTGCACATTAGTGGGAAATAACAGACCTCAGATCAGTGTGCCTGATCCATTTGAGATACCTGCAGAACTGGCCAAGGGTTCTAGCTTGTCATGAAAATTTGTTTGTGTGTGGCCAGCTATTCTCACAGGCTGTCTTATCAGTGAGAGTATTTGCAGCACCCAGTTTGACTTCTCTTACAAAGTTATTCGTGCCTTTTGGCACCATGTTGTACAACTAGTTATGGTTAATAACGAGTCCGCTCGAAACCAGTAACCAATGCAGCAATAAACTGTGTATTCTCGCAACTGAGACGGACAAAAATACAGTTGCAGGCATACCATCTAAAAGTAGTGAACCTTGAATCGGCTGATTATTAACCTTGGACGCCACAATATATCAACAAAAAATGTTTGTTTTTAGACAATCTTTCAATGTATAGCACTGAAAATACAGTTTCCCATCATCAACTTCGACCTTAATCTTTTAAAAAAGCTAGAGAGTGGCTAGCAAAAATCAGAAACATTTGTTTCTTTATTTTCAATACAGAATGTCCTTGCAAAACTTTAATCAAAATCGGTGACCCAGATGTCAGACCCTTCCCTTCTGAACCATATTTCCCTCTTCTGATGTGTCAAGGGAAACTACAATAGTGGTCGTCGCCACACTGATATACAGTCACGCTTTACCAGTGGGGATACTTGTTTTGCTGCAAACAAGCCCATTTCTTGTCCTAGGAACATGATGTGGCTGTAAAATCTTGCATGGCCAGGAGAACTATATGTTTGTCGTCTTATGCTGGGGGTGCTGATCCTCCATGGTATTGAATATGGCACTACTCAACCCACTGATTCCATATTTACGCGAGTGTCATGGGATACTGATCAATGCGACTAGCAATGTTGTGGAATGATACACTGCAGTTTCTATAGGGCATTATTTTGATGTTATTGAATTCTGTCATTTGTTGGTAGAACTTTCTTCTTCTTATATAGCACGTAATATGATCTCTCAACCAACCAACATTTAAATACAGTTTATGAACATGAAACCTACTACGTAATCCATTTTTATGTGCAGAATGTAGTTGGTGTAAAACCTACCCTCTTCGTACAGTTGCACTGAAATGCTTATTTCCATATCCAAGCATATCAATGCTAATTTGAAATTTTTTGCATGATGTCACATTTTTTAATGGCCAGCAATTTATCAGTTACATATTGAACAAAATATATTAATTTAGCATATAGTTGAGATTCTGATTAACACATCAAGATTGAAAATGATGTTGAGGTATTGAAGGGTGCTCTTCTTTAGAGCTAACAATGACAATAGAACGCACAATGTAGCATCACACAACATACCACCACAGCTCTTGAGGGGGGAAAAAACCTACATGGTACAGAGGTTTGCAGCTACCTCTTACTTTTTCATGTATAATTGTTCAACTCAAATTTTAGCTCTACTTGTACGTAATTTATTTACAGGACAGTTTTCTAAAAATGGTTATTTGGGAAATAATATTACAACAGTGATACTGATAAGCATTTGGAAACTACGACAGTAAAAAAAAGGCTGTAAGTGATGTGACATGATTTGTTCCTGCAGAAATGACTAGATGCCTGGTATATATGATACTTTCAGTAGCATACTAATCTTAAAAGCAAGAACTGTTCTTACCTAAATAGAGACGTACCCAGTACAGACCCCATCTGATTCTAATCTCCTATCACCAGCTGTAATTAATACATTTAATATGTTGCAGCTAGTCTACTGACTTTTATGATCTTTGCAGTTCTTGGCATACAGTGCTCAGTCACCTGACTTTCTTCTTTGAAACAACCAGGCCATTGTTCACATTATTTTTGGACACTACGTTTATAAAGTTCACCACCATTTTTCCCCTTCAGGCTTCGGTTCCTTATAGGGCATGGAAATATTTGTGATACTTGTCTCTAATGCAGTCAACTACCCTCAAGAGTGTAAGGCAGCCATTTCATCCCTTTCTTTCCACAAGGCCATCTTTCAACAGTCAAGGCAATGGACACTTCACAAAAAATGTACTGCTCTATTGTCTTAAATTTTAGGATCATAATTCATATTTAAGGATAAGTAACATTCACTAAGTTTCAACACTGGCTTCATTTAGTATATAAAGAATGTTTCTTGATGTACTGAAATAACTGTATTCCTTTAATTTGCTTCGTTTTAACATAATTTGACAAGTCTGTGCTGGTAAAACAGATATGAAAGTAAATTCTTTGATATATTCTTTATAGGTTTTATAGCAACTGTTTCATCACAATTTTTGTCTAGGTTTGCAAATTTTGACCTGGTTCAGAATATACTTAAGTGAATTGATAGTTAAGTGGGGTATTGTATAGTAGTGACAGAGAAATTCTAAAATTCTTTTGAGTGAATGCCACAACATTAGACACTGTTGTTGAATGGCAAAACATGTACGTGAGAGATAGAGATGACCAGTGGGCTTATAACACAAAAACTGTAATGGAATCTAGGTTTGCATTTTTATAATTGTAAATCCAGATTAAAGGTTGTAATTCTATAACAACCAGATGGCAGTACATTTGCATGAGCTATAAATTTTCTAAGAGCCTGAAGCTTATTATGTTGTAAAGTAGAATCAGCATCATTGGCATTAGTTAGACCAAAAATACTGTCATCATAATAAGTGTACAGTTAAATCCTAAGATAGGGGCCAGATATAGAGGAAGCTTGCAAATGGGGATGTGCTACTTTGACGTAATCTGCAAATGCAAAAGATAGCATCCAGATAAGCACAGCGGTGCAGTAAATTAAGCAGAAAAAGCGTATTCACAAGCCGCAGCAGCAGCACAGACAGAAAGATGACAATAAAGGTCAGTATATGATGGCCACTTTCACATTGTTACCTGGACTGTAGTGTAGAAAGTGTATTTTGTCAGTGCTCAACTACTGCACTTAATGGAATGTTAATAGTGCTGTGTGTACAGACTGTCTTTAGTATTCCACCATCATTGCATGTAAGCTTCAGATCAACAGAGAAAGGCAAGGAAGAGCACAATGCTCGTGGAATCACAGGTTTCAGAAGCTATGCTTGATGATACAGAGATGGCTATTGCAAACTATAGATTTTTGACAGCAGGAAATGATACCACAAAATGACAACAGATGGCAGGAAGAAATGATAAGAGAATGACTTAAAATCAATTGTAAAATGAAGAGCCAATAAGAAAAGGGAAAATTAACAAAGAGAAAAAGAAGGAATATTGTGAGACAGGAAATGAAAAACACAGAGACAGAGCAAGAAGAGAAAAATATAAATTGCTTCAAATGGAAATTGAAAGAGACTATCAGTTATCTTGCTAAGTTGAACAAATCTCTCCGATATTTACATTTATTTACTTGTTCAAATATCCCAGTTTGGACTATCAAAATAACATTATTTTTGGAAATATGAATAACCGCTTTCTTTCCCCAAAACTCATTTTTGTGAGTGCTTCAATAGATGCCTGTGTGAGTTTTAATTTATTTTTGATTGTCTGCCACAAATCAGTGTAAGGCAATATTTGTATTTTACCTTTTAATTTTGTGCCTTAGTTTAGCTTTAAGATTATTTTTTCTGTGAGTATGGTGTGGAGAACTGGTGATAATTCTCCCTATTTGATGTTACAATGGGCACTAAAGCTACCTGTAATGAAATTTTTTATTTCCAGCCTGAAAACTGACATTTTCTGCATATTTGTTGGTTTTTGTGGAATTCTGAATTATTTCATACTCTGCAACAAATAGTTTCTATTGATACTGTTGCAGGCTCTTTTGAAGTCAACTAACCGTGTTTGTAGTTCTTGATTACCGGTATACTCAAATTTCTTCTCAAACAGAAAGTAGGTCCCATTTCAACAGCATTACTAGTTGTCTGGATGATGGAGAAAATCATGAACTGAATTTTACAACAATATTGGAAAGTGACTATTGGAAAGTGATAACTGAAAAGATTCTTTCTTTCTTAATCAAGCACCAGAAAGCAATGTATGTAACTAAACAGTAACAATAAATGTTGGAAACATAAAAACATGCTACACTTTTGAGCCTTTATAACTTTACTTTCTGCAACTTTCATCACATTTTATGATTGTCTGAATTGCACTTTTTGTGTCCTTACTTGTTTTTGTTGCTCAAAAGTCATTTGAACTTACCCAGCTAGCTCAGTAATTTTTTCCTAGAGTACAAAGCAGAACAAGTAGTTTAATGATTATTGTAATGTCACATGTTCATAATTGATGTTACCTTCAGCTTCTTTGTTTGTTTACAGATGTTTTCTCACATGTTGTTGTTGTTGTGGTCTTCAGTCCTGAGCTTGGTTTGATGTAGCTCTCCATGCTACCCTATCCTGTGCAAGTTTCTTCATCTCCCAGTAGCTACTGCAACCTACATCCTTCTGAATCTGCTTAGTGTATTCATCTCTTGGTCTCCCTCTACGATTTTTACCCTCCACGCTGCCCTCCAATGCTAAATTTGTGATCCCTTGATGCCTCAGAACATGTCCTACCAACCGGTCCCTTCTTCTCGTCAAGTTGTGTCACAAACTCCTCTTCTCCCCAATTCTATTCAATACCTCCTCATTAGTTATGTGATCTACCCATCTAATCGTCAGCATTCTTCTGTAGCACCACATTTCGAAAGCTTCTATTCTCTTCTTGTCTAAGCTATTTACCGTCCACATTTTACTTCCATACATGGCTACACTCCATACAAATACTTTCAGAAACGACTTCCTCACACTTAAATCTATACTTGATGTTAACAAATTTCTCTTCTTCAGAAACGCTTTCCTTGCCATTGCCAGTCTACATTTTATATCCTCTCTACTTCGACCATCATCAGTTATTTTGCTCCCCAAATAGCAAACCTCCTTTACTAATTTAAGTGTCTCATTTCCTAATCTAATTCCCTCAGCATCACCTGACTTAATTCGACTGCATTCCATTATCCTCGTTTTGCTTTTGTTGATGTTCATCTTATATCCTCCTTTCAAGACAATGTCCATTCCGTTCAACTGCTCTTCCAAGTCCTTTGCTGTCTCTGACAGAATTACAATGTCATCGGCGAACCTCAAAGTTTTTATTTCTTTTCCATGGATTTTAATACCTACTCCAAATTTTTCTTTTGTTTCCTTTACTGCTTGCTCAATATAAAGATTGAATAACATTGGGGAGAGGCTACAACCCTGTCTCACTCCCTTCCCAACCACTGCTTCCCTTTCATGCCCCTCGATTCTTATAACTGCCATCTGCTTTCTGTACTAATTGTAAATAGCCTTTCGCTCCCTGTATTTTACCCCTGCCACCTTTAGAACGTGAAAGAGAGTATTCCAGTCAACATTGTCAAAAGCTTTCTCTAAGTCTACAAATGCTAGAAACGTAGGTTTGCCTTTCCTTAATCTTTCTTCTAAGATAAGTCGTAAGGTCAGTATTGCCTCACGTGTTCCAATATTTCTACTGAATCCAAACTGATCTTCCCCAATGTCGGCTTCTACCAGTTTTTCCATTCGTCTGTAAAGAATTCGTGTTAGTATTTTGCAGCTGTGAGTTATTAAACTGATAGTTCGGTAATTTTCACATCTGTCAACACCTGCTTTCTTTGGGATTGGAATTATTATATTCTTCTTGAAGTCTGAGGGTACTTCGCCTGTCTCATACATCTTCCTCACCAGACGGTAGAGTTTTGTCAGGACTGGCTCTTCCAAGGCCGTCAGTAGTTCTAATGGAATGTTGTCTACCCCCGAGGCCATGTTTCGGCTGAGGTCTTTCAGTGCTCTGTCAAACTCTTCACGCAGTATTATCTCCCATTTCATCTTCATCTACATTCTCTTCCATTTCTATAATATTGTCCTCAAGTACATCGCCCTTGTATAGACCCTGTATATACTCCTTCCATCTTTTTGCTTTCCCTTCTTTGGTTAGACTGGGTTTCCATCTGAGCTCTTGGTATTAATACAAGTGGCTCTCTTTTCTCCCAAGGTCTCTTTAATTTTCCTGTAGGCAGTATCTGTCTTACCCCTAGTGAGATAAGCCTCTACATCGTTACATTTGTCCTCTAGCCATCCCTGCTTAGCCATTTTGCACTTCCTGTCGATCTCATTTTTGAGACGTTTTATTCCTTTTTGCCTGCTTCATTTACTGCATTTTTATATTTTCTCCTTTCATCAATTAAATTCAATATTTCTTCTGTTACCCAAGGATTTCTACTAGCCCTCGTCTTTCTACCTACTATATCCTCTGTTGCCTTCACTACTTCATCCCTCAGAGCTACCCATTCTTCTTCTTCTGTACTTCTTTCCCCCACTGCTGTCAATTGTTCCCTTATGCTCTCCGTGAAACTCTTTACAACCTCTGGTTCCTTCAGTTTATCCAGGTCCCATCTCCTTAAATTCCCACCTTCTTGCAGTTTCTTCAGTTTTAATCTGCAGTTCATAACCAACAGATTGTGGTCAGAGTCCACATCTGCCCCTGGAAATGTCTTACAGTTTAAAACCTGGTTCCTAAATCTCTGTCTTACCATTATATAATCTATCTGGTACCTTTTAGTATCTCCGGGATTCTTCCATGTATACAACCTTCTTTTATGATTCTTAAACCAAGTGTTAGTTATGATTAAGTTATGCTCTGTGCAAAATTCTACCAGACGGCTTCCACTTTCATTTCTTAGCCCCAATCCATATTCACCTACTGTGTTTCCTTCTCTCCCTTTTCCTACACTCGAATTCCAGTCACCCACGACTATTAAAATTTCGTCTCCCTTCACTATCTGAATAATTTCTTTTATCTCATCATACATTTCATCAATTTCTTCATCATCTGCAGAGCTAGTTGGCATATAAACTTGTACTACTGTAGTAGGCGTGGGCTTCGTGTCTATCTTGGCCACAATAACGCGTTCACTATGCTGTTTGTAGTAGCTTACCTGCACGCCTATTTTTTTTTTTATTCATTATTAAATCTACTCATGCATTACCTCTATTTCATTTTGTATTTATAACCCTGTATTCACCTGACCAAAAGTCTTGTTCCTCCTGCCACCGAACTTCACTAATTCCCACTATATCTAACTTTAACCTATCCCTTTTTAAATTTTCTAACCTACCTGCTCGATTAAGGGATCTGACATTCCATGCTCCGATCCGTAGAACGCCAGTTTTATTTCCCTGATAACGACGTCCTCTTGAGTAGTCCCCGCCCAGAGATCCGAATGGGGGACTATTTTACCTCCGGAATATTTTACCCAAGAAGCCGCCATCATCATTTAACCATACAGTAAAGCTGCATTTCTCACATAAATTTCACTAAAATTTGGTTCCAATATTTATTTCACACATTTAGTAAATCATGATTCAACACTTCAAATACTGATAATAAAATATTTTCTTCTCACATTTTATACTTTGAAATTGTGCCTTAGTAAAAAATCTGAAGGTTTCCTTTTTAAATATTTTTGTTAGATGCATTTTGTCTGTTATTGTACAGATTCTTCATGAAGTATGTGGCCAAAATTTACTGTGTCACACATGGTAATATCGTTTAAGACTTCCATTGACAGTTACCTGTAGTTCATGTAATACAGTAATTCCTTGAAGTTTGATGGGCACCATTCACATCTCTTTCTACGCCAGCAAATGTTTCACTGTAAGTAGTTAATATTTTGTACTATTTGTTCTATTATTTTTATGTTGTTACAGGTATTTAACATTTCCTTGCCTCACTTACTGGCAGTTCGACTTTTCTCAATAACATCACCATTTTACCCTTCAGGAATTTCTTTTACAATTTATGTAATAACTGTTAGACATTTTCTAACTGCCTTAGTGGAAAAAATGTGTGTGAAACAGTAAAGTGGCAATCCAATGGAGAAATCTGAAATTTTGTTGAAGACAACAGAACAAAATACAGGAAGTGAAGGGAACTATTCCTAAGAAGCACTCTCACAGCAGTCTATCAAAGAAAAGTTTGGAATGTGGAGAAAATAAAGTTTCATTGAAATAATTAATTCAGAACTGTATGGCAATAAATAAGAAGGTTACAAATGCAATGACATGGCTCCACAGCTTTTGAATGTTTATCTTAAATGAGCCTTCTGGATATTTATCTTAAATGAGCAGGTAACATTGTCAAGATTTGGGTTATGCTTATCATGATACATCAAGTAACAGTTCAATAGGTACTTCAAAACAAGACAGAATTGTGTCACACAAAACTGGAGATAGAGATGTGACTAATGTAAATCTTACAGCCAGTAAGTGAGGGAATGAAATGTTGTTGATTGTAGTAGCATAAGTGCAATGGGAAAAACAGCGTGGAAGAGAACAAAATACTTACGAAGAACCATTTACTGAGTGATCACTGATAATGGAGGAAGACAAGACAAGTGAATGGTATGGATATAATCATCATCAAACTTAAAAGTAAACTGAAGAAAAAGGATATATTACATGAATTACGGTATCTGTCACTGAAAGTCTTTCTACAATATCACTACGTGTGGCACAATAAATTATTACCACATTCGTTGAAAAGAAGCAGATGCAGAAGTTGTGCAGAATCACAGAGAACTTTGCAACTTACATGATGTTATAGTAGTGTATATAATTAATCTAATGAGTTTATTATCATAATTTTTTGTTTAATGAGAAAGAGAGTGTTCTGTTTGTTTTTTACTTTTTATATGTACATCATCATGATCTGGTGAGTGCTGAAGACTATACTTTGCATGACACGAGTTAACAAACTGCCAAATGCAATACCCAGGTTATTAACATCCATCCATTGCAACAAGAAGTCTAAAGCTACACCACACCTCCTGTGGTGATTATGATCTTATAACGAAATAAATAATATTCAATGCAATGTATCTGAGTATCACAATACTATAAAAAGGATAGATTAGCGCCTAACCATAAAAAATGTTGAGTTACAGACAGGAACAACAAAACGACTGTTACAACTTGAGCTTTCAGCCAAAGCCTTCTTCAGAAAAGGAAAAACACTCATTTACAAAAGCAAGCACACCTCATGCACACATCACTACTGTCTCCAGCCACTACGGCCAGAATGCAACTGGTATGTTGAATGAAAGCAGCTATCTCGAGTGAGGTGGGGAAGGGGGAGGGGGAGGGGGGGGGGAGAGAGGGTCAGCAGGGTATGGGAGGGGGCAGGGAAGAGTGCTGTCTCGTGGAGTGTACAAGGACTAGATGGTGGCAGGACAAGGCTGCCCAGTGCAGTGTTGGGAGGTTGTGGAGGAAGAGGGCGAAGAGGGGGAATGGGGAGTGGAAAAGAAGAGGAGCAAAGAAAGAGAAAAAGATCAGTGGGTGCCTTGGCCGAGAGCTGTGTACAATGAAGGTGAGAGAACAAGAATTAGGAGGAGGTGACAGGACAGGGGGAAACTGTTGGGTAGAGGGTGTGGGAACAGTACGTTACTGTAAGCTGAGGCCAATATAACCACTCTTTTAACTGAGAACAATATTGTCAGGCTTATTCTCATATAGGGGAGAGATGATCGATAATATCAGAAATAATTAATACCACTGAAAGAGTTTTAATTAAAATTATCAATATATAATCTCTCATCAGAATAACGCCTGCAGCGAAGTAGCACCTCAGGGAAATCAAAGAGGGTTCAAAACAGCTACTTTTATTTCTAAATTATACTACATAAAACATGCAAGGGTATTGTTAGTTTTCTTGTTTTTGTTTTCAGCCGCTCTGAATAAGTCTACGTAGATGCGGTGTGCGATATAGCTGGCATTTCTGTGTGATATGCTACGGAAGGAATCAGGGCATTTTTATTAAGCTGCAAGAAAGCTGACTATAGTCAATTTATATGGGACAGACTTTCATCGCAAGGTCATGAACTAAGAATATTTGAGGAATTGTGTGCGTGAGAGAAAGTAGTGCTCAGTATTCAACTCCATTACATTCTGAATAACCGCTAATAGGATTTATGGACTGTATGAAGGGATGTTAAAATATGAGAATGCAATTGGACACTTAGTTTTGTGAAAGTAAAAGTTGTTTTTTTTTTTGTTTGTTTGTGGTTTTAGGGCGCAAAACTTCTATGGTCATTAGCGCCCAGCCTGTGACTTAAGACAGTAAAAAACCGAAATTGAAAACCAGCAGCAATGGGAACAAAGTCAGAAAATTGGAGAAACTAAAAATAGAAGAATGCTTAAAAATCTGCTACAGAAAGGGGGTGGTTGTCCCCAAAAAAAGCTTCAAATGACTGACGTCATTTCACTGTCACTAATAAACTGGAGAACGCGGTCGGCTGAGCGCGTGTCATCTGCTAAAATCAACGATAAATCAGGCGATAGCTGTAGACGGGAGCGTAACGGATTAAAATAGGGGCATTCAATTAAAAGGTGTCTTACCGTCCACAGCTGAGAGCAGTGGGGACAGAGTGGGGGAGGATCGCCGCTTAAAAGATGTCGATGGCTAAAACGACAGTGCCCTATCCGGAGTCTAGCTAAAATTACCTCCTCCCGACGACGCGTTCAGGAGGAAGAGGTCCAAGCGCAAGGAAGGGCTTTCACTTCCCGCAATTTATTACGGGGAAGTGCCGACCAATGCGCATGCCATAAATGAGCAACTTGGCGACATAAACCGCTCCGTATATCGGTGAAGGGAAGCGACTGAATAGCTGGCCGAGGAAGAGAGACTGCAGCCTTGGCCGCTATATCGGCCGCCTCATTCCCACATATACCAGCGTGTCCCGGGAGCCAGAGGAACGCCACCGAGACGCCCCCCCAGGTGGAGCAAGCGCAGACAGTCCTGAATCCGGTGGACCAGAGGGTGCACAGGGTAAAGAGCTTGGAGACTGAGGAGAGAGCTGAGAGAATCTGAGCAGATAACGTACTGTATCCGCTGATTGCGGCGGATGAAGTGGATAGCCTGGAGAACAGCGTAAAGCTCCGCAGTATAAACCGAACATTGGTCGGGAAGCCGAAAGCGATTTGGGGTGTCGCCAACAATATAGGCACTCCCTACACCTAACGATGTTTTCGAGCCGTCGGTGTAAATAAATGTGGCGTCCGTCATTTCTGCACATAGAGCAGCAAATGCCCGACGATAAACAAGTGTAGGGGTACCATCCTTGGGAAATTGACAAAGGTCACGGAGCAGGCAGATCCGGGGACGGAGCCAAGGCGGTGCTGTACCCCAAGTTGTCAAGAAGGTTTTAGGAAAGCGGAAGGAAAGAGAATGGAGCAGTTGACGGAAGCGGACTCCCGGGGGTAGTAGGGAGGAGGAGCGGCCTGCATACCCTACATCAAAGGAGGCGTCGAAAAAAAGGTCGTGGGCTGGATTAGCAGGCATGGAAGACAGATGGCTAGCATAACGACTCAGGAGGACTGCTCGCCGATTGGACAGCGGAGGTTCAGCAGTCTCAGCATAAAGGCTTTCCACAGGGCTAGTGTAAAAAGCTCCAGACACTAAACGTAATCCACGGTGGTGGATAGAATTGAGACGCCGAAGAATAGACGGCCGAGCAGAGGAGTAGACTATGCTTCCATAATCCAATTTCGAGCGCACTAAGGCGCGATAGAGGCGGAGAAGGACCACTCTGTCCGCTCCCCAGGAGGTACCATTCAGGACACGGAGGGTGTTAAGCGATCGCAGACAGCGAGCCGAAAGATAGGAAACGTGGGAGGACCAGCATAGTTTTCTGTCAAACATAAGACCCAAGAATTTAGCGACGTCTGAAAACGGAAGGTTGACAGGACCTAGATGTAAGGAGGGCGGAAGAAACTCCTTACGTCGCCAAAAATTGACACAAACGGTCTTACTGGGTGAGAAACGGAAGCCAGTTTCGATGCTCCACGAGTGGAGGCGATCGAGACATCCTTGAAGACGTCGTTCAAGAAGGCTGGTCCGTTGAGCGCCGTAGTAGATCGCAAAATCGTCCACAAAGAGGGAGCCCGAGACATCAGGAGGGAGACAATCCATAATTGGATTTATGGCGATGGCAAACAGTACAACACTCAGCACGGAACCCTGGGGTACCCCGTTTTCTTGGGAGAAAGTACGGGAGAGAGTAGTGTTCACCCGCACCCTAAATGTGCGCTCTGCCATAAATTCGCGAAGAAAAAGGGGCAGCCGGCCTCGAAAGCCCCAAGAGAACAGTGTGCGGAGGATGCCTGTCCTCCAACAGGTATCGTATGCTCTCTCCAGATCAAAAAATATTGCTACCGCTTGGCGTTTCCGGAGAAAATTGTTCATGATGTAAGTGGAGAGAGCAACAAGATGGTCAACTGCAGAACGATGCTTTCGGAATCCGCATTGGGCAGGTGTTAAAAGACTGCGGGATTCCAGCCACCAAGCTAAACGGTAATTCACCATACGCTCCAAAACCTTACAGACACTACTCGTGAGAGAAATGGGGCGATAGCTAGAGGGGAGATGTTTGTCCTTTCCAGGTTTCGGAACGGGAACGACAATAGCTTCCCGCCACCGTCTGGGAAAGGTACTGTCGGTCCAAATTCGATTATAAAGGCGAAGGAGGTAACGCAGACTATGGGTTGATAAATGCAGCAACATCTGGACATGGATTCCATCCGGTCCTGGGGCGGAGGAGCGAGAAGAAGAGAGGGCATGTTGGAGTTCCCGCATGGAGAAAACAGTATTGTAGCTTTCGTGATTTGGAGAGGAGAAAGCAAGATGTCGCACTTCTGCTGCACGTTTCTTCGGGAGAAACGCTGGCGGGTAATTTGAAGAGCTCGAAATCTCAGCAAAGTGCTGACCCAACGAGTTAGAAATTGCGACGGGGTCCACTAAGGTATCATGCGCGACAGTGAGCCCAGAGACCGGGGAGAAACTAGGCGCGCCTGAGAACCGTCGAAGCCGACTCCAAACTTCCGAGGAGGGAGTGAAGGCGTTAAATGAGCTAATAAAGAATTTTCAGCTTGCCTTCTTGCTATCGCGGATGACGCGACGGCATCGCGCACGGAGCTGCTTATAGCGGATACAGTTGGCCAAAGTAGGATGGTGACGGAAATTGCGAAGAGCATGTCGCCGCTCACGTAGTGCGTCACGGCATGCCTCGTTCCACCAAGGAACTGGGGGGCGCCGGGGCAATTCGGAGGTGCGTGGTATTGAACGTTCCGCAGCTGTAAGAATAACGTCGGTAATATGTGTGACCTCATCGTCGACGCTGGGAAAGCGACAGTCATCGAATGTTGCGAGAGACGAAAAAAGTGTCCAATCGGCTTGGGCAAATTTCCAGCGTCGCGAGCGCATATATGGCAGTGGAGACTGCAGTCTAAGGACACATGGAAAGTGGTCACTCGAGTGTGTATCATCAAGGGCGAACCATTCGAAGCGCCGAGCTAGCGGAACAGTACCGACCGCAAGGTCCAAATGAGATAAATTTGTCGTCGAGGCAGACAAAAATGTGGGGACCCCAGTGTTGAGGCAAACTAGATCCGCTTGGTGGAAGACGTCTAGCAATAGAGAGCCACGTGGACAAGGATGTGGAGATCCCCAAAGCGGGTGGTGGGCATTGAAGTCCCCAACCAGCAAATAGGGGGGTGGAAGCTGACCAAGAAGATGAAGGAGATCAGCTCGTGCCATTGGTGTGGATGATGGAATGTATACAGTACAAAGTGAGAAGGTGTATCCAGAAAGGGAAAGACGGACGGCGACAGCTTGGAAGGAACTGTTTAAGGGGATTGGGTGATAATGGAGAGTATCATGGAGAAGAATCATGAGTCCGCCATGGGCTGGAGTGCCTTCAACAGAGGGGAGGTCATATCGGACGGACTGAAAGTGAGGGAGAACAAAGCGGTCATGGGGACGCAGCTTTGTTTCCTGAAGACAGAAGATGACCGGCGAGTAGGAGCGTAAGAGGACCGACAATTCATCCCGGTTGGCTCGAATGCCGCGGATATTCCAGTGGATAATGGACATGGGGTGAAAAGAAAATGGAGGAATGTGACCAAAGTTGCTGTCAACTCAAAGACTGCTCGGAGCTAGCAACCGACAGCATGGAATGGCATTCAGCCAAAGGCAGAAGATCCTGATCCATAGGTTGGTCAGGAGCAGTCCCTGCCACCAGCGATCGGCCGGTTGACCGGCCACCAGCAGTGCGCCTCGGCGACACAGAAGACGGCCGAGGGCGATTTCCGCCAGGTGGTGCTGTAGAGGGGACACGCCTTGGCGGAGAAGGAGAGGAACTGGGTTTCTTTGTAGCCTTCTTGGAAGAATGGTGCTTAGATGAAGGAGGAACCGATGGTTGTGAAGTTGCGGTACGTAAAAACTCTTCACGAGTATGCTCTTTTTTCGAAGACTTGGCGTCCGACTTTTGGGCTCGAGATTTAGCAGAACCCGACGAAGGGTGAGCCATAGAGTGGGCAGGCGAAAGTGGTGAGGTTGAACGAGCGATCTTTGCGCTGGCCGATCTGACGACCGTGGTACTAAAGGTGAGGTCGCAAGTCTGCGTGGCCGCCTCCTTTGTTGGCCGAGGAGAAGCAAGGACAGTGCTGTATTTTCCTGTCTGAGGCACGGTGGGCTTGCGACTGGCGAATAATTTTCGAGCAGCAAAGGTCGACACCTTTTCCTTCACTCTTATTTCCTGGATGAGCTTTTCGTCCTTAAAAATGGGGCAATCTCGAGAGGAAGCAGCGTGGTCACCCATACAGTTGATGCAGCGAGGGGACGGAGGTGGACAAGCACCCTCATGGGCATCCTTGCCACACGTAACACATTTGGCTGGATTGGAACAGGACTGGCTGGTGTGATTGAACCGCTGACATCGATAGCAACGCGTAGGGTTTGGGACGTAAGGGTGAACGGAAATTATCTCATAGCCTGCTTTGATTTTCGATGGGAGTTGAACTGTGTCAAATGTCAAGAAGACAGTGCGGGTTGGAATGATGTTCGTGTCAACCCGCTTCATTACTCTATGAACTGCCGTTACGCCCTGGTCAGACAGATAGTGCTGAATTTCTTCGTCAGACAATCCATCGAGGGAGCGTGTATAAACGGCTCCACGCGAGGAATTTAAGGTACGGTGCGGTTCCACCCGGACAGGGAAGGTGTGGAGCAGAGAAGTACGCAGCAATTTTTTTGCCTGGAGGGCACTGTGTGTTTCTAACAACAGGGTGCCATTCCGTAATCTGGAACAAGACTTTACAGGACCGGCAATTGCGTCGACACCTTTCTGAATAATGAAAGGGTTGACCGTGGAGAAGTCGTGACCTTCATCAGTCCGAGAAACAACAAGGAACTGTGGCAACGATGGAAGAATCGTCTGTGGCTGAGACTCAGTATACTTACATTTGTGAGCAGACATAGTGGAAGGTGAGGAAACCATTGCGGAAGAATCCCCCATGATTACCGGCGTCTCCGATGGCGCGCTCCTCCCTTGTGGGGGCCCTCTCTGAGGGCACTCCCGCCTTAGGTGATTGTTCACACCTCAGGTCACACCTCCTGACAAACGGACGGAGGGACCAATCGGCATTTTCGGAAGGTAACAGCTCGGGTAATCACCCCTCCCTGGGCCTGGCCGTTACCAGGGGGTACGTACGTGTCCTACCTGTCTACCCGGGGCGGGGAATTACGCGTTACCCCGTCACCGGCTACGCACAAATGGCGTGGGTCGGCCTTCAGACACGCACAGGGAGGAAGAAAGAGAAGGGGAAAGGAAGGAAGAGAGGTCTCAAACGCCGCAGCGGAGAAAAGGGAAAGAGAAGAGGTAAGGAAAAGAGAAGGACAAAGGAAGGAAGAAGACAGAGAAGGACAAAGGAAGGAAGAAGACAGAGAAGGACAAAGGAAGGAAGAAGACATCAAAGCAAGGAAGGCGAAGAATGCAGTACATTTACGAGCGTCCGTCTCCGGACGTAGGCACAAACCATACTCCCAGATGGGGAGAAAGGGAAGGAAAGAGCCAGAGGTGAGGGGAGGAGGGGCGAAGATAGGGATGGGGAAGGATGCGGAATGGGAAGGTATGCAGCCCGGAAAGGAAGGAAGGCCACATTAGCTCGGGGTCCCGTGCTCGTTACGCACGTATCCACAAAAGAGTTGTGGACCCCCTGGGGGGGAAAGTAAAAGTGTACGAAGTTTGAATGACTGTATCGAAGTATAGTAATGGACCACAGTCCTTGCTATAATATCTTTGAGTAATGAACTATAAAAATCATGGACATTTTAGTTGCCGTAATTGCTGTGAGTAATTTAGGATTAACCCTCCTCTTCTCTGTATACAAAACACAATCATTCATGATCATTTAATTATTATTAAATGTTGTTAGTAAGAAACTAAAGTGATTTCTACAATAGCATGTGGATTAGTCAACAATAATCATAAGCAAGCTGCAATCTGTATCTCTGGATGACGGAAGGTTCGATTATGTAATATTATGAAGCGTAAATTGTGACTTAATAGCTACTTAACATTTCATTTCCAATCAGACAGAAATATACAAAATCAGAAACAGTGCAGATAAGTTGTAACATCAGAAATATGAAGTAGAAATAATAAATAACACCCAAAGACGCTATTAACTATTTTGTTTATGGAAACGCAGCTCCTAATGAAGGGTGATTGATTGTGCAAAAAATTAAAATTAATTATTATGACAACTCAAAATTTAGTTGCCATTACAATGAATATGTTTGTGGCTGCTCCATATGATGTGTAGATATATACAGTAGATAACGACATCAATATCTTACATCAGGGAAGCCGACGACAGTAGGTCAACGGAGGGCGGCTACACCAGGATAATTTTGGAAGTGGTGATGACGAGGCTCTGGTTGTTTTTGTTGTGTTTGAAGTGCCACTGGGCTCTGCCCGTGTGACTTCAGAATGTGCTAGGGAATTTCATGAAGATGAGGGATTTTCTTTGTTGAGGTGTTGCTGTAGGTGGTGGTGTATATGGAGGAGGATGTGACTGCTTTTGTATATGGCAGTATCACTGACATAGACAGCAGTCTCTCTACCGATCTGCCTTGGAATGTCATTTACGTATATAGCATAAAGGACAGGACCTGTAACCAAGCATTGCAGGACTCCTGCCTCAATCTGCTGTCTCCGGATGGACTAGTATCCATTCCTTACGAAGAACTGACATCCTGTAAAGAAGGAGTCAATGATCCAAATTACATGAACTGGGCACCTTATCTGATGTAGTTTATAGATTAGGCCATCATGCTAGATGTGGTCAAATGCTTTCTCTATGTCCAAGAACACTGTTCCTTGTTCTACAAATTGCAGGAATTGTTGGGTAGTGGAATGCTCGGTGTGGAAACCAAACTGTTCAGGCAGGTAGTAGAGAATGTGTTGTAAGTATACCTCCTATCTGTGCAGTTAAGAAAAGCAAGTGGTGGAGGGGGAGGGTCCACATGGCTGCCACAGGTTGGTGTACTTCACTCTTGGGCACAGTTTGGTGATGGCTCTTGATCCTGGTGGATAGCTGGTTGGTAGTCATTGCATTCGGCTATAGCAGCCAGAGAGAGCAGTCATATCTGCTTGAGGTGTGCTTGCTTGTATGAATGTGTGTGTGTGTGTGTGTGTGTGTGTGTGTGTGTGTGTGTGTGTGTGTGTTCTTTTCTGAAAGAAGTTTTGACCAAAAGCTCAGTGTGCAACAGTCTTTTTCTTGTGCTCGTCTGCAACTCAGTGTGTTATCTGTACAATGAGTAGGTATCTATCCTTTTCATAATATTTCTGTTATTGTGGCTAAACATTGATCATAATAAACCAAGCAAAAGTGTCTTATGAAACATAAGACATGTATATCCAAGAAGAAGATTATTTCACTTGTCTCTCTTATGAAATTTTAACCAACTTGTTAGATGCATATGAAAAGGGTGTTTAATTTTGATAAGGGACAGGAGTCAGAAGTATATCTTTCACTTTATAAAAACTCAGATTTTGAGTATTTATAAAAGAATAACTTTGTGTTTCAAGGGCAGGAAAGAAATACAAGCTCTTTATTGATGATAAGTTTACAATCAGATTACCTGGGAAATAATCATATGGCTTATTAATACTGGAAACTATTAATTTTAAGTATAAGTGCTAATGCAGAACACAGCAATTCACTAATTTTGTTGATTGCCTACTTCAATAGCATTGCTGGTTGTCTGGACGATGGAGAAAATCACTAACTGAATTTTAAGACAATATCGGATTGTGACCAAAGGAAAGAATTTTCCTTTCTTTACCATACTCTTTTGCAAATGATGTGAACCTAAGGATACTCACAAAATTACCAATACACTGTCAAACTGTATCAAGTAATGGAAAGCCCAGGATGGAATAACATTATTCTGAAAATTTATAGATTGCTGTACACCATGTTTTTCTACTTCAGAAGAAGGCCTTTTGGCCAAAAAGGCTTAAATGTATAGCAGTCCTTTTGTTGTGCCTGTTGTGTCTCCTCTCTATGGCAAGTAGCAGGCTAACCTTTTTGTAGTATTGTTGTTATTTCAAACTTTCGTAGATAAAGGGACAGCACATAGTCATAACATCATTAGTTATACCTCAATCAAAATAGCACTGTGATTGGCAGTCAAGCACGGGAGGGGTCTGTGTCAATTAACCCTTTCGCGGGACGTCGGGGATATATTTCCCACTAAATGTATTTCTTCACAGTGTTTAAGGGAATATGTGTTTCCACTTCTGTACACTCCTGGCATCTAGTGGCACTTTGCTGCACCAGCTGTAGTTTCTGTTTGTTGTGAAATATAGCCTTCAGGATTGTGGAAAGTATATATCCCACCAAACAACAGTGTTCTAGTGGTTCTTGGGAAGTATGGTTACCACTAAAGCAGTTTCTGTATACTTACCACAAAATTAGTCTGTCGTTTGCGGTCCTTCGGAAGCATACTTACCACCACCTTATGGATTTCCCAAAGCTTTTGGGAATATGTCTTACCACCTCTGTTTATGCCTGATGCCTTGTGGTAGTACAATGCACCAAATGTATGAAAACTACTACAACAATCTTCACTTCTGCAATATACATTATTGTGACTTGTATCAGATCATACCATTATTGTTGTGATAAAGTTTCTATTCATACTGCAGTAAGTAAACTTTTTAAATAAAGTAAAAGAAAACATAAAATAAAAACAGAAAAACTGTTTATTATTTTTTACATGTAATGGCAACACATAACAGCTCACAAAATGAAAATCCATTTGCAACCACTGTTTTAACACCTTATAAAGGTGCTGTAATGATATATGTACCACCATAGTTTTTGGTCCTAAATCACAAAAATAAAATTATCAAAAAATAAATATAGTCAGCTGATCACAATTATAATAGGAGCACAAGAAAAAAAATGCACCTGCAAAAGGGTTAACATTTGTCTGAGCACACAATATGTCTGCGGCATTAATAGCTATGCCTTTCATTCCAGACACAATCACACACTGCCGGTTAATGTGCAGTACATTGTTTTTTCAGGATGATGGCAATAGTCTTATCACTTCTCTCTTCACTTCTGCTTAGCAGAGCAATACAACAGCAGTCAACAGAATGGAAGGCATGACCAAGCTCATTTTCTGAGTGGTTGTTGCTATGGTAGGTGTCCCATAACCAACTAACTGCCAAAAACTTTGTTATTTTGAGTCAGGTACATATTCTTTATCACAGTTTGACTTTCAAAAGGGACCTGTTTCACTACCCTCTCCTCTTTTACTCATAAGAAGATAAAGTAGTTTATTCAGTAATGTGTTTCAGTTAAGTCCAAGTTTATTTGAACCAGTTGGTAATTCTTTTATTTCTTGATACTTTGCATCCATACTGCTACTTTTCCAGTACCTATCAGCTGTTACTGTGTTTATACCTCTCTTAATGGTGCTTTTTCACTAGTTTCTGTGCAGTTGTGCAACATTATTTTATTCTGCAGGCAAGCTGTTAATGAGTGTCTCATGCAGTACTTTTGTGAGAATGGCAGACTTCAACTTCTCCAAGCCTGTGCTATGTTCCCTTTTCTTTTTTTGCTGATGATTTGTATATTCTTCTGAAACAGTTTTATTTCCCATGTTCATGGCTCTTTTCCCAGTTAATTTTTCTTTCCACTTGCGTTGTTGTATTTCACGCTGGATACTTCAGAAATACTTGACATGTTATCTAATTCATTCTGTTTAAGTACCATATTTTTCTTTGCCTTTGGAGCATCCATATGTTTTTCATTTTACACTGCCCACCAGAAACATGCACGAGCATCCATGTTTTACGTTTTACAGCGCCCACCAGAAACATGCACAGTCTCCTTTTAATTTATTTCCACTTTCACCGTATCTGTTGAAGCCACATGCAGTTCCTCATCTGATCTGCTGGCCAAAGATGATAAATCCAGAGGAGAGTAATTTCCAGGGATATCTTGAGAAAGTGATTCCATTTGTGAAATACATTTGTTATTACACACAGCTAATTCTTCACTGTCACTGTTCACTCTATCCTCATATTCTGTAAGTGATGATAAATCTGCCAACGCTTCTAATAGAGCAATATTGATTCTTCCTCGTTTTCTGCGAATTTTTGGATTTGCCCACTTAATGGCATGTTTATTTCTCCATTCTACGGATAAACAGGGAATTTCTTTATTACTATGCACTGAACTATGACCTTCACTAGAATTTTTATGGACCCACCCAGAGGCATGTTTTAGTTTCCAGTGAGAAGCAAGTGCATCAAATGTCTTGCAAGTATGACTGCATTCGGGACACTTTCTTTTGGAAGGACCATGTTTTTCATGAATATGTTCCCTTAGTACAGTCTTAAGTTTGAATGATTTATCACAAATGGTACATACATATGGCTCAGCACCAGTGTGTATCCTGAAACAGAAAGATTTCCTAATGTGACAAATCACAAAAAATTGCTACTTAAAAATGGTTGATCATAATGGTACACAGGCATTTAAAAAACACTGAGCAAAAGATGCAATGTCAACTGTGCTGTTAAGATTAAATGCCAAATATCTGTACATACAATTAGTGGATGGTATTTCATTGTGGTTCAATGTTTTCTCAGTATTCAATTTCTCTCTCCTGTAACACTGATTACACTTTTGAAGTATAACATTTCATAAAATTTATAACTAGCTGAGTACCCAGTGTTGTCTCGGTATACATTTATTTCACTTGTATTAGTCGATCTCTGCTTCATCTTTCTCCTATCTCTGGCCACCTCCTCTTTCACTGTCCCTCTCTGTGCCCACCTCTTCCTACATCACCCTCTCTCTGTCCATCTCCTCCTCTTTCCTTTCTATGTCGATCTCCTCTTCTGCCCTCATCCTGCCCATCTCCTCCTCTTCCCTTTCTCTGTCCATCTCCTGCTCCCCCTCTCTCTGTGCTGTAAAGCGATATAATTTTGTAGGTACATTCAGTGGCTTATGTGGATACCATGAGCTAAGTGTGTTGTGAATAGAATTAGTATCAAAGAAGTAATAAATTGAAATGTCATCCACAATGCAACAGTTTTTCACACATCTCAGTGTTTATGATGTCAATCTCCTGAAATATGAGTTGTACAATAACATAACTTTGCACATATATTCAGTACTACATGTGAACACTGTCTGCAAAATGCACTGTGACCCTCTATCTACATAATACAGTTAGTTGTATACAGGTAATTAAAAAGTCATGCCAGATGCAGCAGTTTTACTGTGTGAACAGCAAAAATGTTGAAAGTGACCAACTTTTTTTACCCTTTCATCATTACATAGTAGAAGTCAGTGTGAGAAAGTTTCATAAAGATTTGAAATTATGTGTAAAATTTATTGCAAGTCTGGGTCTTCGCATGTTGCGGCCTTCACTTGTTTTTCACCTTCACCCTTACCCCTCTCATAGGTAGGTTGTTCTTAGCCCCACAGCGATTCTTTGCAGATAGTAGGTGATGTGTGTACGATGTTTGGTTGAAGTTGGTCCAATGGTTTTGGAGGAGATGTGGAATGAACATAAGTACATACAATCCAATTCTGATGAGCTAAAGCCTATTCACTGCGTCAAACTATGCTCAAGTTACCAACGAAAACCCCATGAAAATTCATCTAGTAGTTTTGGAGATTTACCTGATGAAGGACAAACACACAGACAACAGTTTTACATATTTATTTTTGATTTGTAAATAATAGATGTCAGCTATAAGTAGTCCTTTGGAATTTTTATTGGCAGATCTAGATTTTGGCTAGCAACTAGCCATTCTCAATGCACTATCCTTTTTTGGTCAATGTATGTAATGCCTGTTGGTCTGGCTTTGTACACAGTTCACAGAGGGGGGAATTAGTATTCCATGAACTGTGTACAAAGCCAGACCAACAGGCATTACATGCATTGACCAAAAAAGGATAGTGCATTGAGAATGGCTAGTTGCTAGCCGAAATCTAGATCTGCCAATAAAAATTCCAAAGGACGACTGAAGAAGAAGAAGAAGAAGAAGAAGAAGAAGAAGAAGAAGATGATGATTTAAGAGCTCAGAAGATTTCACCTTATGCTAGTACCAAAATTACCAGCTGTTGTCAGTATTACAGCACACATTTTGCGTCTGATTTCCAAACACACCTGGATAAGTATTCCCAACTTATTACCCTTTTCCTATACCCTGTCTGCCATCTCTCTTAACAAAACAAACCCTTTTAAGTTCTTAAATGACATGAAAACAGAAAGATGAAAACTAATAAGTCAACACTGTGATGAAAGTAGACCTCAAAGCATGAAAAAAAGAGAAAAGAAAAGAGGGCAGAAAATTTATTAGTGCGAAGGTGGTCTGGAGCATTATAACAGCTGGGAAGAATTTGCACTGAAGGAGAGGAAGAGGGCATAACTTATTAACAGCTTCTGTACAAAGACATAATTTTTTTCCTTTACTGAGTAGAACAAGGACTGTAGCATACAAGCCAAATGGATTATTCAGTGTGAAATTACTAAATGTTGAAAGGATGGGCTGCAGAGAGAAGTTTAACACATATTGTAGACTATATAAGTTAACATGAATGGTGTGGAGCTAAACTGTGAGACTGAAAACTAGTTTCTACCATGATAAGTTAAGAAAAAATTGGAAAACCAATCCTTTACATAGTTGAAGAACAATCAAAGCCTGTGATTCAGACCCTCCACTTAGCTATGTACCATAGGTGCACAATAGGTCGATGATGCTACTGATGGTGTGTTCTGCCTTCATATCGCAAGCAAGACTGGCTGTCTTTACTATTTCAGGTAGACACCTGAAATCAGAGAGAAACTCTTCTGATTCAAAGTGACAAATATCATTAGTATGAACATGAGCCAACACCTGGAGTTGGCTGCTAACTCCGCTATTTATGGCATCCAAAAGGGCCCGTTCCTCATCTGAGATGACTCCCTCTCATATGCACACTGAACTTGCTTCCCTCCTTGGCAGCTGTATTCCTAAAGGGCCTCTAGTGAGCCTACCATTGAAGATCCCAACTAACAGGAATAGCACTTCTACGAGTGCCTGGATGTTGCAGGCTGAGAGGCTACCTCTGAAATAGAATAGGTGACTGCATCTGGCCCAAGATCTTTATAGTCACAGATAGCACCTGGAACATGTTTGTCAGATGTAATTGGTTGGCCTTTTGATCAGCCCACGGGAAAGTCTTTTGCTGCCTGCTACACATGGGGACGTTGTCCTACTCAACCACCGGTGATGGCTGAGCCTCAGTGTAGACTGTAACCGGGGCAGACACAGTCATGCACCGAATGGAGGACATGTGAGAGGTGCTGGGTCTCACTTGGATCCCAATATCCCCCCTCCCCCAGGCGTGCCCATTTTCAACAGCCTCAAGCCATGTGACTGAAGCCAGTAATGCTTGGAGTTGTGAGCGAAGTGTCACCAACTCAATCTGCAACCAAAAAAGCACTCACACCCCCCAATGCATATCAAAGACAGCAGAAATCTACTCTAGGCAATTATTATAATGCAAAACTGTGCCTCCTAAGTGCGTGCGAGCACATGCGTGCGCACACACACACGAATGCAGGCGCACATGCACGTGCGCCCCCCCCCCCCCACACACACACAAAGAAATTTACCAATTAAACTACTAAGCACACAGGTAGATCAAAGTAAGTCACTTCTGTTTGAAGCTAGTAAAAATCATTTGGAATTATGTTTATGTTGGGTAGATGACAGAATACCACTTTCAGAAGGGTGGAGAGGATCTTTGATTTGATGTCCCTCCATTCCAGGAGGCATGATAGATAATCAGAGCCCTGGCTAAAGACAGTGTTCAGTTGTTCTAGTAGTCCAGGGTGATACTGGGTGATATGGGGGTGGGGGGGCACTCCTTTGTAATCAATTCTTGGTGCTGGAGGGAGGATTAGGGATGAGGACATGGCCACAGGAAGTTTGTTTGCAGATTAGGTTTGGGGGTTAGTGCTTGTCTGTGAAGGCATTTGTGAGACCTTCAGCATTTTGGTCAAGGAAATTCTCATCATTGCAGGTACTCTGTCCACAGGTGGACAGGCTGTATGGGAGCAATTATTTGGTATGGAAGGGGTGACAATTGTTGAAATGACGGTACTTTGGTGGATAGTGGATTTAATATGGACAGGACAGAGGTGTGGCTGGAAGCATCGGAGAGGTGGTGAACATCCAGCACAATGGCAATTTTGGGTTGAGGAGGACCAGGTGAAGTGAACGGGAGAGTAAGTTTTAAGGTTGTTGAAGAATGTGGGTAGGATTTCTTGATCTTGAGTCCACATCGTGAAGATATCATCAATGAACCTAAACCAGATAAGCGATTTGGGATTTTGTGAGACTAGGAAGGTTTGTTCTAGACAGCCTATAAAAAGACTGGCATAGGTAGGTGCCATGCAGGCACCCGTGGTTGAGCCACTGCTTTGTTTATGTACATTTCCCTCAAAGAAGTAGTAATTTTTGTGTGAGGACATAGTTCATAAGATGTATGAGGAATGAGGTAATGGGTTTGGAGTCTATAGGACATTGGGAAAAGTAGTGTTCAACAGTGGCATCGTCATAGGGATGTGAAGAGAGAAGATTAAAATTCAATGTCCCATTGACAATGAGATCATCAGATGGAGCACGAGCTCAAATTAGGAAATGATGTGGAAGGAAATTGCCAGTGCGCATTCGAAGGAGGCATCCTGGCCATTACCTACAGCAATTTATGGAAATCATGGAAAACCTAAGTCTGGGTAGCTGGATGGGGATTTGAAACATCATCCTGAACAGGAGTCCAGTGAGCTAACCACTGTGCCACTCCACTTGGAATGGACATGGGGTCTGTGTATAAGGAGGTGGCATCAACAGTGACAACTAGGAATTCTGGAGGTAAAGGGGTGGAGATGGTGGAGACTGGGCAGAGGAAGTGGTTGTATCTTCAATATAAGAGGCTAGGTTTCAGGCAATTGGTTGAAGATGTTGGTCCTCTTCAATCCAATGTGCCCCCTTCCTGGACATTGACCTCCATCTCTCTGATGGCTCCATCCATAACTAAGTCCATTTTAAACCCACTAACCAACAACAGTAGTCACATATTGACAGCAGTTATCGCGTGAAAACCAAAAAATCACTTCCATACAGCCTAGACACACACAGACAGTGTATCTGCAATGACGAGAATTCCCTTGACCAATGTACTATACACACGAAGGACTTCACAACAAGCAGTACTCTCCAAACTTAAACCACAAACAGATTTCCCCATGCCATCTCCTCACACACCTCTGAATTTCAACCAACTTCAAACACAAGCCACAAAGGGGCACCTTCCTCACCACCCAGTATCACCGAGACTGGAACAACTGAACCATATCATTCACCAAGGCTCTGATTATCATGCCCGGGAATGAAGGACATCCTACCCAAGTTCTTCCTCACTCCTCCTAAAGTGCCATTCTATTGCCAACCCTACCTGCACAACACTGTGGTCCCTCCCTACACCACCCTCACTCCCAACCCTTTACCACAGGGTTGGATGAATCAGGTGCAAGACCTGGCCAACCCTGACTCCCCAGCACTTCCTGCTCCAGTCCTACAGATTTATCCTATACCACCAGAGGCAAGGCCACTTATGAAAGCAGCCACATCACATACCAACTCTGCTGTACTAATCACATGTAAATATTAAACACAAATTAAAATATGGTACACGAATGCAAAACACTGAACAGAAAGTAAAATACCTTTTCTTATCACCTTGAGGCTGAACAGCACATTTGATGTATATGATTATTTCATGTAATAATAAGGAATTTTGCATGTCTGTATCAAATTTTAGTCTACTGTTATGCAATTCGTATTTAAAAATAAAAAGATTTCTTTTCCATTAAAAATTATGATTTTTCATTTGCTAATTAAAATTCTCATTTGACAATAGATAAAGATTTTAAATAAAAGTTAAACAAGGAAACAACTTGCTACAAGTGGGTTGTGAGCCAAGGGCCTTATACATGGATGCTTACATGCTACACCTTCAGCCAACAGCACTTTCTTGAATGTGATCAAAATCTTTACACTAAACAGCTTTCACAACTCTTGTAATCTTCAACTGCCATTTTTTCTTTATTTCCTCTTTTGCATTTGTTTGAGTATTGCATTGTAGTGATTTGGAGAATTTATGTGCAAGCACAAACCTTTGTGTTCTTTAAGTATGGAGAAAATTGGAATGCACCATGCTGTAAGGTTTCCTTGTTGAACTTATTATTGAACTTACTATGTTGCACTGACCAAACAATCGTAAAACAATTCAGTACAGGAAACATAGTGATGTTTTTTCAACTTTCTTGGCAGCTGCAAATCCCTTTGGCATGAATTTATTGCAAAACCCCTTTACATTCCTCGCCCTTCAACATTCATTACCTCAACTCTTCGAAATTTCTTCTTGAACACTATGTAATTCCTAGAATCATCTACAGCAGACTTTTCAAAAGCAACACCAACACCACTTTTCTCTTGAGCAATTTCATTATCAAGCAGAGCAGAGCTTAGCATGTTGATGCAACAGTATGCATAACAAATGTATAATTACCAAGAACCATAAAAATGAAAAAATATGACGTGAAAAAAATCGGGTCTACTGCCAGATGTTTGTGTCACTCTGGCACAATATTTCGGCCACATAACTCGTTGCCTTCTTCAGGTGCTACCTGAGACTGCCGTGTTGGAGGATCTTGCCCAGTATTTATGCCCAGAGGGCGCTGGGTGCTCTCTTTGCCGTCCGCGCCTGCCTGGCGCCGCTTGCAATGTGTTGTCTCTTCCCCGGTGTTCCCTTGGACGTCCGCGCCCGACTTGGGCGCTATCTGTGGCAGCTCTCTGAGGCCTGTCCTGTGTCAGGCATTCCGTTCGCGGTCCGCACCCACCAGGTGCCGCTCCTGAGGTTTTTCAAGATAAGGAACGTCTGGCCACAGAGATAGAACATATACAGCTAGTATTCAGCAGAAATGGATACTCCTCCACAGACATCCAAAGGGCACTTCGTACTACCAGTCAACCACAGGGTGCACAAGAGGAGCCAGAGGAGGCGAAGAAGGTGGCATACCTGCCATATACTGGACCTATTTCTGCAAAGATCAGCAGAATTCTTTCAAAATATGATATAAAGAGTATCTTCTGTCCACCCTTCAAAATTGGGCCCATGCTAGGGAGTGTGAAGGACGACCTGGGGCTACGTAAACCAGGCATTTACAACATCCCGTGCCAGTGTGGAAAGTCATACATTGGCCAGACAACCAGGACGGTGGACGTCAGGTGCAAAGAACACCAGAGGCACACCAGACTCCGACAGGCAACAAAATCTGCCATAGCGGAGCACTGTCTGGAGCTCGGCCACTCAATGGACTACAACAACACCAAAATTGTGACACAGACGCCAAGATTTTGGGACAGTGTCATAAAGGAGGCCATCGAGATCAAGGTCACTGACAACCTAATAAACCGAGACAGCGGTTACCAGATCAGCTCGGCGTGGAGTCCGGCTCTGGAGCTTATTAGGGCTCAACGAAATGAACCAACAAACTCCTCAAGAAGTAGTAACACTGCAGGAGTAGCGCCAGACAGGTGCGGACCGCGAACGCAACTCCCGACGCAGGACGGGCCTCTGACAGCCCCCACGACCGCAGATGATTGACGAGCCGAGCATGGACGACCGTCGGAGCACCAGGGAAGTGCCAACACCGCAGGACCAGCACCAGGTGGGCGCAGACCGTGAATGGAGCGCCCAACAAAGGACAGGTCTCAGAGAGCTGCCACAGATGGAGGCCAAGTCGGGTGCGGACGTCCGAGGGAACACCGAGGAAGAGACAACACGTTACAAGCAGCGCCAGGCGGGCGCGGACAGCAAAGAGAGCACCCAGCCCCCTCTGGACGTAAATACTTGACAAGATCCTCCAACACGGCAATCTCAGGTAGCACCTGAAGAAGGCAACGAGTTACATGGCCGGAATATTGTGCCAAAGCGATACAAACATCCGGCAGTAGACTCGATTTTTCCACATGTCAAGATCTCGCCGGGAAAGCCTGAAGTGAAAAAATATGCTTTTCCAGCAAGTCCAGAAACCAATGAGTCCAGAAACCAGTGCTACAGTCAGAGTCTCCATTGGGTGTATCAGAAACTGGGAACCATAAGATGATGTAAAGGAACCAAGAGCAACTTTGAAAAACTCATCTAAACTCATCTACAAAATTACTGACAGATTATTTCAGGAATGTCAAAACAAACAAACAAACAAAAACACACACACACACACACACACACACACACACACACACACTAGAGACAAATGGTCGGAGAATGATACACAAATTAGATGTACTGCTGAATTTGGAAAGACCGTAGTAAAACAATAAGCGTCCTTAAAACTGTCACTCATGGAGTTGGCTGTAAAATGGTACATTAGCAAGTGATGATGAATACTTTCCTTAGATCATAAGAAAATTCGTATCAGATGATGCTTGTATGAGAAAGTATACTAATTGACAACTTTTCATATGATTACATTATCAAACATAGATTTAGATGTCATGAAGCTACAATGGGAGCATGTTAGCTCCCAGTAATAGTCCATCTTGAGCAGTAGTTTATCATCAGGTGAAAATTATTTCCATTTAACTCATTATGGCAATGCTATGGTAACTTCTGGGGACAGTAACATTCTTAGCAGGCTTTAGTATGTGGGATAAAAAGACTTCCCACTATCAGTCTGGCTACCCTTGACGGGAACAAACCTTACTGAAAGAAATGTGGAGGTTTTGCAGACATTGTACACAGATTTTTCAACATACTACTGTACAATCCTGCGAAAGTATCATTAAATCAAATCATTTCAAAGTCCTTGTGGAGGGGAGAGTTTTAAATTCTTTAGTGTTCCTGGACTTAAATACAATGGTTCTTCCTCAAAGTTAAAACACACAATCTTGTCGCTAATCATTAGAGATAAGAGTTTAGAAATGGTGCGCCATTGTCTGGGGTGTCTTCTTCAGTAGCTGTTTCAACATCATTTAATTAAATGGCATTTGCAGAACAAACTGAGATGATTTATGTGCTTCAGTGATGCAAAAACTCTTCAGTTCTTGGAATGACTCATTATTCTCACAGATTTTCTGAAGAGGGTCTGTTCATAAAGACTCCCATAGCATCAGCAATCTGCCAATATGAGATTACCATTTTTTATTCCACAATGCCACAAAGAGTTCCTCAAGATGTCTTAACACTTGGCTGTACCTGAATCAGTTGCTTAGTGGATTATGTTAACAACTCTTCAATGCCATTTGAGTTTGAAGACAAGCACATAACTGTAGGTTTAACTACTAATTGACTTGCTCTTCAGTTCCTCTGGTGGTTTACTGGCAGATGAACTTGGGTCAGAAATTAGTAACAAGAGTGACTGAAACCTCCACATATTGATAGGTCAATGCTCCCTGGAGTGAAGACGCCATTCTTTTCATGAAACGGTATTAGAAAATTTGGAGAACTAGCATTTGTGGTTCACTGCAGAATCATTCTATTGCCACAATGTACATTTTATGTACTTAGCAGAGGTATAACATACCCTCCACCATGCACCATGTTTGTTTTGTTTTTTCATAAACAACTTACCTTACTTCTCAATAGTTTTCTTTAAAGGATGTACAAAAGATCCAGCAATCCTCCAGCTTTTTCATTCCATAAGGGAAATAGGTTCTGTCAAATTCTGCAAAATAACCATTGATTGCAACTACCATTTCCTCATTTGATGAACATTTCTTACCAGCAAGCCAAAGTTTCAAGTGTGGGAAATGCAGTCGCTTGGGGCTAAGTCAGAGAATAGGGTGGATGAGGAACCAATTTAAAGCCGAATTCATGCACTTTTGCCATGAAAGTTTCAAACAATCCAATAATGAAGCATAATAGGGTTCATTTATGTTCCTGTCCTTTTCCAAGTAATCTATGAGAATTACTCCTTAGGAATCCCCCCCCCCCCCCCCAAAAAAAAAAGGCTAACACCTTACCAACTGAAAAAATGGCCTTTGCTTTCTTCTGTGCACTGTCTGTTGCTTTGACTGCCTTTTTAACTCTAGCATGTAATGATGGATCCAAGTTTCATCAAAAGTCACAAATCAGCATGAAAAGTCTTGCGGAATTTGATTAAACATCGCTACACATTGTGTTGAAATATTGTGCCAGGCATGCTTTTGGTCGACTGTGAGCAATAGTGGTTCCCACCTAATCCACAGTTTCTTCAAAGCTAATTTTCCAGGCAAAATGTTATGCACTCATTCAGTTGAGATGCCTACAGTCTCAGCAGTTTTATTTGGCGGTCTCGCATTACCATATTAAGGATTCTGTCAATAGTTTACTTTGTGGTGACCTCAACTCAATAACCGGAGCATGCTTCGTCTTCAGTGCTTGTCTGACCACATTTAAATTCATAATTATGAGTGTAAGTAATGTTATTAACATGAAATAGTGCTGTGAACCTTAGTAATAAAAATAATTATGTAATTAACATGTAATTCAGGATTATTCTGGTGCAACTGTTTACAAAATGTGAGTTACTAATTTTCTAACTGAGAATGTATTTTTATCACAAGTCTGTAAATGGTAAACTTATTTCTACTTATGGTAAAACTCAATACTCTACCCAATCTTTTATCAGAAACAACTTTTAATTATAACTTCAATTTTGTAAACATGTAAACAATATTTTATAAAATAGGTAAAAGTTTATTTATAAGACAGAAGTAGCATGAACAATGTTACGGAAAGGGTAGATTGCTACTCACCATATGGGGCAGATGTTGAGTCACAGATGGGCACAACAAAAAGAGTACTAAACGTGCGCACAGGACCATTGTCTCTTGCTGCCATGGCCACTGACCTCAGCAGCCGGAGACAGTGGTTTTGTGTGTGTGTGTGTGTGTGTGTGTGTGTGTGTGTGTGTGTGTGTGTGTGTGTGTGTGTGTTTCAGAAGAATGCCTTCTGGCCGGAAGCTTATGGGTTAGTAGGCTTTTTGTTGTGCCTGTCTGTGACTCGACATCTCTGCTATATGGTGAGCAGCAGTCTAACCTTTTTGTAATATAGTCGGTAGTGGCATGAACAATTAGTTGTGAGTTTGTAAAAGTGATTTCCAGTGAAGTTGTAAAAAGTTATGTTACGATTTTTAAGGTTAAACGAAGACTGTAAAAACTTTTGTTCTAATCTGGTGCTAACGTAAGTAACAGAAGGAAGATGAAGTGAGCAAAGTTGTGAGGTTATTAACTCATATGGGGAACCCATGCAATGTTTATTCAAGCCTCACTGTCAAGTATTTATACAAAATGTATTTCATTCTATGGTAGCATTTGATGTTACAATCTGTCACAGATGCACAAAGACATACCGTTTTAATAAAAACACATGCAATTTATGAACTATTACTATTTGCCCCCTATAATTGTATAGTGGTGTCAGAAGAGGACACTGAATGTATATGCAGAAAGACAGTATTAATGGTCACAGGTTTCTTCGACCCATGGGAGGGCATCACAGATATGCTGAAAGACCTGAATTGAAAAGCACTTTATGATAGATGAAAACTATCCCATGAAAGCCAGCTTTAAATGATGACTCCAGAAATATACTACAAACTCTCATACATAACACACCCCAAGGAATCATGGAGACAAGATTAGTCTAATTACAGCTTACACATAGGCATTTAAGTTATCATTCTTCCCATAATCCATGCATGAATTGAACAGGAAAACGCCGTAATAACTTGGTACAATGGGAAGTAGGCTCTGCCATGCACTTCACAGTGGTTTGCTGAGTATGGAAGTCAATGTAGTAAATCATTCTCAACTCAGCATTTATAAGCACTGGTGGGTGCAAATTATTTTTATGATGGAACCATTACACACTACACAACAGAATACTGGATGTTAGAGTTGACAGTCTCTAAACAGAATGCAGGCAATGATGGTTTACTGAAATGTATTTTCAGGAACAATAACCATATTACTCTTGTTGAAGATAAAATGTATCAAGGAGACAAGTTAAAGCTGTCATTGCTCACGTCCCAAAAACTATGAAATCAGTCTTAATCTTAAGACTTTATGAAAAATACGCCCCAGCTGAGGCAAAACTATTCACAATATTAATCATTTTCAGTTTAATGTCAGTTAATGTAACTACATTGAAGAACAGCCATTTGAGAGAAAGTGGCAGGTCTACATAAAGGAAGATTAGGGTTTAGTGTCTAGTCGAAGATAAGGTTATTAGGTGGGGAACAAGTATCGTGTGCTTTACAAATGAACCGTTCCAACATATTTGCTTTAAGCAATTTATGAAGACTGCGGAAAACGATCTGGACGGCTGAACGGGAATATATGTTGCTATTCTCAGGAATGCAAATCCATAGTCTTACCACAGTGTCACTTTGCTTGGATGGTAGGTACGGTTGTGCAAAGAAGTACATACCTCTCATGCTGTGTAAGATGCCATTTATCTTTGAAGGCTGCAACACAATATCCACACTGAAATGGACGTACTTTAGTGTGTACTTTTTGGTGACGCAACAAGGATGATTTCTGTGTAAAGGCTTGCCCACATGTGATACAAGTATGTGGAAATTTTTGTAAGTGAACAGTAGCACGATGTCTACTTAGGCCTGCTGCTGACATATAAGTCTTATCGCAATCACAGCATCTGAAAGAAGAACAGGTTATCATGAACACATACAGGTCATGAATCAAAATAATACAGAGAAAACAGTTATCAGTCTGTTTTAATTATGAAGGATTTTATGGCTGGATTTTACTGACTTTTAAATGTGAATATATAATTACAAGAAAGAAGCAAAGTAATAATATATTTTTACAAATGTATTGCAAATAATCATCATCTACTGTTCAAATTAAAACCAAACAACAAAAATTATTTTTATCATTTCTATTCAGTTCTCCTTCTTATAGATATTTTTTATTAATAGTGAACTTTGTATACATGAATGTGAGTATTGGTGGCAACTGGGTGTAGATCTATTAAAATATTTTGTTAGTGGGTGTTAAGCATGAACTAATAAATTACGAGAGACAACTGCTGACCAGTTTTTACCTTTAGGAGACAAAATGTATAGTATTGCTAACAGACATATATTAAAGTGAAGGAGAGAGAGACTATACCATTTGGAATGAATAGTTTCTTATCAGGGAAGAGAGAGGGATACGTTGGGGAAGATTAACATTTCAGATATCCTATTAGAGGCTTGGCTTATTGATTTGGGGCTAGGGACCAAACAGTGAGGTCATCGATCCCATTGGATTAGGGAAGGAAGTTCGCTATGCCCTTTCAAAGAAACCGTCTTGGCATTTGCCTGAAGCGATTTAGGGAATTCATGGAAAACCTAAATCAGGGTGGCTGGATGTGGGTTTGAACCGTTGTCCTCCCAAATGCGAGTCTAGTGTGTTAACTACTGTGCCACCTTGCTCTGTATTAGAGGCTTCTTAAGAGTTGTACATGGGTGTCAGTATTTAAAGTTTTGATAAGGAACCTAAGTCCAGAAATGTACCATATAAAATAAGTCTAAAGATAGGATTACTTTCAAATCTCCCGCTTCAGGTATGGTGTGTAATGGTATTGATGCATAGCACACGTAGTTAGAATGTTCCCTGGATCATCTTAATCCATCACATGCAATTTTCAGCTGACTGCAATAACAACGGCAAGAAACTGATATGTTCACAACAAAGAGGGTTGACTCATGGACTTACACCAGGGTCTGTGGATTGTGCGAATGAAAGTAGGTGTTGCTAATACACCTTTGGGATGAACTGCATGGTCTCCATGTGGATCAGCCCCTGTAGAGTACACAGCTCATTATCCCTGCTGCGTGCATACTGTGTGTGGGTGATTTACGTACTAAGTCAACTCTACAGCTTGTGAAGCCTCTAATAGGAATTGTGAAACACCCTCTACATATAATGAATAAATAAATAAATAAATAAATAGATGTCAAGTTCATATACACTCATGTATATATGGTCAATTTGTTACTAAGCACTTCCCATTTAATAAACTGCCCTTTCCCTTCCTGTACTGGTTGCGTACATGCAAGGAAACCCACACACTCTTGAGGTCAGCGCTGCTGACAATTTCCAGTTCTTAGGTGTGCTCAGGTATGTGGTCTTCTGACCATTTTCCTGCTAACTATATTAAAAATAAACCTAGTGGTATAGGTGGGATTACTGGGTAGTACAATCAACCAAACCGACAATTAAGGTCAAACAATCATTCTGCCTTGAGATAACCACAATAAAATGTTACAAGCTAGCACTAACACAACATGTCTTTTGTGAGAAGTGCTTTTCATTTGGAAACAGATATGAACTTCACTTGTCAGGGTGTGGAAACAAAGGGCTTTGGACACTGTTGTAGGAGCGGTGAATTGATAAAAACACACTTCTAGAGATTTCTTTCTACTTTCAAAGGCATATTGAAGAATTCAGCTGTGATAAAATTGTGCAACAAGTTTCACCGCTGCAAGAGTTCTATAATGTGCAAGAGCATATATATGTAGAATTCTGTGAACTTGGGCAAGGACTGAGAGAGCAAATGGTGTACCTGACACTGACAACAGATGAGAGAAGTAACAATTGTTGTCATAAGGAGATTTCCTACAGGGCAGTGTTGATAATTTTTCCTTCAAGAATAAACAGTTGAAAAATAAAGAGAGATAATAATTATAAAATTAACCGCTTAATCAGATTCCTGCATGATCCAAGTGTGTGAAGCCGATTTTTTAAAAATGAAGACATCCTTTCTTACAGCATTAAATTGTGCAAAATGAGTTAATTTTCATATACTTTAAAGTATATTGTTATTTCTACAGCAAAAATAGTGGATACAGTTTTCAACAGTATGTTTTCATCAAAATCTATTTACAAAAGCTATCATTTGATTACTTATTTATTCATCCACGTTTTATTTTTACAGTAATATTAGGAATGTCAACTTAATTCTGCTTATTATTGACATAATATTACATATGTCTTGTGCAAGATCTGCTTTAAGCAAGGTAGCCACAAAATTCTCCTGAACATTCCTTGATACAGCAACCTTTACAGGCCTACTTCTGTTCATTTCTAGATACTCGGCCATCTCCAAAATTTTTTGGAGTCATGGACAGTCTGCTGCGACAATTTTTTTTGTCAGTTGTTTTTTGACTTTGGAGATCCCACTTCTAAACTGTATAGTAAAATGTGGAATGGATTGTAGTGTGGAACAATGTGATTCAACACCAAATTTTTCAATGGGACATATACTTCAAAATCATGGTTGTTTGGCATCCAGAAGCAATAAACAATTGTGTAGCCATGAGGAGGTATAGTGTCACAGAAGCCAATCCGATGTGGCAAAAGGACAAATGTTTTCTGAAAAATGCAAAGTCAACTACAGAAGCTTTTAGTAGCCTACACAGTAAATATTTTGAAAATACTGAAATGGAATTAATGATATCTGTGCCCAAGAAACCTAAAGAAGGAATGGCAGTCTCCCACAATATACGAAATAAGGCACACGAGTTGCCACGAGCACGGTGTCCGATTTAAAGCCAGCTCTGGGTGGTGTACAAGGATGATTCAATGCAATGGACTTGTGCTGTGACATTGAACATCCCTTGCTCAATGTCTTCCAACATTGTATCTGGGGCAGTTCGAGTATCAGCGAGACATTATAAGACTGAGAAAGAATTGCTTACCTCTTAAATTGGAAACACTGATGAGACTCCTGTTTACTTCAACGTGCCATACAGTAACACAGTTGAGGAGAAAGGTGCCAGAAGTGTATTGGTTCACACTACCGGCAATGAGAAATCGCAAATCACCATGATGATGTGTGCATTCGTAGATGAGGTTCTACGTCATCCTCAATCGTAAAACTATTCCAAAAGGAAAAGTTGCTGCACCGTGTCATATTTTGTTGCGATGGAAAAGGATAGATGACCAATGAGTTGGTTATAAATTGCCTCCATACTGTCTGCAGCAGGTGGTGCTCTTCTAAAGAACTGTGGGATGCTGACCCCTGATGCTTTTTGCAACGGGCATCTGACACCAAAAGTGAAAGCAGAGATCCTGAATTCATAAACACAGATCTTGTCGTCATTCCTGGAGGTACGACTTCGCAATTAGTAGTGTTAGATGTGGTGACAAATAAGCCATTCAAAGATCATCTGAAGCAGCTGCACAGCAATTAGTTACTTCAAGGTGGTCAGGCCCTGATCCCTGTCAGGAAGTTGATGAAATCTCCACTATCTGTGATTACAGAATGGATCCAGACTGGTTGGACATGCTTGAACGGTGCTTGAACTGTGAACAGCTTTAAGAAGTGCCATGTAACAAATGCATTATAAGAGAATGAAGGCAATCTACTGTGGGAAATGGTGCACAGTAACCATGACAATGACGGTGAAACTGCATATTCTGTGGAGCATTCCAGTGAGGACCACTATGTGGCATTTATATCTGAGTGAGTGAGTGAGTACTGTAACTGATTTTATTTTCTGTGTATCATTACTTTTACTGTCTCCTTTAGTTACATGGAGTAAGGAAATCATTTGTAAGTTTCCAAAATAAATGTGGTATATCTATATCCATTTTTTGTAATCCCTTGATAACAATGGAAGGTCATCTTGCATTCGGAGTAGTCTTGGTTCCAAAGACATAACATATTTTGACTGTATTAACACAACTGCATTCAGAAACTCACATCATTCTTATTTACTATCCATTATTTTAATATCTAATTTAATTGTTCTCTGTTCCTTATTTTTCATGGACAATTTCCATCTCGAACAGGACTACTACATACAGCACCACAACCTTTTTCGGAAAGAATTATGTATTTATTGTTCTTCCTAAACATACACTGTGTGGCACATTCATGCCAGGACATAATCAAACAGAATATACAATAAACAGTAAGGTACAGACATTGTTGTTGGATAAACAGACATTGAAAAATAGCTTAGGACCTAATAAAACCCCTTCAACAATGTTTACATCCAACAAATCTCAAGAGACCCCATCAGCATCTGTGCCAGATGCATACCGAAAAGTTAGGTAAAATAAAAACATTAAAAAGTATGAAGTAAATATAAATTTATAACACTTCTTACTGAACACAATTTCCATGATGGTACTTACTTCAAAAGTACCTGATGAGTACCGGAATTGCACTTAGGCGATTTAGGTCTCACATGAACTTCTTTTTGATTTTGGGTACTGTCACCATGTATTCTGTGCCAATGTGATTCAAGTGTCTTTTTCCTATCAAATTTTCTACTACATTCTGCACATTCATAAGCTGGTGGTAGATGAGATTTCATGTGATGATACAGTCCCCCACTACTGCTGCTTTTTTTGCCACATTCCTATATCACAAACATATTAATCAATATTAATCACAAAGTTATAAAGTCCTGTGCGACAAAACATGAAAGTGATGCCATTATTTTTCTTGTGGAAGACAATATACAAAACACAAATTGTAACCAGATAACGGGGGGAAAAGGGATGGGAAATTAAGATGGATCTAGAAAAATTTCACTCTGCTGCAGACTGTGCACTAATTTGAAACTTCTGGGCAGGTTAAAAGTGTGTGCCAGACTGGAACTTGAACCAGAACCTTTGCCTTTCACAGGCAAGTGCACTACTGACTGAAGTATCCAGGTTTTTCTGAATTTCCACACAGCTAACGTATGGATTTGCTACAACATGGACTTCAAAAACAAGGAGTGATTAAACAACACTGGACACAAGTAAGCCTCCAACTATGATATCACATGCCTACGGTATATGGCAAAAAATCAAACCTCAGCAGTATTTAGGCCGTAGGTTCAGGACTCAAAAAAATTATCTGGTACCTGTACATTTCATACCACAGAACTTATCTTTCACTCTGTACTGGAATGAGTATGACTGATGAAATTTTGTTCCAGCCAACAGTTTTAACCTAACAGGCATTTCACAGATAGTGCTCTTACTAACTGTAGTTATGATTCATTGCCTTCACAATTCCAAATCTGTGAAAATGGTTCCTCTGTTGTGCCTGGATAGGTGGGTCAAGAATAGCACTAGCCCACAAAAAAGGCAAGGAAAAACCACTGAGTCTTGATTTGGCACACAGTTTTAAAGTGGTAATATATTTCGTATCATTCTGGTATAAGCCTATCTTGTATCATATCCAAAGCAGTTATGGGCATAAAACAACAAGACAGATTAAGACGAGCACAGGATAGAGGCAACTGACAAAACAGAAAATTTTTATATCACGCCTGAAAATATTAAAAATAAGTAAATAAAATAAAAAAAATACTGAACAACACTGTTTAAAAATATAGAACATATCTTTCCCAAGGTAAAGCCCCGCACAGTTCCATTTGAGTACCATTCTGAACTCTGAAATGCATCAAGAATGGCCAGGAACAGGCAGTGAAAAACCATTGGATCTACAGGGTCTTTTGGTCACGAGGAGAGGTAGAGACAGATCCAAGGAAGGCGTACATACCAGGAGCAGTTGCTTGCTGACAAGAGGCAACAATGGTGGAAGTAGGAGTTCAGAGTGGAAATCCTGTATGCGAACTGCAATTTCAATTCCAGTCCTGGGCCTCAGTTGCGGGAGGTGGATCTCTCTACAAGGAAAAAGGCCATGACAGTCTGGATGCTCACACGAACAGAACATAGTTGAGCAGGAGTTTTTGGCATCTGATCTGTTTGGAAGGGATCAAAGTAGGCTGTTCACAGGGCTAGTCCAAAAGGCACCTACTGAAAATTATATCCCACAACCATATATAGAATCCAGCATCCACAGGGCTGAAGGCGTGCGGAGTGATATGCCCCATTCCCATAGATAAGATGGGACGGGATCAGTGGTTCGTAGGATCGCAAAAATGTAGAGCAGTCTGTGCTCCAGCTGGTGTTACTGACGCACTGAACAGTATTTAGGGGTGAACAACGTTTTTGCTTATGTTGGCAAAGATGAGAAAGTCACATCCACAAGACATTGAAGACCAGTCCCAAACGATAATAACTAAGGTTCAGATAAATATGAATTAAAAATGACACAATATGTACATATGACTCAGAAATATAAAACACGGAAAAAATAGACAGACAAAAAAGTACTATTTTCAAATAAACAACACTATTATACAAAAACACTATTATACAAAAAACAAACAGTTCACTGACATTATTTGTATTATTACAATATATAATCACATTTTTTTTAATTTTCAAAATTAATACTATTTCTGTTTGAATGATACAGTACTTTGTACTGACTGAAATATCTTTAAATGTCACAGGATGTGACTGGAGCAAATTTAAATTTGCACAATTCTGGAAGTGAGTATGGGACATCAAGTTGGTCATCTATTCTTCCGCACAGCGCAATGTTAATTTTTGTGGGCAGATAAAAAGCTCTGTTTTTCTCAAGTACATAGCTCAAATGTTGCTTTAATAACTCAGCAATGGGTCCATCTGCTTCACTAATTTTCATATTTATGCCTTCAATAATCTTTACACTGCCTTTCAAAGATGCTGAAGGGTTTTCCGGTGTCTTAATCTGACAACAAAAAACAGTAATTGCTTTCCATGTACACAAAAGCACTCTGTAGAGTTTCATTTTCAGAAAGTTCTTTTGCATTCAAAATACAAGCAGACTCATCTTGAAACTGAAAAATAATTGTTTTAATGTCATTGAAATGCTCAATGTAGTATTCAACTGTTTCTAGCCATGTACGCCAACATGTCACTAGCTCTGGTGGCAAATAATATTGGGATGTATCTCTTTAAATTTTGAGATCCTACTGGGAGCTTTCAAGAACTTTTTTTTTTACATCTGATGACTATCAACATTTTTTGTAATTTAACCTTATGCAGTCAGCTAATCTATTTATTTTGTGTACCAAGCAGGCTACACAGATCATTTTAGGATATAACACATTCAGGACATCTGCAGCTTTAACCATATAAGGAGCAGCATTGGTAACAAACAAGAGAACTTAGTCGTGTTTTATGCCATTAGGCCATAAAATACTAATAGCATAATTGAAGAGCTTTGTTAATGTTTGGAGGTTATATTTAGGAAGTTCTTCACATGCCAACAGAAAGAATTTGCCCGATTTACCTTCAAATAGTCGTCCAATTACTACATTGCCAATGTACTGCCCTTAGGTGTCCATAGTCTCGTCTAATGCGACCCTTATAAGACCACCCTAAATTATGTCTTGAATCAACTCCAAGCAGTCCTTGTAAATGCTGCTGACACAGTTTTTTCTAAGCGTAGATTCATCAGGAATGCGTTTGCCTGAATACTTCTCTAGGAAGCTTTCAACCAATGGGTTATTTAATTTCCATAAAGGTATATCGATACAAATCATGCCATAATACATATCTTTCGAGAAGGTAGAACTTTGGGAGCCACTGGCTGTTAATCAGAAAAAAATGTTGTTTCAATTTATTCTTCCATGTAATATGTACCTAGTGTTATGTGGTAGACATGTGCTGTGATATTAGAAACTGTTCCTCAGTCAACACGGATTCTTCACAAGCATTACAAAACAGTACTTCACAATCTGTACTTGAAGACTGGTTTGGGAAATCTTCAATATATTTTTGCAATTTGAAACACAACAGTTACTTATTTTTCGGCATTTTATGCATATACACTCCTGGAAATGGAAAAAAGAACACATTGACACCGGTGTGTCAGACCCACCATACTTGCTCCGGACACTGCGAGAGGGCTGTACAAGCAATGATCACACGCACGGCACAGCGGACACACCAGGAACTGCGGTGTTGGCCGTCGAATGGCGCTAGCTGCGCAGCATTTGTGCACCGCCGCCGTCAGTGTCAGCCAGTTTGCCGTGGCATACGGAGCTCCATCGCAGTCTTTAACACTGGTAGCATGCCGCGACAGCGTGGACGTGAACCGTATGTGCAGTTGATGGACTTTGAGCGAGGGCGTATAGTGGGCATGCGGGAGGCCGGGTGGACGTACCGCCGAATTGCTCAACACGTGGGGCGTGAGGTCTCCACAGTACATCGATGTTGTCGCCAGTGGTCGGCGGAAGGTGCACGTGCCCGTCGACCTGGGACCGGACCGCAGCGACGCACGGATGCACGCCAAGACCGTAGGATCCTACGCAGTGCCGTAGGGGACCGCACCGCCACTTCCCAGCAAATTAGGGACACTGTTGCTCCTGGGGTACCGGCGAGGACCATTCGCAACCGTCTCCATGAAGCTGGGCTACGGCCCCGCACACCGTTAGGCTGTCTTCCGCTCACGCCCCAACATTGTGCAGCCCGCCTCCAGTGGTGTCGCGACAGGCGTGAATGGAGGGACGAATGGAGACGTGTCGTCTTCAGCGATGAGAGTCGCTTCTGCCTTGGTGCCAATGATGGTCGTATGCGTGTTTGGCGCCGTGCAGGTGAGCGCCACAATCAGGACTGCATACGACAGAGGCACACAGGGCTAACACCCGGCATCATGGTGTGGGGAGCGATCTCCTACACTGGCCGTACACCACTGGTGATCGTCGAGGGGACACTGAATAGTGCACGGTACATCCAAACCGTCATCGAACCCATCGTTCTACCATTCCTAGACCGGCAAGGGAACTTGCTGTTCCAACAGGACAATGCACGTCCGCATGTATCCCGTGCCACCCAACGTGCTCTAGAAGGTGTAAGTCAACTAACCTGGCCAGCAAGATCTCTGGATCTGTCCCCCATTGAGCATGTTTGGGACTGGATGAAGCGTCGTCTCACGCGGTCTGCACGTCCAGCACGAACGCTGGTCCAACTGAGGCGCCAGGTGGAAATGGCATGGCAAGCCGTTCCACAGGACTACATCCAGCATCTCTACGATCGTCTCCATGGGAGAATAGCAGCCTGCATTGCTGCGAAAGGTGGATATACACTGTACTAGTGCCGACATTGTGCATGCTCTGTTGCCTGTGTCTATGTGCCTGTGGTTCTGTCAGTGTGATCATGTGATGTACCTGACCCCAGGAATGTGTCAATAAAGTTTCCCCTTCCTGGGACAATGAATTCACGGTGTTCTTATTTCAATTTCCAGGAGTGCATTTAAAAAAAAAAAAAAAAAAAAAAAAGAGCACACAGACTGATATATGCGACTTACTTTTATATTTGAAAGAATTTAGATGCGTAAATAACACACTTGCAAGACCACAGGTGTGTAAAACACACAATGACAACACATAGCAGCAAACCTCATCATTATCAACAGTGAATGACACGGACATGAAGTTATACATATGGCTAATGTACTAATTGTGGAGGTGCGTATCAGACATTGTGTGTTGAATGGAACACTCGCTTATAAATGCTGAAGCCTTCTTGTTCACATCGCTAGCATAAAATCACCCACTTAACTGTAAGGTGTAATTGTTTTGTGTTCCATGCAAAAGACAACTGAGTGACAAAACAGAAAATGTGGAGGTATGGAAATCATGTAACATATCTATGATGAAGATGGCATGGCATATAAGGTACCATCTATAAACTTAGTTAGCCCTTGCATCCTAGTTTCGACAGGTAGATTTCATGGACGTGGAGGGTACCAACGACCTTTGCCATAGAAAAAAATTGCATTTTAGCTGCCTTAAATTAGTATCATGTTCATTACTACAAACAAGTACCACATTTCATAACAGCATGTTTATAAATGTGCTTTCACAAAAGGTTGTAATTTTAATCATGCTTTAAAGTGTCATTTGATGAATTTTTTAATGCTGTTACACTTTTATAAGATCAGTTCTGTATAATGTAGCACTGAAAATATGGATTTATGCAATTCTGATATAAAAATATGGACTAAACTCTGTAATATGGAAAATGAAAGTTAAATTTTCAGACTCCAAATGCCATGATTTATGTAGGAAACTACAAAGAGAATGAAAACTACTTGAAACAAAAATATGTATTTATGTATTAATCTGGTCCATAGCTATAAGACTTCATTACGTTCACAGCTGGTCATCGAGATAGTGGTCTAGTTGTGTATGAACAGTAAGACGGCAATAGGAAGGCATTAGGCATGTATTGGCAGCTGATAACCGGAAGCCATGGGTCAGGGCACGGACTGTGCCATTCATATAGCACCCCAGTCGGCGCTCGGCAACACCCACAGTTGAGGACCAACAGTAAATGCACAAATTATCAGGAAGGGTAACACTGTAGACCACACAGCTGCAGTTATACCATTAATAGACACTAGAAAAAGGGGCAAAAGCAGTACTGACTGCTGCGGAAACCCATTCTTTTGTAGATTGGGGGGGGGGGGGGGGGGGGGGGGTGTTACTGTAAGTACCACCTTGAACCCAGGAAGTATGGTGGGTCACACAGTTCTAGACAAAAATTGGGAGTGGGCCCCAGAGACCCCACTCATAAAGGCCAAAAAGGATGTGGTGATGCCACATGGTGTCATAAGCCTTTTTCATGTTGAAGACAGTGATGCGGTGTTGATGGCAGGCAAATCTGAGTGGATAGCAGATGGGGCAGAGCCAAAAGACCCTGAGGCTCAAGGTACCAACACAGCTTGTTGCTTACAATACATTTGAACAACTTGCAGAGAAAAGTAGTGAGACTAAGTGGTTGATAGCAGTCTATCTCAAGAGGGGGGTGGTTTACCTGGTTTCAGTGCCACCATGACACACTTTCTTGCCACTGAGATGGGAACTCACCCTCACTCCAGATACAGTTGAAAAGGCAAGAATGTGATGTTAGCAATCCAACAATAACTTTTTCAACCTTTGGTTGTGGATATGGTCTGGCCCTGAAGCTATGTCACAGCAAAGGGCTAGAGTACTGAGGAATTTTCTCTCACTGAATGGAGCATTACAGGCTCCAGCTGACATACAGTGAAAGGTAAGTGAATTCACTCTCCTGCTGATAATCCTCAGTCATAGAGGCTCTAGCCTAATGCAAAGCAAAATGTTTGGTGACAGCATCTGGGTCAGTGTAGACAGAACCATTCAGAGAGATACAAGGTACGCCTATGGGGGACTGGTGTCCACAGAGACATGGAATCCTCACACAAACCTGTGAAGGAAGGGTACATCGTCCAAAGGTAGCAACAATAGCAACATACTGTTCTCAGCATTCTTGTTTCTGTTGTTTTATGAGGTGGCAGTCCCCGGAAACAGCGTCATTTACAGGCATGATGTGCATATGGCACTGGGGGGCCCACTGCGAACTCTGGGAGCCAGTGAGATTTAGGGGGTCCACCAAACTACTCTCTTCTGAAGGGGAGATCCTGAGGAATATAGGATTACTATGTCAGCCACAGAAAGAATGGATGAAATTGTGCTCTGGATGGCCACATCAATATCTTCATGTGACAGGGTGCTAAGGGCAACGGCACAGGTGAAGGCATCCCAGTCGTCTCTGTTGAGAGCCCATTTGTGTCAACAGCCGGGAGTGATGCTGAGGAAGAGTCAAAACAACTGAAAGTCAAATACTAAGTTCTGGAGCAAGTGTTTGACAGCTTTACTGCGGCCAGCAGTCATAATCCCATACCACACAGTGCTGTGGGCATTGCAGTCACCCACAATTAGAAAGGGTGGGGGTGGGGGGGGGGAGGTGAGAAAAAAGTACAGGCAACACACTCTTGGACAATTAACTGTTGGGAGCAAGATACACATTACAGACAGTAAATTCTAGGGATGTCCTCAGTCAGATAGACACAGCCTCCAAAGTATTATTGAGTGGCATGTGTTTGCTGCAGACAGGGTCCAGAACATACGTACAAACACCGCCCAACACTCATAGTCATCACTATTCTTAAAATGTCCGCCCCTGGTAGCTGAGCGGTCAGTGTGACAGAATGTCAATCCTGGGGGCCCGGGTTATATTCCCAGCTGGGTCGGAGATTTTCTCTGCTCAGAGACTGGGTGTTGTGTTGTCCTAATCATCACCATTTCATCCCCATCGACACGCAAGTCACAGAAGTGGCGTTAAATCGAAAGATTTAAACCCGGCAAATGGTCTACCCGACGGGACAGTCACACGACATTTACATTTTTTATTTATTCTTAAAATAGCCTTGACAGCCATGGAGAGTAGGGTCCGCATTGCTAGGAACCACGTTTTCTGGAGGGCAATGCAAAAAGCAGTGGAAAAAAAGAGTGTGTTTAAGACGTCGATTCATATGATTTTGAAACGAATCCCTGTTGGTTTTTGAACATATTTTAAGTTGATTTCTGAATAAATCATAAGTTGATTTTTGAATGCGTGCATTGTGTACGTGATGCCTCTGGCAGGATAATCCTCGTCGCATCTAAAAATAAACTTTCCGCAGAAAAAAGGGAACGGGTCTATACGAGCTGAGCAGAGTAAAGCCGAACGGATGAATGCCAATCGCTGTCTGATTATGTGGTTGACTGGGTTTGCAAATGATCAGCATTGTTATAATTACTAGCTAAATCCATAGATTCAGGCTACCAAAATGTAAATAAACGACTGGCGGGAATAACAGGTGAGAACTATTACGGATTATCTTCTCAGTGTATCCAAGAAAATGAAATTTTGACAGAAAACTTTTGGCCAGATCGCTACACTAGTAAGGACCAGTTTTGCAGTCCCCGGCTAGTAGCCGCATAAATTCTATTCCGGAAGTAACACGGAAAATGTGTTGTACGAACACGTAATAGCGCCAAACCGGAAAATAAGCGTGGGCTAACTAAACCTGTGATTCTGGCAGGGTTAGTGAAGTTTATCGGCGAACAAATTTTGACAATGGCAGGAATAGCTACAGAATTGGTGATGACCAGATTGTTTGTTAGAACGAGGAAGGAGAAGAAACGGGGACATCACACAAATTATGGAAGAATAAGAAGATTCCAAATTTGTACAAAAATTTCGTAATATTACTTTTCAATCTCGTGCTTGAGAGAAACTGGTTCGTATGAATGAAATGTGAAACTATTTCCTAACATAAAGCTTTTTGCTTGTAGTAGGCCTAATAGGCATTTGATATTGGTACTTCGTGAATTATATTCTGTCGTGCTATAAAAATGGCCATTTGTGCCAAAACAGTCTCGTTTACTTGGTGTGTGTTACAAAATTGCTGCAATATTAGAAAGGCCTATTTTGTTTTATCTAGCACACAGTGACAAAATAAGACGTAATCAGATCGAGAAACCACAACAGTCTTTGGTATTATTTGTGTTAACAGCTTTTTCAGTATTAGATAACGACATTTCAATTTTTCATGTAGCAAAACGTTTGACGAACTTTGATGAGGTAATAGATCCTTTCGCAGAAAGAAAAGCACGCCATGTAACACTGTAGCAAGATTAGAGAGGAAAAAAAAAAAAAAATACTAGGAGCTAAGGGTTGCAGAAATGTGTAATTCCTTGCTTATCTCTTGTCTTTATTGGTTTTATGTATCCTAATTTTATGTCACACAAAACAGTAAGTTATTAGCTAATAGGCAACAAGGAGTGCAAATTTTCTGAAGAGTTCTTGTTCTCCCGATTAGAAATTATCCCATCCGCTATTAATTGCGAGATTTAAAAAAAAAAGAGGGGCAGGCTGTCAAACCTGTCCACTGGTAGTAGGAGAGGCACCACAGAACATTTCAGTTTCCACTGTCCTGCATATAGTATGATGGCATCCATTACAAAATATACACGTTTCAATTCCACAGAGCGAAATACAGTGACGTGCTGTAGAAGAATGCTTTATGAAGAGGCGTGGCACTGCACTTTGGCACACTTAAGACCAAATAATATGTCTTACATTTCCGCGAACACATTTGTTTTATATTTCAGACTTTTCAGAAATATGTGCGCTACAAGATGAACATATTTTTTGAAAATTATATTTTTTTTAGTATTGACCCGGTTCGCAAATATCGTAGATCCGGGGCTGATGTGCAGAGCAGCCTGAGTTATAGTGGGTAGTCTTCACGTGACCCGTGTTTACGTTTAGTGGTTTTGCTGATTCTCCTTCGTTTACTCTCATGTCAAATGAACACAAAACGGATATCTGTGGCTGCCGGGAGCTATCAAGTGAATTAAAATACATTCACATAATTACGGAAGGCTAAAATATATCAGTTTCAGATTTTATTTTATTTCCACCTTTCTGACAGTCAAGCATTAATCGCCTTGCGGAACAAGGAAGTAATAAGAAATTTGACTTTTCTTAACCTTTTCCGCAGAGGCAGTCACTGTATTTGAAACTAAATGTTTAATTCCACAGTACCGACTAGTTTCAACTGTTCGCTGCATTTCAAGTGCACGTTTTCATAGTCTAGCACGTATGGCATTATGCCATAATAAAGAACCAAACATGATATAATACAGTACTGGTGCTCCAAGAAAATGTACATCTCGAAAACCACACTGAAATGTTTAATATAAGGTTGAGGTCTACTTCATTGGGAATCTGGACATACGAATGTGCACTTTAAGTATGCACATTAAATGTGCACATTTTAGTATGGTTCAAGAAATTCCGATGTTCTTGGAGTATCCTCTGATGTCTTGTTTCTTTTATGACATAATATATGATCTTTAAATGTTTTACACGTACGTACTTCAAAATGGGCTTTTACGTCATGATAGCTGCGCATGCGCGATGTCGCCTGTTATATGCGCTCTCTGGCAACTGCTGAAACGTACCTATTTCTAACAGGTCGCGGAAAAATATTGCGAATGGTGGTTTGAAAAGCGTTACTTTCAAAGAAAATATCCTTTAACGTAAGTTGAACTATGTGCGAGAATGTACCATGACTTTATTAAATCACAGAGCATTAGACTGTCGTTTAAAAATAAAATTTTTGATAACAAGCCATTTAGAAGAATTTCGAACCCTGAAGATCAGACATTTATGTCATTATTAAAAATTTTACTGGCACATTTGTGTGATACATCTTAAAGTGTAACACGCGCAAAAAATACCAACATTATGTGCGAAAGCTTAGCTTCTCTTGCAGCTTATTAACCTTAGAGACCAATATTAAATGTGGGAGCTTTTCTTTTCTTGTAGCTACACTATGTATATTAACTTAAACTGTTAACTTTCCCTGTTTGTGTGTGTTCATACTACTTAACAGTGATGTTGCTGTTGGTTGACTACATCATGTGTCCTATGCTCTGAACATCCGCTGTCATCGGCTGGCAAGATCACGTGACATGAGCTATGACTTGGCGTACAAAAGCTCATCGCAATCTCGATTTCAATTATTCGGAAAGTAACATGTGGTATTTCGTGGAATTTCAATGTATACTTTCGTAATACGAAAACACATGTTGCTACAAATAGAAGATATTTCCAAAATGTGCCTTTTTCCCTGAGTTTCGTTTTCTAAAGTGCTGGAAAATTCTACGCCCGTGTGTAAAAACCATAACCATTCAAAGGATTGAGAAGGGAAAATATACTGTCACTTAACATGGAAAAAGCGGTTTTTCACCTGGGAGAAAGTGTATTTTTAACCGGGAAATCCGGGATTTTTTCCTTGTCTACGTATACACCCTGAAAACCTAAGAGACGTCGTAATTCAGACAGGTGAAATATATATATATATATATATATATATATATAAAAAATTGCTACAGTTCCACTGGTCCACTGGATACCGTTGTTTCATGTAACTGTGGAGTGCTTATGGCCTGACGCGATCGATAATAATCTGCCACTGACCTCCAACAACTCATGTACTATTCAAGTTACACACCTGTAATTTATACCAATTTAGGTTTACACTAATAGCTTTCTAAAGACACGTTAGATGAACTGGTTAGATTTTGGAAATTCGTTGCTGGGTGTTACTTGTATAATTTACAGTCAGATACTAAACTTTAAACTAATGAAGATATTGAAAATCTGATTACACCATCAGAATTGGAGTGCAAATAATAGTAACGTACGTGTTTTTTTTTTGAGGTATCATGATTCACCTGGCTACTGTTAATTCCTATATGAAGTGTGAAAAGTCTGCCATTAAGGTTTCACAAAGTCCGCCATCTTTGGCACTCCCGGCATGTCTCCATCAACACAGCGTCACCCTGGAATTCCCAGCCATGCGGCTGGACTGGCCATTGTGCGGCATCACGCGGTTTCTAAGCTAACATTCAGCACCACGTGGTGGCTGCCGGGCTGTGGCCCACCAAGAGGCCCCAAGCTTGGCCACGCCATCTCCGAACTTAGAATATTTTCCAAGCACCATGGCCCGCCAGTTACATCACAAACTGCTGCCCAGAGTCTCTGTGCCCCAGCCATGACAGGCACATACTCTTAGACATTTGTGGGGAGTTTCCAGTTCAGGCACCAACAGTGTGAACCCTGGGTGGTCAGAGGGCTATTACTGTGAAGGTACTTGACTCCTCATAGTGGAATGGCTACCTTGCTACTTTTACCAGAAATGAAATGTACGAAGATAGAAAGAAACAGAAGGTAGAAGATATGCCGCGTTGGACAACCCCCCCCCCCCCCCCTCTAAATGATACACACTAATGTGAAATTTTGAAGATAAACAGCAGGTCATATCCAACAATGGTGACCATTCACTTAAGAATGAAAAGTTTTAGAAAGTGCTAGAAGGAAAGAAAAAGAGTATCCAAAATCTTAAACCAAATCCAAGTGTTGTTGGCACCAAAGAGACCATACAGTGGAAATGTAGAGGAGAAAGAATAGTAGAAGGATAGACTTGCAGCACAGAACAGGAAAGAGCGCTGTGAAGGCCAGTGCCTCACATTGGCCAAGCAAGTGCTTGTAGGAGTTGTGAGCCACCGGGGAGATTGGGGGTTCCTGAATTGTATGCACATAGCTATCATGAAATCTTCTGTCATCAAATGGGCTTTGCTAGTATCAATGTGCAGGCGACATGTGATTGCTAGTGTTGATGATTCATGGCCTGTGTCTGTACATGATGCTAGGATGTGGTGAAACTACTATGTATGCCAGATTCTAAGACAGAAACAACACAATACTTTAGTTTTAGTAGATGAAAGGTATGACATTGCACCACAGTTAATGACACCATCTCAGAATCCACAAACACTTGAGAAGTGGGCCTCATCTCACTCCAAGGAAAGTCTCATAACCAACTGGTGTTTTGGCAGATGAAAAGTGACTCACAGTTCTGCAAAACAAAATAAAATGTATGTATCTGTGGTACAAACAAAATATGAGAAATGGTTACTACCATACATAACCTGTAGTGTGTAGGGGATTTGTTCCCAAATTTTTTAAGAATAGACCTAATTTGTGTAATTCCATATTATTCCGATTTTTTCTGGAACTCAGATATGTCAGATATTATGGCAAATAAGTGCACAAATTTTTTAGCCTGTGAAATTTCAAACTGAAACATGTTACTCTTATTTTTTCACTGAAAAGAAATTTGTATTGAATCACTTCTTTAAGAATCTATGGAGCTGTGTAAATGAATGTAAACAAATATTTAATTAAGAAAATGTTTTTAATTAAAAAAAACAGTGTTCTACCATTACATCAGAAATTGGAATTTATTTTTCCTTGTTTTCCTCTCTCATCGATTTCCACTATTTCCTCTTCAGTAAGTCTACCTGGTATGACAAAATCAGTCCCTGCAATTCTACATACAATAAATTGATTGTCTTCTTGGCCCCCATGCTTAACAGCTGCCATTTCTGTGCTTTCCGAGGACCCAAAACAGGCAAGGATGCCAAAGCAGCTATTGTTATGAGTGGACCAACTAGAGCTGAAGTGTCTTTGATTAAAATTTGTGAATGTTGTAAAAAGACCGTATCTCAAAATAAGTAGTCAGAATCATTCTGTTCTACATATTCCAAACTAGTCTCTGGGGGGAAGAGAGACTGGTAGAGGTAGAAGCTACTACTACAGAAGCTTCTAAAACAAATAAAAAGCAAGAATACTAGTGCAAGATTGTAAGATTTGAGCAGAAATGGGAAGATGTTTGTCCAATTTTATGCATGCCTCACTGTAGTAGTTTTACTGTAAAGTGATACAATATTATATGACTTTACCAAATATTGTTTCATTTCCACAGAATAAAACTAAATAGTTTGCCAATTCATAATTTCAAAGCTTAAAGCACATGACAAGAAAATCCGATTAAGTGCAGTCAGGATTCACACACACTGAGGTTCCATACAAACTTAACTCTGAAAACAGTTCTTCCCATTTTGTAGGGATCCGTGCCTCTGTCGCTAAAAACGGAATCCTTATAGGATCACTCTGTTGTCTGTCTGTCTGTACGTCTCTCTCTGTCCATCTATTAAGACACCTTTTTCTCAGGAATGGATAGACCTATCAAGTTGAAATTTATATCACTTACCAAGGTCTACGGTCTCTTGGCAGCAAAAAATTTAAGCTTCTAAGTTAGTGGTTCTCAAAGTGTGGGCCAGGGAGCACTGGTGCACCCTGTAATATTTTGGGAAAACATTTGTCCAAATATAAAAGAAAATATAGCTACTCAATTTTATCCATTTCAAGGCAGGTTAATGCGGAACGAGTCCTTAAGTTTTGTCGAATAGTTTAGTTTGGTTAAGGAAATGAGATGGCTTATTCTCCTTGTAATGTTTACAGCATTCAGAACGTTTCATGCTGACTGTCTTCTCTTTTGCACTACTGTTAATCTTAGCTATCCAACAGTAGCACCTGTGTGGAAACTGGGCAAAGGTATTTCAAAATAATGAGAGATGATAAAGCCATTGCTGGCCCATGGAGGTCATCCCTTACACCACTGAGAAGTGTAAGGAATTCCAGGGAAAATGTAATTCGCAGTGGGGTGAGAAAAATAATTATTCCGATGGCAGAATGCCTTGGTCTGGAGAAAATCATATCACATTGCTACAATCACAACAATATGCAGTTGTGGGAGTGATTAATTTATTTAATAATGAATGCAACTGTATATATAACGTAGCACTTTATCTATGGCAAAGTTTGGTGTGGCCAACACAGTAACTGATTTGATGTGTTGTAAAAAACTTGCAGTCCAAGAATGCAACCATGGACTGTAAGTTTCTTAAAAAACAATGCTTCATGGCCATTCGTAATTAATAAATGCCTCAAATGCCATTTTCTGTAATTCCTTGCACTAGAACTACATTACAACAGCTGTACCTTAATTTCACAATTTTTGATAGAAATAATGCGCTTTGAGCTATCCCTTTCTATTTTGTGTGTACCTATATTAGTCAATGGTCAGTACCAGTTGCACAGGCATCCGTGGATGACTAGCACTGTAGGTGCCGTGCAAATTATTTTTGCACACCTCGTTCTATGCATTCTTTCCATAACCAAACGGTGCGACACTGGTATTGCTCTTAAAGTTTGTAAATAATCGTGGAGTTAATTCACAGTGTTGTCAAGAATTAATGGATTTCTGGTCAGATCTCTACGTTCAGAATCAGGAGAAAATGGTGAAAATACATTTGATGACTGACGGATTTTTCCGACGGAAACTCTTAACGGATATTATCTGATCATGTTGTGCTTTTGTTTTGCATGATCATGTTGTGCTTTTGTTTTGCAGTTGATTTGCCTATGGACGATGTTTTTTTATGATGGTAGCCATGCTGAAATTAAGCCTTGTGCACTGTACACGTGATCACAACTTGCCCATAGAATCTGAAGGTTTCATGTCGTTCCCAGTGATTGGGAATCGATTCCACTTTACTCCGAATAGTGCTGCAATAGCACATAGGAAGTGAATTGCATAATATTATTATTATTATTGCCCATTATGACCAATTTAGGTACTGTGACAGTGTATCAAAAAATTATAAACAACATTCGCTTGAGCTGTCCGTGACTAAAAAAATTTCATTTCATTTTGTTTGCTTCAGATGAGTAGCACATGTGAACATGGACCGTCATTGTTCATGAAGCCTTGCTACTTCCAAGTGTCATTTCCACTGCAGTTTAGTGATTGAGCTGTTTCATGACAGAAGCAAGGTTAATGGAAGTTGAAAATTATTGTTGGCAGCACTGTTAACCCATGGAGGAACAAAAATCCAGACCCAGAAAGAAAACACGTTTCCATTGTTGTGCACTTGATGTTATCCCAGAGCTTTCAGGTGATATGTCGGTGAGGTGTTGATAGCATACGTGGGGCTTGTGCTTTGTGTACAATGTACTGCTAATTTTCAAAGTGCTAGAAGTGAATAAAACACACAGATTTCTGAAAAACAAGCATGTCATCGAAGAATCTGATTCTGGAAGTGAACAATAGCTAAGTGCAATTAAAAAAGGCAAAACAGTGGCTTACTCGTAAGTACAATGGAAGATACTTAAGCTATAGTTTCACTTTGACTGGAAGTGAAGATTATCCCACTACTCTTAGTGTGTGTGTGTGTGTGTGTGTGTGTGTGTGTGTGTGTGTGTGTGTGTGTGTATATAAAATGGCAAATGAATCTCTGCTTCCTAGTAAACCAAGCAGACATTTTAAAACAATGCATTCACATTTGCAAGATAAACCTGTAAGGTATTTTTAGAGATTGTCTGAACAGCAAATAAGGACAGCAGTATCTTTTAAAAGTGTAATGTCTGTTACTGATAAAGCTCTGATCGCTTCCTACCAAGTCTCTGAACTATTAGCACAGAGTATAAAAGTTCATATTATAGGTGAGTCACTTTCTTCTGCCTGTTTGCAAAGAAATGGTGGTGATGATGCTAGGAAATGAAGCAGCTATGAAAATAAGCAAGATTCGTTTGTCAAATGATACAGTTCATAGGTGTTCTAACGTTTTGACGACACGAGAAACGGTGCAAAACTGGATTGCATTCACATTTCACGCCTCACTCTCATCAGATGATTTATGTGATGTGACTAGCCGATCCTCTTCTCTGGGTATTCAGCTACATTGATCTTCCAAGAGCTTCTTCTCCGAAGATTTTCACTGGTTATTGGAATTAATTAGACTCTTTCTCTATTCTTGAAATAATTGGGTACTCGATGAATACTTTCAGTTCAATCATAACATATTTTCAACTTTCACAGACAACAACTTCTGCAAGTCAACTTAGTCATCAAACATTAGACTCTGTTAAACGTATTTATAATAACATTGATCGAACAATCAAATGATTTATGGACATCACATACGTCTTGCCTCGTACAGGGCTAAGACATGAGTAAGTTACTAGCGGCAAAGACTTGTCGTCGTCAGTGGACCGCCACTCTTACAGTCTTCTCATAACAAACTTCCAACCAAACTTCCAACCTGCACACAGAAACAGGTAGCGAAGTAGATACGCTTCCACTCTCCCACTTATATTTAAAATATTGTGTGTTCGAGATGGTGTAAGGACAAATGGTTCTCAAATTTACGCGGAAATTCTCAAAGCACTAAATATCCCACCCTTCAGCTCGAACACATGATATTTTATACGTAATCACCAGTACATTAATATCACATAGGATAACACTTCATTTCTCAACAATGCATCTTTTTCTATTAATAATTGTAAATACACTTGTTCTTATTGCCTGGTCATTCCTTTTTTCCATTTTACTACAATTACAAAACGTGAACCTTTCAATCCATGTTGGAGTTAGCTATTTCTATATCTAAAAATCAAGAGGGCCAACTTTTTCTGTTTTCTACTCTTTTTCTAATCATAAATTCCAGGTGTACTTCACCCACGAGTAATCTACTGCTTGTTCCTACTTTCCGTTACTACCTTTCCTAAGTATGTACTTATTCATTACTTATTGTAGTTTGGAGGAACTCTTGGTAAAATAAAAGTGTTCCTTTTTTGTGGGCATTTGTAGACATAAAACGTAATAAGGCTGGTGATGCATAAAATTAAAACTTACCAGACTAAGTCCTATAAACTGTGTGACTTCTGTTATGATACTGTCCTTTTCCCCTCTAGAAACAGTACCTATACCTCACATATGGGTTGACCCTATGAGTGCATTCCCTCCTTCCGTTTCAGTAGGTACACCCCTCTTAATTCCTATTCTCCTATGATACAGGTCAATCCCCTTCTTGGTGCCTTTGTCTCCACAGTATAGATCAGCCTTTCTTAGGTCTGCCTATCTGCGTTTTATATTCAATAAATGCTGGGCGCACCCCCTTTATCCTTCCTAGGTAGGCATCATGGTTCATCTTTATGTACACTATAATTAAATGTTTTCTGGTAATGTTGAAATCTATTTTACACCTCATCTTCACTTTCTAATACTCTAGAGTCCTCTTCCACTGCTCACTTCTATCATATAAGCAAATACTATGCCTACACAAATTGTTCAACTCTTAGTAGATGCTATGTCTACGTGTATTAACCAACTCTTTGTAGATACTATGTCTATACATAATGATCAAGTCCCACTACTCTGTAACTCATCAGAGTATTTGCTACCCTGACTTTTCTCAAATGGTTATCACCATTAAATCCAATTTGGCTTCTCTGTTTTATAATATTACCCCAGCTCCCCTCCTCTTGTCTCTCTAGGTGCATGGGTTGATTTCTATCCTCCTTTCTTTGTATACCTGTATGTGTATATAAGAAGCGACGGGGGGGAGGGGGGGGGGGGGAATTATGCAATGATGTAGAACCAACACTTATAAAAACAATGTAATGTGTGCATCTACCCAGACGTACATATATCCTTATTCCCCTACATCCCTTTGCGGTTCTGACATCGCTTCAGTTTTCTAATTTGTAATTTTTGTGTTTGCGTTTAAGGGTATCTTTGTGTGTGTGTGTGTGTGTGTGTGTGTGTGTGTGTGTGTGTGTGTGTGCAGCCTGATTCCTCGGCCTACTTATCTGAAATAAGTTGTAGGTTATCGGAAGCCAAGGAAAATGGAAAATAAGGACGACATCTGCAATAGAAGAAGCTGAATATGGAAAGAGGGAAAGATAGACAGGTACTCAAATGACAAGTAAGATAGAAAAAAGTAGAAATGGTTGCTAAGATTGAAGAAGTGAAAGAAGATAGCCCCGAAGACCCCCTTCCCCAGCATCCCTACCTCGCCGGTATAAGAAAATCTTAGCAACACCTATGGAACGGCAAATGGTGAAGAATCACTTGTTTGCGAAGGTCGTTCGGAAGGTGTGGTGTGTGCTCTGTGTTATCACTGATTTGTGTATTGGTATAAATCATGCTTTAATCTACAGTACCCATCCTTTCAAAAACTAATACAAACCCTCCCCTTTACATCACATTTCATAAAAGGTACAAAATATTCTATACAAAATAGAAAATTATACACTACTATCAAATAGTTGTTTAGTTTTTCAGTTTGTACTGTATTTTTATAAACACATAAGATACTCTGTTCAGTTTATGTTGTTTCGATATCACTGTTTGAATAGTACTGTGATATTATTTTTCCACTAATACTATATTCTACTCATTTCATTTCATGTTTAGGGATCACTGTTTATCTGTGATTCTCTTAAGTGTATTATTTTTCTGTCATACCTGGTTTTCTATAAGCTAAAATTAGAGGATAGTTTAAGAATTCAGTAATAGATAACAGAATAGTTTAAGATTTGAAGCGAATTTGGTGCAGGAAAACTAATTTTCAAGAAACACCGAAAACAACTCGGGATCCGGCGGCTGTAACTCCACCTGTTAACTCAGAACGTTAACGTCCCTGGGGGACACGTGACTCCACCCGGGTCCCATGGATCTGACCTTAATCTCACTTGAGCAAGTGCAAACTAGTACTTCTCGTTAAATTTTGTGTGAAAGTCTCCACACGACAAAACAAGTCATATTTTATAAACCCCAACCATTACCATCAATATCCATTCCTGATTTTCTCTTTCCATACAGTATTCCTCTAAATGCAGTAGCAGCTCTTCTCCAACTGATGCCATCAGAAGCATACATTATTTCCTTTCCAGGTAGTTGAAGTTCTTTATTTGCTTCATGTCTCTTTGCTAAATCTTTATTATCTCTATATGCAGCATCATATTTTTTTTTTGCAAGTTTTATCTAATGGATTTATGCCTTTCTTGCCATGTGCTACTCTTTCGTCTAATTTGGTAGAAGGTCCCACATAGCTCGGCACATGCATCTTCGGCATTGGTAAATTATATAAAGCCCAGTTTACTAATCCTTTTCCAAGTTTTTCACATTTACAAACTGTATGTGGTAATTTGCTCTAAATTCTGATCAATTCCTTTTGGATTACTGATAATGAAATCATTAAATGTATTTGTTAACATTTGCATTATTCCGACTTTTCATTATAATAACTTTTACTTCCAGCTAATTCTTCACCATGAATTACTGAAGCCTGTTGATTAAATCTCTAGCATCATTCATCCAAACATATGCAATTGTTTTTCTCTCTATATTTCTTTATGAGGTCTTCACCAAATCTTCATTTTTAATTTGTCTTTAATTTTGGGAAATGGACAATAAGGATTCCTTTTATTAATTTATTATATTTAATACCTCTACTTGATTTTATTTTATTTGGATTCTTTTCAGAGTATAATGCTCCTGAATGGTATGACATATATGCATAATTTGGTAAATCAACAGCATTAAAATTTCTATTCATATTTTCCACAGTAATCTGTTTTTTAGTTGAAAGATTCATCAGTGCATTTCTACCTTCATATATCCTATCACCCCCCCCCCCCCCCCCCCAATGAACCATGGACCTTGCCGTTAGTGGAGAGGCTTGCATGCCTCAGCGATACAAACAGTCATACCGCAGGTTCAACCACAACGGTAGTTGCAGGGGCAACAGTCTGGGTGATTGACTGATCTGGCCTTTTAACACCAATCAAAACGGCCTTGCTTTGCTGGTACTGCAAACAGCTGAAAGCAAGGGGAAACTACAGCCGTAATTTTTCCCAAGGGCATGCAGCTGTACTGTATGGCAAAATGATGATGGCGTCCTCTTGGGTAAACTATTCCGGAGGTAAAATAGCCCCACTTCGGATCTCCGTGCGGGGACTACTCAGGATGATGACGTCATCAGGAGAAAGAAAACTGGCATTCTACGTATCGGAGTGTGGAATGTCAGATCCCTTAATCTGGCAGGTAGGTTAGAAAATTTAAAAACGGAAATGGTTAGGTTAAAGTTAGATATAGTGGGAATTAGTGGAGTTCGGTGGCAGGAGGAACAAGACTTCTGGTCAGGTGACTACAGGGTTATAAAAACAAAATCTAATAGGCTTAATGCAGGAGTAGGTTTAATAATGAATAGGAGAACAGGAATGCAGGTAAGTTACTACGAACAGCATAGTGAACGCATTTATTGTGGCCAAGATAGAAACGAAGCCCACGCCTTCCACAGTAGTACAAGTTTATATGCCAACTAGCTCCGCAGATAAAGAAGAGATTGATGAAATGTATGATGAGATAAAAGAAATTATTCAGATAGTGAAGGGAGACCTGGATAAACTGAAAGAACCAGACGTTGTAGAGAGCTGCAGGGAGAGCATTACGGAACGATTGACAAAAATGGGGGAAAGAAATACAGTAGAAGAAGAATGGGTAGCTTTGAGAGATGAAATAGTGAAGGCAGCAGAGGATCAAGTAGGTAAAAAGACAAGGGCTTGTAGAAATCCTTGGGTAACAGAAGAGATATTGAATTTAATTGATGAAAGGAGAAAATATAAAAATGCAGTAAATGAAGCAGACAAAAAGGAATACAAACATCTCAAAAGCGAAATAGACAGGAAGTGCAAAATTGCTAAGCAGGGATGGCTAGGAGGACAAATGTAAGGACGTACAGGTGCATATCACTAGGGGGTAAGATATATACTGCCTACAGGAAAATTAAAGAGACCATTGGAGAAAAGAGAACCACTTGCATGAATATCAAGAGCTCATACGGAAACCCAGTTCTAAGCAAAGAAGGGAAAGCAGAAAGGTGGAAGGAGTATATAGAGGGTCTATACAAGGGCGATGTTCTTGAGGACAATATTATAGAAATGGAAGAGAATGTAGATGAAGATGAAATAGGTGATATGATACTGCGTGAAGAGTTTGACAGAGCACTGAAAGACCTAAGTTGAAACAAGGCCCCGGGAGTAGACAACATTCCATTAAAACTACTGACGGTCTTGGGAGAGCCAGTCCTGACAAAACTCTACCATCTGGTGAGCAAGATGTATGAGACAGGCGAAATACCCTCAGACTTCAAGAAGAATATAATAATTCCAATCCCAAAGAAAGCAGGTGCTGACAGATGTGAAAATTACCGAACAATCAGATTAATAAGTCACAAATGCAAAATACTAACGCGAATTCTTTACAGACAAATAGAAAAACTGATAGAATCCGACCTTGGGGAAGATCAGTTTGGATTCCGTAGAAATGTTGGAACACGTGAGGCAATACTGACCCTACAACTTATCTTAGAAGCTAGATTAAGGAAAGGCAAACCTACGTTTCTAGCATTTGTAGACTTAGAGAAAGCTTTTGACAATGTTGACTGGAATACTCTCTTTCAAATTCTGAAGGTGGCAGGGGTAAAATATAGGGAGGGAAAGGCTATTTACAATTAGTACAGAAACCAGATGGCAGTTATACCAGTCGAGGGTCATGAAAGGGAAGCAGTGGTTGGGAAGGGAGTGATACAGGGTAGTAGCCTATCCTCGATGTTATTCAATCTGTATATTGAGGAAGCAGTAAAGGAAACAAAAGAAAAATTTGGAGTAGGTATTAAAATCCATGGAGAAGAAATAAAAACTATGAGGTTCGCCGATGACATTGTAATTCTGTCAGAGACAGCGAAGGACTTGGAAGAGCAGTTGAACGGAATGGACAGTGTCTTTAAAGGAGGATATAAGATGAACATCAACAAAAGCAAAACGAGGATAATGGAATGTAGTTGAATTAAGTCAGGTGATGCTGAGGGAATTAGATTAGGAAATGAGACACTTAAATTAGTAAAGGAGGTTTGCTATTTGTGGAGCAAAATAACTGATGATGGTCGAAGTAGAGAGGATATAAAATGTAGACTGGCAATGGCAAGGAAAGCGTTTCTGAAGAAGAGAAATTTATTAACATCGAGTATAGATTCAAGTGTCAGGAAGTCGTTTTTTAAAGTATTTGTACAGAGTGTAGCCATGTATGAAAGTGAAACGTGGATGATAAATAGTTTAGACAAGAGGAGAATAGTAGCTTTCGAAATGTGGTGCTACAGAAGAATGCTGAAGATTAGATGGGTAGATCACATAACTAATGAGGAGGTATTGAATAGAATTGGGGAGAAGAGGAGTTTGTGGCACAACTTGACTAGGAGAAGGGATCTGTTGGTGCGGCATATTCTGAAGCATCAAGGGATCACCAATTTAGTATTGGAGGGCAGGGTGGAGGGTAAAAATCGTAGAGGGAGGCCAAGACATGAATACACTAAACAGATTCAGAAGGATGTAGGTTGCAGTAGGTACTGGGAGATGATGAAGCTTGCACAGGATAGAGTAGCATGGAGAGCTGCATCAAACCAGTCTTAGGACTGAAGACCACAACAGCTACATATCCTATCACCAACTGTTAATTTATCATGTTAACAACTTCAGTTCCTCTTCCTTTGTTGTTGTTTCCTATTTTTTCAGTATTCCCTCATTTTCACCCCATGAAGTCTCTTCCTTTCTTGTGTCCATGTTGTTCCCAATTTTTTATTTCGTCTGCTTTGAAAGCCCGCCATGTTTCATATTTTCAAAAGTTGTTCTGTTCTTCTTCTTTCTGTTATTTCTGATTCTTTGATGTTGTTTCTTTCTACATCTTTCCTTACTTCTGTAAACCATGCTATTATCGATTTCTTCTTCCAGAAATATAGGTTTATTTGTTTTGATAGTCTATTTCCATCCATTTGGTAGAGGTGTCCAAAAAAGGTTAATCTTTATTTAGCCATTACTTCAGATGTTTTCTCTATATTTTTGTAGATCTCCTCATTACTTATTATTTTCCAGCCATTTGCAGTTTTTATTGCACCCATTATTTTTTTAATAATCCTTCTTTCCAGTACCTCTAGTTTGTCCATCTTATAGTTAAAAAAAATGGCTCCTAGCACTATGGGACTTAACATCTGAGGTCATCAGTCCTCTAGACTTAGAACTACTTAAATCTAACTAACCTAAGGACATCACACACATCCATGCCCGAGGCAGGATTTGAACCTGCGACTGTACCAGCAGCGCAGTTCCAGACTGAAGCACCTAGAAACACTAAGCCACAGTGGCCGTCTCTTATAGTTCATCGTTAGGCATTCAGATCCATATAAACATTCTGGTCGTACCAATGTGGTGTAGTGTTTTAGTTTTGTTTTTCTAGATATATGTTTATTGTTGTAAATATTTTTGGTCAAACCATATGCTCTTTCCATTTTGTTAATTCTTACATCTGTTGCAGATTTTTCTAGTCCATTCTGTTGTATAGTTTCTCCAAGATATTTAAATTTATTTACTTCCTCTATTTTACCTATTTCTGTTTCTATGAATTTTGATGCATTTTTTTTATATTTGTCATGAATTTTGTTTTTTCAGCTGAAATTTTTAGACCAGTTCTGTTTGCTATTTTTTGCAGAAGGTTTATATGAATAACTGCTTCTGTCAGGTTTTCTGAAAGTATTGCAAAATCATCCACAAAAGCCAAGCAGCTTACCTTAATTCCATTTATTTTGCTTCCCAGAGTTATTGGTTCAATTTTGTGATTTTTTAGCTCTGAATTCCAGAACCTTACAATTTTTTCTAGAACACACTTAAACAGTGAAGGTGATAAACCGTCACCTTGTCTAAAACCAGTTTTTATTTCAAATGGCTGAGATATTTTTCCCATAAATTTGAATTTACATATTGTACCTGTAAGTGTTTCACAAATTATAATAGCTAATTTTGATTTCACACCAAATTATCTAATGACCTTGTCTATTGTTTCTATGTCTATACAATCAAATGCTTTCTTGAAATCAATAAATGATAGTATTATTGGTTTGCTGGTTAACATTATATGGCAAATTATTGACTTTAAGTTAAAAATTTGTTCTGCACCGAATCGAAAACCACCCTGATATTCTCCCAGTTGTTTGTCTACAGAATCTACCACTCTGTTCAGGAGAATGTTTGATAATATTTTGCATCCCACTGGCAGAAGTGACACTCCTCTAATTATTGACATTTTGCTTGTCTCCCTTTTTATGTAGCAGTTGGATTAATGCTGTTTTCCATTCAACTGGAATCTTTTCAGTTTTCCAAATGTTCTCAAAAATCAGCTGTAGATCCTCTATGGTTTTTGGTTCTGGCCACTTCTATAGTTCTGCTGTAATGAAGTCTTCACCAATTGCTTTATTGTTTTTGACTGTTTTGATGGCTTCATAAATTTCTAACTCTGTTGGTGGGAAATCTTCCTCTAGATTTAGAGGTGTGACTGGAATTGTAATTTATCTGTTGGAACTGGTCAGTTTTACAGCTTTTCAAAAAAATTTACTAAAATTTCTCAATTTTCTTTGTTATTTAATCCCATTTTGCCATTTTTCATCTTTGAAACAAATACTTGGTGCCTGATATCCTTTAAGTATGTGTTTAAAAGTTTGATTAAAATTTCTAGTATAATTTTTGGTGAAGTTTTCTTCTTTTTCAATACGCTGAGAATTTTCAAAGTTTCTTTTGATTTTCCGGATTATTTTAGACGTTTCTTTTCTTTGTTATCTGAATTGTTCAAGGTCTTCCCCTTTTTTTGAACATCTCCATTTTTTAGCACTTTGTATTAGTGCTTCTTCACACTCCTCATTCCACCATGTCTTCTTTTTATTCTTTGCCATCCCTAAAGTTTCCTCTGCTGCTTGAGTTATTTGCATCTGGAGTTCACGCCTATCACCTTCTTCACTTGTCTCAATTTCTTCTCTAAATTTATCTATATTTTCTTTTGTAATATTAGCTATAGTGTTGTTGCATCTGATAACTTTCTTGGTTGCCTTTATTCTTTTAGCTTTTCTATCGTTAACCTCCTCTCCATATTTCATCAATACATCTTGTATTCCTTGTTCACTTAGCATATAGTCACACAGTGGACTTTCCATGTTGTTTAATTGGTGGTATGCTGTCAAACTGATCAAAACAATAGTTGCGTTGATAAGGAACAATCTGTTTTTCAACCCCTCTGTTTTCTTCAGTAGCTTTCAACACTATCTCCTATTCCTTCGATTGTCAGTAAGAGATTGATCCCTTTTTTTGTATTTTTCATACTCTGTTGTACATTGTTTCTTCCATTTTTAAAAATGCTTCTTGTAATTGCTCCTTTACCTTCCTATTTTGCCTAGCTTATTAAACTACCTCTGAATCATATTTTGCAAACATTTATTAAAGTAATTAATTTAATTAATTAAGAAATTTATTATCTTATGCCTGTACTTCCCTTCTTTAGGCTTCCTAGTCATGGTCCTCAATTTCAACATTTACTACATTTATATTTAAAAACATTAAATTTTAAATGACCACCAACAAATTCATGATGTATCTGACAAATTTTCATCATCCTGTCTAAAAATGTTTTAAAAGTCTAGATTATTCCTTTAGAATTGTTTTGGTATTTTTGAATGTGTGTGAGCTAAATAAAAACTGTCTATTCCTCTATGTCTACTTCTAGCAAAATATTCTCTAACTACATCCTGATTTTCAGGAATGAAATCGCCAAATATAAACAACTGAATTATCTTCACATTCATATGATGGAATAATTTCATCATTATTTTCAATAAAAGTAGCTTTTTTAAAAATATTTTTAATCTTCCATTTTTTGCACCTTTTGTAAATTCTGAATATTTCGGTCGATCTGAACTTTTTGAATAAACATACAAGTGATTGATTTTATTCCAATTCAGCCATCCTGGAGCTTAAATATAATTGTCAATCATTAATTTTGTTTTTCCAAAACCACTTTCCTATTATTGCACATCAAATAGAATTTAGAACAGGCTTACCAAGTTTATTTTTTGATTTCTTCTGTGGAATTCTTATTTTTGGTTCCAAATCAGTTTTCATTTAATCAAATAACTTTTTATTAATATTAAATGAGTTGCCAATTTCAACTGAGTTGTCATCTGTTCTCAAAGAAAGATTGATTGTACCTTTATGAGGAAGTTCTAATAATACTGTACTAGTTGGTTTTTATACAATTTTTTAACTCCAAACATTATATTGAAAAATAATAAATTATACTGTGATGGAGAAATAATAGAAATTCCTGTAAGTCAACATAGTTTAAAAAGTTTAGAACAATTTGTTCATACAAAAAAGCCCCACATTCACATTAAAGCAGATGAAATTTTAAACAGAGTTATTATTGAGAGCAATGTTAAATTGTTTATGGATGTAAAAGATAGTAAAGGAAGTGTGCTTAGATTTAATGGTGAAACTGTTGAAGCTAATAAGAAAACTGTTGCTAATGATGTGCCTAAATTTATTCCATTCAGATTAATTAAGGTACATTTTAATTTCGTTGATGGAATGTTTGTGAAGCCTACTGATCATTTTAATCAAGAAACTAATATTATTGCTTTATTCAAGCTTAATGCTGAATCTGGTGGACCACTAATTAATGAACCACATTATCCAGTTTATACTCCAATTTTTGACGCTATTTGGGATTTAGAAACAAGTGTAACCAATGAAAATTATCATTCGATTGACCTCAATGATGCTGCTGTAACAGTTATTTTAGAAATGGTTTAATAAATGATCATCTAATGGTGTTGCAGTTCATTCCAAAAACTAGCTCTGAATACTGAACTATACAGATTGCATATACAACTAACAAATCACAAAGTATCCACCATTTTTTGATGAATTAATGTACAGGATTCAAACACACACAGTACCATAAAAGGCAAAAAACATACAATCCAACAAAAGAAACTCACCAAAATAACAAACCACACAAGCACCTATCAGTAGCACCATCAATACAACAAACACACCTTTCACAAAAGAGTGATTAATCTAACAGACATAAAATTAATTATCTGAACAAGAAAGCACCCTACGTGAAAATCACCATAAAAGAAACACAAGGACTGCTGAAGAAAAAACCTACAGAAAACTACAGAACAAATTAAGACAAGAAAATGCCATCACCACAAAATCTGAAAAGGGTAATTCAATTGTAGTCATAAACAAACAGGAAAACATTGACAAAACATTAAAATCCATCCAAAGCAACAACATCACAGAATTAAGAAGTGATCCAGCAAACCAATACCAAAGTAAGTCACAGGAAACCCTGAAAAACATAGAAACAATTTTTACAGAAAAACAAATAAAAAGAATGATACAGAAAAATCCCAAGGTCACCCACCCTAAAATCATAACCTAAAGTTCAAAAACCCAGAATGCCGATATGTCCATTGATAAACTTTACAAAAGCACCAACATACTACTTAGCCAAACTCAAACACACTCTGCTACAGACAATATACAAATACACTGAAAACAGAAGCCTAAAGAACTCAAGTGACTTAAAAAAAAATAGGAAATGAAAACATACGAAACACTGCAACCTTAATTTCATTTGACAGTATTTCCAAGTACACACACATCCCAACAGAAGAAACCATCAACATCATAGAAAGAAAACTCTAACTACAATGAAACATACCCACAACAAACATACAAGAAATATCAGCCATTCTCAGGCTCAACACAGAGCAAAACCACTTCACATTCAACAACAAATTTTACTCTCAACAATATGGACTACCCACGGAATAACCAATCAGTAGCCTCCTAGCTGACATTTTCCCCAATCACATAGAGAAACAAATCTTTGACAAAAGAGTAACACCAAAACAGTACAAACAAATATATTGGTACAAATATGTAGATGACATAATTTGCTTAATAGATGAATCACAGCCTCGCATAAAGGAACTTCACGACTACATAAACTCCATCCACCCACAAATATAGTTCACCATTGAAACACAAACAGATGAAAAACTTAATTTCTTAGATCTCACCATACACAAGAGAACCAAAAAACATGAAGTCACAATCTACAGAAAACCCACAATTACCAGCACCATTATTCATAACCTGTCCAATCACACCACAACTCGCAAAGAAGCCAGCTTCAGATATTTACTATACAGACTGAACAAAACACCCATGAACAAACATGGTCATACACAAGAACTGAACACAATAAAACAAATTGCACAGGAGAATTGATATGATGCAATGAGAGTAGACAAAATAAATGACAAAATTCAAAAACAAACACAATACAAAGCAGACCCTGAGGAAATACTGCAACACAGACAAATACAGTCAGTCTGTTTTATACCATCTTACTTGCAACTGCTGTCAATCTGTACATGTGGGCCAAACATGCAGAAATTTCAGAACCACGTACACAGAACACCTCAAAGCACTGAAAAGCAGTAGCTCACACCCAACATTTACAAACCACCTGATAGCAAACAACCACCACCCAACAAACATTGAAACTGACTTACATATCCTAAAAACTAACAGCAGCTTATACCAAAAATTAACTATAGAAGAAAACTATCACATCCAAAAATCAGTAGCCCAAGGAAAGAAAGTACTCAAAGAATACACATCACTGTGCAATAAAACCCTCTTCACCACAATAGAAGAACAATACAATAACACCCACACCAAAACTACTCATGGGGAAAAAAACATACACCCCCCCCCCCCCCCCACACACACACACACACATGCAAACCAAACACCACAAATGCCAAATACACTTCAAACTCGTGCACATCACCCAGCCAAACAAGCTACAAAACAAATGAATACTACACATCTGCAACAACATATAATGGCAGCGAAAACTCTGCCTATGTTTTGAAAAATTGGAGAAAGTGCAGTGACAAGTGACCATAGGTCATGAAATCAGCCTAGTCACTTCGCCAACAACATATGAGAAAGCATTACAATATCAAAACAGTAAGTTACACACAAAAATTGTGATATATGCTCATTTACATTTGTAAATGCATAATAAACAGAAAAATAAAAATTACATGTTGCTGTTCACAGATGAGAACTTGCAGATTGTGTAGCAGAATAGCTACCAACACAAATGTCCAATAGCATCATGTAAGGTATGTGAATTAATGCATACATCCACTCTTTTGCCAATTAAGCTATAAACAGAACTTTGACATAATGTTATAAACGACATGCAGTGCATCAGATCGTTAATACATATCTCAACTGTGAACTATGAACAAATGATGTATAACATCTTACAACAATTATTCATTCACAATTGTAAATATTATGTACCAAAAGTTACGCTAAATGTTAATATGTTCAACAATTTTACAGTGAGAAAATAACAAATAACCCACAGCAGATAGCACAAAATGTGCTGACACGTGTCTGGGTAAAACAAAACAGAGAGCAGTCAGTTTTACTCTCCCTGTGAATGGGAAGACTAAAAATAACCAAGTCTTCCCTAGAAGACCATAGAGATTAATATAAATACTGGAGATTGTAGGGTTCATCCTAATCACGTTAAGCTTCACACAAGTTTTTTTTGTTACTGGAGTTGACAATAAAGATCATCCAACATATGATGGAATGTTGTTGTTGTTGTGGTCTTCAGTCCTGAGACTGGTTTGATGCAGCTCTCCATGCTACTCTATCCTGTGCAAGCTTCTTCATCTCCCAGTATTTACTGCAACCTACATCCTTCTGAATCTGCTTGGCGTATTCATCTCTTGGTCTCCCTCTATGATTTTTACCCTCCACGCTGCCCTCCAATGCTAAATTTGTGATCCCTTGATGCCTCAAAACATGTCCCACCAACCGATCCCTTCTTCTAGTCAAGTTGTGCCACAAACTTCTCTTCTCCCCAATCCTATTGAATACCTCCTCATTAGTTACGTGATCTACCCACCTTATCTTCAGCATTCTTCTGTAGCACCACATTTTGAAAGCTTCTATTCTCTTTTTGTCCAAACTATTTATCGTCCATGTTTCACTTCCATACATGGCTACACTCCATACAAATACTTTCAGAAACGACTTCCTGACACTTAAATCTATACTCGATGTTAACAAATTTCTCTTCTTCAAAAACGCTTTCCTTGCCATTGCCAGTCTACATTTTATATCCTCTCTACTTCGACCATCATCAGTTATTTTGCTCCCCAAATAGCAAAACTCCTTCACTACTTTAAGTGTCTCATTTCCTAATCTAATTCCCTCAGCATCACCCGACTTAATTCGACTACATTCCATTATCCTCGTTTTGCTTTTGTTGATGTTCATCTTATATCCTCCTTTCAAGACAATGTCCATTCCGTTCAACTGCTTTTCCAAGTCCTTTGCTGCCTCTGACAGAATTACAATGTCATCGGCGAACCTCAGAGTTTTTACTCCTTCTCCATGAATTTTAATACCTACTCCAAATTTTTCTTTTGTTTCCTTTACTGCTTGCTCAATATACAGATTGAATAACATCGGGGAGAGGCTACAACCCTGTCTCACTCCCTTCCCAACCACTGCTTCCCTTTCATGCCCCTCGATTCTTATAACTGCCATCTGGTTTCTGTACAAATTGTAAATAGCCTTTCGCTTCTTGTATTTTACCCCTGCCACCTTCAGAATTTGAAAGAGAGTATTCCAGTTAACGTTGTCAAAAGCTTTCTCTAAGTCTACAAATGCTAGAAACGTAGGTTTGCCTTTTCTTAATCTTTCTTCTAAGATAAGTCGTAAGGTTAGTATTGCCTCACGTGTTCCAACATTTCTACGGAATCCAAACTGATCTTCCCCGAGGTCCGCTTCTACCAGTTTTTCCATTCGTCTGTAAAGAATTCGCGTTAGTATTTTGCAGCTGTGACTTATTAAACTGATAGTTCGGTAATTTTCACATCTGTCAACACCTGCTTTCTTTGGGATTGGAATTATTATATTCTTCTTGAAGTCTGTGGGTATTTCGCCTGTCTCATACATTTTGCTCACCAGATGGTAGAGTTTTGTCATGACTGGCTCTCCCAAGGCCATCAGTAGTTCTAATGGAATGTTGTCTACTCCCGGGGCCTTGTTTCGACTCAGGTCTTTCAGTGCTCTGTCAAACTCTTCACGCAGTATCTTATCTCCCATTTCATCTTCATCTACATCCTCTTCCATTTCCATAATATTGTCATCAAGTACATCGCCCTTGTATAAACACACTATATACTCCTTCCACCTTTCTGCCTTCCCTTCTTTGCTTAGAACTGGGTTGGCATCTGAGCTCTTGATATTCATACAAGTGGTTCTCTTCTCTCCAAAGGTCTCTTTAATTTTCCTGTAGGCAGTATCTATCTTACCACTAGTGAGACAAGCCTCTACATCCTTACATTTGTCCTCTAGCCATCCCTGCTTAGCCATTTTGCACTTCCTGTCGATCTCATTTTTGAGACGTTTGTATTCCCTTTTGCCTGCTTCATTTACTCCATTTTTATATTTTCTCCTTTCCTCAATTAAATTCAATATTTCTTCTGTTACCCAAGGATTTCTATTAGCCCTCGTGTTTTGACCTACTTGATCCTCTGCTGCCTTCACTACTTCATCCCTCAGAGATACCCATTCTTCTTCTACTGTATTTCTTTCCCCCATTCCTGCCAATTGTTCCCTTATGCTCTCCCTGAAACTCTCTACAACCTCTGGTTCTTTCAGTTTATCCAGGTCCCATCTCATTAAATTCCCACCTTTTTGCAGTTTCTTCAGTTTCAATCTGCAGTTCATAACCAATAGATTGTGGTCAGAATCCACATCTGCCCCTGGAAATATCTTACAATTTAAAACCTGGTTCCTAAATATCTCCAGGATTCTTCCAGGTATACAACCTTCTATTATGATTCTTGAACCAAGTGTTAGCTATGATTAAGTTATGCTCTGTGCAAAATTCTACAAGGCGGCTTCCTCTTTCATTTCTTCCTCCCACTCCATATTCACCTACTATGTTTCCTTCTCTCCCTTTTCCTACTGATGAATTCCAGTCACCCATGACTATTAAATTTTCATCTCCCTTCACTACCTGAATAATTTCTTTTATCTCGTCATACATTTCATCAATTTCTTCATCATCTGCAGAGCTAGTTGGCATATAAACTTGTAATACTGAAGTAGGCATGGGCTTTGTGTCTATCTTGGCCACTATAATACGTTCAGTATGCTGTTTGTAGTAGCTTACCCGCACTCCTATTTTTTTATTCATTATTAAACCTACTCCTGCATTACCCCTATTTGATTTGGTATTTATAACCCTGTAATCACCTGACCAAAAGTCTTGTTCCTCCTGCCACCGAACTTCACTAATTCACACTATATCTAACTTTAACCTATCCATTTCCCTTTTTAAATTTTCTAACCTACCTGCCCGATTAAGGGATCTGACATTCCACGCTCCGATCCGTAGAATGCCAGTTTTCTTTCTCCTGATAATGACGTCCTCTTGAGTAGTCCCCGCCCGGAGATCCGAATGGGGGACTATTTTACCTCCGGAATATTTTACCCAAGAGGACGCCATCATCATTTAATCATACAGTAAAGCTGCATGTCCTCAGGAAAAATTACGGCTGTAGTTTCCCCTTGCTTTCAGCCGTTCGCAGTACCAGCACAGCAAGGCCGTTTTGGTTAATGTTACAAGGCCAGATCAGTCAATCATCCAGACTGTTGCCCCTGCAACTACTGAAAAGGCTGCTGCCCCTCTTCAGGAACCACATGTTTGTCTGGCCTCTCAACAGATACCCCTCCGTTGTGGTTGCACCTACGGTACGGCTATCTGTATCGCTGAGGCACGCAAGCCTCCCCACCAACGGCAAGGTCCATGGTTCATGGGGGAAGATCTAAGAAGAAATCTGCTGCAAGTGCAGCAACAAAAGCAGTGATTTATTTTCGCCTGAGCTATTAACAATTTGTCACTTTCAGAGAAGTGTCATGAGTACCGAATTTTGAGTAAAACCTACATTTTTCTTGTCGCCATGTTAAATGTGCTTCTTTTATGATGGAATACCTAATACAAAATTGTTTGACAACTACGTGGCAAAGCAGTTTGGAGGTTATCACCACAAAGAAAGGAAACAATATTTTCTCTAGAATGGAACATCCTTTCATTTCTTCATTTGTCCTTATGCAATTGACTTCATCTCTAGGCAATGAGTTAACCATGAAGGGTAACATCCTCAATAATGGGAGGATAACAAGTTAAAGAATATAGTACCGTATTTACTCGAATCTAAGCCGCACCTGAAAAATGAGACTCGAAATCAAGAAAAAAATATTTCCCGAATCTAAACCGCACCTGAAATTTGAGACTCAAAATTCAAGGGGAGAGAAAAGTTTTAGGCCACACCTCCAAATCGAAACAAAGTTAGTCCATTGTAATATGAGACACAATTTAGGTCGAATGAATACAGCTACAATAGGTTCGAGTCGTAAGCTTAGCAGTTAAGCTTTACAAGGTAGCCATTGCTATGCGTCACGCACTCTGTCCGTATTTATACGGGTACGTTTCCTTTCTCACGTGCTTCGTCTGGTTTGAATTGATTGTTTATTTTGCTTTGATCTGGTAAGTGCCGTTCTATTTGTTATAGGCATTTACGTCACTCTAAGCTGAAAATGCATTACTGTACTGTGTCATGAGTTGTTTGTCGCATTCTGATAATGAGTGTTTACGGCCTGTACCCGCTCGCAGAATGGCTTGTTTTCGTGCGCGCTACCGCCGTTTACAATAAAAAAGAGCGGAATCGATTCATAGCAAAACAATGGCAAGAGACTGGTATTTGTTGTTACTTACACTGCTGCTTTCTTTGATAATGATCAACAAGAACCAAATAATAGACTGCTTTTGATAGAAGGCGTTCTGAACGCGAGTTTAGCGAAAATTTTTCTCCGTTTGAAAATCTTTGCAGACGCCTCTTTAGTACATTACATTCTGCACAGAAATTAGTCATCTTAGATTTAAAAATCGAGTCAATTGCCGTGCTTCATTTCTGACTGTATCACTATTAGGCATAAGAATAATACGAATATAACCATGACATGATATGTATATTCTTCCGCGTTAGCTGTTGTCTCACCGTAGTTTATTAGGCAGACAGGATTTAAATGAGATAGCAGCAAACACGAAAGAATACACGGCAAAACATTTATATTCGTATTATTCTTATGGTGAAGAGAATACTGTATGTGATTCACAATTCATAAAAGTTCCTATTAGCAACCATCTCTTCTCACAGGTAGGTAAAAATTTAGAACGTAGGGTTGACCATATTGACAAAACATCACAGTCTTGCCAGTCGGATTTTCGTAGTACATTCAACATTGAAATGCTGCTACATTCGAAGATGAACAATACGGAATTTGTATTTACTTCGTGGATAATGTTTACAATGCAGTGATCGAAACTCGGGGCAGAGAAGAAGGCTTGTCTTCCACCCCCTTTTTTTTGTTTTAATTTACTGACGCGCTAGTATTTATCTTTATGCCGACAAAGCATGCCTATGCAGCGCTACATATATTCAACGATGGAAATCAGTTGTGGCGGCACCTACCAACATTTTTCAGAACTTCCGCTTACTTTGCACTCGATTCTAAGCCGCAGGTGGTTTTTTGGATTATAAAAACCGGAAAAAAAGTGCGGCTTAGATTCGAGTAAATAGGGTACTTTATGCTTATCTTTTTCAAAGATTAGAAAGAAATTATTTGGGAAGGAGATTTAACTGTAATTTTTACATGGTCTTCAAGTGCTGGAGATTGAAAAAGGGCTGACCAAAATCAACATATTCTAGTAGATGTGACCACACTTCTGAAGGAAGGCAAAATTGTTGTGGAATCAATGGAAATCCATGTTCCTGTCGTTAGATATGAACCAGAATGTTCACTTGAGCTAGAGCAAGAAAGACTAAAAATTTGAAGATTGCCATATCTTTCTTTGAACCACAAACACAGAGATTAGTGGATTGAATGGGAAAAGAAATTTTAAACTAGATATCACCAATTACTATAATTCTGCAGGATTTGATATTCCTCATTTCATTATCAATGTTTTTGGACAAAAAGCAAGAATAATCAATTGTCTGACTCTTCCTTGTTTAATCACATCAAATTACACAATATCTACATAATGAATGGAGGAAATGAAATCTTTCCTGGCAAAATGTGGAATCTAGATCCACCAAATAATTATCTGAAAGCACATTATGCTTTGCTGGAGTTTAAGAGAAACACACAATTGAATAGCGATGTCAATAAAAGCCTCTTCAATTCAATTGAAAATTATCTTATGTATGTCATAAATATTTCTAGGAGAATGTATGTTTTAAGTACTCAGATAATGATGATGAAGCTGTGTGCCACATTCAATGATAAAATACCGACTGCCACACTTGCCTACATAGTCATGTCTATCTATATCCGAATCCCGCTCCAGCTACTGCCGGGTCTGGGTGCTGACGAGTCCTCTCCATTTGGCTCGGTCCTCCCACCACTTTTCTTCCTCCACTTGCTGCCAGGTCACACCTCTCCTTTCAACAGATATTCTCACTCCCATTTTCCACCGTGTTCTTGGGCGCCCTCTAGGTCATTTCCCATCCATCTTTAGTTCTTCCATAATTTTGGGGAGTCTCTGCCCATGCATCCTCTTAACATGCCCATACCATCTTAATCTCTTTCTTTCAATTTCTTCTCTCATACTTTCTTGTTTGAGGTCCTTTCTAATCTCTACATTCCTTACTCTGTCCATTCTTGTTTTTCCCTTAACTGCTCTGAGAAATTTCATTTCCCCTGCTTGCAGTCTGCTCCAGTCCCTTTCTTTCATTGTCCATGTTTCTCCACCATAGGTGACAATAGGGAAGTAATAATTCTTATACATCAGGAGTTTTGCTCTTTCTGAAACTTCATTATTCCAAATCAGATGTTGTATTGTTTGGTAGAAATTGCCTCCTTTCTGTAACCTCCTATTAATTTCGTTAGTTATTCTTCCATCGCTAGATATTTCACTCCCCAAATAAGTGAAACTTTCTACCACTTTGAGGGGTTCTCCATTCAAGGTAATATTTCCATTGATTCCTTTCTCTCTTCCAAACACCATTACTTCACTCTTATCTTTATTTATTCTTAATCCATACCTTTTCATTATTTCCTTCCACGCATCAAGCTGTAACTGTACATCTACCTCTTTATCACCCCATATTACCATATCATCTGCAAAAATCATCTTTTTGTCTTTTTCTTTTACTATATCTTTAACTGCCCTATTCATTCCCTCCATCACAACATTAAAAAGCGCAGGAGATAGAATACTTCCTTGCTTAAGTCCTTGTCTTATTTCGAAGTATTCAGAGTTCCCCAATGGTGTTCTAATTCTACAATTGTGGCCTCTGTACATTGTCTTTATAACATTAATGTATCCATCTTCTATATCTATCTTCTTCAGTTCTTCCCAGAGTCTTTCCCTGTCAACTGAGTCATAAGCCTTTTCTATGTCTATAAAAACCATTATCACCCTTTTGTTATACTCCCAACTTTTTTCCATCAGTTGACGGATAGAAAATATCAGGTCGATTGTGCTCCTTCCTTTCCTAAACCCATGCTGTTCTTCACTCAGCTCCTTTTCTATCTTTTCACTTATTCGATTTAGTAAAATTCTTTCAAAAATCTTGGCTGTATGACTCATGAGGGTTATTCCTCTGTAGTTTTTGCAGTCTTTTATTGCCTTTCTTGAAGATGGGAACAATGTCTCCTGTTCTTCAGTCGCCAGGTATTTTACTATTTCTCCACACGCTTGATAGTACTCTATACAGCCACTGCATTCCCATTGGACCTGCTGCTACATAGTCATGTATGGTAATAAAAATTTGACATATGATGTTCAGCATAAAATTGTGAGTGAAAATTTATAAAATTTCATTATTACAATTATTATATGGATAGCCTTTTTCATGTAGATTATGCCAGCTTTTTGAATTTTTAAAACTGATTAATATTTGGCTGAAAAATAAACAAAAATTGATGTATTAGGCTGTTTTTGGATGCAGGCAAGTGGGAGCTGTTGTGTACCTCCTGCCTCTAGTGAGCCTCACAGCTGACTGAGCTCATGGGCGTCAAGAGTTATGTGCACTGCTCCTCACTATCAAACCACAGTTCCCTGGATGCTGTCTCACTTTCTATTCCCAAATCAACTTCATTACTCAAATACCAACTACATATAAGATTTGTGAATGGTTTTTACTAGCCCGTAGGAGCACAGCTGAATTGCTGTAGGATTGGTTTGGCCGATAAATACTATAGTAATTTGCTATCATCATCCACTGCTGCAGCCCATCAAGAAGAAGATGAGAATGACTACCAGAAGCAGCTCTTCCAGTGCATACTAATGTGCACTGGCCAAGACAAGGCCGGAAAAGAAGAGTAGACGATGATGGTATGGAAGTCGCAAACCAATATCAATGTTCAGTAGAAAAAACCCAGTGGAGTGAAATGAAATAAAGTGAGTACCATCAGAAAAAAATCCCACCAGGTTTCCTTCAAAAGGTGCTGAAGGTTTTGCACTTTTTGAGAATGAATTTGTTTTTTAAAGCTTGTTAAAATTTATTCTATATAAATGGAGGCTCTAATAAAGCAGTTCTAATTTGTTTAAAAATATTAGTGAGTTAGAAGTAAATAATTTGTATCACAATACTACAAACTAGATATGGTGAAAGAAGTTTTGTGGACCCTGATAAATTTAAAATTATTTTGCCAAACATATACTTAAAATTAATTAGTGGTTGGGAGTTTCAAGATTTTGAAGGTGGAAATATTAAACTGAGATATAAAGCAATGAAGGACCTTAAAAATAATGCTAATGAATTTCACGATACTGATTTCTTATTTTTGTTCATTTTTGGGTGGTTGAGAAGAATGTTAATGAAATAACCACCAAGTGCACTCAACCTGCCCACTTGGTCACCATGTTACAGAACACACCATATTTTTTTCAACTGTCATTATCACAGTCTTTAAGAAGAAGTCTGGAGGGTTGACAGAACGAGACCAAAGTGGTAAGCATACACTGGGTAGATAGATGTATTTGTTTTCCAACATATATTTATTTATTCTCCACAGAAAATTGCAAGATTTGTTTTGGATTATTGAAACATGTTCCAATTCATGTCATAATTTTCTGGGATCAATCAAAAACACAAAATCTTATTTATAAATAATATGGTGCAAATGAAGATCATCTGTTCCTCTAAGAAGAATTCTTTAATACTATAAAAACACTGGTTTGTACAATACTCCTTCAAAGGCACTTTAAAGCAGCTTCACTTTCCACTTTTTACATACTTTGGAAATTTGTTGAACAATTTGATCCCCATGTGATAGGGGCTGTTGTCTGCAACTTTTTTGTTACACCTTGCTAGGTGACAGTAGCAGTTTACCTTAGTGTTAGCAATATCTATACCTTTCTACAAACTTATAAACTATATTATGAAAAGGAAAGTTGCTACTTACCATATAGCAGAGATGCCGAATCACAAATAAGCACAACAAAAAGACTGTCACAAATAAAGCTTTTGGCCAGTAGGGCCTTCGTCAGAAATAGATGACTGACTGACACACACACACACACACACACACACACACACACACACACACACGACTGCAGTCTCTGACAACTCAAGTCACACTGCACTGGCATTGCAGTTTCAGTTGTCTGAGACTGCAGTCATGTGTGTGCGAGTTGCATTTGTGTGTGTGTGTGTGTGTGTGTGTGTGTGTGTGTGTGTGTGTGTGTGCGCGCGGGGGGGGGGGGGGGGGTGTTCATTTTTCACAAAGGCCCTCATGGTTGAAAGCTTTATTTGTAACAATTTTTGTTGTGCCTATCTGCGACTCAGTATTTCCGCTATATGGTGAGTAGCAACTTTCCTTTTCATAATATTGTTACAATGCATCCTGGATTTTCAAATTTTTGATTTTTGTTTAAACTATTTGACTGCTTTTATCTTAAAATTAGTTGCACAGTTTTAGAAATATGTCGATGACAGTATGAGTAATTTCTATCTTTTTAATGTGCTTTTGCACGAGACATTATATTTGAGATTGTAACAAATCCTAACTTCTTTTTATTGAAGGATTAATACAATATTTATGTGCTTGGCAATAGCACACATCCTTACTTAAAATTCCATATGTGAGGTATGGGTACACAAGTATGAAACATAGCATTCACATTGATCACAACTTCTGACACTGTTCTCACTACATAAACAGATTTTCTTAAATTTAGGCATACAAGATTGATGTGATGTTCCAAAGACAGATGTTTAACACTGCACCAAGGAAGATGGTTGTGTCACTCAATTTTACTTCTGTACCATCTTCTGACACAACATCCCATGGCATAGGGCTATCATATGTTTGTGGTAATATCTGGGGTTTTAAAATTTAATAACTGGTGGGGACGTCATTAAATTTTAGACCTATATGTTCATCATTGTATTTTTAAACATTCTTTTATGGTCATGTCCCTCTCAGTCAACCTTTGAGCAAGTGCTGTCATCAATGGGGAGGCGTGGCTATTAGTTTCGCCCCATTTAACTCATTCATTAGGATACACAATAGTGGCAATGTATTTATATTGTATCTGGGTGTGAAGTACTTCATCTACACATTTTTGATCATTTTATCACTATTCGATTTTTAGCCTCATCAGTCAGCAATGAACAAAACGAAATGTGTGTTTAATGTTAACTTGCAACAGGAATACAATTTGTTGAAGTCTCAAAATTAATTCAGAACTTCCTTGTTGTCAGTTTTATGATTTACTTAAAGGAGGCAAACCATTTCTGAAAAAAAAAGTCATGACTTGTGAAAAATACAAGTGAATAAATAAAGTTTAATGTTTCAGTAAACTGTTAAATTATTTAAATAATTTAAAAGATATGTCTCGGGTTGGACCCAGAACCTCGTCAAAAATTATATCTAATGCTCATGACAGACCTAAGAACAAACATGTCACCCTTTCTTTGTTGCCTGATTTCATTAATACTGAATTACTTGTTTAAATATGGCACTTTTTTTAAGGTGTTATTTTTCTTTGATGGGATAACTTTCTAAACTCAGTGCAATAACTTTATAACACTTAAGATTTGAATTTAACTGACTGGTCAGTGGTTTTCAACTTTGTCAATCCTATGCGTCTTGTGATACAGCTTGACAATTGTGAATTTTAATTCAGATGGAAATACACATTTATTTAATTTTTATTGAATAGGTGAACCACAATGGGAAGAGTGAATGTCTCAATCTGTTTTAAATAACTGAGGTAGCAGAATGAAAGCAAAAACTCTGAACTTGTTTTTCAACTGTTCCTTTACAAACAAAAATCCAGGTGTATTGCCCCAATTAAATCCCCACACCATTGTATAGATGAGTGATGTAGGTAGTATCAGTGGTGTTGGCAAACAGATGAAATTACTAAACCTGAACAAGTGTCCATTACCTAATGGAATCGCTATCAGATTTTTTACTGAATTTGCAGACGGGTTAGTCTCCCTTTTAACTATAATCTACTGTATTCTAACAAAAAACAGTGCCCAGTTGTTGGAAGAAAGCACAAATCACTCACATGTAGAAGAAGAGTAGCAGAAGTGATCCACACAACTACTGTCCAATATCCTTGAAATCAATTTGTTGAAAAACATTAGAACTTATTCTGAGTTAAAAATGTAATCTGGTATCTTTAAAAGAATGACTTCCTCCATGTCAGCCAGTGTGAATTCTGATACACTGAGCATGCTGAACCCATCTCACACTTGTCTCATACGACATAGCCTGAAAACAGTGACCAAGGCAGTGTCAGGTAGATGTAGTATTTCTTGATTTCTGAAAAGCATTTAATTCAGTATATCTTCACTTATTACTGAAAGTACGAACACATGGGGTATGAACCAAATTTTTTGAGTGGACTGAGAGTTTTTTGGTAGGGATGACACAGGATGTTATCTAGGATGGGGAGTCACTGACAGACATAGAGGGGACTGTGTTGGGATCCTTGCTGTTCGCGTAGTATATTAATGACTTTGCAGACATTAATAACTTCAGACTTCTGTCAGATGATGCAGTTATCTATAATGAAGTATTACCTTAAAACAAACAAACACAAACACACACACAAATTTTCAGTCAGATCTTGATAAGATTTAAAAGAGGTGCAAAAAGACTGGCAAGTCATTTCAAATGTTCAATACGGTAACACTGTGCACTTCACAGAACAAAAAAAATACGATATCATATATAATACATACTTGGGATGACAATTATGAATATCTTAAAATGGAAATATCGCAGAGATAATGCTGTGGGGAAAGCAAACTAAAGACTGATTTTTTTGGCAGAACTGTTAGAAAATGCAACAAGGCTATTATGCTGGAGTATTGATGTGCAATATGGGATCTGCATCAGATAGAACTGCTGGGTGACAGTGAGAAAGTTCAATGAAGGGCAGCTAGTTTTGTGTTATTCTGAAGTAGGGGAAGAGAGTGGGGTGACAATCATTAAAACAAAGGTGTTTTTCATTGTGGCAGGATTTTCTCATGAAATTTCAATCGCCAATTTTCTCCTCAGAGTGCGAAAATACACATATCAAACAAAGTTTTGCATCACCCCAGTTCCAACAACTCCTGAAGATAGACATTGTCTGTTGATATTGTATCACAGAGACACTCCCTTTGACTGTTCAGAGAGGTCACTAAACTTGCCTAAAGATGTAAACAACTATGCATGAGCAGTACCTATTAGATGGAGGGGGTCCAACTGCCAATCAGTTCCAGTCACTCAACCAGGAAGGAGGTACAGGGCTCGTGTTGTCCGTAGTTCAACCATGCCTAGATGGTCAATACCTCAGTTTGATCACGTCTGCATTGTTACTTTGGACCAAGAGGGCTCTCGACACGGGAAGTGTACAGGTGTCTCGGAGTGAACCAAAGCAATGTTGTTCGGACATGGAGGAGATACAGAGAGACAGGAACTGTCAATGACATGTCTCGCTGAATAATGCTTTTCGTGCAGCCACAGGACGTCATGTTACAATTCAAACTGTGCATAATAGCCTGCATAATGCGCAACTTCACTCCTGTCGTCCCTGTTGAGATCCATCCTTGCAACGACGACACCATGCAGCACAGTACAGATGCACCCAACAACATGCTGAATGAACCGCTCAGGATTGGCATCACATGTTCTTCAACCAGACAATCGTCGGAGATGTGTTTGGAGGCAACCCACTCAGGCTGAACACCTTAGACATACTGCCCAGCGAGTGCAGCAAGATGGAGGTTCCCTGCTGTTTTGGGGTGGCATTATGTGAGGCTGGTGTACACTGCTGGTGGTCATGGAAGGCACCGTAATGGCTGTACGATACGTGAATGCCATCCTCCGACCAATAGTGGAACCATATCGGCAGCATATTGGCGAGGCATTCGTCTTCATGGAAGAAAATTCGTGCTCACTATAGTGCACATCTTATGAATGACTTCCTTCAGGATAATGACATCACTCGACTAGAGTGGCCAGCATGTTCTCTAGACATGAACCCTATCGAACATTCCTGGGATAGATTGAAAAGGGCTGTTTATGGATGAGGTGACCCACCAACCACTCTGAGGGATCTAGGCCAAATTGCCATTGAAGAGTGGGACAATCTGGACCAACAGTGCCTTGATGAACTTGTGGTTAGTATGCCATGATGAATACAGGCATGCATCAATGCAAGAGGACGTGCTACTGGGTATTAGAAGTACTGGTGTGTACAGCAGCCTGGACCGCCATCTCTGAAGGTCTCACTGTATGGTAGTACAACACGCAATGTGTGGTTTTAATGAGCAATAAAAAGAGTGGAATTGATGTTTATGTTGATCTCGATTCCAATTTTCTGTACAGGTTCCGGAACTCTCGAAACAGAGGTGATGCAAAACTTATTTTGATGTGCGTATTTTCTTGATGCCCACATACATAGAGAACCATGATCATCATAATAAAATAAGAGAAATCAGAGCTCGCATAGGAAGATTTTCCCCCGTGCTATTCGAGAATGGAACAGTAGAGACATAGCTTCTAGGTGATTAAATGAACCCTCTGCCAGGCACTTAATTGTGAAATGTAGATTAACTATGTAGATGTAGACATGTGACTATAATATCATTTAGTCACAGTTGGAATTGGTTAATTCATGCGAATAGCTGGATGTAATGCTTCATAGAAATACTAAATGGAATGCTGTCATAGCTCAGTTGTGAGTGAAGTATGTGGCAGAATTTGCTCTATTGGTAGAATACAAGGGAAATGCAATCAGTCTACAAAGAAGACTGCTTACAGATAACTCTTATGACCCTTCCTAGAATATTGCTCAACTGTGTGGGACCTGTACCAAATAGGACTAACAGAGGATACTGAATGTAAACAAGGAATGGCTGCATGAACGGTCACTGGTTTGTTTGACCTGTGTAACTGCGTCACAGAGACACTGAAGAAATTGAACTGGTTGATGGCAGACCAAACTATACTACCCTCCCTCCCTACCCACCTCTTGCCTGCTCTCCATCCAACCTGCAGCAATTTACTGTCTGCCATCCCTCTTCCCACCCAAGCCGCCTCCTTACCCCCACCTAGTCACCACTCTCATCATGCACTAGTGTTGATGTTTGCAGTGTGGCCTCAGTTGCCTGAGACGTGTGTGTGTGTGTGTGTGTGTGTGTGTGTGTGTGTGTAGGGGTCTATCTTTGACAAAGGCCTTACTGGCCGAAAGGTTTATTTGTGACACTCATTTTGTTGTGCCTATCTGCGACTCAGCATCTCCACTATACGATGAGTAGCAACTTTCCTTTTCATGATACTATTACATTCCGTCGTGGTTTTTCCATTGTTTGATTACACTATACTGAGAAATGTTCAAGAACGAGCTTTAGAGGATGACTCATGGAATATACTAGTATCCTGTAACATCCACTCCCAGAGAGACAGTGAGGACAAGATAACATTAATTACAGCAAGCGCACAGACATTTGAACAGTCATTCTCTTAACTCTTGACAAGCAACTGGGGATCTAAAACCTATTTTCAACTAAAACATTTATGTTTCTTAATTTTAAGCATCTTTCACTACTGCAGACGCAGTATATGGATCGACATTCTTTGCTGTTCTGATAAGAAGGAAGATTGATAGAGAAAGAAAATTGGATTATTTACCTTACATACAAGGTTAAGATTGGGATGGTGTACTTCTCTCTTGTGTCGACTAAGAAGGTGTCTTTGTGAAAATTTTTTCCCACAGTCTCCACAAACCAAAGTGTGACACTCAGCTTCTTCTGACACACTTGATCCAGAGGCATTATCTTCACCAGAGAGGTTATTCTCACAATCCTGTAGAGGAAATTAAGGAGATTTCCAGATTATTCTGAACTATATATCTCAGCACTCAACCAATCTATGAAGAAATAAATTAATGGTCATTCTTGATAGTACTGCAACATAGTATGACACAAGCTACAAATGCAACTTTAAAAAACAATGAAACACCCATGCGAGTTAAGACATACTAATACATATTTTTAAAAAAGACTCTATACACAAGAAGCACATGTTTGTGGAAATACCTACCTATTAAAACCTACTGGCAGAAAGGATCAAGATTTACTAACATGATATAAGCTAACCTATGACTATCATAATCTCAGGTTGAGAAATAAGTGAACACACATGGGATAAAAAAACCAAGCCAATGAAAGGTAAAACCAAAAGGGCACAGGTGATTGATACAGCAGAGGTGTTGAGTCTTTCCCAGTCAAATATTATGTAGGAAGACATTAAGGATAAAATCAATATTCTATGCGCAATACACAAACAGGAGTGCAATAAAAGGAAAAAAATTTAGCTCTCATATTCTTCTGCAGACAATGTATACATGTATGTTCCCATGTTGTTGTATTTTAATAAATTTCATTCGAGGACCAAGTAGAAAGAACACATTTTCATGTAACTATGTCTCATTTTTCAATGTGAGTGCGAAGTAATTCTAACAAGTTCTTAAAAGTTTGACTGTACATTCAGAGAAAGCTCATGTAATAATCACGTTCTGAGTATAATATTTCCTTTAGCAGATTTTCAAGGGTACATTTATCTCTCCATTTCAACCATTCCTTGAGGGGTCTTTTTTCTTCTTCTTTATACACAGTGCAAAAGCCAATGAAACAAATGCTTTGTCTGCATAATTATTCCCAGTAGTGTCCAGATTCTTCACGACGTGATATGCAGAACTGCCTCAAAAGTGACATTACATTTGACAAACTTTGTTGGTACATCTCGTTTGCATGTCTCAACAATACAAATGGCTGTATGGAAGTTTAAAATGGCCTTGCTATGTTGTTGTTGTTGTGAACGGGTGAAAGTATGAAGAAACTACATATTTCCCAAGGACATGGAACTATACTGTGTGTTGATATGTGAAGTTTAGGTTGGTGTAAAAGTTTGTAGCGTTTTTCCAAAATTTAAATAAAAACAGCAGATATACATAACAGTGACTTTCGTCATCAATAATATATTATCCTTCACTGTTTACAACAGCATGCTAATGCTGGGGTAACTGCAGAAAAATGCAGTTTTGAGGAAAAGAACTTATCAAGCCACACTCGGAGCGCATTTTCATCCGAAAGGGAAGTTCCATGAAGGTTGTTCAATAGAAAGAGAAAAATATGAAAAATCTGGGGGCATAAGATCAGGTGAATAAGGTGGGTGCAGAATGACTTCCCACCCCAACTCCTGTCAGTCTACCAGAACATGGGCATGCGTTATTGTGGAGTAGCTTCACTTCACGCAACCTTCCAGACAATTGTTCTTGGACTACTTTTGCAAGATTTCAGCAGTTATGGTTACACCTTGAAGAAGCAGCTCGAAATACACCACACTGCTGCTGTTCCGCCAGATACATCATAACATTACCTTCTGCAGATGCACGCAGATGTTTGTACAGGGAATTGCTGCTTTGTTTGGGCTCAACCATTTCTTTCTTTTTAATTATCTTTTGTGGATGCACATAGGTCTTTTTACAGGGAGTTGCTGCTTTCTTTGGTCTCAACCATTCCTTTCTTTTCTGTATGTTAGGATAAAGACACCATTTCTCATCACCAGTAATGATGCAGGATAGGAATGGTCAGTGTTGTTCATGAGACAATTGATGACGAAACAGTACAGATGAATGAACATATGGCCACCCACTGGTTTCTGTGATTTTGGCTTAGGGCATGCAGTACCTGTACGCATGATCTTTGAACCTTCTCCATTGCATGGAGATGTCACACAATGCTGGAATGATCACAGTCCACCACATTTGTCAGTTCTCAAGCACAACAATGTGGATCAGGGTGGAGTAATACATTTAAATGGTCCCTCCCCTTAAAATGAGAAAGCCATTTCCCTGCTGTGTTCTGTCTAATGACATTATCCCCAAACATGGTTTCAATGTTTCTGGCTGCCTCTGCAGCTGTAACCCTCTACTGGACTCAAACAGAAGAATACATTGTAAATGTTTTGATTTCTCCTCTTGGCACTCCATTTTCCAGCACCTACAGCTCCATGCACTATCTCCTAACGACAAAATGACAACATGTAAACTCAAACAGCAAAAGCATATTACAAATAAAAAATAAGAATTGATAAATAAACCCGTAGCAACTGAAACATCAACACGCAAAACAAAAATGCTAAAAATTATGCACCAACCTAGTATTATGATTTGTCCATAACTATCATGAATTATAGGCTATTATTATGGAAGCCTCTGCTAAAATTATAGAATTTGCTGTTTGGTTTATTTTAGCAGTTTGAAAACAAAATATTTTTTGTTTGATAATTTTTTTGAACCAGTACTGTTTCAGAAGCAATACAATACCATTTTATCATCTGTTTAGCAAAACTGTATAACATACACCTAACACTGTGGGTGTGTAAACTCGTTGTGACATTGCGATTTGGCGAACTGACATTAACGCTGTGATGTCACTATTGAGTGTAAAGCAACTGAGTAGTATTTAAACTAACTCTTGCAGTTTTTAAGGCCCTTTTGGGCATAGGTAAACAAATGTAAAGTTTAGTGTAATTGTTTCTTTAAACGTCATGAATACTCTGCCAGGATAATTTTTATTACACAATTTTTTTGTATCTTCACAATTATGTCAAAAGTATTTTGATCATCATTAGCAACTACAATATGTTTCTGTTTAAAGTGTTGCTTTGTACTTTCATTTGGTTTGCTTGTTACACTTTCTCCCTTTAACATAGTCTGGATATTCTTTGCATCACTAACAGTTCTGAAGATATCTTTTATTAATACAAGAGTCAAGGCTGAAGTTAAGCTTTTACTTCTCTGAAAACTGCTTTAACTGTGCTTACAAATTATGCAATGCTTTTAAGTGTCTTATCCTTTGAAAACTGATCTTATTTCATACTGCATTAACATTTTGCTTTAAAACGATATGTCTATTTTATATTTTGAAAAATGTAACTTTGAGATCCAATTTTTAAATATCCAGCACTCTTTCTTGTCTCCCTTACTATGGGGTGAAGGCATAATCTTAAATTTTCAAATGTTACAATTAGGCTTGAAATTGAGATTTTTTTTATTGTCAATTAAAAAAAAAAATCTGAGGGTGGGGGTGCAGACACTCCTCCTCAATTCTCTTGTCCCCATTCCCCAGAGAATGTGGACTGGGGGAATGGAACAAAACAGAAAGCAGCCTGGTAGGATTTTGCTCAGAGCATAATTTGATCATTACTAACCCTTGGTTTAAGAATTATTAAAGAATGCTACATTCATGGCTCAAATGGCTCTGAGCACTATGCGACTTAACTTCTGAGGTCATCAGTCACCTAGAACTTAGAACTAATTAAACCTAACTAACCTAAGGACATCACACACATCCATGCCTGAGGCAAGATTCGAACCTGTGACCGTAGCGGCCACTCGGTTCCAGACCGTAGCGCCTAGAACTGCATGGCCACTCCGGCCGGCGCTACATTCATGGAAGAGACCTGGAGACATCAGAGGTTTTCAGATTAATTATATAATGGCGAGACAAAAATTTCGAACCCTGATTTTAAACTAAAAATTACTTCCAGCGGAGAGATGGATTCTGATAGTAATTTATTGACTGAGCTGCAGATAACAACCAAAGAAACTGCGCAAAGATGGAATATTGAGATGGAACCCGCCCTTTGACTTAGAGACTGAAATAGGGAAAAGGAGTAAAGCAGAAGATGGAAGGAGATCTTTGATAGATGAAGTAGTGAAGGCTGTGAAGAATCACATGGGCAAAGAGACGAGGCCCAGCAGAAATCCTTGGATGACACACAATACACAAATCAAAAAAAGTTTTGTATCACCTTGGTTCCGAGAGTTCCAGAACCTGTACAGAAAATTGGAAGAGAGACCAACATTAACATCATTTCTGCCCTTTTTTTTGCTAGTGAAAACCATACATTGGATGTTGTATCACGATACAGCAAGAACTTTAGAGGTGGCTGTCCAGACTGCTGTGCACACCAGTACCTCTAATACCCAGTAGCAATTCCTCTTGCATTGATGCATGCCTGTATTCGTCACGGCATACTATCCACAAGTTCATCAAGGCACTGTTGGTCCAGATTGTCCCACTCCTCAACGGCAAATTGGCGTAGATCCCTCAGATTAGTTGGTGGGTCACGTTGCCCATAAACAACCCTTTTCAATCTATCCCAGGCATGTTCGATAGGGTTCATGTCTGGAGAACATGCTAGTTACTCTAGTCTAGCAATGTCATTTACAAGATGTGCACAATGGGGGCGCGAATTGTCGTCCTTGAAGACAAATGGCTCGCCAATATGCTGCCAATATGGTTGCCCTATCGGCTGGAGGATGGCATTCACGTATCATACAGCCGTTACAGCACCTTCCATGACCACCAGTGGCGTATGTCAGCCCCACTTAATGTCACCCCAAAACAGCAGGGATCCTCTACCTTGCTGCACTCCCTGGACAGAGTGTCTAAGGCGTTCAGCCTAACTGGGTTGCCTCCAAACACATCTCCAATGATTGTCTGGTTGAAGGCATATGCGACACTCATCGGTGAAGAGAACGTGATGCCAATCCTGAGCAGTCCATTTGACATGTTGTTGGGCCCATCTACCGCACTGCATGGTGTCGTGGTTGCAAAGATGGATCTCACCATGGACATCGGGAGTGAAGTCGCACATTATGCGGCCTATTGCATACAGTTTGAAATGTAACACACCCTCCTGTGGCTGCACGAAAAGGATTATTCAACATGGTGGTGTTGCTGTCAGGGTTCCTCCAAGTCATAATCCGTAGGTAGCAGTCATCCACTGCAGTAGTAGCCGTTGAGCGTCCTAAGCGAGGCATGTCTTCGACAGTTCCTGTCTCTCTGTATCTCCTCCATGTCAAAAACAACATCGCTTTGGTTCACTCCGAGACACTTGGACATTTCCCTAATTGAGAGCCCTTCCTGGCACAAAGGAACAACGTGGATGTGATTGAACCACGGTATTGACCGTCGAGGCATGGTTGACCTACAGACAAAACGAGCCGCTCACCTCCTTCCTGGTGGGATGGCTGGAACTGATCGGCTGTCGGATCCCCTCTGTCTAATATGTGCTACTCATGCATGGTTGTTTACATCTTTGGGTGGGTTTAGTGACATCTCTTAACAGTCAAAGTGACTGTGTCTGTGATACAATGTCCACAGGCAACGTATATCTTCAGGAGTTAAGGGAACCAGGGTGATTTTTTTTAATGTTTGTGTATGGTATTTAACAGACAAAAGGAGAATACATATAAAAAAATGTAGCAAATGGAGGGGGGAAAAAAAAAGACATTACAAAGTCAGACTGACAGAAAGCACAACATGAAAAAAGAAGAATGGTTATATGAGAAAAGCAAAGCATAGAATTTACATAAAAAGATTGAAGCCACATATAGAAAAATTATAGAAACATTTGGAGAAAAGATAAGCAGCTGTATGAGTATCAAGATCTAACTTGCCAAGCTAGAACTAAACAAATAAGGGAAGGCTGAAAGATAGAATGAATATATAACAGGCTATAAAAAGGAAATTATCTGAAGACAATATTATGAAAAATGGAAGTAGATGAAGATATGATGAGAGATATAACACTGCAAGAAAAATGTGAAAGAACATTGAGAGATTTAAATCAAAACTAAGCCACTTGAGTACACATCTCTGAATTATTGAGAGCCTTTTGAGAACATACCATGACATAAATACTCTCAAGAGACAGACCAAATACCTTCAGCCTTCAAGAAGACTGTCAGAATTCCAATTCCTGTGAAGGTATATGGTGACAAGAATGAATATTACTGAAACATCTGCTTAAGAAGTTGTGGCTGCAAATACTAACATGAATCATACACACAAAATGGAAAGACCCTAGGCCAATTAAAATTACTTGATAGGTGAAAGATGTCACTTAATACTATAATGTTGCCATATTGCGTGCTGGTGACACATGAAAACATGGCAGATCACAAATGCTGTTAATGTGTATTTCTGGCCAATGTTGGAAGTGGCCTCCCATGAGGTATGTTGGAAATGCGAGATGCACTGTCGGCAGCTGCTTTTAAGTGACTGAGCTGCAGCCAACAATGCCTTTTGTAGCCCCAAATTTAAATTCCAAGTCCTAATCTAGCCACAAGCTTGAGATACGCAATGTATTCAAGAAAACAGCGGACAACAATTTATGGCAGAACTAAAATCATGACTGTTTTGTGCATGGCAATTAAAGCTAAGCTCTACCAGCAAACTAAAGACAAAAAATTTAAGTTTCAGTGCTAAAGCAAACTGTAATTTCTCACCATCACTGGTTACCTGAAACTATCCTCACACTGGCTACATCAAGTACTGCATTACTAACCAATGAGAAGTCCATCTTGGCACTTGGTTGCAGATTATATTAGGTAACACAGACAGAGTCCAAGTAAATAAAGACTGATAGGAAGAAAAGTGCAAATAAAAAACACAATATGATGACAAAAATGACACAGGAAAGTTTTAGAAATAAAACATTACATTTAAAACAGGTAAGTGAATAAAAATAAGTCATTTGATTTGGGAAAAAATAAGATCTGATGCATTCGACAAGATTCGAACCTACAACCTTCTGCAAATCAAGCTTATGCACTGACCAGTGCATTACTTCAGTATGCTGTGTTGTGACATTATACTGTATTTGCAACTCTGGTCAACCAGTCGCAACAATGAATTGAGCCTTCAAAAAGTCAGCTTCATGCATGTTGTACGAAGCTTACCTAATATATGCCGATCTCTGTGATTATAATAACTGTATACGTGACACTGAATCAAGTGTTGGGGGAAAGGATCCAGTAATATTTGCTTAGTGTTGTGTACAAAATGTGTGTATTTCATTACCATTGTTGTGAATACATGTTGTTTTTGGTGTGGTTACCATGTGTGATAAAATACAAAATAGAAGATCCAGACCTAGTATTCAGGACCCAAACACATCATGAAAGAAAGCCTGACAAGGAAGTGAAAGTGATCTGACTGGTTGTTGTGGCAGTATGACAACGCTAAACAATCTGGGCATGATGGTGAGTGCTCTGATTGGAGGAAACCAGGTCAAACACATGAAGTCTCAACTATCAAATAATATTAGTCGGACTATAGTACCCACCGACTTCAGATAAGATCAGTTTTGTTTCCAGAGCAATGCAGGGTCACATTAGGCATGGCTGACCATACGATTTCTCTTACAAGGCAAGTCAAAGAAAGGCATTTGTAGATTCAGAGAAAGCTTTTCACAATGTTAACTAGAACACGCTCTTCAAAATTCTGAAGATAGCGGGGATAAAATATAGGGAGCTAAAGGTTATTTACAACTTGAACAAAAACCAGATAGCAGTTATGAGAGTTTAAGGTCATGAGAGTGAGCACTTGAGATGGGAATGAACCAGGGTTGTATCCTACCCCTGGTGTTATTCAATCCAGAGCAAGGACATCGTGTTATGACTTAAACTGTGCGCAATAGGCTGCATGATGCGCAACTTCACTCCCGACGTCCATGGTGAGGTCCATCTTTGCAACCACGACACCATGCAGTGCGGTACAGATGCGCCCAACAACATGTTGAATGAACTGCTCAGGACTGGTATCACGTTCTCTTCACCGATCAGTGTCTCACGTTCTCTTCACCGATCAGTGTCGCATCTACCTTCAACCAGACAATCGTCGGAGATGTGTTTGGAGGCAACCCAGTCAGGCTGAACGCCTTAGACGCACTGTCCAGCAAGTGCAGCAAGGTGAAGGTTCCCTGCAGTTTTGGGGTGGCATTATGTTGGACCGACGTATGCCGCTGGTGGTCATGGAAGGTGCCATAAAGGTTGCACGACACCAAATGCCATCCTCCGAGCGATAGTGCAACCATATTGGCGAGGCATTCATCTTCATGGATGACAATTCACTCCGTCTTTGTGCACATCTTGTGAAGCACTTCCTTCAGGATATCGACATCGCTTGACTCGAGTGGCCAGCATCTTCTCCAGACCTGAACCCTATCAAACATGCCTGGGATAGATTGAAAAGAGCTGTTTATGAATGACCATACCCACCAACCACTCTGAGGGATCTACACTGACTCACTGTTGAGGAGTGGGACAATCTGGACCAACAGTGCCTTGATGAACTTGTGGATAGTATGCCACGACAAATACAGGCCTGCATCGATGGAAGAGGATGTGCTACTGGGTATTAGAGGTCTGGTGTGTACAACAATCTGGACAATCACCTCTGAAAGTCTCGCTGTACGGTGATACAATGTGCAATGTCTGGTTTTTATGAGATATAAAAAGGCCGAAAAGATGTTTATGATGATCTCTATTCCAATTTTCTGTACAGGTTCTGGAACTCTCGGAACTGAGGTGATGCAAAATGTTTTTGAAGTGTGTATTATGGAGATGCTTCATGAACTCAAATGGGAATCCCTGGAGGGAAGACAATGTTCTTTATATGAGGCATTATTGCACAAATTTAGAGAACTGGCATTTGAAACTGATTGCAGATCAATTCTGCTGCTGTCAATGAACATTTCCTATAAGGACCACAAAAATAAGATGAAGAAATTTAGCACTCATACAGAGCCTTATAGACAGTTGCTTTTTCCCCTCGCTCTACCTGTGAATGAAACAGGAAAGGAAATGACTAATAGTGATGTGTGGTACCATCTGCCATGCACAGTACACTGGCTTGTGAAGTATATATGTAAATGTAGATACCCAATCCTAGGAGTGATGCAATCCATGTCAATGGGTGCATGGCATGTATGACATATATCATTAACAGAGTCTCAAGAATATTGGACGACCTTCCTGAGTAATTAGACTCGCACTATGTGGGGTTCTATGACGTCGACAGAATGTAGCCACACTTCTTGTGAGATTGAAGTGGAGAACACGGAACAAGAAAAAAACAAAAACTGAGGGACATCATGAGGCCGCAAACACTTGAAGTTGGAATTCATGAAAACTGTTTCCGCAACTTTATCATGTAATAGACTAGTGCAAGATGTGGAAACTGCCACAGATATGCTGAAACTGGTGATGATTAAATCCTTGTCTGGGGCTCATAAGAGAAAACTTCCCAAACTAAAAGATCTTCAACAAAAGACTTCCAAAAAAAGACTGTCTCAGAGTGAAGGGGGTAAACAGATCACTTCCACTTCCAACACACGAAACAAGAGAACAAAGGAGGAGTCTAATACTCCAATTTGTCAGGATGATCACAGCTAGATAAAGCTGAGGCAGGGAAGGGAGTAGGGAAACAGGCCTATATTATTGCAGTCCCTGTTCTTAGGATGGCAGTTACCCAACAGGGATATCCATTGGTCAACAACAGCCTGCAGCAGATCGAGCTTGTTCATGTGGCTCTAATTGGGAAGACTGGGGGCAGGACACTAGTCCAGCAACCGAATTCAGCATAGTCTATCTGGATAAAGATGCTTTTTATCTTTGTCTGTGAGGGGATGTGAACAGAGGATTGGCTGAAGGAGAGGGTGCCCAAGATACCACTGTGGGAGGAGACAAAGCTGCTGTTGAAGACAGCATCTGAGCTCTTCAAGACTGCATCATAGGTATCAATTTAAGTACCAAAACCTCCTTAGGTATCAAAACCTCAAAAGACTCTGTTTGAGAAAATAAGGGCAAAGAACCAGGAGGTCACAACAGAGGACTGGAGGTAATCTCTTGAAAGGTTGTAACGAATGGCCAAACCGTTGTGATGGAAGTTTGTGAAAAATCCCTGAGGACAATGCAGGAACATGACCGGAGATTGTACACAGGGTTCTCACAAGTAACCATCAGGGTAATCACAGACAATGGGATTGACCATGGCAGTAACATGGAGACTGCAAGTGTTGCACATAATCCTGCAACACAGTAAAGGAGCAACTGCCACCCCATGTCATCTGGGAAGACAGAAGATGAGTGTGACCCTGATCCAGGAACCATATTTATATAAGGGCGACATTTGAGGTATCAGAGGAACTGGAGGTAGTGATTTATACTAGGGTAAAACTGAAGAACTCCAGAACATGCTTTTATGAAAACAATGGAATTTTATTTTTCCTGATGGCTGAGTTTTGTTCCAGGGACTTGTGAGCATCAGGATGAAATGCGCGAGACAGAAAGCACGTGGGAAATTGAATTGTGTGAGCAACAGCTACACCAACAGCAGTGGTGAGTACCTATTTGAATTTTTACACAAAAGCAACCTAGAAGTTCTGAACTGAGGCAGGGAAGCTACATTCAGGATGATAAGAAAGAAGGCAGGAAGTAACTGACATAACTTTTGTGTCCATTGTAATGGGCAGCTAAGTCAAGAAATGGCATGTGGAATTGGAGCCATTCTTACCTGACAACATGTATATTATGTATGGGGTCAAAATGGCTGCTAAACAGACAATGGTCTACAGGAATCCTAGCAAAACAGAATGGGATTCATAAGATAGACCTTAACTCACACTTAACTGAAATCAGAACTTTGAAACGGAATCCAGTAGGGTTTCAGGAAATGTCGGATGCAGTGACTTCTGCCATTATGACCTCTCATTTAGAAAACTGCCAAATCACCAATAAGTGCACAGACAACAATGTGCCTTGGTGGAACAATAACCTGGAATTGCAAAGAAGACAGTTCAACCTAGAAGAAGGAAAGGCCAAAGGGCAAAATATCAGGGGGTCCTTACCAAACACAACATTGCAATCAAGTATGCAAAACTATTATTCCTATTACATCTGTCGGTTAAAATATAGGCAGCAGAAAGAATATGCACGGTAAAAACTGGAAATGACTGGATACCTTTAGGATCTCCTGAACCCCAAACCAATGGAGGATAAATAGAGGAATGGTTGGGGAAATGCTGGTTGACTATACAATAACTTCCAGCTGCTTATATATCAATGTAACAATTAGGGTAGGGAGCAGTGGAAGAATGAACCATGACACAGTGGAGGGGACATAGCCTGGTTTACTAACAGTTTGAAAACAGATGAAGGTACTGGTTCCAGGTTATATGGGATATAGCTTAGACTAGAGTGCAGTCTCTCTAGAGAAGCTGGCCATGGTACTCCAGGGGGAAACATCCACTATCAGGGTATGTGCGGAGAAGAATTTGCATAGGCACTACAAAGACTGTAGCATTTACATTTATTCAGACAGCGAAGCAGCTCTGATATTTTTATCTGCCCTTACACCAAGAACAAAGATCATTGCAGAACGCCACAAAGTCCTTGTGAGACTAAGAGAAAGCAACAGGGTAAGTCTGCTGTCAGTATCTGACTACTCAGGAATCTGTGGCAATGAACAAGCTGATACACTGTCCAGGGTGGGTGCCACAGCTGTTTTTTGAACTGGAACCTGTCCTAACCATCACATAGGCAATGATTAAATCAAAACTATGAAACTAGATCACAAGGCAGCATGCTGAATATAGACCATGTTTTTTTAAAAAAGTTTTGTAATTCTTGTGTCACACAGGAGACAGACTAAACTTACAGTAGCATTAATGACAGGCCATGGGAACTTTAAGAAAGAAAGAAAGAAAGAAACACACACACACACACACACACACACACACACACACACACACACTTGGGTATAGAAAAAAAGCCCCTATGTATAAGATGTATGGGAAAGGTGACAAAACCACACCACACAATCCTCCAATGCGAAGCACACAATCCTCCAAAATATTTGCATCAAGTCCTGAAGAAATTGTATCTAATTAAGAACTAGTAAACAACCTCCTACTGACTGGCTTTACTATAAGGAATGAAATCACACTATAAGCCGGGTTTTGATGTGGGCAATAGTGTGCTATGGCCGCTGTTTTTTATGTCTCTATTCATATCAAATCAAATCAGTAGTCAGGTTATTTGGGCTATAACTGACAATGGGAGAAGTGAAGCAGACAAAATACATACTGTTTCCTGAAAGTACTTGTCTGTAGTGAAGCTTTATAAGCAAGTGAAACATATCTGATAAACAGTTTAGACAAGAAGAGAATAGAAGCTTTTGAAATGTGATGCTATAGAAGAATGCTGAAGGTTACAATGATATATCAGATCACTAATGGAGAGGTACAGATTAAAGTTTAGGAAAAATGAAATTTGTAGCACAGCTTGACTCAAAGAAGGAATCGGATGATAGTACACATCCTGATGTCTCAAGGAATCAAATTTGGTAATGGAGGTTCAAAAATGAAGAGGGAGACTACAGCCAGAAGACAGTAAAATGGAACTAAACTGGTTCAAATGGATGCAGGCTGCAACAATTTTGTAGAGATGAGAGTCTTCCACGTGCTAGACCAGCATGAAACCTGTTTATAGGGAACTGAAATGACGGCCAAGATAAAAGTTCAAAATAAAAAAAACAGAAAGGGAATATAGAGACCAAAACCAAAACAAACGGTGGAAACAAACAGACAAATAATAAAGAGATACAAAACACATGAAAGCTACAAATACAACAGAGGTAATTGTGGGAGAAAAACATAGCAAGGATGATGACAACCAAAACTTCTCTAATCATGCCCAGGTTATCTTCCAGACCCAAGTAAGTGTTAGGAAAAAGATTTCAAGTTTGGTAATAATGAAATTCTGTAATTGAAACCTATAGAAACCCACATTTGCTCGGTTGTTGTAAAAATACCATGTCCTGCAACATGTTGTACAATATGCTCTGTCCTATTATCAATGCAGCCTACCATGGATTCTTCTACTGTGCCAACCTCTTGATCTCATAACACTTGCAACCTAAGTCATCAATTATTTGTTGTATCTATTCCGATCTCCTCCTTTCTTTAGTGTTTTTACCCTCTATAGCTCCCTCTAGTTCCAAGGAAGTTATTCCCTGATATCTTAAATGTCTGATTTCCTTGTTCTTTGGTCTTGTCAGTGTTTTCCACAGGTTCATTGTCGTTAGTCATCAAGTCAGTCAGGCAGCAGTAACTGACCGAGACACAAGCAGGAACAGGGAAGTAACTGCTTTTGTGACATTAAAAAGTTCCTAACCAGAAGAGAAATTTATAATATTATCTGTATGCTTTAATAGTTTAGTATCTTGAGTTTCTGCGTGTAAATTTAATATCTAATAGTTCTCACATTTTTGTTTGCATTGGAAAGTAAGCCGATTTTGCAACATCACAAGTTCCTAATCAGGGGCAAATTATCTAGTTTCACCTGAATGCTTCAGTAATTAGGTTTTTGAATATCTGTGTATTATTAGACACAGTTCCTGCATTTTCGTTAGGGTCTACATTAGAGTTGCGCAGCACGTGCTGATAGTCCCTTTATCTGCATAGTTTAGTTTTCCACGGTCTTTGGTACGGACAGGGACTGCATTTGTTGTGTGCGGATGCGAGCCGAGTTGGTGACACTTCGCTCTCAGCTTCAGGCTGTGATGGCTTCGGTTACACAGCTTGAGGCTGCAGTGGATGGGCATCACTGTTGTGGGCCAGCCATGGGGATCTGACGGTCATCCAGCACATCAGAGTCCTCCGATTGGTCCTCACGAGTGGCCAGCCCAGTTACTGCTCGCACTGAGGTTGACTCCTCACCTGTGGTTGAGTGGGAGGTTGCCCCAGGGTGAAGCAGGTGGCAAAAGACTTCCCAGGCAGCTGCATGTAAGGCCTCCCCTGTTTGCCTGACAAACAGATTCCAGGTGCTGTCTGTGGCTGACACTGTCGCTGAGCCAGATGCTGTCGTCTCTCCTGTTTCAGAGGAAACCACTCACCCTGCAAGATTCGGGCAATCACAGAGGGTGGAGTTACTGGTAGTTGGGAGCTCCAATGTTAGTTGTGTTATGGGGACATGGCTGCCAAGAAAGGAAAGAAAACCAATGTGCACTCTGTGTGCATACCAGGTGGACTCATTCCAGATGTGGAAAGGGTCCTCCCGGATGCCATGAAGAGCACAGGGTGCAGCCAACTGCACGTGGTTGCTCACGTCAGTACCAATGATTTGTGTCACTTTGGATCAGAATAGATTCTCTCTGGTTCTGAGCAGCTAACAGAAGTGGTAAAGGCAGCCAGTCTTTCTTGCAAGATGAAAGCAGAGCTGACCATTTGCAGCATAGTCGACAGGACCGATTGCGGACCTCTGGTACAGAGCCGAGTGGAGGGTCCAAATCAGAGGCTCAGACGGTTCTGCAACCATGTAGGCTGTAGATTCCTTGACTTGTGCCGAAGGGTGGCTGGGTTTCGGGTTCCACTGAATATGTCAGGTGTCCACTATATGCAGGAGGCGGCTACACAGGTAGCAGGGGCTGTGTAGCGTGGACTGGGTGGTTTTTTAGGTTATAGGGTCTTGGGAAAACACAAGAAGGGTTTCAGTCACATAGGGTGCAGGCCAAACACAGGAAGAACGTAGATACAGGAACCATTGGTATGGCAGTTGTAAAATTGTTGTAGCTGTGTTGGGAAAGTACCAGAGCTCCAAGCGCTAATAGAAAGCACTGATGCTCAAATCGTTATGGGCACTGAAAGCTGGCTAAAGCTGGAGATAAGTTCAGCCGAAATTTTTAAAGAACCTAACTGTGTTCCAAAAGTTTAGGCTAGACACAGTTAGCGGTGGCGCGTTTGTTGCTGTTAGAAGTAGCTTAGCTTGTCACGAAATTGAAGTAGATAGTTCCCGTCAGTTAGTACGGGCAGAGGTCATTGCTGGCAACCAGAATATAATAATTGGATCCTTTTACCAACATCCCAATTCAGATGATATAGTTACTGAAAGGTTCAAAGAAAGCTTGAGTCTGATTTCAAACACGTACACGACTCATATGATTATAGCTGGTGGTGACTTTAATCTACCCTCGATATGATGGTGAAAATACATGTTTAATTCTGGAGGTATGCATAAAATATCATCCGAAGTTGTGCTAAACGCATTCTCTGAAAATTATTTTGGGCAGTTAGTTCATGAGCCCACACGAATAGTAAACAGTTGTGAAAACACGCTTGACCTCTTAGCAGCAAATAATCCTGAGTTAATAACGAGCATCAAAACTGATACAGGGATTGGTGAACACTGGGTTGTCGTAGCGAGAATGAATACTGTAATCCCAAAATCTTCCAAAAATAAACGAAAAATATACCTATTCAAAAAAGCAGATAAAAATTCACTTGAGGCCTTCCTGAGAGACAATCTCCACTCATTCCAAATTAATAATGCAAGTGTAGACCAGATGTAGCTTGAATTCAAAGAAATAGTATTGGCAGCAATTGAGAGATTAACAAACTATGGAGCTGATCCTCCTTGGTACACAAAACGGGTTAGAACACTGTTGCAGAAACAAAGAAACAAACATGCCAAATTTAAACAGACCCAAAATCCCCAAGATTGGCGATCTTTTACAGAATCTCAAAATTTAGCACGACTTCAATGCGAGATGCTTATAACAGTCTCTACAATGAAACTTTGTTTCAAAACCTGGCAGAAAATACAGAGAGATTCTGGTTGTATGTGAAGTATGTTAGTGGCAAGAAACAATCAATGCCTTCTCTGCGTGATAGCAATGGAGATACTATCGAAGACAGTGCTGCCATAGCAGAGTTATTAAACACAGCCTTTTGAAATGCCTTCACAAAAGAAAACGAAGTAAATACTCCAGAATTCGAATCGAGAACAGTTGCCAACATGAGTAACTAGCAGTAAATATCCTCGGAGAAGTGAAGCAACTTAAATCACTTAATAAAAGCAAGTCTTCTGGTCCAGGTTGCATACCAATTAGGTTCCTTTAGGAGTATGCTGATGCATTAGCTCCATACTTAACAATCATATACAACCGTTTGCTCGACAGAAGATCCGTACCCAAAGACTGGAAAGTTGCACAGATCACACTAATATTCAAGAAAGCTAGCAGGAGTAATCCACTAAATTACAGGCCCATATCATTAACGTCGGTATGCAACACGATTTTGGAACATATATTGTGTTCAAACATTATCAATTACCTCAAAGAAAACTGTGTATTGTCACACAGTCAACATGGGTTTAGAGAACATCGTTCCTGTGAAACACAACTAGCTCTTTATTCACATGATGTGTTGAGTGCTACTGATAACGGATTTCAGATCGATTCTCGATTTCTGGAAGGCTTTTAACACTGTACCACACAAGTGGCTTGTAGAGAAATTGCACGCTTATGGAATATTGTCTCAGTTATGTGACTGGATTTGTGATTTCTTGTCAGAGAGGTCACAGTTTGTAGTAATTGACGGAAAGTTATCGAGTAAAACAGAAGTGATTTCTGGCGTTCCCCAAGGTAGTGTTATGGGCCCTTTGCTTTTCCTTATGTATATAAACGATTTGGGAGACAACCTGAGCAGCCGTCTTAGGTTGTTTGCAGATGACGCAGTCGCTTATCGACTAATAAAGCCATCAGAAGATCAAAACAAACTGCAAAACGATTTAGAAAAGATATCTAAATGGTGCAAAAATTGGCAGTTGACCCTAAATAACGAAGTGTGAGGTCATCCACATGAGTGATAAAAAGAATCCATTAAGCTTCGGTTATACGGTGAATCAGTCTAATCTAAATGCCATAAATTCAACTAAATACCTAGGTATTAAAATTACGACCCACTTAAATTGGAAGGAACAAACAGAAAATGTTGTGAGGAAGGCAAACCAAAAACTGCATTTTATTGGCAGGGCACTTAGAAAATGTAACAGATCTACTAAGGAGACTGCTTACACTACACTTGTCTGTCCTCTTTTAGAATACTGCTGCACGTTGTGGGATCCTTATCAGATAGGACTGACGGAGTACATCGAAAAAATTCAAGGAAGGGCAGCACGTTTTGTATTATTGCAAAATGTGAGAGAGAGTGTCACAGAAATGATACAGGATTTGGGCTGGACATCATTAAAAGAAAGGCGTTTTTCGTTGCGATGGAATCTTCTCACGAAATTCCAATCACCAACTTTTTCCTCCGAATGCGAAAATATTTTGTTGAAACTGACTACATAGGGAGAAATTATCACCACGATAAAAAAAAGGGAAATCAGAGCTCGTACAGTAAGATATAGGTATTTGTTCTTTGCTTATGCTATACGAGATTTGAATAATAGAGAATTGTGAAGGTGGTTCAATGAACCCTCTGCTAGGCACTTACGTGATTTGCAGAGTATCCATGTAGATGTAGAATGCTTTTTAAAAGTTAAAGAAGAAAGGTTCTGCTTAAATGTCAGTTATGTAAATTATTAAAACTCTTAACTTACCTGTGAGATGAACATCTCTTCTCTTTTAATTTGTGGGGTATTTCTATCACCTTGTTCATTTACTTGAGGTCCAGGGTCACATATACCATTTGCTGTGCCCTGGTTTATTCTGCACGTCTTCCCTGATCTACAAGAAAGAAAATTTATTATAATCCCAGAAATCAATGAAGTACGGACTTGTTAAAATATCAAAAAACTAATCGGGAATTGTTATGACAAGAAAACATGTATGATTTATTCTATTTTACAATAAGTATTGTACCACACTAACACAAATAATAAGATGAGAAAGATAAATAAGGGTCCATGTCATGCATAAAATTAACTGAATATGGGAAACATTTACATCCACAACTAGGACTAGGAAATCAGAAAAAATAGGATTTCAATATTACAGAAAATATAGTGATTAAAAAGAAACCAATTACAACAGGTGTTCCCGTCACATTTTTTACTATTAATATAATGTATTATGGGGTTTGGAGTTTCACACTGAGATAGAAATGTTTTCTGATTGATAAATTTCATTTTAAAGTTGTTCTGGGATGCTGCATACTGCAGGCCACAACCACAAACACTGCACCACTCAGTTCATATAATTTGTGTACATGACAATGATTTGCAGAATAAGATTTACTGACTCATCACCGCACAGTCTAAACCGCTAAGGACAGAAACCAGAAATTTGGAGAGGGTATTGACCTTGCACTGATTGATCTTACACTTTAGGTAGGGATTTTTTTGAAATGTCACCCCTAAGATGGTGAAACAGGGTATGAAAGTTTTTTTTCCAAATGTCTCGTTACTAAAGTAATTTTGAAGCTAGAACTATGAAAATTGGTATTTGGTTTCTCAGTCACAAATAAACAAATATATTTTTCAGCATTTTTGAAATTTAAACCACTAATGGGGTAAAATAGTGAATGAAAGTTTTTTTTAAAAATAAATTATTATTAAAGTACTATTGAAACATTTTTAAAGCTATATCTATAAAAATTGGTATTGGAGTTCTGAGTTGAAAATTGAAGAAAAATATTTGTTTTTGTTTTTGGGAACATCAACCCCTAAAGTGGTGAAATAGAGGATAAAAATCATTATGGAAATATTTCATTGCACAAGTATTTGGACACTAAGTTTATGAAAATTTGTATTTAGCCTGTCTATTAGAAATAAAAAAAAAGTGTTTCACTCTTTTTGGAAATTCAAACCTAAGGGTGTGAAATAGGGTGTGAAAAGTTCTACAAAAACATTTCATTGTGATAGCATTTTTGAAGCTAAATCTGTGAAAATTTGTATTTGGCTTCTCCATTAGAAATCTAAAAAAATGTGTTTCACTGTTTTTGGAAATTCAGCCCCTAATGTGATGAAAATTTTAAGAACATATTTCATTATATTAAAAAATTTTAATAGTTAAATCTATGGAAACTGCTGTTTCATTTCTTGGTTAATATAACGAAATAGGAGAGGAAAGTTTCTACGGAAATGTCACCACAAGAGCGCAAAAGGCACGATTAACAAAGACTATGGACTCCCACTACCAGAATCACTTTTTGGTCAGAAGTGCATTCAGGGAAGACCATGCTTATATGGCCTTAATTAGAATGTGTTGTAATTTGTGAACAACATAAAATTTGACTACAGAATTTAAAAAAAATCTTTGTACACCATACAGTGTACGAGAGCAAAGAAGTGGGTGCTAAGCTAGTATTACATATACAGGGTGTCTTCGAAAAACACCAACGAGTCTTAGGGACCGGTCCTTCACAATCACAATAAAACAAGAAAAAATGTAGACTCTAAAACACATACCTTCCAAGAGCTATGAGCACTTTTTCAGTACAAGAGATGTGTTTCACATTAGCGAAGATGAACAAGTGCTCACAGATCTTAAGGTGCGCATTTTGGAGCCCATGTTTTCTAGGCTTTTTTTCTTGTTTTGGTATACGGAACCTGCCTCAAAAGCTGGTTGCAGATTTTCTTTTATTTTTATTATTATTATTATCTTTTTTTTGGGGGGGGGGGGGGGATATAACAAACTACATGCATTCTATGGCATCAGAAGTCTCCCTAAGGATCCACAGTAACTTGATGTGATGCTAGGGGGCAGTCCCTTCCAGGAGAACGAAGCGTGAAGAGAAAGCACGGTGTGAGTTGAGCAGTCATTCAGGATGGATGTTACCCAGCTTGACGAGCACTCTCATGTAAAGATTGCATATCACCGTGGAAGGAATGCGTGACAATGCCACAAGGAGCTTGTGCAAACGATAGGAAATGCTGCTCTACTGTACTGAACAGTTGCTCGGTGGGTAGATGCATTCACGGGTGGTAGAGCTGCAATGCCTGACATGCACCGATCCAGGCAGCCTGTCAGTGTGCACATAAATTATGCTTGTATTCAGATGATCCAATGCTTGGAGAATGATGCAGTAGGAATTACAGTGCAATACTGGTATTGAGAATACAACAATCTACAGGATTTTACTCAATGTGCTACACCTGTGTAAAGTTGCTGCAAAATGGGTGCCTCATGCACTAAGTGAAGTGGAAAAGTGGACACAATATTAAACTTGTGGCGGGCATCTAGTGCATTATGAGAAGGACGGAGGCAATATGCTTGCAAGAATCATAGTCACAGATTGATTTGGGCCAGGGCCTACGAGCCAGAACTGAAATGCCAGTCTGTGGAATGGCGTCATTCAGGTTTGCCATGCAGGCAGAAATTTCATTACAATCTCTCATCTGTCAAGTTAATGTTCATCATGGCCTATGATATTAGAGAAGTGATTATGTGACATTTCATCCTACATGGACAACCTAATAATGCATTGTACTACTGTCGCACTTTCCTGGAATGACAACTACAATGGGCTATTTTGGAGAAACATCCCGAGTGTCTACGTGATGCATTAATTCTTCAGGACAATGTGAAAGACCATAAGGCAGCATGCGCACAGAATCTACTCATGCAGTGGGGGTGGGAAGTACTGGAGCAGCCTCCATATTCACCAGACTTATCATCTTGCGATGATGACTTCATACCAAAAGAGAGAGAGAGAGAGAGAGAGAGAGAGAGAGAGAGATTGATGGCTTTCACAATTATGTCAGTGCGGAAGTACATTACATCCAAACTCCTGTAGGAATCAAAGTGAACTGGCAGCACGAGGAGAATGGGATGCGTATGACAGGATGTGAATTTGGGGCAGATGGGAAGCATGCCAGGAGAGCCGAGGTGGTCAAGGTGACCATTTGTGTTGTGCAGGAAATAGGGTTTTGAGTTCTCGTCCAGCATAAACATTTACCTGTCATCTTTGGTTTACTTCAAAGCCTGAATGTGGTTGATGTCATTGGTGTCTCTCAATCCACATGACTAACGAATGAGAAGCAGATCTCCAAATAACAGGTGCACACTCAGTGTAATGAAGTTGGCTGCATAAATTATCATACAGGTAGTAAATTAAGACATTTCTAAAAATCACTAGGTAGAAGTGCTCAAAAGATTGGCAGTTTTATTTCAAGACATTATGGTATTGACTAAATGCAGAAAGAAAGTTGGTAACTTCTGACATAAATAACGAAAATTACGTTCTATCAAAAGTATATTTTGTATTCAGACACATATTCATGATGCCTTTATCATAGGGGCCACATGGCAGGTCATTTCTCAACTTGCAATACACCTTTGGAATTGCAATATAAGGCTACCCAATATCTTTGGCAGCTTATATGAAGCATCTGACAGTACCATGGGCAGTATCCATTAACAGGCACTGAAATCTTATGGTATTATGCATGTAGTTTGCGACTGGCTGGTATCCAACCCATATAGCAAAAAAGTTTTATTTTTAGTAGTACCTTTTGTGGGCTGGTTAGTTACATCAACTACCTTTCAGTCTATCCACAGCACATGCCTAATTCCAATGTTTTTGGAGCAGCTATTTGATGTGTACAATAGTTTGCACTATCTCACTGACCTTGCTACCGCCGTGGCAGGTCTAACGGATAACCAGAGGAATGTTCAACAACTGCTCACCTAACAACAGATGTGAATACATATCAAATAGTATAGGGACAATCCTTTTTCTTTCCCTTGGGAAAACTGTAGTGTGGGCACACAAAGTGAAAGAAATACAATTTCTGCTCAAAATACTCTATTATTTGCACATTTTACATTTTTTGCACCACAGGACAAGATCTACATCTACATCTACATTTATACTCCGCAAGCCACCCAACGGTGTGTGGCGGAGGGCACTTTACGTGCCACTGTCATTACCTCCCTTTCCTGTTCCAGTCACGTATGGTTCGCGGGAAGAACGACTGTCTGAAAGCCTCTGTGCGCGCTCTAATCTCTCTAATTTTACATTCGTGATCTCCTCGGGAGGTATAAGTAGGGGGAAGCAATATATTCGATACCTCATCCAGAAACGCACCCTCTCGAAACCTGGCGAGCAAGCTACACCGCGATGCAGAGCGCCTCTCTTGCAGAGTCTGCCACTTGAGTTTGTTAAACATCTCCGTAACGCTATCACGGTTACCCCAATAACCCTGTGACGAAACGCGCCGCTCTTCTTTGGATCTTCTCTATCTCCTCCGTCAATCCGATCTGGTGCGGATCCCACACTGATGAGCAATACTCAAGTATAGGTCGAACGAGTGTTTTGTAAGCCACCTCCTTTGTTGATGGACTACATTTTCTAAGGACTCTCCCAATGAATCTCAACCTGGTACCCGCCTTACCAACAATTAATTTTATGTGATCATTCCACTTCAAATCTTTCCGCACGCATACTCCCAGATATTTTACAGAAGTAACTGCTACCAGTGTTTGTTCCGCTATCATATAATCATACAATAAAGGATCCTTCTTTCTATGTATTCTCAATACATTACATTTGTCTATGTTAAGGGTCAGTTGCCACTCCCTGCACCAAGTGCCTATCCGCTGCAGATCTTCCTGCATTTCGCTACAATTTTCTAATGCTGCAACTTCTCTGTATACTACAGCATCATCCGCGAAAAGCCGCATGGAACTTCCGACACTATCTACTAGGTCATTTATATATATTGTGAAAAGCAATGGTCCCATAACACTCCCCTGTGGCACGCCAGAGGTTACTTTAACGTCTGTAGATGTCTCTCCATTGAGAACAACATGCTGTGTTCTGTTTGCTAAAAACTCTTCAATCCAGCCACACAGCTGGTCTGATATTCCGTAGGCTCTTACTTTGTTTATCAGACGACAGTGCGGAACTGTATCGAACGCCTTCCGGAAGTCAAGGAAAATGGCATCTACCTGGGAGCCTGTATCTAATATTTTCTGGGTTTCATGAACAAATAATGCGAGTTGGGTTTCACACGATCGCTGTTTCCGGAATCCATGTTGATTCCTACATAGTAGATTCTGAGTTTCCAAAAACGACATGATACTCGAGCAAAAGACATGTTCTAAAATTCTACAACAGATCGACGTCAGAGAGATAGGTCTATAGTTTTGCGCATCTGCTCGACGACCCTTCTTGAAGACTGGGACTACCTGTGCTCTTTTCCAATCATTTGGAACCTTCTGTTCCTCTAGAGACTTGCGGTACACGGCTGTTAGAAGGGGGGCAAGTTCTTTCGCGTACTCTGTGTAGAATCGAATTGGTATCCCGTCAGGTCCAGTGGACTTTCCTCTGTTGAGTGATTCCAGTTGCTTTTCTATTCCTTGGACACTTATTTCAATGTCAGCCATTTTTTCGTTGGTGCGAGGATTTAGAGAAGGAACTGCAGTGCGGTCTTCCTCTGTGAAACAGCTTTGGAAAAAGGTGTTTAGTATTTCAGCTTTACGCTTGTCATCCTCTGTTTCAATGCCATCATCATCCCAGAGTGTCTGGACATGATGTTTCGAGCCACTTACTGATTTAACGTAAGACCAGAACTTCCTAGGATTTTCTGTCAAGTCGGTACCTAGTATTTTACTTTCGAATTCACTGAACGCTTCACGCATAGCCCTCCTTACGCTAACTTTGACATCGTTTAGCTTCTGTTTGTCTGAGAGGTTTTGGCTGCGTTGGTGTGAACTAACTAAATATTACAGCACATGTATGTTAGTCTTGCCTTTGTTATCATTATAGGCAGAGCACAAGCGTGGGGGATGAAACTGGATAATACTTGTTACTATCAAAGACAGAGAAAAGAAATCAAACTAATCACTGTAGCCACTGTAATCAACTCAGGAAAACCTCAGATAACATTAATCAGTATGCCCATGCAGATTTGGTACAGATGCTAGGGTGTGAGAAGGCCAATATGTGAAGTGCTGCCCACTTCAGCATCAGTGCTTTATTCATTGCACATGGGTTATTGATTCTTCCTTGTGACTGGCATCTCCTTGTATGATCTCAGACCAGTCCTTTACTACCATACTATTTGCGAGTACTCTGGGAGAACAAGAATTGTAGTGTAACAGATATGCTCCTGTTAAATAAATTTTTATAACACGGCTTACTATATAGTGATATCACATCCGATCAAGAAGCAAGCTTCAAAAAATAGAAATGTATATTGGATTTCACTACTGAAGTTTCAAGAACTGTTCCACTAATCTAATCATGAAGTGAGTGAGCAATAGCATTCACTCAAGCTTTAGCAGTACGGTCAATGTTGGTGGGTCTTGAGAAAGGCTATAAGGTGTCAATATCAAACTGCTGGTAGGTAGGCCTAGTTTGTGCTTTCTGTTGAAGTTGTAATCAATAAAATAATTTGAAACAAGCTTCCTTTAAGTTTATGTGTCCTCTGAAAGAATCCATTCTGGTGTTTTTTTGGTGCAAGAATTGACTCAATAAGGTAGTGCTACTTTGCGTTTCAGGTTTTGTACCTGAGGGAACATTCTGTCAACTGTCAAGGGCCATCAAGCAGCAAAAGTTCGAAAGGGATGATGTTTATTAACATGGACATTATTTCAAGTAAAGTTACATAAAAATGTTTATGCTGATAAGCCAAAACGTTATGACAACTGCCCACCATGTCATTGGATGCTGCCTAGTGGTGGTGTGTGCATGTGATGTGGTAACAAGAGTATGTAAGCAGAGCAGACACAACCAAGGTATCGCCCTAGCAAAGATACATGCTACAAATATGAAAATCCACTGAGAAAAGCAACTATAACAAAGGGCACATTATTATTACACACCGCATATGAATGAGTATCTCAAAAATGGTAACCTGGTTGAATGTTCACATGCTACTACTGTGAATATCTACAGAAAGAGATGTTATGATTTGGCATGGCCAGAACCCCACCAACTTTTCAATGGTTTCTCAAAGAACTCATGAGGTCTGTGCATGGCTGTACCAACTATATTGATGATATTGTAGCAGTTTGGAAAAGTGCCGCTTCTTTCAGTCTTCTATGATTTATCTTGGGTTCATGGTCTCTAGTGCTGGTATCAAACCTCATCATCAGAATGTCTCTGTCATCGTGGCTCTTCCACGTCCTACATCAGTCAAGGAACGGTCTTGTTACATAAGGGGACATCTTTCAAGTGGTTGCAGGTGTGTGAAATGGTGTTTGCCAAACTCAAGTCTATGTTACAATCGGCAACTTTCCTCATAACCTATCAACAGGGTCAACATTTAGTATCAGCAACAGATGTGTCCCAGAATGGCCTGGGGACAGTGTTAGGTCATAAACATTCTGATGGCACCAAGCGGCCTACTGCATACGTATCGAAGATGCTTAATTCGACTCAGATTAGATATTCACAAATAGAGAAAGAAGCTCTCGCCATTGTTTATGCCTTAAAGAACTTTCATGTTTTCCTGTATGGGGTAGAATTCCAACTCATCACTGAACATGAGTCGTTAGTAACGATGAATTCTCTCTGTCACCCTGGCAGCCCTGTAAAAAAACATTTCTATCAAAGGATTTCTGGCAATGCTGGTCTCTGATAACAGCCCTCAGTTTGTGTCACAAGAGTTTGCCTACTTCTGCAACACCTGTGGTATTCACATTTTTGCCCTGCCCTTCCACCTGCAGTCCAATGGTGAGACCGAAATGTTCGTTAGAAGAATCAAAATGCAAATGAAAAAAATTGTGACTTGGTACCTGTACGACATTGCCTTGGATCAATTTCTGTCCTATCAGTTCCTATCGCTTCACACCATTCGGCGACAACAGCCCCGCCGAACTGCTCCATGGGTGCCAACCCCGGACACTCCTGCAAGCTCCTTTGGCTCAGCCAGGGATGCTGACCCATGCAGCCATCATCCTGTTTTCAGCCCGGGGTGGCTGTCTGGGCATGTGAGTTTGGTTGTCACCCAGAATGGATTCCCGCCATTATCTCCTGTTACCCACAGCTGCCGTCTGCTATGGCCATATGGAAGAGGGCCTCTGTGCATGTCATTATGACCAATTGCACCTGTGTGTGGATGACTGGACATCCCCAACCAGGACACTGATGTTGCCACACCAGCCTGCGTCACTTGATGGATTATAGGATGCGGCCGGGTCCCTGCCACATTATATGAAGGGCCCCTTGACTGGTGGATGAACCTGGTGCAGCTTCTCCAATATCGCTACCAGTATTGATGCAGCCACCGTCCACACTGGAGTCACCTTCTCTGCTTCGGCCACCAAATGAGGGGGCACCACCACCATCAGGCCCTGGACCTGACATGGATACGGAGCTCGCACCGATGTCACCCATCCTACCATACGGGTTGACAAAGGATGGTGGACTGCACTGCTGCCTTCACCCCAAGCACTTCAAACCACACGCCCCAGTATCAGCACATCATCTCAGTCACAGCCTCGTGGAGGAAGATGCCACGGACATCTTGTGAATCTGAGCTGTTCCCCAAAGGAAGAGGAATGAAGTAATGCCAACAGGTGTTGTTGATATACCTCAATGGGGACAGCCAAAAATGTGTGCCTCTACCGGACTCGAACCCAGGATCTCCTGCTTGCATGGCAACACCTGTCGGCAGCTGAGCGTTTCAATTAATTATTATTTATTCTAAGAGGATCTGATGGTCATCAATGGTATCTTATTTCGAGAAAAGTTACTATCTTCATATATAGTTAAAGGCTACCCGGCCATTGACCTTTGTCTGTGCGAATGCGCACAGGTTGCCTGAACTCGTACGGGAATCGTCACCTAGTTGGTGCGAGTAATGAGTGGATGGGCAAATATCTATTAGGAACATTACATATGTAGTTTGTGGACAGTTGGGAATGTGGGTCTCATGGGAAGCGTGCACGAGATAAGTCCCTGCAGTTATGCTATTCATCTGTGTCCTCAGTGGCTCAGATGGATAGAGTGTCTGCCATGTAAGCAGGAGATCCCGGGTTCAAGTCCTGGTCAAGGCACACATTTTCGGCTGTACAAATCGAGGTATATCAACAACACCTGTTGGCAGCTGAGGACTTCAATTAATTATCATTTATAGTTTGGTAACCTCAGAATGCTTGCAATAACCCCACTGTGTGTTCACTGCGACAGTTAAAACATTAAAACATTTACGCTTCAGACCAGACATCACACAGCTACTTTACATGCATAAGTACGATAACTTTGAACCTCTGGATCTAGGTAATGGACAATGATATAGAAAAACAGGTTTCAAGATTCCCCAAGATTGTCATCTTAAGAACATATAGTAAATATTTTGAAAATTTGCCATGAATTTTAGAATTGGTCATCAAAAAGCTGTGGTTTTTTGGGGTTTTCTAGAACTATCTGTGAACAAATGGTGGTTTTATAAGCCACCTAAGGTCCACCCTAGATCACACCTAATGCAAAAGAACCAACCAATTTGCTCAATTTTCCTGGGCTGAAGGAAGTGTGTAACGTTTAAATTTTGTCCCTGTATTGCAGGATAGCTACAGTACGCCTGTTCTTCTGAGAAGCATAAAAATGTTTGCTAGGCCAAAGGCTGTCCAGAACCCTTGACCCTTTTCGCTCTGACCAACAGAACTCAAGATACGAGTGCCTTGAAAAATCTTACTTCTGCGCACAGCCTTTTGGAACATATTTGTACTGTGCACTGTCCTGCATGAACCAATTACAATCTGTAATTTCTACATTTTTTGCACTGTCTAGTTCCTTCTAATATCATGGTAGTTATTCTGTTTTGCATTAGTATGAGTTATGTCAGCATGTTCCTTCTAGATAGTGTTTCTCATACAGTGGAGATAAATAAACAGTGACTGGTAACAGTAAACTTGTTGTGTCAGTCAATGTCAATAACAGCCACGGTAAGACCTAACCTAAAATGTTCGCATTTAAAATTAAACTTTCCTACTGCTTTTGCTTTGAACTCCTTCACATCTTATGTCTTCTCTACTCTAAAAATCCTTGTACATCATTGTGATGTAGTTCTGTTCAACTCGCTATGCTTTTACACATTAGATATCTATTTCAAGCTATCTATATATTCTAAATCAAATGCCTCACATGATAATTGCTTTGTTTGTCACAACCCAAATTCTACTTAAAAAGTTTGTTCTGACATAACACAAATGACACTTCCAGCCACTACGCAAAACTGCTTGAAATTATCTGCCCCATAACATACAAATATCTTTACTCACATTTAGTTTATCATCTTTCTTTAGGTGCTTCAAATTTTGGTATTTGATTCATCTTTTAGAAATTATCCCCTACTTTAGTAACATGTACTGGAAGTCAGAACCACATCTTACTTGAAATGACATAATAGGTTTAGTGAAGGAATCCTTCCATCAACTGATCTTGAAAAGCCTGATATGAGATCACTGCTCATCTTTGAAGCAATGTTTCAGTTGAAGCAGGTCAAAATACCTCACTTCTGATAAATATACTTAAAAGACAATGCTTTAATTATACTTCATGAATGAAAACATCGATAAAAATATATACCCAGAAGGGTAGGAAGAAAGAAAATAGAATTTCAGGGGTTGAGAGAGTATGTGATGTTAGTAGGGTGATCACAAACTAGAGTCAAATTTGTGAAGAATTTGACAGTATGAGCACACTTATCTTTATGACACTGCACCCCCTCTGCTCTAAATGTACCACTGAACTGGTCTGGAAAGGTGTTAAAGCCGTTATGTCCTCTCCTGAGGCAAGCTGATCCACAACTGCTGTAACTGGTCCTTGATATACTCAATACTGCACTGGAATGGACTTGATGACCAAGCTGATCCCACGCACATTCTATTTGGGACAAATATGATGATCTTGTTGACCACGGGAGTAGTCCAACACCAAGCAGACAGTACATAGAGACTCATGCCATATGTGGATAAGCACTATCATGTTGAAAAATTGCACAATGAAAGTGTCGCATAAGAGGTAACATATGAGTTCGCAAGATGTCTGATGTACCACTGTCTTGTCAGAGTTCCCTCAATTCACCCAGCCACCTGTCCCTGGGTCACAGCAAAACTTGCTGACAATTTATCACTGGGGGTAGTGCAGCAACACAATTTGTCACTAAACACAATGTGATGCCATTTATTAGCAATCTGTGCTTTCCAATCCCATTATCACTGGAAACACAGTCATACATATGTGTTGTAACATTATGACAGCCTGTGGGACAGTAATTCCCTAGTCTGGTTGCTGTTAGTCTCCGACCAGTGGTGATGCAGAATGTTAAATGTAGTCCATTACTTGTCTGTGGATGGTAGATGCAGAAGGAAGGGGGTACAATATGCTTTGTGCGCTGTACAATGATCCCCCTTTCTGGTGATCAGAAGTAGATGATACGTATGCTGCCCTCACATTCCCACACAGTCCAACATCTGACACCATCACATCTAAAAGCCTGATAAAATTGGAAATTGCACAATTCAACCAGCTGGTCACAAGGACAACCACGATGATGTCCCTTTCAAACACTGTCAGATGCTAATAATGCTGTCTCACATGCGTATGCAGCGTGTGTGTCCTTCACAGTGATCACTTTGCATCTGACACTGTTTGTGCCCCTTGTATCTCCTACCAGGCATGGTAACAACACTGAAGACGAGCAACACTAACATACTCCAGTGGCCGTTCTGTCAGATAGAATTGCCCCTCTAATCATTTATGTACCTGCTGATGTGTATGTGCCTGAAGTTATACTGACATGTGACCCTCTCTTTGTGCATGCTTCACATTTTTTGTCAGGCAGTGTACTTTGCCTAGACAAAGTTCAGTTCAGTTTTGTGGTCCTCTTAGTAAATGGAATCATTCCACGTACATCGTGATAACATTGTTAGATTTTTGTATTAACATTTTTGTACTGACATTTTGATTGACTTTTTTTGTAAATTTTTAGCAATTTCTACCCAGTTCAATCGGAACAATATAAATATAAGTTGTTTGCAACCAGAACCGGCAATGTGTAAGGAGTCTTCAATATCATTTGGCTGCACTGAACTACATGTACTACATGGCATCATCAACGTAATTTAAATTTACACAATAAATAACTGAATCATAAGACACATTGCAATTTTAATGTAGGGCTTGAGTGCCATCATGGGGATGATGTCATTATCCTTTGGAATAAGAGCAACAACCTCAGATGAAGGAGGGGACTTTGGCAGCATTACTTGCACGAGCAGTAGTAGTTGTGAGAATCTTAGCAGACATTTCAACAGACAACATACGCCATATGTTTTCAAGGTGCTGCTGCTTTGTTTTTTGCCCAAGGTGAAGACGTCAACACGGATTCACAAGTCTGTCAATGCACTGATGTCACGTTGTCTACGAGAGCCACTATTGTCAGTCATTAAGAGGTCTCAAGCATTGGGGAACTGCTAATCTCAGGTTCACTGACTGAAAACTGGAGGTAAAAAGAGACACAGTCACTTGCCTATAAGCAAAGAGTGCCAAATGCTATATATAGAGGCCCATAGAGGCAAGCATGGCAGAGTTCAAGAGTTCCAGCAAAAAGCAGCAGCCTCTGATAAATGAGCACACAGCAGATACTGTGTAAATGAGCATAAGACTTGGTCAACTAGGTCGTCTCATTAAACTTTGCCTTTATGTACCTCTGGACTGGGTTACTGGTTTTCTCTGTACATTTGTCTACATGTACCTATGTCTCTGTATCACTTTCATTCTAATATGTACTTGAGCTTAAGTGTTCGATTAGGACAACAGAATCTGGCGCTTCTACGGTTCGTGGCCAGTAGTAGCATATGTTACTGCATCTTGAAGTTATAGGTCGGGATGGCCATTTGTTCTGAACAACGGACTGCCTCAAGGGTCAGTTCTTGCTCCCTTGTTGTTTAGTCTGTACATTTCAGACATCCCAGAGACACTTTCAAGGAAATTCGGATATGCAGATGACTGGGCAATTGCTATCAGAAAACAAACCATTGAACAAATGATAGAGATCCTGACAGAAGACCTCAAAAAGCTGGCTCAGTACTTTGAAAACTGAAGTTTGTTGCTTTCATCTAAACAACAAAATGGCTAATAGGGAGCTAAATGTGTGCATGGACAACCAACAATTGAGACACAACAGACACCCTAAATACCTAGGGGTCACATTGGATAGAACACTGTCTTTCAAACAACATCTCCAAAAATAGCGCCATACGCTACATAAATGAATAAATCCTTGTCTCTGTTATTGTAAACTAGTGTGTGTGCTCTTCTTCATGTTCAACACTATCATGTGAAAAAGCAGTAAAAAGCAAACAAGTAAGCCAATTCATCCTCATTTTCTGGTCACTGCCAGATCTACCTCCTCAGCCTAACATGCAAGTCTTTCTGTACCATCTCCAACCGTAGAAACCTGAAAGACCTCAGCCTAACCTCACTGCTGCTTCACTCCTGTATGCAGCCACTCGCATACCAAGATGCAGCTGACCTTAAATCCTATATCACCTCTGACCTGAGCATGAGGTACTAAGTAAGTATGCCACGTCCCATGTTGGTTTACAATGTAAACAATTTGTGTTAGATGTGGGGTCCAGGCTTCAATTCCTGGCTGAGTATCTTTACCAAGAGGTAAGGTGCCTTAGAGTAGAGAAGATAGGATTTTCTCTGGAGAGAACTAGCACATCCAGTCTTAGGACAAACGAGATTGAGCTTTCTCAGAGGATGAGGTACAGTGCACATGCAGGGCAGTCTGTTTTAATGTGTAGTGGGAGTGAGGGAAGAAGATGAAGTTGAGAGGTATTCAGTGTCCAGTGTTGAAGAATTACGAGATTGCAGCAAGCAGCCCACAGCAGTAAACAAGACAGGACGCCTTTACAGCAGTCATGACAATTGGGGTCAGAGACACTGACACTTGAGTCAGTGGCATGGGGTTGTAGAATTCTAACCTTATGTCCAAGCATGAGAGATCAATGCAGCAATGTTGCCTGACCAGGAAACACAATGAGTGGATCACAACCTAGTATGGAAATGCAATCTTCAGCTGCAAAAAAAGGATGAAAAAAACATTTGATATGAATTTGGAAGGTAATGAGGTACTCAGTCATCATAAAGTCTTGTCTGACACATTTAAGTTCATCCTGAGGGCATTTGATGGAAATAAAGATGAACTAAGGGAATTTCTGGACAACTGTTACCTAGCATTCAAACTAATGCCAAGCTATAGTCATAGTGTACCATTTAAATTTGTTAGAACTAGAATTGTGGGTGCAGCTCAAAATTAACTACTAATACACAATTTGACAGCACCTTTGTACTTTGGAATACCATGCGTGTTTATTATTCTCTGGTAGACAGGAAAGCGCTGAAGGTATGACCGAATGAGTGAGTCATGTTGACACATTTCAACACTAATTTTGAGTAGCTGTACCAGGGAGTGATGAGAGCATCAGACATTCCGGGAGGCCATTCTCTAATTCGGAAGCTGGCGTGAGCAGTGTTCATACAGGGAATCGAAGGTGAGAGGGTTAAAACAATCAAGAAAGCAAGAGAAGAGGATTTAATGTTAACACAAGCAGCAAATCTAGCATTAACAGAAAAAGCACCTATCACCTCTTGCAACAAGAAGTTCAATGAATCACGTCACCCGAGAGATTACTGCTTTAGGTGTAAGAGAGGTGGTCATCATGTGAGGAATTGTGCTATGGAGAAATGCATCAGGAAAACTGACACCATGTAGATGAGTTGTAGGAGAGCAGAGAAATGGGCATCCCACCTGCTGCCACCACTGAGATGGACACAGAAAACCCCTATGCACAGGACTCCACAGAGAAACTGAAAGCCTGCAACCAATGGGGTATTGTCAATGCAGTCATCAAGGGCACCCAAGGCTGTGTGATCAGGTGAGACCAGAGCTATTTTACAGTTGTAGAGAACCAGGCATTTAGCTTGATGGTGTAATGCCAAGGCTAGGTTAGCAAATTTGAAGGCTCAGAAACAGGCAAACAAAAGAGGGACATGAGTATGTGGTTGACCACACTGCAAAGTTACATTTAATAGACTGAAAGTGCAGGAATGATTTTGTAAATGTATGATGCACACAAGGAAGCACGAGAACAATAATTTCATAGCAGACAGTGTCACTCAGGTGAGCAAAATAAAGGAATCAGTGCTGAAGGATACAGTGAGCATTAATGTCAATGAAAAGGCATAACTTAAAGGTATCACTGAAGAAGTAAAAGAGATGCATCTTGCCATGATGTTAATACTAAGGATAGGTGAGGATGTATGTGTGGAACACAAGTTTCATATAGTGGAAGACAAGTTAGATGTTTTGTATGAATGAATTTTAGGCACAGACTTTAAAAGTAACCATACAATATTATGAGAATGGAAGTTGCTGCTCACCATATAGCAGAGATGTTGAGTCACAGATAGGCACAACAAAAAGACTCACACAATTAAAGCTTCCGGCCATGGGCTTCCGTCAACACGCCGTCTCTGGAGCAAGGAATCACAAGAAATAAGAAGTGAAAGGCTGATGCATATAAAGGAAAGATGGAACAAAGATGAGCAGCAAACAGAAAATATAGAGCCTTTGTGACATTATCCCAACATGTTCACGAGCAGAAATGATTTTAAGAATTAAAGTGCAGAACACAGTTCTGACCGAAGGAATAGTGGAGAAGCAGCAATTGCAAATGGGAGTGTATCTGCCTGCAGCTTTGGTAACCATGCTTTGTAGGGGCAAAGTATTTTGGATGATTGCAAAAAAAGCACAGGCCATTCTTCTTTTCAAGGTGGATCATCGAACAGACTCTCAAAATTAGAAGCCTATATCTCTGATGTCAGTCAATTGTAGAATTTTGGAACATGTTTTATGCTTGCATATTATGACATTTCTGGGGGCTGAAAATCTCCTCTGCAGGAACCACCATGGTTTCTGAAACCACTGATTGTGTGAAACCCAGCTCACTCTGTTCGTTCTTGAGACCACCTCTAAATCTGGCCCTGCAACTGGCTCTCAACATAAACATATGAAACATATTGCAAATACACAGTCAGAAAGACTCTTTATTGTATGATTACACAATCATAGAAGAATTACTGGAAGCAGTTACTTCTGTAAAATATCTGGGAATGTGTGTACCAAGCCATCTGAAATGGAATGACCACATAAAATTAATTGCCCTATTGTTTTGTAATTCAAAATGAAATTCAGAGTACCACTTGACAAGAAGCAGCTGTACAATCCATCCCGTGCATGTTTATGTGGTAAATGAAGAAAGAAAATTGGTAATAGTGAACCACTGCTAGAAGTGATGATATGGAACATGATGTAGGATTTGTAAATGCTGTCCAGAAAGAAATGGTTAAGTGGCTGGCAAAGCATTACTTACAAGTGAAGAAAGTGCATTATTCCACTGATGGATGCGCACCTCGATGGAAATGAGCGTTTGGCGTCATTGGGCGGGAGGCCCCTTGCAGGGCAGGACTGGCTGCCTTGGTGCAGGTCTTATTACATTTGAAGCCATATTGGGCGACCTGCGTACCGGATGGGAATGAAATGATTATGAAGACAGCACAACACCCAGTCCCTGAGCGGAGAAAATCCCCGACCCAGCCGGGAATTGAACCTGGGCCCATAGAACGGCAATCCGTCACGGTGACCATTCAGCTACTGGGGCGGGTGCAGCTCAATATAAGAATAGAAAAGGCTTTAAAAATTTGTGTGAGCACAAAAGCAACTTTTCTATTGATGCTGAGCATTCCTTTTTTGCTACTTGGCATGGTAAATCTGTGTTTGATGGTTTGTGGGGAACTATAAAATGTATACTGAGAAGAGCTAATTGTCAACTAGTGAATGATGCACAAATAACAACTGCATCTGGTGTTTACAATCTTTACAAAGCTAATACTGACAAATGTTTTTTCACTCCTTAGAGAAAGTCAATGTAGATTTCCTACACAAGAAACTTGAGAAGAGATTTTCGACAACCCATAAAATACCTGGTACCACGAATTTTCATAATTAGAAACCACTTTCTTGTGATTCTTTAGAAATTAGATGAGTAACTTCTTCTGAAAAGCCTTCCTTGATTCTTCCATTCAATGAAAATGCCACAAGTAGACATGTACTCATCTTCAACAATATTCTTTTGTAGCAGCTGTATATGATGACAGGTGGTACTTCGCCTTCGTCAGAAATGTCTGTGATGAAGGAGGAGACAATGAACTACTTTTTATCCACACACCTGGACCAGCAGGGTCATTCTTTTGGTCTGAAAAGAAATATTCTTGTCTTGTGCCTTTGGAAAACATTCTCTGTGTTATTGGTGTACCTAAAATAACATCATTAGGCAGAATGTATTACTTTAATGAAAAAGATGTGAAGTTAACATAATAGAATTTTCCACAGTGGATTAAAAACAGAGATGCTCTTAAGAAGTTTCACTGATAGTTTCAGGGATCTTCACTGCTGAACACATACTTTTATGTTAACATCAGTGTGGCTACAATAATTGTTGATTAAAGATGCTAATTTGATACCCTAAATAAAATTAACCTGTGCAACGAAAATGTTTCGATTAAATTTATGACTTTTGGCTCTGTACTCTCATGAGCCTTTTGGGAACTTACGTCCTCTTCTAAATTTTGAATTTGCTATTAAAAGAAGAAATTTTTTCCTGCAGAATGCAAAGAGTCTTTCATTACCAGGCCTTTCCTTCTTCAACTATAGCATTCATTCACACCTCCATGATTTTTAGTTTCTTGTCCAATTTTACACACTAAACTACCCATTCAATTCCCACATATACTCTATCCACTGCTTTCTGCTTGTGATGCAGCCCTGCTATTACTGCTAAAATACATTATAAGGAAACAAAATTCTAAAGAAAAGAAAAAAAAAATCCACGTTGAGAATACAATTACAAACTACTACCCCACATTTCAGTTAGGGCAGGCTAAAAATAGAACCATATTGTTCTTGAAGTCATTTGAAACAGAAGGCAGTTCAATCAGTACACTGGCTCGCTACTGTGTTTTAATAATAGAAATGACATTTAAGTTCTTTTCTTTTTCGATTGGGGATCGAGGGGGGGGGGGGGGGGGTGGTTACCTAGAGGAAACAGGCTTTGCTTCCCAAAAACTCCAAACCCCTGGTCTGGTTCACATTTATTGATGACACTATCTAGACCTAAGGCCAGGGCACTTTATTCTCATTCCTCCACAACCTCAACACCTTCTCTCTCATCCACTTCACTTGGTCTTCCTCCAACCATCGGCCGAACCTTCCTAGATGTCACTCTCCTCCTCTCAGATGGCTCCATCTACACCTTGGTCCACATCAAAGCCACCAATCGCCAAAAGTGCCTACACTTCGGCAGTTGCCACCACTTCCATACTGAAAAATCTCTCACGTACATCCTGGCCACCTGTGGTAGATGCATCTGTGATGATAACTCACTTGCCTGGTATGCTGAGGACCTCACAAAGGCCTTCACAGACAGGTAGTATGCTCCAGACCTAATTCACAAACAGATTTCCTGTGCCATATCGCCACACACACCGGATCCTCACATTCATCCCTCGAACAAACCACAAAGAATTGCCCCCCTTGTCACCCAATACCACACCGGACTCGAACAACTGAACCAGGGCTTTGATTATCTATCATCAAGCCATGAAATGAGGGCCATCCCACACAAGAGACATCCAACCCCTTCCAAAGTGCTGTTCTGCTGCCCATCCAAACTCCGCAACATCTTAACCCACCCCTATGCATTTCCCACCTACAATCTCCTACCACAGAGGTCATACCTGCATGGAAGACCCAGATGCAAGACCTGCCCAATCCACTCACCCAGCACCACATACCCCGCTCCCATCACAGGTTTATCCTACCCATTAGATGTGAGGGCCGCTTAACATCTTGGTCATCAGTTCCATGACAAAAAGTCAGAATGCCAATCTCAGGCAGAGCAATTTATAACGCATTAAAGTCTGCATCCTTTCCGCAGCAATTTTGGGATAATGCTTGATAGTTCACAAAATGTCACCACTCTTGTAACACTGGAATCAGTATCGGTGAGGATGATGGGCTCTTCTCCATCAGGACTGAGGGCTGCCCTGATATCAGTATATAAGAAAGACATTGCCAAAATATGCTGAACTGAAAGTGACACACCATGAACTTCACAGAATGGTGGAAGAAGACGTGTGTTAAAGGGCTATGTCCGATGTGCAAGTCTGGTAAGCACAACCTCGATCCAGCGGTGAGACTGACATGCCCATGCCTGTGTGGCCTATTTGAGTGACTGCAGTCTCCCACTGACACATGATGTGCCTGTCAAAATGAGATGGCAGTGTGCAAAGTGACGGGACATTGATGGACAACACCATCCCGACATGCTTCCTTGGCAGCTTTGTTGGCCATGTTGTTTCCACATATCCTGATGTGGCAATGTATCCAGCAAAAGATCACCTCCTTGCCATGGTGTTGGAGCCGCTGTAAGGAGTCATGGATTGGCTGAATGAACTGGTCTACTGGATACATCTGGTGAAGTGCTTGTAGTGCACTAAGCGAATTGGAACAGATAAGAAACCTCGTATGGTCAGCCCAGTTGGGGAAGACTGGAGGAAGGAATCAACTGACTGGCTCTCACATTTTTTAGATTTTAATTGGTCATAAACATTAATCCTTTTGAGAAGGAAACCAGTCTGATTCTGAGGGACCAAACCACAAGCATGAACCTGCAGACTTTTAGGTGTTTAAATGCCCCCTCAGTCATTTATTGTAGGTGTTCTTTCCATTTTACAATATAAATCAGTTTTAGTATATTGCCTTAAAAGTTGCAATTGGATGAGGAATTGATCTATATGCACAGAACTTCATGCAGTAAATAATTACTAAATACAAAGATCCGTGCCTCGCAAATATAAGTTCAATGACTTAACCACAGGGTTTGCTCAAACCATACATCTTTGTGATAAAAAACCATTGCTACCTGCTGTACCATTCAGAGTATCATATAAGCCCACACACTATATTGAAAACCACCTATGGGATTTTGTCCTCGTGACAATTCCTTTCCCCTTTTATCTTCTTCATGGTCCATCAGTTTATTGTTCCATCATGTGTCACCATCTTCTCTACAAAACCTGTCTAATTCTGTACATGACTGCACTCTTCATTCTACTGAAATTTATGGTTGTAATTCTTTCAGCTACTTAGAAATTGTCAGTTTCTTCTATTGTATGCTAATCTTTCTCTTATACCCATCATTGCCTATAGCGTAGACATTTAATATGATATAAGCTAGATAATATGGGACAAGTAGTATTAATGAGATTTATGACACGCTAACAACTTCTAAATTACTTAGCACAGCCCTCTAACCTGTCCTCATTTCTAGTACTGGTTTTCTATACACTCATTTCCCCCATCTGTTCTATCCAACATCTCTTAATTTCATACTTCATCTGTCTTTCTAGTTCATTCCTATAGCATGGCATTTTAAATGATTTCAGTTCATTTATTTCCAGTTTTTATAAAGCACGAACTTCAATTATATAAAATACTGTGTAAATATCTCAACTGCAAGTTAGTGCTTTACGGAAAGAAAAGTACATTAGGTGATGATCTCTTTGCCCGTATTAATTTGTCCTGATTCAGCAGTCTTGCTTCCTAGATAGCAGAACTATAACTCTCTCCCATTTCTTGATTTTAAACATGTTGCAACTCGTGTTTCATCTATCCTTAACTATTTCTGAATTTGCTTTGTTAATCCTTAGGCCCAATTCTGCCCACAAATAGCATGGATGTATACTAGTTTTCCTCTAGAGGGAAATGTAGTATGTCACCACAACCCTCCTGAAATAAGAATCTGTCAGGCTTATTTGAAATATCTAAGCTACTAACTAGTAAGTTTCTTTTCCCGTCCCCAATCATACTGGCACATAAATGTAGCCTAAACATCTAACAAATAGATCAGTTCAGATCTGCAAGACATAGAAGTGATGGAAAACAGTATAACTTAGGTGTAAAACAGGGTGCTAATGTAAGTGAAAAACTAACATCGAATCAACATGTTGATAAATGATCACATTCAAATTAGCCTAATTCCCCTCCTGTTACCACACAACTAAAAATACTACTGTATTTTGCATATAGTTATTTCAAAAAAATCTTATCAGTTAAAGCAAAAACAAACTAAAAATTCTATTTTAAAAATGAGCAGTAAATCCATCACTGAAGTTTATGCAAAAGACTTTCTAAAGACAAAGAGGACACTAAATTACATGGAATTAATGACAATCTTTTTACTTCTATCTCTTGCACTTTTGTGCTTTCTTGAGTTAGTGCCTACATGTTTTACTCCCTTCATGGAGATGCTTCATTATGGTACAGAAAATAGGCTACCAACTAACAACAATAAGACAAAAGGACAGTAGTGAATCCCAAAGCTTTACCAGAGCTCTACAACTGTCAACAACAACAAACTAAACAGTATGGTGTGCAAATTAAAATAAATCTAAGAAACTTGGAGCAGACATTACTGAAATGCACTTTGAGAAATTAGCCCCTCCTTCTTTCAACATTCAGTAGTTTTCAGAAAAACAGCACTGAGCTGGTAACTGCAACAACATTCGTATCTCCTATACCATGACTTAAGCCAATCAGAAAAGTGTCCTTCACAGTGGAACACAATCATACAACCACATTCCAAGCAAATGGCCGTTTCATTTCTAAAGAAATGAAGTCTACTGGAGAAAAAAAAAAAGGCTCAAGTTATTTCTGGTTTTATTTTAACTTAACAACTCTGCAAATTAAGGGAAACTTTAATAATGTAAAATTAAATTATACTACTTTAAACTATTCCATTAATGTTGTCACATATATTTAATGTCAATTTGCTAATGTTAAGTATTTACGTCATTCCTCATATTAATGTTATTACGGATCTAGATACATAATGTTTATTTATGTTTTTTACTGGCGTGTCCAATACCTGCATGGGATGCCACAGAACCAAAATAACGTAACTAATATGTTTCTTCAGGCGTTCGTATGAGACAGCCAGTACAAGAAGTAAAAGCTGACAAGCACTTAAGTCTATTTGCTGTGATATCTTCAGAATTAATAACCTTTTTTATTTCGAAAAACATAACCTACCACGAAGAACGTCAATTTCAACATCCTTGGGATGTTAGTTTAGAAATTAGACTCTTACTTTGGAGGCACTGTGCATGGCACAATGTTTAGATACGGCCAATATTGCAAACGTATAAATATATCCAAATAAAGTCCAACAAGAGGGCTAAACTGCATGCTGTGCAATGCCAGGTTGTTGCTCTTTAACATTTTCGTCTCGTACAATTATAGTTTAACATATCTATATGGCCTATCATTCCTAACACAGACTTACAAATGGATTTTCGCGATATTACCTTTTCATAACTGTCGATTCAATCCCCTGAGATGTTTAATAATCCTATCAACATCAGATAGTAAAACGCAAACAACATTCAAACATTACCACTTTACGCGCCCTCCTAACACAAACTCTTCGCATTTCGCAAGTACTTTGATCTCTAAACGGTCTCAGATAATATACTTAATATCGCTCTGTTAACTCTGGTATCAATTTCATTCAAATAAATAATTCATACTTTTCTTCAAAAACTAACATAGCACCGCCGATAAATAGATAAAAAAGTATTTCTTTCACGAAGTGTGGTGTATGAATAAGGTCGATAACTGAAATGAAAGACCATTCTTCAGGGACTTGGAAGACCTACGGACGTCGGGTGTAACCTGGTCGGCAAGATCCCAGCGTACTCCTCAAGCTTAAACTTTACGGCACCTTGATGACAGCCTAGACAGACAGGAGAAAATAACATCCTGGCTGGAATCCTTATTTTTGAGTACTTGCTATTGTAAGTCCACGTCTGTGTTATGTTGAACTGAACTGTTATATTAACGCGCCTACGAGTGACTGAGCGCAATATCATCGGTCAGTGTTACTGATCACAGATTGTGTTCCAGGCCATATGTCACGCAAGTGTATGAGCATTCCCTGTTATAAGTTCCACAGATGAAATTAATTGTAACATAATCTGTGTTGGAGGCAATTCAATCTTTGTACATGAGTATGTTTCAGTTACTGCATGAACAGCAACTGACATTTTCGCCTCTGACTAATAATAATTTTACGGAGTGTTAACCTTGTAACTTGTATCGGTAATTGCTTGTGCGATTAGTTCAGATATTTTTACTCTGTAGGCATTCTTGTATGTAGCCTTACTTCGCAGATTTCTGTTCACTTATGATGTGTGTTGTCAGGGTAGCTTAGGCGGCAGATGACGTGTTCTGTTCCCTGGGCACAGAACGGAGGTGTGCTTGCTTTTTGCCATAGCGGCACTTCCGTCATTGCACGGCGTCTGGGCTGGCCGGCAATCTCTACCAGCCACATCATGGTGGCTCAAGTTAAGTTGATCGTTTGATCTGTGCCATGGTGGAGGGCCATTGATTAAGCAGGAACCAGAAGTCCACTCTGTTTGGTGAACTTAATAAGCTCAGGAGGTTTAAGACATGTATCTCTTCAACTACTCATTGAAACCTTGCACTCTTATTACTACTTCTCAGTGTATTATGTTTAAGGCCTGTTCCTTATCAATGTAAACTGTCAAACTTTACATTGATCCACTGTCATTAGCTAACTCCATTCACTGTGAAACTCGGCTGCTCATTCCTTGTTGGCTGTGATTGTCAGCTGCTGTAGTTCTCAGCAAAAAAGTCATATAACGACAAAATAATATACAATGATGAGAATAAAAGCAAAGCAGTCTGGGATGCTATAAAAAAGGAAATGGGGAGAGGCAAACAAATCCAGAATAACATACTGCCAAGGGTGGGGGATAAGGTAATAAATGGTCGACAACACTTAGCAAACTATGTGAACGAGCGTCTTTCAAGTATTGCAGAGAAGTTACAGCAAAAATCCACCAAAACAAATAAAACACTTGCAAATAATGTTGCATTAAATACAACGATGTTACTTCCAACCACAGAGAATGAAATCAGTAAAACTGTTCAAAAACTAAAAAATAAAAGGTCAGTAGGTTTAGATGAAGTACCAATGTGTGTACTGAAACTATGCATAGGGATTATACAAGTTCCCTTAACAAATTTAATAAATGAATCCTTCACATCAAGAACATTTCCAGAGAAGCTAAAACATGCAAGGGTTGTACCTTTGCTTAAGAAAGGTAATGCAGAAGATATAGAAAATTACCGACCCATTTCCCTGCTGTCAGTATTCTCAAATATAATAGAAGCAATTATGAAAGATAGATAAATGAATTACCTGAATACACACCTTTTAAGCGAATCACAGTTTGGTTTCCAAAGTGTCAGCCATAGTAGAATTCACAAAAGTTGAACTTGATGCTCTTGATAAAGATGCATGTGTCACAGTCATATTTTTGGATCTTTATAAGTCGTTTGATACAGTCGACCACAAGATTCTATTAAATAAATTAGAAGTATTAGGAATCAGAGGGGTAGGTAATGACTGGTTTCGATCATACCTAGCAGACAGAATACAAAGAGTAGAGATAACACATACTTCAAATAGATCCAAACATTTAGTAAAACACTTATCGGAACCAAAATACATTAATATAGGGGGTTCTGCAAGGTAGCATATTAGGACCAATACTATTCCTGATACACACCAATGACTTTCCCACTAGTGTTATTCACAGCCAAAAAATTCTCTTTGCTGATGACAGCAATATTATAGTCACTGAGAAAACAAGAGTACTCCTTACCGAGAAAGCAAATGAAACTCTCAAGGAAGTTTACGATTCGTCAATAAGCGGCAAAATGACAATGAACATTAAGAAAACTAATGCCATGAATTTCAGTTTGAAGAGAAAAAAATGACTGTGTTAAATTAAATGTAGATGGTCCCTCTGTGGGCTGTTTAACAAATGCAAAATTTCTAGGAATGAATATTGATTCTCAGTTGGAGTGGTGTGAACACACAAAGGAACTTGCAAACAGAATGTCATCAATTATGCCCTTAGAATCCTATCATCAGTGTGTAACATAGAGTGTCTTTTAGTTACATGTTATTCATATGTACACTCAATTCTTAGCTATGGCATTCTTTTTTGGGGAACAAACACACAAAATATGAAGGCAATTTTCAAACTCCAGAAAAGAGCCATAAGAATAATAACCAAGAATACTAGTCGAGCTCATTGGAAACATCTGTTCAAAACACTGGGGATTTTAACTGCTCCATGTGAAAACATTTACCAGTCAGTTGTACACATCAAAAATAACATTGGTAATTACTGCACAAACAGCTGTGTCCATGTCAATGCAACAAGAGATAGACTAAACCTACATTTTTCAAGAAAGAATTAAACATAAAATTCAAAACAGCATTTTCTATCAGTGAATAAAACTGTACAGTAAATTACCAAAACAGATTAAAGAAACTGCAAAAATACTCTTATTTAAAAAGGCAGCTAAGATGTACCTATTATGCAATACAGTTTATACATTGTGGGATTACTTAGATAAAACAGAATAGGTGTTTGATAAAAAAAGTTATGCGAATAAATAATAATAATAATAATAATAATGATTATAAAACATCCAACATTTCACATAACATCTTCACTTTATGTTTTTTAAATTCTTTTTTCTTTCTAGAAACACACTCCCCTCAAGCTATGGATAGCACAATACTAACACCTCTTTCTCGTCCTGAGCTCAACATCTCACTCATTATGGAGGGCTGCTGACTCAGTTTTTCAGGATAGCAAATGGAAAGTTGCGGTACAGAAAACGGCCCAGAGATCACCAGTGTGTGTGTGTGTGTGTGTGTGTGTTTGTGTGTGTGTGTGTGTGTGTGTGTGTGTGTGTGTGTGTGTGTGTGTGTGTGTGTGCATTTTCATAGTGAGTTAACTGTTATGAAACAATGTGTATATGTAGTGCGTGCAGTGACTGATAGGGAGATATGAGTGAACAGTGTGGCATTACATTATTTAATAAGTTATTTGTAAAAAAAAGTATTGTATACCAGGAGTAAAATCTAATGATTGTCTCTAACTAGAAGTCCGTAAATATATGTGTATACGAACTGGCTTATTTTAAATTGGTCTAAACTTGCGAATACTTTGACATGTCCTATATCCTTTGAAAAGGAGATCTAGAGCTACCTCTACTACTACTGCTACTACTACTACCTTTTATTGAAGGTCATTGTCAACATTTCTGCTGGACTGTACCAGATGGGAGTTACATTTAAACTGCATGTTCACTCAACTTATTACGAATTTTGGACAATTTACTTAATAAAGCTCATTTTCAACTTTCTGCTGGTCTGTGCCAGTTGGGAGTTACATTTAAATTGTCTGTACTCCCAACTTATCTTGCGTTTTGGGCCACTGTATTTTTATTTAAGGGTCATTTTCAATGTTTTGTTGTAGTGTACCAGTTGGGATTGATATTCAAGTTTTAGATCTTTACAGTTTTCTGTTTTGAGGGATTGTGTATTTTGTTGTTTAAGGGATTTTTTTTATTAAGGCTTACACATTGTTAAGCAGCGTTCCAACAGCCACAATCAGTGGTGTCAGTTGTGATTCTGTGTGTATTTGGATGGGTGTTAACCAATTGGGTAATGGTTACTAAAGCTTGGAAATTGTTAGTACATTTAATTGCCTTCATTGTAATTCATTTTGTTGCTAAAATTGTTTGTGGAACCTGCTTGCAGCCACGCCCAGCTGGTGTGACTTTTCCTGATTTTTGGGAACTGTATACTTAAAGGTATAAATTGTTAAAATCTGTTTTTAACAAGCAGAATCTGTTCAAGTTTCTAAGGCTGTGAAAGTTGTGATTCTTTAAACAAGTTTTTTAAATTGTACTGATAACATTGTCAGGTCCACCTTCCATGTGTTTTCCTTAACGCTATCCCTACCCTAGTTGTAAGGTATAATTAATACATTGCTGCAAACTTCCTGTCTTATTATTAACAATCCGAACGAATTCAAATGGAGCTGAAATCTGGACTTCGACAAAGATGAAGGGCAAACGACTTGAGATGAAGCTGCACAGAAGAATGCTAAGGATGCTATGGACAAATAAAATTACCCTAACTACTAACAGCGACATTATCAGAAAAATGAAGAAAGAAATAGAAATCCTTAACATAGAAAAATTCATGTAATGAGGATATGTTTATTATGCCATGCTGTTGTGCTTACTTGTCACAATGAATTTATACTTGACAATAAACAAATATCAATCCTATCTCATTTATATTTGTTAAAATGTTTTTCTCAGCATGTGTATTGTCAGATACATTGTTTCACCTTTTTTTCATTCGGCATGATACATTTATATTTAATGATTATGACATGTGTCCACTATAAAACATGGTATTCCTCCAATGTTAAATGTGTATGATGTATTATGCTGCTATACAATGTGGGTAAAAAGATGACATCAGTTAATGAAAAATGCCTGGAGACGGATTAATAAATAAATTAATGGAAATATGTATAAACTGCTGCAGAAGAGTTTTCAAGGAAGATACAAGGTAAAAGAGGACAAAGAAGAAAACAAACATCCTCTTTCAGAAACTTAAGGACATGGACATCATACACAAGCAAGGAAACTTTTAGATTAAGCAAAAGTGATATATCTCTGATTGTCACCAACAATCGAAATGGACAGACACTAGAAGAAGAACATAATTTATCAGAGTTTTTGTACTTGAGAATGTATATCCTGAATAATTTATTTCCATTGTAGATATATATGTTGTCTGAAACTAGCTTTTTTGGTGGGTGGTTGGGAGGGCATCAGTATTTGGATTGGTTTAATGCTGCATGCCATGACTTCCTCTCCTGTTAAAATTTTTGTAAAGTTTCCTCATTTTTGCTGCAGATAGGAATGTCACAAGTGAATCTTATCTTTGATATAATTTTATCCAGAGTTTTAATCCCACTCCTAGACCTTTCTTTTATTTTCATCATTGCATCTTCATTGAGCAGGTTGAACAATCCAAACAATACACCATCTCTAAAGACCAATTCACACTTGCTGTCACATCATGTCAGCATATATTCACACCGTCCCTCGTGTCATGTCATTTCACTTAACCCAGTACCAAATGGTGAATGTGTGGTTACAAGTTAGAATGTCTGGTACAAAAGTCGGAGTATAGTGTTGGGAGTGTCTCATGCCAGTGTAACCTATGAATGTGCTGACATTTTGAAACGGAAAGTGACATCAGGTGACCATACCTGCCCAGCCTCGGGAAACACCTGGCTCTGTGTGATCTACCAATCTGAAAGTAGCTGCTGAGATGGGTGCAATGCTTGCCTACTCCCATAATGCTTGCTTACTCTCATTTCATTTGCTTTCTTTGTTATTTTCTGTTTGTTGTTTTATGTCTTCTGCTGGAATTTACATATTTTAATATAGGTTATGCTATTAAAGAAAAGAAAATGGTAAGCAGGTTTGAAACAATGTAGGTGAGATAGTTATAAGCAGGTTTGAAACAAGTTTGGTTAGATAGTTATTTTTGAATTAAGAGGCCTGCATGGAATAGACTAGCATGGAGAGCTGCATCAAACCAGTTTTCATACTGAAGATCACAACTATAAAACAACAACAACAACATTTGTATGGTGATGATTGTCACTGTTTAAATAGTCTATTATTAACTGCCCATTGTGTTACTTGAAAGAAACAGTCTCCATAATGTGAATACACAGTAATACCTAAACCCTTAAACAGGGGCTTACAAGAGTTTATAATTCTTTATGATTTTATTGGCACCTTTTTGTATGTGGAAACTCGTGTAAGTACTACCAAATTACCTCAGAATGTGATCCCATATTTAATATGGGAAGGAAAAAAGGCATAATAGGTAATCTTAATTGCTTTTTCGCATAAACATTCATATTTTAAATAAAATCGAACCTGATGCCATATAGATTTTCCATTAAAATCTCAGTGATGGAGTTAATAAGCAGGCTCGGTCAGATGGCTACATCTAGATCTGAAATTTACGTGGTAAACACACACTCAGCATTTATATATATTATAGGGTGACCAAATGTCCCATATTTAATGGAATTGTCCCTTATTGACTAATGAAAAGAATAGGTTTAATGTGGAAACTGTTAAGGACATAATTATAGTTAATATGCAATACTGATAAAAAGTATAGGTTTAGTAAGGAAATAATTTTAATTAACATTCATTTTCAAGCTGATCTTTATAGTAATCTGTTTCAAAATATGAAACTCCTGAGTGAAATTCATTTTTCTGCAAAAGAACAAAAAAATCTTTCAAAAACTAACTACTGCGAAACTTTCAGGCCAGTTGACACTCAACAGTAATTACCCTGTGTAAATTACAGTTTTTTTCTGCCCCAGTTAAAGACCTTATTACAGCAAATACTGAATACCATGCTGAATCATATAGGCCATCCTTTTCAGTGATTTACAACATTAATTGTATTACTGTTGTTTGCTAAAAAGTCTTAGGCCATAAACAATAAAAAGTTTAGTGTCTTTATCAGAAAGTCATGATGTGCACAGATATGCCCCTACATATGCTAGTAATTTAGATTTCGTCTGTAGACTGACGGATGGTGTGGCCGAGTGGTTCTAGGCTTTCTTTCTGCAGGCAAAGCACAACTGAAATGTGGCTAGCACCATATTTTTTCTTTGATAGCATTCAGACATTTTAGTACACTCGCAAATTGGTTTAGTGCATATGGATAACTGAGAGATCAAAATGAGCAAAATCATATGAATGTTATAGCTACGAATATACGATCATGCTCCACTCGAGTATAGAGTTCAACATCAGTTGTTCATCTGTTGTTGCAGCCAGATGTATATGGTGTAAAGCAGTTAGTTAGATGATGCTGGATTCTGGTCCGAAATGTCAATACAGCCAGGAGTTTTACTGGTGGGAGACACTCTCATATAGTATTGGAATTGAGGAACCAACAGTTTCATTACTAGCCCAAGCAATCTTCATAAGGTACACTCTTCATCAGATTAATTTGATAAAGTGCTGAAAAGTGAAACAGCAAAACATATGCATTTATTTGCTAGCAGAAAGATACAGGGTGGTCCATTGTTAGTGACCAGGCCAAATATCTCACGAAATAAGCATTAAACGAAAAAACTACAAAGAACGAAATTCGTCTAGCTTGAAGGGGGAAACCAGATGACGCTATGGTTGGCCCACTAGATGGCGCTGCCCTAGGTCAAACGGATATCAACTGCGTTTTTTTAAATAGGAATCCCCATTTTTATTACACATTCGTGTAGTACGTAAAGAAATATGAATGTTTTAGTTGGACCACTTTTTTCGCTTTGTGATAGATGGCGCTGTAATAGTCACAAACGCAAAAGTATGTGGTATCACGTAACATTCCGCCAGTGCAGACGGTATTTGCTTCGTGATACATTACCTGTGTTAAAATGGACCATTTACCAATTGCGCCAAAGGTCGATATCGTGTTGATGTATGGCTATTGTGATCCAAATGCCCAACAGGCGTGTGATATGTATGCTGCTCAGTATCCTGGACGACATCATCCAAGTGTCCAGACCGTTCGCCGCATAGTTACGTTATTTAAGGTAACAGGAAATGTACAGCCATATGTGAAACGTCAACCACGACCTGCAACAATGATGATGCCCAAGTAGGTGTTTTAGCTGCTGTCGCGGCTAATCCGCACTTCAGTAACAAACAAATTGCGCAAGAATCGAGAATCTCAAAAACGTCAGTGTTGAGAATGCTAATCGATTGCACCAGTACCATATTTCTATGCACCAGGAATTGCATGGCGACGACTTTGAACGTCGTGTACAGTTCTGCCACTGGGCATGAGAGAAATTACGGGACAATGACAGATTTTTTGCACGCATTCTATTTAGCAACGCAGGATCATTCACCAACAGCAGTAATGTAAACCAGCATAATATGCACTATTGGGCAACGGAAAATCCACGATGGCTGCGACAAGTGGAACATCAGTGACCTTGGCGGGTTAATGTATGGTGCGGCATTATGGGAGGAAGGATAACTGGCCCCCATTTTATCGATGGCAATCTAAATGTTGCAATGTATGCTGATTTCCTACATAATGTACTACCGATGTTACTACAAGATGTTTCACTGCATGACAGAATGGCGATGTACTTCCAACATGATGGATGTCTGGCGCACAGCTCGTGTTCGGTTGAAGTGGTACTGAATAGCATATTTCATGACAGGTGGATTGGTCGTCGAAGCACAATAGTATGGCCCGCATGTTCACCGGACCTGACGTCCCCAGATTTCTTTCAGTGGTGAAAATTGAAGGATATTTGCTATCGTGATCCTCTGACAACACCTGACAACGTGCATCAGCGCATTGTCAATGCATGTGCGAACATTATGGGAGGCGAACCACTCGCTGTTGAGAGGAATGTCGTTACACATATTGCCAAATGCACTGAGGTTGACGGACATCATTTTGAGTCGCGAGATTCGGCATAAATACTGCGACTGCACCTGGGCTCTTCAGTAGTTGTGTACTCACCTGATGATGGCCGGACGTCTCTGGGCCGAAATATCGTGGCAGAATGTCGACGGGATCCGGCTGCATACCCGGAAATTATTAGAAGAAGAAATACGCCGGGAAAATTTCAGAAGTCACATCATTTTGAGTATTTATTGCATTAATGTGGTATTTACAGGTAATCACCCTGTAACAGCATGTGTTCTCAGAAATGATAAGTTCACAAAGGTACATGTTTCACATTGGAACAACTGAAATAAAATGTTCAAACATACCTACATTCTGTATTTTAATTTAAAAAACCTACCTGTTACCAACTGTTCGTCTAAAATCATGAGCCATATGTTTGTGACTAATACAGCGCCATCTATCACAAAGCGAAAAAAGTGGTCCAAGTGAACATTTATATTTCTTTACATACTACACAAATATCTAATAAAAAATAAAAAATGGGGTTTCCTAATTTAAAACTCGCAGTTGATATCCGTTTGACCTATGTCAGCGCCATCTAGTGGGCCAACCATAGTGGCATCTGGTTTCCCCCTTCAAGCTAGACAAGTTTTGTTCTTTGAGGTTTTTCGTATGACGCTTATTTCGTGAGATATTTGACCTGGTCGCGATCAATGGACCACACAGTATACATACATACACACCAAACAATATTTATAAGTAAATAAATAGATCACACATACCTTATTCATTATGTTGTTTTTACATAACCAATAATGTCATAAACAGCTGTATTTTCCTCTTCATTACAACTGAAGTTTTCATTTTAAACTGGTTGATCAAATTAATGTTTATATTTATGTGTAGTGTGGGATTCAGCTATCATGGAACATTTAAAATTTGCCATAGAAACAAGGATAATAATAAAATACAGATTCAGAAGAAAATGCACAAAATCTACTACTATCACATGACTGAGCATGGCGAAAACAAACTTCTTATGTTAAGAAACGACGACACCATGAACATTTTCTTCCCAAAATCTCTTAACATGATATGATGTAACGCTCCATTGATGGCCTGTGTCAATGCCGGCATTTCAAATGCATTGTGGAATTTTTTAAGTGACGTGACATGATGTGACATGACATGATGGCCTGTGCTATCTATCCCTGAGAGCTATTTTTCCTGGGTTTGATTCCCAGCTGGGTAGGGAATTTTCTCCACCCAGGGACTGAGTGCTTGTGTTGTCCTCACCATTTCATCATCATTCGTGAAATGGCGAGACTAGACCGTGTAAAGGTTGGGAATTTTTACGGGCACTGATAACTGTGCAGTTGGGCGCTACACAACCAAATATTATCATCATCATCATCCTATTTTTCCGAGAATTTCAAACATGCTTAAGCATTTTAGGTAGTCAGAGAGTTTCTCTAGGTCAACAGCTCCTATGAATGTGTCTTGATTGTTTTCTAAGTCTTAGTTTCATTAACAAGCACAATGTCAGAACCGCTTCTCCAGTGCGTTTACATTTCTTAAGGCAAAACTCATCTAACAGAGCCTCAATTTTCTCTTTCATTCTCCTACATATCAATTTGTCTGCAACTTGGATGCATGAACTGTTAGGCTGAGTGTGCAGTAGTTTTTGCATTTATTTTACCTTGTTTTTTTTCTGGTTTATGTGGATGATATGCTCCTGAATGTCCAATGATATGTACCTCGTCTCATAGATTCTAGACAATGAAGAGAACTTGAATAAGTATTTTGTTGCCACTTCTAACAATGATTGTAGAAATTCTGAAAGAATGTTAAATATCTCTTATACATTCATTGATTGTAAGTCTTCCAAAGCTTTCTCAGACATTAACTCTAATACTGGATCCATTGTATTTTCGAAATTTTTTCTCAATTCGTCCTTCCTATCCTAAACGGACCCAGGGTATTCTTTCCACCCATCTGCTCACTGCTTTGCATTTAAAAGTGGAATTATTTTATCACTCTTAATATTTTACATTCTCTGAAAGCTATTTTGACTTTTCTCTTGTAGACTTAGAGAAAGCTTTTGACAATGTTGACTGGAATACTCTCTTTCACATTCTAAAGGTGGCAGGGGTAAAATACAGGGAGCGAAAGGCTATTTACAATTTGTACAGAAACCAGATGGCAGTTATAAGAGTTGAGGGACATGAAAGGGAAGCAGTGGTTGGGAAGGGAGTGAGACAGGGTTGTAGCCTCTCCCCAATGTTATTCAATCTGTATATTGAGCAAGCAGTAAAGGAAACAAAAGAAAAATTCGGAGTAGGTGTTAAAATCCACGGAGAAGAAATAAAAACTTTGAGGTTCGCCGATGGCATTGTAATTCTGTCAGAGACAGCAAAGGACTTGGAAGAACAATTGAACAGAATGGATGGTGTCTTGAAGGGAGGATATAAGATGAACATCAACAAAAGCAAAACGAGGATAATGGAATGTAGTCGAATTAAGTCGGGTGATGCTGAGGGAATTACATTAGGAAATGAGACACTTAAAGTAGTAAAGGAGTTTTGCTATTTGGGGAGCAAAATAACTGATGATGGTCGAAGTAGAGAGGATATAAAATGTAGACTGGCAATGGCAAGGAAAGAGTTTCTGAAGAAGAGAAATTTGTTAACATCAAGTATAGATTTAAGTGTCAGGAAGTCATCTCTGAAAGTATTTGTATGGAGTGTAGCCATGTATGGAAGTGAAACATGGACGATAAATAGTTTGGACAAGAAGAGAATAGAAGCTTTCGGAATGTGGTGCTACAGAAGAATGCTGAAGATAAGATGGGTAGATCACATAACTAATGAGGAAGTATTGAATAGGATTGGGGAGAAGAGAAGTTTGTGGCACAACTTGACCAGAAGAAGGGATCGGTTGGTAGGACATGTTCTGAGGCATCAAGGGATCACCAATTTAGTATTGGATGGCAGCGTGGAGGGTGAAAATCGTAGAGGGAGACCAAGAGATGAATACACTAAGCAGGTTCAGAAGGATGTAGGTTGCAGTAGGTACTGGGAGATGAAGAAGCTTGCACAGGATAGAGTACCATGGAGAGCTGCATCAAACCAGTCTCAGGACTGAAGACCACAACAACAATAACAACAACAACAACAACATTTTTTGACTCTGTTCTTAGAGTGATCATTTCCTTTTCAGGTTTTCTCTACAGCCATTTGGTTTTAGCTTCCCACAACTTCAGACTGCTTTGATTCCCAAGGAACTTATGATGCTGTATTCCTTTCTGTTCCTGAACATTTTTGTGTTCCCTCTTTTGTCAGTTGACTGGCTTATTTCTTTTGTTACCCAATATTTGTTCACTGTTATATCTGTCTACCTATGTCTGTCTGCTCATTCTGTGTTTGCCTATTTTGGGGGTTTCCATACCCCTTCAACTGAATTTCTTTCTGTGTTATTGATTTTCGTTGAACATGCGGTCTCAAATAACTTCAAAAGGAGATCATCATTCCTCTACACCTCAGTATCCTAATTCCTTACAAACTGAGTCTTCCTAATGATCCACTTAAACTTCAGCCTACTCTTTATCATTTTTAAATTGCTCACTGGGTACACCATACAATGAAGTATCTGCTTTATAAATCTTTCTTTCAGTGGATAGGTAGTCTAACAGTAATTCCTAGATATATCAATGTGAGAAGATAAGCACTAGTCACAATAGGTTATTTGTAACTTTACACAAATAGCCAGCATTGACTGCTGTTTATGTATAACTTGACTTGTTCCCATTCCTGGTGGGTCTCTATCATAATTGGATTTATAGAAACACCATGTGTGAATGAATGATTGAAAAAATAATGATATTACACCTACAGCAATCAGGAAGACAATGATAACAAAAATAAATTATTTGAGGACAGCATACTGTGAACTGTCCAAAGTCAGTTAAGCACTTGGATGTATAGCAACAAAGGTGTTATAATAACTACTTGAGTATAGATTGATATGCACTAAAATGATCAAAGATATGCATGGCAATATGGCAAGGATGCACTAAAAATGCACTGATAATAAACTTTAAAAGACTGAATCAATACAAATTAGAAACTTCTAACATAAAAAATGGTTTAGCCTTCAGAAATTACATTAAAACTGTGAACCCATACACGAAGAACATCTATTAGCAATTTTTAGTATCAACTCGAATAATTTTACCTTATTAACACCTGTAATTCTGTCTGTCACGAAAGATTACTAAATAAGTTCCTATTTTACCTGGAAAAATTACTTTCTTTTGCTAGTGAGAAGGTACTTTTATTTTTAAGGAATCTCTCCATTTCATATATTTAGACAGCAGAATGTCAGTGCTATAGTGTCACTAGAATTCAGTCATTCACACTTCATATTTCAAAGTTTCATCAATCCTGAATGAGTCAAGTTAAACATTAACAGCAGAAGCAACCACTGCTACCTGCTTCTGTAAAGTAAACTTAATAACAAATTATAGCTCATGCTTCTCTACTCAAACTGATAGTTATGATAATTACTTCTAGATTACTTTATATACATATAATAGAGGGAAACATTCCATGTGGGAAAAAAATATCTAAAAACAAAGATGATGTGACTTACAAAACGAAAGCGCTGGCAGGTTGATAGACACACAAAAACACAAACATACACACAAAATTCAAGCTTTTGCAACCAACGATTGCTTCATCAGGAAAGAAGGAAGGAGAGGGAAAGACGAAAGGATGTGGGTTTTAAGGGAGAGGGTAAGGAGTCATTCCAATCCCGGGAGAGGAAAGATTTACCTTAGGGGGAAAAAAGGACAGGTATACACTTGCACACACACACACACACATATCCATCCGCACATACAGACAAGCAAATGTCTGCTTGTGTCTGTATGTGCATCACTAAGCTCACAGACTTTGAGCGAGATGCAATAAATCCTTGCTCAAGACTATATCTAATTGCATTCTCCTCAGATGAGTTCGTAAGATACACATAATGACTTCAGATTCAAAGTTTGAATTCAATATCATCCAGTGTGTATTCCAAATAGCATCTTCACTCATAGTATGAATTCTTTAGCTGTAAGTCGAAAAAGTATCATAGACTCAGTTCTCCTTGAGGTACTGGAAGCATCTGGCTAGTTCAGCTTTCAGTCACTGGGACTGCTAGTGACCCCCCCACCTCCCCCCCCCCCAATGTTCAACACCCATTGGTTTACGCTGAGATCATGTGATACTACGTCATCACACCTATATGTCTTTCTCAATTGTCCATTGTTTGTCGCATCGTTCGTTTGTTCATGTGTGTGTTCGCTATTTCTTTTATCCCTGCAAAGATGAAGAGAGTTAACTCCAGCAACAGCATCTCAGAGTCTAGTGGGAAGAGACTTAGAGTCCAGGATACGGGATTCCCATGTGAGTAAATAATTTCTATTTTGAGTGTGAATTTTCGTGTTTATGTTAAATTCACCTTATTAATTCTGTCTCCTTGTCATAGTACAATTCGCGGATTTTGTCCTCGAGTGTGAGGAGTGGGCTGGACTGCCACAGGCTCTGGAAGTCAAGCCTCCTATGTTCGATGCACAGTCGGAATTGCCTTGTGAGTATAATTTTCATTCTAATTTGTACTTCTTCTGTATTAGCAATTCAAAATTTTTCTTGTTTCATACTCATCTTTTTGTTTGTTTCTAGATCATCTGAAACACATTCAGATTTAGCTGGAGGAAGAGCTGGGGGATGTTCGACGCAGCAATGCTGCAGTAGGTAATTGTTTTCACCCCCCAGCTGTAGATAACCAAGAACAGCGCTCACATAAGTATAGAGAAAAACATCCATGTGTGTGATTTTTCAGTGTAACTAGGCATTCAAAATAAATAAAATTATCTCTCATCCTCTTACAGGAACGGCTCTAGATGATCTGGATTTACTGGACAGGCAGCTGGAGGCTGTTCATCAGCAGATGCAGGAGCAGCCTCCAGCAAATAATAATGAGATGGCCAAGCAGCATACTTGTAAGTTTAAAAAAGGATTACCTATCTCTAATAGTAGTGCTAGTAGTAGTAGTAGTAGTATAGGAAGTTTTTTTCTCTAACAAATCCATTTATATATCTTATTTGTTTTAGGCGAGGACCGATAAGATCAATCGTATCTCTCGCTCCTGTATGAGAATTATAATGATTTTTTTGCCGTTGCGGTGGAGTCACCTGATGAATTGTTTATGCCCTGGAGCCAGAGCGAGAAAGGTAATTACTCAGTCTGCTTATAACCATGTGATCGTTACAATTCATTCTTTCACCGCACCAGCAGCGGTAAACAATGCACTTAGCTTTTATTATTTATTTTATCTCTACTTGTTCTTCACAGCGGTCGAACCTCAACACGGCATCGAGCGCATACCGGTGGCGGCTAAACCATCCCCATTATCATCAAAGCAGAGTCCGAAAAGGCATGCTCTCCTATAACTGCGCCGCTAGTCGCTGTGCGAGAAGCACGCGCCACTGCAGCCACGGCTGCCGCACCTGGGGTAACCCTGTCCCAGGCTGCTCTCACTGGGAAGTGGCCACCGCAGCCCACCCCGCCACCACCACTGCAGCTGCCGCTACCCTGGTCACTTCGTCATCGCTCTGGTCTCTACAGCAGCTCGATTGATCATCAGCGTCTCCTCCTGCACCATCACATGAGGTACAGCACTCATGGCCATCCACACCACCAACTCCGTCGAATAGTTCTAGTTATAGTATTATTGAAGATCCTGTGCCTTGTGGCAGTTCCCTCCCCCATCCTTTTAGTGAAGGACATCAGGTCAGAGATACCATACCGCAGTTGCAGTACTCGGTGATTGCCGATGCCTTTGAGGAGCGAATCTCCTTCACTAGGATCGGAAACCCGGCAGGAGGGTACTGCGATCCTGTTGGATTTCTAACCGTGTGCCTTCCTGTCATGGAAACAGAGCTCCTCAAGGTAGTCAATGATACATGGTATCCCATCATTAAGTGCAGTACTATGCTTTGCATTGAATTATCGCAACACCCCAAAGTTGAGTCTGGTGTTGGAGAGACGAGTATTTATTATCTTTGGTGGGAAAATGGGGTGATAACGAGGAGCATATCAATCACTGAGTGGTTTCTTAAATCCACCTTGAGTGCTATATTGGGCCAGTTTTCAGAGATGGAGGTGAAAGGCTCAGCTAAGGCACTCGGCAGAATTCCACACCTGGACATCCAAATACATGTCTATGAACCGGTAAATGGAGGGTCTAGCTCTATCAAGCTCCCTAAAGGTGTAGCTAATAAGCAGGCATGCATTAATGTCGAAAATAGAAAGGATCAGGTTTGTTTTGCATGTTAAATCCTGGCTTGCGAAAGAAAGCACCATTAGAGAGATCGCCTGAGCGTCCCAGTACATACCATGTAGGTGATAATTCTAATTTGTGTTATAACTTTGATGGTATAGAGTTCCCCATCAAGATCCAGGACATACCTAAATTTGAGGCCCAGAATACTGGCATATCAGTTCATGTTTATGGCCTGGAGAAGAAAAGCAAGTCAGATGAACAAGACAAGCACATAGTCGTTGGGCCCCTCCATTTCTCAAACTTTGCCGGTGAGCGTGAGCTGCATGTAAGCATGCTGCTCTTCTCGGAAGCTGATAATTATCACTATGTTTGGATCAAGGACATGTCCGTCCTTTACAGCCAATTGAATAACTATAAGTGTAAAAAGCATATTTGCTTAAAGTGTCTCAATCATCTCTCATCAGACAAGTTATTAGCCACGTATCTAGTAGACTGCACTTCCAATTAACTGGTGCATGTTATTATGCCTACTGAGGACAACAAATTCGTAAAGTTTAAGAATGCTCAGCGCCAGGAGCAATACCCATTTGTAGTGTACGCCGACTTTGAATGCCTCCTCGCTCCTGTGACCTGCTGTGAAGGCGACCCTACAAATTCACATACCACCTTTACAGAGAAACGCATACCATATGCAGCAGCATACTAAATTGTATCGTCATATGATTCAAGTCTTAACCACTACAGATCTTACGTCGGGGATAATCCTGCAGTTTGGCTGCTTAATGAGCTCGAAAAATTTTCGCAGGAGGTTGATAAGCTCTACAGTGGCAACGTGCCCATGACCAAACTGAAGGAGAATGAAGATTTGTGTAATAAAATATAATATTTGTGGGCTGCTGTTAGACAGAAAAGCGGAAACACCTCGTAGGGACCACTGTCATCTTATGGGGAAGTTCCATGGCGCAGCTGACAATGCCTGCAATTTGAATCAGCTACCTAGACAGATGCCAGTTTTCTTCCACAATTTAAGTGGGTATGACGCTCACTTTCTAGTTGAGCACTTAGCTGATTTCTTTTTGGAGAAAGATCAGGCCAGTGTCCTACCTGAGAGTGTCAAGAAGTATATTTCATTCTCCAAACGAATGACGCCAAGTATTATGCTCCGTTCTCTTGATACGCTACGATTTATGCAGGCACCACTCCAGAAACTCGTTGACACTCTGCCTCGGGGGGATATGCATATCACTTGAGCTGCATTTCCTGGCGAGGAAAACTTTCAACTTGCGACTATGAAGGGGGTTTTCCTATATGAGTATGTGGATAGTATGGCGAAACTCAACGAAACCAGGCTACCCGACATAACTGCATTCTCCAGCAACCTCACAGGTGATGCCACAACGGGTGCAGAGTACGAGCATGCCATGAATGTCTGGTGGGAATTCAATATTTCCACTTTAGGAGAGTACACACGGCTTTACATGGACACAGAAGTGCGCTTGCTTGCGGACATTTTCGAGAAGTTCCAGAGTCTATGTATGAGCACATATTCTCTGGATCCCACCTTTTATTATATGGCATCTGGGTTGTCTTGGGACGCAATGCTCAAGAAAACGAAGTGCAACATCGAATTATTGACCGATACTGACATGCTTCTTTTCTTTGAGAGAGGGATCCATAGAGGACTTTCTCATTGTGTTCATAGGCACGTGAAGGCAAATAACACACGGTTGGGTGACAGGTTCAATGCATCCCTTGATTCGAGTTATATAATGTACTTCGACGTGAATAACTTATATGGGCATGCCATGCAGCAATCACTGCCGATTGGCGAGTTCCAATGGGTGCCCAAAGACAAATGCAAGGGATTAGGTGGAAAAATCATGGGGGGTATGGCAGCTGATTCTGATGTACGGTATGTGGCAGAGGAGGCTGTACACCAAAACTGATGACAATGCTGGGGGATAAGTGGAGATATATTATTCATTATCGTAACCTCCAGCAATGCCCAGCATGTGTATGGAGCTGGTTAAATCACCTGGGCTATCTCCTTCAAGCAGTCCCGCTGGTTGAATATTGATTTGAATATTGATTTGAATACAAGACAGAGAGCTTCTGCAAAGTGTGACTTTGAGAAACATGTTTATAAATTAATAAATAATTTAATCTTCGCTAAACCAATGGAGAATTTGAGGAGACGACGTGAAATTTTTATTAGAACCGAATGGGATGGGCGTTACGGCGTAAGAAAATGCATTGTCAGACCAAATTTTAAGTGGGTCACACATATTAAATAAGGACTTTGTTGCTGTGGAGATGGCGAAGACTGCAGTAGAGTTTACGAAACCTATTTATGTGGAGATGTGCATACTAAAGCTATCCAAACTCCACATGTACAGCTTTCATTATGAGTTTGTGAAAACTCATTTCGCGCATCTAAATTACTTTATTTGGATACAGATTGCTTCGTCTATTGAGTGACGAACTGCAATCCATATGAGGTAATTAGGTGCCACAGTAATGAATTCGACATATCCTCATATGTGGCCATAATCCTTACGCTATTATTCCGCAGAACAAGAAGGTTGTCAGACTTATGAAGGATGAGTCGAATGGATTGCTGATTGTGGAATTTGTATGTCTATGCTCAAAAATGTATGCCTATCGCACATTGGAAGGTACCACCCAGAGGTAGGCTAAGGGTGTGTGTCGCATGGCATCAAAAGCCCTCTCAATTGAAACTATTTGCAGTGCCTGTGCAGTGATGTTCACAGTGCTGCACTGCAGCCACCGCATATGGTATGGCAGACCAGTATTCGTTCGAGAGTACACGATGTGTACACTGTACTGCAGTCTAAAATCGGTCTGTCGCCTCATGATGATAAAAGGGTCATTTGTGATGACGAGATTGAAACTCGCCCGTACTCTTACTGCTCACTTGTAGCGAGAGAAGGTGTGCGGGATTCTGATTGAGTGATAGTGAGAGAGTGAGGGAGGGGGAGAGAGAGAGAGTCTGCAGAGTAGTACTATGACCCATTTATCATAGTCTAATTAATTGTGTGTGTGTGTGTGGTGTAAATATTTTTCTGTACAATGTACATGTGTATATATAGAGAGAGAATGTGTGTAATATTTTTGTGTACTATGTACACATCTTTAGCTTACGGCAAATAATGGAGAAGTGTTATGAGTGTAACAGGGAATTGTATCTATGCTTTATAGATCTAGAAAAGGCATATGACCGGGTTCCTAGGAGGAAGTTATTGTCTGTTCTACAAGATTATGGAATAGGAGGTAAACTTTTGCAAGCAATTAAAGGTCTTTACATGGATAGTCAGGCAGCAGTTAGAGTTGACGGTAAATTGAGTTCATGGTTCAGAGTAGTTTCAGGGGTAAGACAAGGCTGCAACCTGTCTCCACTGTTGTTCATATTATTTATGGATCATATGTTGAAAACAATGGACTGGCTGGGTGAGATTAAGATATATGAACACAAAATAAGCAGTCTTGCATATGCGGATGACTTAGTTGTGATGGTAGATTCTATTGAAAGTTTGCAAAGTAATATTTCAGAGTTAGATCAGAAATGTAAGGACTATGGTATGAAGATTAGCATCTCCAAAACGAAAGTAATGTCAGTGGGAAAGAAATATAAATGGATTGAGTGCCAAATAGGAGGAACAAAGTTAGAACAGGTGGCCGGTTTCAAGTACTTAGGATGCATACTCTCACAGGATGGCAACATAGTGAAAGAACTGGAAGCGAGGTGTAGCAAAGCTAATGCAGTGAGCGCTCAGCTACGATCTACACTCTTCTGCAAGAAGGAAGTCAGTACCAAGACTAAGTTATCTGTGCACCGTTCAATCTTTCGACCAACTTTGTTGTATGGGAGCGAAAGCTGGGTGGATTCAGGGTACCTTATCAACAAGGTTGAGGTTACAGATATGAATGTAGCTAGGATGATTGCAGGTACTAGTAGATGGGAACAATGGCAGGAGGGTGTCCACAATGAGGAAATCAAAGAAAACCTGGGAATGAACTCTACAGATGTAGCAGTCAGGGCGAACAGGCTTAGATGGTTGGGTCATGTTACACGCATGAGAGAAGCAAGGTTACCCAAGAGACTCATGGATTCAGCAGTAGAGGGTAGGAGGAGTCGGGGCAGACCGAGGAGAAGGTACCTGGATTCGGTTAAGAATGATTTTGAAGTTATAGGTTTAACATCAGAAGATGCACCAATGTTAGCACTGAATAGGGGATCATGGAGGAACTGTATAAGCGGGGCTATGCTCCAGTCTGAACACTGAGAGGCATAATCAGTCTTAAATGATGATGATGATGATGATGATGATGATGTACACGTGTATCATAGAGAGAGAATGTGCGGAAAAGAAAGGGTAAAATGGAAAAAAAGGATAAAATTTTATGTTTATATATGCACACCATGTGTGTGAAGAGAAAGAAAAAAACCACAAAACATATTTTTAAAAAACCCAAAAATAGAAAAAAAGTATGTACTCGTTTATTTGTTGATATACAATGTATTTCTATACTGTAAAAAACGTATATATGCACCATGTGCATGTTTTTTTAATAGAATAGCTTTTAAGTTTTTCACCTGCCACTAGCCATCCAATACTGAATAGTTTGTAAGTCTGTGTGTATAGCTCACAGTCCATCAGAATTCTTATTGTAGAAAAAAACCCTTTGCTATTGTGAACTGTTGAAATTAGAATCTAAGAGTGTGCAGTCCATCAGAATTATTGTAAAATCTATGGTACTGGGGCTATCGAATTTTGCTGTAGTAGTAGTAAAGAAAGTATCTCCACTTTAGTTTTTAGCATAGATCTATAAAAAAATTTCATACCACTGTTACTGTTGTAGCGTTTAAGTTAAAAGTATTTCTGCATTGGAATAGCAAAGTCAATTTGTACCCCAAGAATACTATATTTTACCTCAAGAATACTATATTGTACCTCAATAATATTATATTGTATTTGATGAACTGAATAAAGCAAGACAAAAAATTAGTTACCATACATCTTTCTTGTTGTTATTTACAAAAACCCTATCCCTATTGCATTATATATATATATATATATATATATATATATATATATATATATATATATATATATATATATATATATATATAGAATGGTTACATGGAATTACACCTATCATAAAGCACAAATTGGGTTATGGGAGCAAGAGGCACGTGACCATGTCCGCTTCCAAAGATATATAGCAGACATGTCTAAAATTATATCTCCTGTACTTGAAGAAAAACAGACATAGCACGTGGTTGAAAAAACTGTACATTCTCAAAGCGGGAACAGGGTTGGAAAAAAAAAGAACACAGTGGTTGTGAGGTAAAAATTCATTTATTTCTCATTCAATTTAAAAGTGATTTTACGTTTGTATAAGCAGATACAGCAACACTTTTTTGATACATGTTCTTGAGTCGATGGACAGAAGGACACCCATAGAATTCCAGGTCTTGAATAGTGGCAAACTTAAAGATTTGATGCATCTATGAGATCCTCTCCTTCCCCTTCATGTAGACGATGGTATCCGTGTGATCGAATAAAATTGAAGTGCAGTCACCATATCTTTATAGGGTATGCCAGGATCATCCCAGTGAATTCCTTGGTAGAAATGTGTTAAGCACTTTGCACTCTTCCATGTCTTAGCACACTTCACATACTTGAAAGACCTTGGTGATTCAGTGTTTGCTGAGAATGTCTCGATTATACCAGCATCTTGTGTGTATGCTACAAATGCAACATCTTTAAATACGAACTGTCTACACTCACCATCATAGAAACCCTGAGCTTCCACAATGATGTTCACACCCTGAGATGTCATTGTGAAATGCTCTAGGTATGGTGCAGCACCTATTCATTTATGCAGCTCGTTGCACAACACTGGTCAGCGGGCAGTAGTTGATCACATACTCATGTAGAACTAGAGCATATGTGGCAGTGTGTTCTGCGAAATTTGTTGATGATTCAAATTTTATTCGCACATCGACAGGTCCAGACTTAATAATCTTGTTCTGTTTTGAGCAGTCTGTTACAATGATCAGTGAAAGCTCCTTGAACTTATGTGGACTGAGTAGACAGCCTCCTCCCTCTCCTTCGGCTACTTCATAGTAAGGAGCATTAAACCTTGCATACATGTCATAAGCTAGACTGTATACATTTTGATTTCACTGCAGATGTAAATTGTCATATGGGTAGAATTCAGAATTGAGGTAGACTTTGGCATTAGTTAACTTGCATTTATCGAACATGGTGATATCATTTGCCATATTAGCTCTTCTATCAGTCTGAAACGCAAGTATGATGAATCTAAGTGTCTCTTGTTGTGAAGAGGTTTTAACAGCCCATGTTTGTCTGCTCGCAGTCGGTAACACTGGTTACTCGAAAATCTCCCACGAGTGAAATGTCAGTGATAGAAATATACTAGAATTCAGGACTTTTAAAAGCTTCAAATGCTCCTCCTCGGATACACTGATGTGAGGCATTTTCCATATTATCTTGCTGATTGTGATCATATCCTCCTCTTGGGCTCCTTGAATGTATGAATTATTATCCGTCGGACTCTGTACCAGAATGAGTTCTTGTTTAATGTTCATAATAATCTGTCTCATGTCGTCAAAGTACCCCATAAGCATTTTTACAGGTATGCCTGCAGTAAATCGCTTATACTCTGCAACTGTTCTATCCTCTGGATCGTCTATGAACCATCCCGCATTTTCTAAACTATACAAATCTGCGGGTGATGCTGAGACGTGTGTTTTAAGTGTTGATGTTATGCCGACATCGTGTGTACGGTCGATCTCAGACCCATTGAGTTCATAGCGTATCTCTTGGAACAGGAATACTAAAGCGTTACGTGTCAGCTTGGATCTCACTGTATCGCTGCCCTCGGTTTTCTCGAATGACCCCTCTAGATATATGAAATCTTGCATGGAAGTGTGAGGGCGTCTTGGTGCTGGATGACAATCCTGATTTCATCGTTCTTGTTAAATGTGGTTGAAGCGTCAGGTTTATGAAACAAGTATTCCTGATGTATAATTCTGTCATCATACTCTAGTGGACTGGTTATATTGAGTGAGGACGTCATTGCACGGTTTCAGGCCAACTGATTTAAGAAACTCATAGTTCGCACGTACTATCACTTTGTTGTTTGGTAGCGAAGTGGCATGCTGTGGATTGCGTGCACTTGTTTTATAACGTACACCCATCCTGCCTTAGATGTAATCGTACAATGATTTCCTCACCACGAAAGTCAACAAGTTGATTATTCTGGTCCACAATACGCTGCTCCAAATAGTCCAGTGTCTGAGCTGTCACTGGAAGGTACATTGCATAGGCATGGTTCTCAACAATCTTATACCCCATTGCAACCGAGGGGAAGAATCTGTAAATAGTGAGAATCAGACTATCGTTGAGATGGGAGTTCGTTGCAATGTTACACTCAACTCAGATTGTGCTGAAGTAGTATGTCCACAGTCTGATCTGACTTGTAAAATTTACTTGGATCCTTCTTCAAAATCTGCCCTTTTTTGAAACCCAGCAGGCGCCTGGTTAAACTCAGTCGTTGCATTTACACTCCTTATTTCAGAGTCAAGTGTGTTGATGTTTGCACGTAGTTCAATACCTTTTCCAGACTGTTTTAAGACTCCGTTTAAATCGTCGATATCGTATGCACCCGGTTCTGTTTCCACAATATGTTTTTCACCATTAATATCCAGATGCAGTTTGTTGTTAGTCTTAGTGATATTTGGGATGCTGTTGTAGGTCTCCAGTCCAATCAATGAAATACTCCATTCACCAACGGTCATATCAATTGGCGGGAAATAATTTGCACGCAATTCTTTTAAAGTCAAAGCATACGACATTGTATCTGAACCTCAACTGCTGAAAGAATGTTTAAAGCTCCTCCTTCTTCTTCCTCTTTGTGAAGGTCAAGAGAAACATGATGCATAGATGTGCACAGAGGTGTGTATTAAAGTCCTGACAGCGTCGATAATTGTAGAGCACACGTCTTCTGTGAGTGAAGTATCGCTGTAGCTCTTCTGGCGGTTGCAGGTCACCAAATGAGTCGAAATAGTAGACGGTATCCGCATTTTTCATAACATATGATACCTAGTGGGTGCCAGGGCCTCCAGCAACGTCTAAATTCACAATGCCACATTCACCAGTTATTCACATAGTCTTCGATAATGTATCCTGCGTAAGCACACCACGGAATCTTGGTATCTTGAATGTGTCTCTAACAAACTTCAGAAGGTCTGTATTTGTGAGTGGTCGATCTGGTAGGACCGCTAATGGGCTTTTTTTTTTTTAATTTATGAATAGATCAAGACCTTTCCTGTACGGTTTCAAGTACAGTCCTTTTCCGATGGCTGCGGCTTCTATCATGTGGTTATGTCTTCTTGCCTCTTTTAACTGTGCTCGGGAGTTTTGCGCGTTCTTGACCGTTCGAGCGATAGCCGCAGCACCACCAGCGAAGGAAGCTATCGCCGAGAGCATGGAGAAGGCCGGGATGAGAAATGGAATAAAACCGCCAGATGTCTTGGGTATTGGTAGAACTCGAGGTGCTTTAACCGATCCTCTTCTTCTTCTTCTTCTTCTTCCCGCGTATTTCTGCTTCAGTACGTTTTCAGCTGCATACATCACTGTCAGGATAAAGTTCTTCAAAAAGATCTGCTTCGCGCCCTTGTCCTTCTTCCTGTTTAGTGCACAACATGCAGCATTCATAACTCGCTTGAAATTCGTCACTTCTAAACCCAACTTAATTTTTCCTCGCATGGTTTTATCAACTGCAAATGCTGCGATGCGTTGACCTATACCAATATCCTTTCTTCTTCGTATCGCCTTAGCCTTATCAGCTAAAATCCTATCTGCAATGTGACAACTTGATAATCTTTATTTGCAGCGTATGCAGTGTCGTGTTCCATACACGCTTCGTCGAGCAGATTAATCCCCTTATCACCTCGTGCCAAGTGTTTCTGAAGCTTTTTCCCAGGTCCACGGTAGTTATACCCAGGGATGTGTAATTCCACAGGCAGTTTGTCTAGAATACCACCACCTCCTCCAGTGCGTCTCCTAGCATGCATGTTATGCTAAGTCCATGCACCCCCATTATATAGTAAATCGTCGGCATCAACCCAACTGTCTTGTGTAGCAGGAAAACCAAGCCATCTGACTAGTACTTAATTTCCGCGACGTCTTAAGACTCTCTCCACGAGAAAAACATCCGGTTCCGAGCCTTTCTGCAAGTCCTCGGTGTAGAAGCAGCCTGCAATTTCTTCACCTTTACTATCCTTCAATACATAAGTTCTAGGATTCGTTCTTTGCACCTTTGAAACCGTAAATATCTCAGTTGACCAATTCGGCAGGTATGATTTCTCAAATGCCCTCTTGTGTTTTGAGATACGCACCAAATCACCTACATTAAATTTCTGTCTGCGTGTATAGATCATCTTAATGCGATAGTACACCGTATCCATGAGTCCATTATCACAAACATCGATTGGTCTCATATTTATTGTGGTATGTTTGGTTCGATTATACTGAGCAATTATTTCTGGGAGGATATCTGTCCATTTTTATGAGCCGCGAAGGTTAAAACGCATCTACATTCGACCTTTTATTGTTCTCTTCAGACGCTCCTTCAGGTGAGTGAATGTTGAACAGCGATGTATTCCGTACCGTTGCATCACGGTCTTGAAATCGTTATTGTAGAACTCCCCATCGTGATCGGTTTGGAGGTTGTCTGGTCATCGGTTCGTCCTTGTCTGTAGCAAACGCTCAAAAACATCCGCAACATTTCTACCCGTTTTTGTTCTGACAGTTAATGTCCAGGCAAATTTGGAGTATGTATCAATAACCATTAAAATATATTTGAATCCATTATTCCCTCATATCTTCAAGATCCGAACCTTTAATCATAACACGCCTACGAGGGTCCGTTTTGCGTGCTGGTTTGTGCAGGTCTCGAACTACTGTCTCCGTAATTATTCAATGATACTTCTCTCTCTAAGCTGTTCACTGTTTTATGCTCAATCTCAATACCATCACCACTGCTGCTGGCGCCGTTGTTTTCGCCTTCAAGTATTGGTTTTATATTTCTTGTTACTTAGGCTTTTCGTGATCTTATGTACACCAGTCATGTGCAGTATTTCACGGTACGTTTCCCTATCATTAACTGATTAATTTATAGGTTTTTTGGTAGGTCTTAGGAAAATAAGATTCATTAATCCAGATGTTCTCTCAAACCGCCTATCACCAATCTGTATTGTGTCATCAGTTACGGTTATAGGATGCATACCTAAAATGTACAGTCTTCACCTGCTAACGCCGAAAGTTCTATCTGACCAGGGGTGTGACGGAAAATGAATTTGTCAATGACAACACCCTCGTTATCGTGTGTTTTTGTTTTTGCTGAGAGCTGTCGGAGAGGTTCAGTAACCGGCTTAAAGGTCTCTCTTAGTGTTTGCTATCGATCCATATGCCCTAACCTCAGCAACCGTAATTTCTCAAGAATTGCTTTCCGCGCTTGAATCACTTTCTGCTTCGTCGACATCTCGGTCTATACTAATCAGACATCTCCGCAGTGGGAGGCTTCATATATCCGCTCATTTTCTTCTTCCTGTTACTATGTACCTGCTCCCCCTTCTCAACAACAAGGAACTCTACATCTATTTTCCCCGCAATAGCCTCGACCTTTTCAGTTAAGTCGGCTACTTTCTTACTGACTTAATTAACTAACTCATTTAACGTATTCACCATTCTCAAAAGAGTCTGGTAATATGTCTCTAGTTCCCTCCTGTGGCGCAGTGGTTAGCACACTGGATTCGCATTCGGGAGGACGACGGTTCAATCCCGTCTCTAGCCATCCTGATTTAGGTTTTCCGTGATTTCCCTAAATTGCTTCAGGCAAATGCCGGGATGATTCCTTTGAAAGGGCACGGCCGATTTCCTTCCCCATTCTTCCCTCACCCGAGCTTGCGCTCCGTCTCTAATGACCTCGTTGTCGACGGGACGTTAAACACTAATCTCCTCCTCCTGCTCTAGTTCCCTGTGCATGCCTCCAACTTTATGCACAATAGCTTGAATTTTCTCATCCATGTATAGGCGAATGTTCTGTCTATGTACACCCATTCTCTCGGTTTGAGAACTAGACATACGCGCGAATTCGTCCATGGTGCAGCGTATACTGATGTACTAACCGCTCTTAACATGCTATATGTGCAAAAACTCTTGAAAGTTTCGCCTGTTTTTTTAATAACGAGAGACCCATACTGTGAATGATTCCAGCAATCAGCATATATCTTTACAAATTCACTGAACGACATGTCAGTTCCGACATGTGCTAGGTAAATGTGTTTTAAAATCAGATTGTCTTGTTTGAAGACTATAGTGAGGTTTGCATTATCCATAACCAACTGTTTCGGGATTCTGGAATATGTTTGGCTTAGATAAAATACATCAGCACCATTTCCTAGGAAGAGGTGGCGGTCAGGTGACTTAGGTTAGTGGAATTACCCTTTCAATCCCATCATTTTCTTAGGTGTGTTGCATTGTCCTGATGGAATTTGAACTTCCCGCCATTTTCTGCGGGAGGGGGGTTAGGTTGGTGGAGGTAGCCCAACTGACATATCTTCCCGCCAAAATCCGCCATCTTGAATTACGTCAATGCCGCCATCTTGGATGATGTCATCGCCTCCATCTTGAATACATCTGGCAACAATGGAATGTGGGGTGGCACCCCTGTAGCCCCACTACTGGTTTGTTCTTTTAAGTAAAAAGTGTAATCCTGTTTTATTTAGTATAACACAGGAAATTATATCTTTCTCTTCATGCTGTGCTATTCTGTAGTCAGGGCGAATGTGAACATTTACATCACATTGCCAAAACAAAATTCTAAAACTTTTCTCTGCCAGTCGTTTGTTCAGCTCCGAGTGAGCTACAGAAAAGGACTGATTTGGAATGCAAAGTGGAGTTCTTCGCCAGTTGCTAGAACACCATTTTCTTTCTCACTAACAATATATAAACGTGGTTCTATTACACCTTGATGACAGCTATCCCCAATTTACCACAACGCCACCCATTTCCCCAGCTGTGATAGTATTGTATGTATTGTCCCAGGACAAACAAAACCCATGACAGTGTGCTGAGCTACAATCCATTTTTTTAGGGTACAGGATTGTAGTGTATTACTGTAGGTGTGGACATCTATGGATTTATGGATACAAATACAGCAGTCGGAATGTGAAAATGTCATTTTTAGCTTGAAAAATGAGCGAAAATTGTGTAATTTCAAGGTGGAACAGATGTCGTCTCTAGAAGCTGGCACCTTATCAATCTCTGTGAGTGACAACATACTACAATAAATGGTCATTGAGCTACAAATTTTGTAAATTAATTGGCATGATTGTATATTAAGATGTTAAATGGGGAATGTGAAGACGATATTGGTTAAGTTCTAGGCTATTAAGTTTCGGTTCTACAGGCTGTTTTGAAAATGGATTTGGGAGCTTTCACACATTCACGTTGTTAAAGAACAATAAAAAGATCTATATTCTGGAACACTTTTAATTAAACTAATTAAACTTACTTTAAACCAATTAAATTTAATCAAAAACATTTAAACTCCTATTTAAGAAAGGGGATAGGAAAGATGTCACTAACTATGACCTGTTTCACTTCTGACAACATTTTCCAAAGTTCTGAGAAGGTGATGTATTCTAGAATAGTATCTCACCTGAGCAACAATAATATCCGTAACAAATCAGTTTGGATTTCAGAAGAGTTGCTCTACTGAGAATGCCATTTACATGTTCACTCGCCAGATTTTACAAACAATAAATAGCAAAATAACTCCAGCTTGTATTTTCTGTGACCTGTTGTTGTTGTTGTGGTCTTCAGTCCTTAGACTGGTTTGATGCAGCTCTCCATGCTACTCTATCCTGTGCAAGCTTCTTCATCTCCCAGTACCTACTGCAACCTACATCCTTCTGAATCTGCTTAGTGTATTCATCTCTTGGTCTCCCCCTACGATTTTTACCCTCCACGCTGCCCTCCAGTACTAAATTGGTGATCCCTTGATGCCTCAGAACATGTCCTACCAACCGATCCCTTCTTCTGGTCAAGTTGTGCCACAAACTTCTCTTCTCCCCAATCCTATTCAATACTTCCTCATTAGTTACGTGATCTACCCATCTAATCTTCAGCATTCTTCTGTAGCACCACATTTCGAAAGCTTCTATTCTCTTCTTGTCCAAACTATTTACCGTCCATGTTTCACTTCCATACATGGCTACACTCCACACAAATACTTTCAGAAATGACTTCCTGACACTTAAATCTATACTTGATGTTAACTAATTTCTCTTCTTCAGAAACGCTTTCCTTGCCATTGCCAGTCTACATTTAATATCCTCTCTACTTCGACGTATCTAAGGCATTTCACAGTGTGAATCACAGTATTCTCACAGGTAAATTGAATTTTTATGGGACTGATGGTATACCCAACAAATCGATAATTTAACAAGTAACTAAAAGAATGCAGGAAGTTGTACTTATTAATTCAGCCAATGTAGCCTGGAGGCTCTATTCTAACAGGGGAGAAATCATGTATGGCATTGCTCAAGGCTTATTCTTAAGTCCACGATTCTTCCTCAAGTATGTAAATGATCTTCTGTCTAATGTACAATAAGTAGAGTTATTAGTTCTTCTAGCAGATGACGTTAGTATTGCAATCAATGTAAGAAACAGAAGAAATGGTAAACCATACCTTTAAAAGTTCATTGACCGTTCTTTGTGACTGGATTCGCCTTCAGTTTTAAAAAGACACAACATAGTGAGTTCTGCATATCTAGGAGTACAACACCTGTGATAAGTGCAACACAGGATGAGAAAATAATAAAGGGGATAGAAACTCCCAAATTCTTAGGTATCTATATTGATAAGAATTTAATCTGGAAAAGCACATTTTGGGACTCATAAAACAACTTAGTTCTGTCACATTTGCATGTAGAATTGCAGAAAATCTTGGAGAGAGACAAAATGCTGTAAGAGTAATATGTAGTTCTCGCCCATGATCATGTATGAGGCATCTGTTTAAAAAGTTTGCAATTCTGATAAGCGTTTCACAATATTTTTATACTGTCATGAAGTTTGTTGTAAATAATCCACTACAGTTTAAAAGGAACAATGATGTACATAATTACAATGCCAGGATAAGAAATCACATTCATTACTGCACATTAATGTTGTGTTTAGCACAGAAGGGGTTGCACAATGCTGCAATAATCACTTACTCAATAACATAAAACGTCTAAGAGACAGCAAAGTAAAATTTGAAAACAAGGTGGAAAAGTTTCTGCTTGACAGCTTCTTCTATTCTGTAAAACATTCTGTTATTGTAATGTGTAAAATGAGGCAGGTGGGCATTATAAACCCACATCTGCATATTAAGAAATGTTCAGCATATAGTCATATTTACAAATTAACTTTCAAAGTGATTGTAAAACGACTCATTCCACATCATTACAATTTACTGTGCAAAATACTCCGTCTGACATAAAACCAACTAACTAACTAACTAACTAAATCATACACCATAAAAATAATGCAATAAATTTATTAATAGGGTTATATGTGGAGCTTTGCAAGCTAAAAGCATTTTAAAAAAGATTATTTACTGTGCAAAATACTCCATGGAACAAAAAACTAACTAACTAAATCATACACCATAAAAATAATGCAATAAATTTATTAACAGGATTATATGTGGAGCTTTTCAAGTTAAAAGCCTTTTAAAAAAGGTTATGCTCTTCAAGTGTCATACACATATGCATACATACATACATGAGCGTACGCAAAAACCTGCCCTCTAGGAATCACTGTTTTGATAATCTAGAATGTGCTTTATGACTCAAAGGATTTATTTGAATATTTTTTCACAAGATAAGTAGCAGATACTGACTATAGAAGCACTATCTCTATTAGGAAACAATGGATCTAAATGGTTACACAGATGCAATAATTATATTAATTTAGCTTTCAGGTTGGGTCAAGGTTCGTAGAAGAGGTTAGCTAATCTGCTGTGAAGCTCACAGTTCTAGGTCAAGAACATAGATGGTAGCGTGACAGGAGATTGATGGTGTGAATGCATGAACCTTGTGCAGAAAAATCGACACTGTGTGGAACAGCCTTTGTCCAGTATCTGTTTCTACCAATTGCTATATTTCTTACTTTTCATCCTGCAAAAGCACAAGGGCTTCATGTAAATAAAAATAATGTTTTCAAACAGTTCTACCAGTACTCTGACAGTTCATGTGGAAACAGGTGCACATGGCACCACTGCCATATCTGCCATCGCGCCACTTGCTGTGGCGGCATTTTAGTTGCACATGGAATTCCGACTTTAGCCTTTGGTAAGTGACCACTTGATCAAATTTGTGGCTATTTCCAATGGTCATCACGTGTCAATTTGGCTGTATAGAGCTGATATGCACAACTTTGATGAAACGTATGAGGCCATGCTCCAATTTAACGCCGATATCTGGGGCTCACACGACTATTTGTCTGAGAAGATGTGACAAACACGGAAATCTGTGGGAAGAAATAGTAACGTGTGGGTCTTTACACCAGCATGTCAATACATTTACTCTCTCTCTCTCACTCTTTCTCTCTTCTCAGCGATCACAGGCCCTCTAGACCACATGCTGCATCAAAAATCTGCTTCCACCGCATTGTATCTTTCGCAGCCTCTCCCCACCCTGCGGAAATTCCTAATGCTGCCATGTCCTTCTCTATGTCATCTTTCCACCCAATTGTCTTGTTGCCTGGGGAGTTCCTTCAAATGCTTTCTTGGTGATTCTGTTGTTTTCCATTCTACCCACATGTCCAGCCCGTTGCATTCTCCTACTTTTTAATTTCTGGATGCTAGTGGGTTGCTTCATTAAGAGATAAATTTCATTGTTTTTCCGAATTCTCAATACGCCATTCTCCAACACAGGTCCCCAGATTTTTCTCATTACTTTTCTTTCGAAAAAATTCAGTTTTTCTCTTTGATTCTTTGTAAGCGTTCAGCTTTCTGAACCGTGCAGTACTTTGGGACAATTGATAGTGCTGTAGATCTTCATCTTTGTGGTGACTAACAAAACTTTACTTTTGAGTGGGTTGCTTAGTGAGTACAGGTATCTTCACCCTGAGGCTAGTCTTTCATTTATATCCATTGTTATGATATTTTTACTGTTTAAACGTGATCCAAGGTATTTAAACTGGAGAACTTATCTGAATATAGAATGTTCGTCAATTTCAAACTAAGGATTTAGGTTTATGACTCGACCTATTTCCATATATTCGGTTTTCTCTTGGTTAATCAAAAGCTCCATTTTGCTGGTACTGTGCCTGAGAGATCTATACATGTCTTTCAGTTCTTCTTCAGTTTCACTCAGAAATACTATATCATCTGCATAAGCTAGAATCTGTGTTCGAACCGTAGACCATTGTATAGATGCTAATTACTCTCCCGAGCCACTTTCTCTAATGCTAGGTTGAAGAGGACACATGAAAGAGCGTCTCCCTGTCGTAAGCCTGTTTTAATTGGAAAGGTGGGGGATAAGGATCCTATGAGCTTCACTGCCGCCTGGGAGCCAACCATGCACAATTGTATCATCCTAATGATTTTACTGGGTATACTAAATTCTCATAATGTGTTGTAGAGGGTACTTCTGTGGATGCTGTCGTAGGCTTGCTGGAAGTCAATGAAGAGACAATGGATGTTTTTGTTAAATTCCCAGTATATCTCAGAGATCTGTCGTATAGTAAACAAATTATCAGTTGTGGAACGGTTTGTTCGAAATCCAGCCTGGTAATTATGAATACTGTTTTCTGTGTAAGGTTTAAGATTTTCCAGAATGATCATTGACAGGATTTTTATGTTATGTTCAATAAACTGATGATAGACACGAAGCCCAGTAGTACAAGTTTATATGCCAACTAGCTCTGCAGCTGATGAAGAAATTGATGAAATGTATAATGAGATAAAAGATTTTATTCAGGTAGTGAAGGGAGACGAAAATCTAATAGTCATGGGTGACTGGAATTCGACAGTAGGAAAAGGAAGAGAAGGAAACGTAGTAGGTGAATATGGATTGGGGCTAAGAAATGCAAGAGGAAGCCGCCTGGTAGAATTTTGCACAGAGCATAACTTAATCATAGCTAACACTTGGCTCAAGAATCATGAAAGAAGGTTGTATACATGGAAGAACCCAGGAGATACTAGAAGGTTTCAGATATATTATATAATGGTAAGACAGAGATTTAGGAACCAGATTTTAAATTGTAAGACATTTCCAGGGGCAGATGTGGACGAACTGTAGATTAAAACTGAAGAAACTGCAAAAAGGTGGGAATTTAAGGAGATGGGACCTGGATAAAGTGAAAGAACCAGAGGTTGTCCAGAGTTTCAGGGAGAGCATAAGGGAACAATTGACAGGAATGGGGGAAAGAAATACAGTAGAAAAATAATGGGTAGCTTTGAGGAATGAAATAGTGAAGGCAGCAGAGGATCAAGTAGGTAAAAAGACGAGAGCTAGTAGAAATCCTTGGGTAACAGAAGAGATACTGAATTTAATTGATGAAAGGAGAAAATACAAAAATGCAGTAAGTGAAGCAGGCAAAAAGGAATACAAACGTGTCAAAAAGGAGATCTACAGGAAGTGCAAAATGGCTAAGCAGGGATGGCTAGAGGACAAATGTAAGGATGTAGAGGCTTATCTCACTAGGGGTAAGATAGATACTGCCTACAGGAAAATTAAAGAGACCTTTGGAGAAAAGAGAACCACTTGTATGAATATCAAGAGCTCAGATGGCAACCCAGTTCTAAGCAAAGATGGGAAAGCAGAAAGGCGGAAGGAGTATATAGAGGGTCTATACAAGGGCGATGTACTTGAGGACAATATTATGGAAATGGAAGAGGATGCAGATGAAGATGAAATGGTAGATACGATACTGCGTGAAGAGTTTGACAGAGCACTGAAAGACCTCAGTCGAAACAAGGCCCCAGGAGTAGATAACATTCCATTAGAACTACTGATGGCCTTGGGAGAGCCAGTCCTGACAAAACTCTACCATCTGGTGAGCAAGATGTATGAGACAGGCGAAATACCCTCAGACTTCGAGAAGAATATAATTATTACAATCCCAAAGGAAGCAGGTGTTGACAGATGTGAAAATTACCGAACTATCAGTTTAATAAGTCACAGCTGCAAAATACTAACGCGAACTCTTTACAGACGAATGGAAAAACTAGTAGAAACCGACCTCGGGGAAAGATCAGTTTGGATTCCGTAGAAATATTGGAACACGTGAGGCAATACTGACCTTACGACTTATCTTAGAAGAAAGATTAAGGAAAGGCAAACCTACGTTTCTAGCATTTGTAGACTTAGAGAAAGCTTTTGACAATGTTGACTGGAATACTCTCTTTCAAATTCTGATGGTGGCAGGGGTAAAATACAGGGAGCGAAAGGCTATTTACAATTAGTACAGAAACCAGATGGCAGTTATAAGAGTCGAGGGCTACGAAAGGGAAGCAGTGGTTGAGAAGGGAGTGAGACAGGGTTGTAGCCTATCCTCGATGTTATTCAATCTGTATATTGAGCAAGCAGTAAAGGAAACAAAAGAAAAATTTGTTTCTCTTCTAACCGCCTTGAAGGTTTCTCTCCTGTCCTTACTCTTCTTAATAAGCAGCCGCAGCATCCTGGCTTCTTTCCTCATTTCTACTGTTCTCTGACACTTTTCTTTGAACCATTTCGGTTTCTTCGTTTCCTTTTCCTTGCCCAGTGTTTTTTCTACTGCATCTGTTACTACGGTCTTTATTCTTTCCCAAGCCTTCTCGACACTATTTTCCTCCTCAGCTTCTTGCAATGCTGTAAATCGGTTATTTATTTCAATCGCATAGGCTTCTTTGACAGACAGTTCCTTCAGTCATTCGATGTATAAATTAGGTTTTGGTGTTGCTTTTGGTTGTTGATTCCAAATCATCTTGATTTTCATCTTTCCTACCACTAGGAAATGATCTGAGCCAATTTCAGCTCCTCTGTACGTTCTGACATCTGTCATAAATGAAGTGAAACGTTGAACTGTCATAACATGGTCAATCTGATTTACTCTTTTGCCATCTGGAGAGTACCATGGACCTTTGTGTATATCTTTGTGAGGGAACATCGTCGAGCAAATTTTCATATTCTTTGACAAGGAAAACTTGATCATTTGTAATTCATTTTCGTTTGTGGTCGAGTGCTTGCAATGTTTTCCTATTGTGGGGATGAACATATCCTCTTTACCTATTTTTCCGTTAAAGTCCCCTTAGATAATTCTCATATTTCTTGTTGGAATACTTTCGACTACTCTCTCTAATTCTTCATAGTACTCATCTTTCACATCCTCAGTTGAATCTTCAGTCGGTGCATGGACATTTATGAATGTTATATCGTGTATTGTCATGTAAGACATTCTTTCGTTAATGGGATGGGATTCCTTAACCCGATTAAAAATTCTGTTCTTAACAGCAAAACCAGTTCCAAATCCATGATGTTTTTCATCTCTCCCATAGCAAATGACACAATTATCCTCCATTTGTATCCCTTCTCCAAGCTACCAAACTTCCTGTAGAGCTACAATGTCTGAGTTGTATATTTTTAGTTCAGATACCAAAGTCGCTACAGCAGCTGGTTTATTAAGACTACGAACGTACCATGTCCCAAATGTGAAGCAGTGTTTCTTGTTTCCATCTCGCAAATTCCTGTTCCATAGCCTATGTCCGTTTCCTTTGAATCCATTGATCCTTGCTCCCAAATACTAATTGTAGTTAAGCAATGGTGGAAATACAAGAAAGGTTCAGGAGTGGAACTAAAATTCCAGGAGAGGGGATATCAGTGATACGATTCGCTGATGACATTGTTGTCCTGAGTGAAAGCGAAGAAGAATTACATGATCTGCTGAACGGAATGAACAGTCTAATGAGTACAGAGTATGGATTGAGAGTAAATCGAAGACAGACGAAGATAATGAGAAGCAGTAGAAATGAGAACAGCGAGAAACTTAAAATCAGGATTGATGGTCACGAAGTAAATGAAGTTAACGAATTCTGCTGCCTAGGCAGTAAAATAACCAATGACGGACGGAGCAAGCGACAGCATGCGAACCATTAAACGAAACATCGTCGATATGGACTTTCAGAACCGAAGGCCCACTCGTGTACTCTTGATGACTGCACGACACAAAGCTTTACGTCTCGTGAGGGCCTGTCAACACCACATTGGACTGTTGATGACTGGAAACACGTTGCCTGGTCGGACGAGTCTCGTTTCAAATTGTATCGATCACCTGCATCCATTCATGTCAATTGTGCATTCCGACGGACTTCGGCAATTCCAGTAGGACAAAGTGACACCCCAAACGTCCAGAATTGTTACTGAGATGCTCCAGGAACACTCTTCTGAGTTTAAACACTTCCGGTGGCCACCAAACTTCCCAGAAATGAACGTTATTGAGCATATCTGGGATGCCTTACAAAGCGCTGATCAGAAGAGATCTCTAGCCCCTCGTACTCTGACCGATTTATGGACAGCCCTGCAGGATTCATGGTGCCAGTTCCCTCCAGCACTACTTCAGACATTAGTCGAGTCCATGCCACTTCGTGTTACGGCAATTATGCGTGCTCACAGGGGCCGTACACGATATTAGGCATGTGTAACAGTCCCTTTGGCTCTTCAGTGTATATACTAACGAAAAAAGTCGCAGCACCAAAAAATAATTGGTGTAGAGTAATGAAATTTTGCGAATACACTTGTCTAGGTAATATACACTCCTGGAAATTGAAATAAGAACACCGTGAATTCATTGTCCCAGGAAGGGGAAACTTTATTGACACATTCCTGGGGTCAGATACATCACATGATCACACTGACAGAACCACAGGCACATAGACACAGGCAACAGAGCATGCACAATGTCGGCACTAGTACAGTGTATATCCACCTTTCGCAGCAATGCAGGCTGCTATTCTCCCATGGAGACGATCGTAGAGATGCTGGATGTAGTCCTGTGGAACGGCTTGCCATGCCATTTCCACCTGGCGCCTCAGTTGGACCAGCGTTCGTGCTGGACGTGCAGACCGCGTGAGACGACGCTTCATCCAGTTCCAAACATGCTCAATGGGGGACAGATCCGGAGATCTTGCTGGCCAGGGTAGTTGACTTACACCTTCTAGAGCACGTTGGGTGGCACGGGATACATGCGGACGTGCATTGTCCTGTTGGAACAGCAAGTTCCCTTGCCGGTCTAGGAATGGTAGAACGATGGGTTCGATGACGGTTTGGATGTACCGTGCACTATTCAGTGTCCCCTCGACGATCACCAGTGGTGTACGGCCAGTGTAGGAGATCGCTCCCCACACCATGATGCCGGGTGTTGGCCCTGTGTGCCTCGGTCGTATGCAGTCCTGATTGTGGCGCTCACCTGCACGGCGCCAAACACGCATACGACCATCATTGGCACCAAGGCAGAAGCGACTCTCATCGCTGAAGACGACACGTCTCCATTCGTCCCTCCATTCACGCCTGTCGCGACACCACTGGAGGCGGGCTGCACGATGTTGGGGCGTGAGCGGAAGACGGCCTAACGGTGTGCGGGACCGTAGCCCAGCTTCATGGAGACGGTTGCGAATGGTCCTCGCCGATACCCCAGGAGCAACAGTGTCCCTAATTTGCTGGGAAGTGGCGGTGCGGTCCCCTACGGCACTGCGTAGGATCCTACGGTCTTGGCGTGCATCCGTGCGTCGCTGCGGTCCGGTCCCAGGTCGACGGGCACGTGCACCTTCCGCCGACCACTGGCGACAACATCGATGTACTGTGGAGACCTCACGCCCCACGTGTTGAGCAATTCGGCGGTACGTCCACCCGGCCTCCCGCATGCCCACTATACGCCCTCGCTCAAAGTCCGTCAACTGCACATACGGTTCACGTCCACGCTGTCGCGGCATGCTACCAGTGTTAAAGACTGCGATGGAGCTCCGTATGCCACGGCAAACTGGCTGACACTGACGGCGGCGGTGCACAAATGCTACGCAGCTAGCGCCATTCGACGGCCAACACCGCGGTTCCTGGTGTGTCCGCTGTGCCGTGCGTGTGATCATTGCTTGTACAGCCCTCTCGCAGTGTCCGGAGCAAGTATGGTGGGTCTGACACACCGGTGTCAATGTGTTCTTTTTTCCATTTCCAGGAGTGTATTTAACTGATTAACATTCCACGATCACAGGTTAATGTAAATGCGAGATAAGATGTTGCAAATGTGAAATACTGATACATAATAACGTTGGATCCAAGCACGCAAATGTGTATGCATTGGCTTGTGGATGTGCCGGAGGTTATTTTAGAGGATGGAATTCCATGTCTGTTGCACTTGGTCAGTCAACACAGGGAAGTTAATGCTAGTTATGGAAGACTCTGGAGTTGTCGTCTGATATGATGAGGTCCCATCTTTACCCGGAGACAGATCTGGTGATTGTGTAGACCAAGGCAACAAGTCGACCCTCTGCAGAGTATGCTGGGTTACAACAAAGGTACGTGGGTGACCATTATTCGGTTGGAAAACATCTCCTGGAATGCTGATCATGAATGTCAGCCGAACAAGTCGAATAACCAGACTGAGGTAGAAATTTACGGTTACGGTGGGTGCGACAGCCACGAGAGTGTACCCCCTGTCATACAAAATCGTTCTCCATACCACAACTCCAGGTGCACGTCCAGTGTGTCTAGCACATGGACAGGTGGATTGCAGGCCCTCAACTGGTCTCCTTCTAACAAACACACAGCCATCACTGGCACATAGGTAGAACAACCTTCATCAGAAAACACAACAGACCTCCATCCTACCCTCCAGCAAGTTCTCGCTTGATACCATTGAAGTAGCAACTGACAGTGCTTTGGGGTCGCTGAAATTCACACTACAGGGTATCTGGTTCGGAACTGTCCTTGAAGTAACCGATTTGTAACTGTTCGTTGTCTCACTGTGGTGCCTGTTGCTGCTCACACTGCTGCTGCAGATGCTGTACGATGCACCAGAGCATTAACCGAGCACTATAGTCTTCACTCTTTGTAGTACCATGTAAGTGCGACTGTACACACCTGTGACCACCGTTGCATGCAATCATATACAGTGGCTACATCCCTGCCAAGTCTTTCTGCATTATCGAAGGAGGAGCATCGAGCTTCTCGTGCTCCTATTGCACGACCTCGTTCAGGCTGAGTGAGGTGTTGATAATGGCGTCTTTGTCGCCTTAAATGAATTCTTGACTACCATCAACTCACCAAGTGCAATCTGGAATCTAACTAACGCTCATGACCATTGAGCGAGTATTTAAAACGAACCTTATTTGCATCCTCGTAGTGGCGCTACCAACACCACTGTTATGCGACTGGTGCGAAATTTGAATAGATATCATATTTCAGATGCCTCATTCAACTGCTGAAGAGGCTGTTCCGGTAGCCATTGAGGGAACAGGGTGCAACCCACTGCAGATTGCGGCGCACGTTAGAACCAATGACGCCTGTTGTCTGGGCCCTGAGATCATTGTTGGGTCATTCCAGCCACTGGCAGAGAATGTTGAGAAGACCAGCCTTGTGTGTGGAGTTTCAACGAAACTCACAATATGCAGCATTTTCCCTAGGACTGATCGTGGTCATTTGGCTCTGAGTCGAGTGAAAGGACTGAACCAGAGACTTCGAAGGATCTGCGACAAGTCTGGCTGCGGCTTCCTGGACTTGCGCCATAGGATTGAGGACTGTAGGGTCCCCCTAAATAGATCAGGTGTGTACTCCACATCAAAGGCTGTTGCTCAAGTAGCTGACCGTGTGTGGGGTGCACCAAGGGTTTTTAAGATTAGGTGACTGTCCATCCAATCCAGATAACGGTGGCTGTAGAAAACCTAGAAGTATCATCGTAAGATCGAAAGAAATGCCTCCCACAGGTGAGAGTATTAAAATCATAATGATACTCTGCTGAAGCATTCGCGACGAAGTGCCAGTGGTTGAAGCGCTCGTGAAAAGCAATGAAGTTCACGCAATAGTAGGTACAGAAAGCTGGTTGAAACCTGAAACTGATAGCAGTGTGATTTTTGGGAAAATATAAGATTATATCAAAAGGATTGGGAAATGGGAAATGGTGTATTTGTCGCAATAGACTACAAACTCAAATCCACGGAGATAGTAACTGAAGCTGCATGTGAGACTGTTTGGGCAAGACTCAATATCAGGAGTGGGCATAAAATGATAACTGTAATCATCGGTGGAATCTTCAATCATCGAACAATTAATTGGGAAAATTTAAGTTTTGTTAGTGATGCGCGTGATAAGACATCCTATGCAACTCTACTAAATGCCTTCCCTGAAAGCTACCTAGAACAGATAGTTAGGAACCACACTCATGACAGAAATATTTTGAATCTAATGACAACAAATAGACTTGACCTCTTTGAGGATGTCCTCATCGAAACTGGTATCAGTGACCATGATGCTGTTCTGGTGGTAATGATTACCAAAGTACAAAAGACAACTGAAACAAGCAGAAAGATTTATGTGTTCAGTAAACTATATAAAAAATCAGTAATGTCATATCTCAATGAGGAACTTGAAAGTTTTAGCATACGGAAGGACCATGTGTAGGAGCTTTGGCTCAAGTTTAAAAGAATAGTTGACCATGCATTGGATAGATATGTACCCGGCAGAACAGTTCATCATAATAGGAGGGATCCCCATGGTATACAGTCACTCTAATGAAACTTCTAAGGAAACAGAGATTACTTCATAATAGGTATAGAACAAAGCGTTGGGCTATAGATAGAGAGATGCTGAATGAAAAGCGTTTGGCTGCAAAGAGAGCAATTCGTTATGCTTTCAACGACTACCGTAGAAGAATACTGTCAAGTGATCTTTCACAGAACTGAAAGAAATTCTGGTCATATGTAAAGACTGATAGTGGCATCAAAGTTAGTGTCCAGTCCCCAGCGAATGAAACCAGGACTGAAACTGAGGGTAACAAAGCAGCAGCTGAAACGATTAACTTCGTTTTCAAAAGTTCCTTCCTTACAAAGGAAAACCCAGGAGAACTGCCCCAATTTAATTCTCATACCATTGAAAAGGTGAACGAAATATATCAGTGTCAGTGGTGTTGAGAAACAACTGAAATCATTACAACTTAACAAAGCTTCAGTCGCTCGATGGAATCCTTGTCAGATTCTATGCCAAATTTGCGGCTGAGTTAGCCCTTCTTTTAACTATAATCTTTCGTAGATCTCTGAAACAAAAAATCGTGCCCAGTTCTTGGAAAAAGGCACAAGTCATACCCGCAAACAAGAAGGTCAGTAGAAGTGATCCACAAAACTACCGTCCAATATACACTCCTGGAAATGGAAAAAAGAACACATTGACACCGGTGTGTCAGACCCACCATACTTGCTCCGGACACTGCGAGAAGGCTGTAGAAGCAATGATCACACGCACGGCACAGCGGACACACCAGGAACCGCGGTGTTGGCCGTCGAATGGCGCTAGCTGCGTAGCATTTGTGCACCGCCGCCGTCAGTGTCAGCCAGTTTGCCGTGGCATACGGAGCTCCATCGCAGTCTTTAACACTGGTAGCATGCCGCGACAGCGTGGACGTGAACCGTATGTGCAGTTGACGGACTTTGAGCGAGGGCGTATAGTGGGCATGCGGGAGGCCGGGTGGACGTACCGCCGAATTGCTCAACACGTGGGGCGTGAGGTCTCCACAGTACATCGATGTTGTCGCCAGTGGTCGGCGGAAGGTGCACGTGCCCGTCGACCTGGGACCGGACCGCAGCGACGCACGGATGCACGCCAAGACCGTAGGATCCTACGCAGTGCCGTAGGGGACCGCACCGCCACTTCCCAGCAAATTAGGGACACTGTTGCTCCTGGGGTATCGGCGAGGACCATTCGCAACCGTCTCCATGAAGCTGGGCTACGGTCCCGCACACCGTTAGGCCGTCTTCCGCTCACGCCCCAACATCGTGCAGCCCGCCTCCAGTGGTGTCGCGACAGGCGTGAATGGAGGGACGAATGGAGACGTGTCGTCTTCAGCGATGAGAGTCGCTTCTGCCTTGGTGCCAATGATGGTCGTATGCGTGTTTGGCGCCGTGCAGGTGAGCGCCACAATCAGGACTGCATACGACCGAGGCACACAGGGCCAACACCCGGCATCATGGTGTGGGGAGCGATCTCCTACACTGGCCGTACACCACTGGTGATCGTCGAGGGGACACTGAATAGTGCACGGTACATCCAAACCGTCATCGAACCCATCGTTCTACCATTCCTAGACCGGCAAGGGAACTTGCTGTTCCAACAGGACAATACACGTCCGCATGTATCCCGTGCCACCCAACGTGCTCTAGAAGGTGTAAGTCAACTACCCTGGCCAGCAAGATCTCCGGATCTGTCCCCCATTGAGCATGTTTGGGACTGGATGAAGCGTCGTCTCACGCGGTCTGCACGTCCAGCACGAACGCTGGTCCAACTGAGGCGCCAGGTGGAAATGGCATGGCAAGCCGTTCCACAGGACTACATCCAGCATCTCTACGATCGTCTCCAGGGGAGAATAGCAGCCTGCATTGCTGCGAAAGGTGGATATACACTGTACTAGTGCCGACACTGTGCATGCTCTGTTACCTGTGTCTATGTGCCTGTGGTTCTGTCAGTGTGATCATGTGATGTATCTGACCCCAGGAATGTGTCAATAAAGTTTCCCCTTCCTGGGACAATGAATTCACGGTGTTCTTATTTCAATTTCCAGGAGTGTACTTGACATAGATCTGTTGCAGAATCTTAGAACATATTGTGAACTCAAACGTAATGAGGTACCTTGAACAGAATGACCTCATCAATGCCAGACGGCACTCATTTCGAAAAACATCGATCATGTGAAACCTAGCTCGTAATTTTCTCGCATGACATACTGAATGCCTTGGATCAAGGGAACCAGATATATGCAGTGTTTCTTGATTTCCGAAAAGCATTTTACTCAGTACCGCATCTACGCTTATTGACAAAAGTATGATCATATGGTGTATCATGTGGAATTTGTGACTGGACTGGAGATATTTTGGAAGGGAAGACACAGTATGTTATCTTGGATGGAGAGTCATTGTCAGATGTAGAGTAACTTCGGGTGTGCTCCAGAGAAGTGTGATGGGACCCTTACTGTTCATGTTGTATACTAATGACCTTGCAGACGATATTAGAGCAAAAGCAGGTTTTTTGCAGATGATAGAGTTATCTATAATGAAGTACTACCTGAGAGAAACTGCATAAATATGCAGTCAGATCTTGATAAGATCTAAACGTGGTACAGAGCCTGGCAAACTGGCTCTAAATGTTCAGAAATGTAAAATATTGCACTTCACAAAAGGAAAAAACTTAGTATCCTATGACTGTAATATCAATGAGTCATTGCTGGAATCAGCGAACTCGTACAAATACCTGGTTGTAATACTTTGTGTGGATACGAAATGGAATGATGACATATGTTCAGTCGCGGGTGAAGCTGGTGGCAAACGTCGGTTTATTGTTAGAATATTGGGGAAGTGCAATCTGTCTACAAAGGAGATTGCTTACAAATCACTCGTGCGACCGTTTCTAGAATATTGTTCATGTTTGTGGGACCCGTACCAGATAGGACTAACATGAGATTCTGAATGCATACAAAGAAAGGCAGTAGGAATGGTCACAGGTTTGTTTAATTCATGGAAAAGTGTCACAGAGTGAAGTAACTGAACGTGCACGGCTCTTGAATATAGACTCAAATTACCGTATCCAAAGAATGTCTGTTAACAAAGTTTCGAGAACCGGTTTTCAATGATTACTCTATGAATATACTACAACTCCCTACTTATTGCTCACATAGGGATTGTGAGGATAAGATTAGAATAATTACTGAACGCACAGGGGCATTCAAATAATCATTCTACTGCGGTTCGTACGTGAATGGAAATGGAAGAAACCCTAATAACTGGTACAATGGGACGTATCCTCTGCCACAGACCTCACGATTGCTTGCAGAGTATAGATGTAGATGTTGAAATGAAGTTTTGCTCTAAGATTTCGTTTCATTTAAAGCTAGCTCCATTAATGTGATGGCTACTGTGCCAAGGGTGGCACTATGCTGGTATATGTATCAGGGAGTGAGCTGTGAGACGAGTATAAGTTTGAAGTTTGTTGACTATGGAAAGCTCGAGGTGACGGGCGACAGCCCCGTCTCCTATCGAACAGAGTACGGTCTTGGCATTTTGGAACCGATAGCCCGCTGGTGTTGAGTGTGCAATTGTGGCTGCGATTCGTTACACGTTGGACATGGTATATTATGGTGTGTATCGCAAGTAAATGTGATTAGCATCTGCCTCGCGAGATAATGATTCGATCAAGTTCTGTAAGCTGATGTTTGAGGATTCTGCCCTTGCTTGTCAGCTTGATTGCTCTATTTTAGTTCGCTGGAAACTGTTGGAACTTGTTTGTCAGATGAACTGGCTGTTAGAAACCAGGTTACATGCAGCAGTGAATGAAGTTTTCCTTGCACGTTAGCAGCTGCAGTATTTCAGGATAAGTTATTATTGAAATTCATTTTATTTGATACTGTATCTTGTGCTAATACTGAAGTGTCTTAGGTAAAATCTGAATAGTGGTTAATTTTGTTGTAACCTATATGTGAGGATACAGATTGATTGTTTACCCAAAATAAGAACGTGACCAGTCTGCATGTGTAGTCGAAGCGGGCAGAAGTTATTAGCACCCAAGTTTGAGCTGGATTGTCAAACCCAGAACAAGTGAGGTTTTTCCCAGAGGTAATCCACCCTTCTTTAATGTCTTTTTATACATACTTGGCAGTTTCCTTAATCATGTTGCTTTCATTACCATAAGGCTGTATTTTTTTGCAATGTTCTATCTTTTAAGAATGGTCTTTTAACTGTTAAAAAGTTGCTTTTCAATTCTTAATAGGTTGAGTTATACTACTTTTGAGACTTGTTTTTACACCTTTTAATAATCTTGTTGTTGCCTCTGTTTTATTTGTTAATCACTTGAGATCATGTTACATTACGAGAATGAAACTGTGATCTGTTATGTATTGCAAAGGCTGTTATTAAAAGTAAAGATATCTATTATTGTAAATGGAAACCCAGGTCATTCAGATGGACCCAGTCTTCCATCGTACTGTCCAGCATCGACATGCTGTACTGTATTGTATCAAAATACGTTGTAACATGTTTTATGGATGGCTTTCTAGTTTCGATGTGTTTGACCAAACAGACACCAATTTCTTGGGAACCTCGAGGTCTAATCCTTTCATCTCAGTAGCTCGTGACAAACCAAAATGTAAACGTATAAAGTACGGTTGTAATAAGCTAATTGACATGTCAGTCTAGAAAAGGATAGGTATGTTTCTAAATCGAAAGAAAAGGCATAGTAGGAGATATCAGAAGCTGATTTTCAGTGTTCACTTTCATGAACTTCCAAGGTTTTTCAGCATGACATAGATGCAATGTGTGGTCTACTTGAAGCAGTGCCTTTTCTTATTCCTCTGTTCAATGATTAAGTTTATTAGCAAAAATGGTTCAAATGGCTCGGAGCACTATGGGACTTAACATCTAAGGTCATCTGTCCCCTAGAACTTAGAACTACATAAACCTAACTAACTTAAGGACATCATACATATCCATGCCCGAGGCAAGATCCGAACCTGCGACAGTAGCGGTAGCGCGGTTCCAGACTGAAGCGCCTAGAACCACTCAGCCACCCCTGCCGGCTAAGTTCATTAGCTAAAGTGTCATGATGTACACAAGTGTCCTTATGAAGAGCGTGGAAATGCAAGTTGAACTAACCCCCTTAACCCCTATCGAGCTTGCATTTATGGCGAATCTCTTGCCCAGCACAAGGTCCCAAGCGACTGGAAAAAAAAAAACCGCAGGTGATTCCAGAGTGTAAGAAGGGTAAAAGAATGGACCCGCTAAATTACAGACCAATGTCCCTGTCTCCAGTTTGCTGCAGAATCCTTTAACGTATTCTCATTTCGAATATAATAAACTTTCTTGAGACTAAGAAGCTTATGTCCATGAACCAACACCGTTTTAGAAAGCATCGCTCGTGAAAAACTCAGCTTGCCATTGTCTCAAATGATGGATGAAGGGCAATGGCAAATTCCATATTTCTAGATTTCTGGAAAGCATTTAACATCCTGACAATTGCCTTGCCGCAGTGGTAACAATGGTTCACGTTAGATCTTCGAAGTTAAGTGCTGTTGGGCTGGACTCGCACTTGGATGGGTCACCGTCCAGGTCTGCCGAGTGCTGTTAGCAAGCAGGGTGCACTTAGCTCTTGGGAAGCCAATTGGAGAGCTACCTGACTGCGAAGTAGGGGCACCAGACACGAAAACTGACAACAGATGGGAGAGTAGTGTGCTGAACAAATGTCCTTCCGTATCCGTATCCAGTGACGCCTAAGGGCTGTCGATGACACGGCGGGCGATCGACACCATTGGACCTTCAAGCCCTGTTCTGACGGTGTTTGTTTTTATTTGACGTAGTGCCCCATTGAAGACTGTTAACGAAGGTGCGAGTATATGGAATATGCTTACAGGTATTTGAGTTGCTAAAAGACTTACTAAGCGATAGAACCCAGTGTGTTGTCCTCGGCGGCGCATGTTCATCAGAGACAAGTGTATCGTCAGGAGTGCTTCAGGGAAGTGTGATAGGACCGCTGTTGTTCTCTGTATACATAAGTGATTTGGCGGACGGGGTGGGCAGCAATCTGCAGTGGTTTGCTGATGATGCTGTGGTGTGCGATAAGGTGTCGAAGTTGAGTGACTGGAGGAAGATACAAGACGACGTAGGCAAAATTTATAGTTGGTGTGACGAATGGCAGGTAGCTCTAAATGTGGAGAAATGTAAGTGACTGCGGATGAGCAGGAAGATCAAACCTGACAAGTTCTTCACAGTATTAGAAGTGTCATGCTTGACAAAGACAAGTCGTTTAAAAATCAGGGTGTAACGCTGCAAAGTGATACGAAATGGAACGAGCAGGTGAGAAATGTGGTAACGAAGGCGAATAATAGACTTCGGTTTATGGGGAGCATTATAGGGAAGAGCTGTTCATCTGTAAAGGAGACCTCATATTGGACACTGGTGTGGCCTGTTCTTGAGTAGTACTCGAGAGTTTGGGATCTGTACCAGGTCGGATTGAAGGAGAACATCGAAGCAATTCAGAAGCGGGGTGCTATATTTCTTACTAGTAGATTCAAACAGCATGTAAGTGCTTCGGAGATGTTTCGGGAACTTAAATGGGAATCCCTGTTGGCAAGGCGACGTTCTTTTAGAGAAACACTATTGAGAAAATTTAGAGAACGGGCGTTTGAAGCTGACTGCCGAACGATTCTACTGCTGCCAACATATATTGCGCGTAAGGACCACGAAGATAAGATTCGAGAAATTAGGGCTCATGCAGAAGCATAAAGTCAGTTGTTTTTCCCTCGATATATTTGCGAGTGGAATAGGAAAGGAAATGACTGGTAGTGGTACGAGGTACCCTCCGCCACGCACAGTACAGTGGCTCACAGAGTACCTATGTAGATATTGATGTAGAACTTACTGTTAAAAGTTATATGATAATTGTTAACTGCAACTTGCTCTTTTCCTCGATTTTCAACATGTTCTTTGTACAAACTACAGAGCAGTCGAATATCCACATTTTCTCTTTTGGTTGTGGAATCTAGTTAGTGTGACTGATAAGAAGGGAATGATGCTATGTGGTAACGCACAATCATCACTTTTTCCTCTTGAGGTTTGTTGTCGGGAACTTCACTTCCTCACCTCGTTTAACTTCAGCTGTATGTTTTATCTTTTTTTGTGGCTTAGGTCGTTGCACAATCATAGATTTTGAATATTTGCAAGAAGTATTTTTTGCGTATTATTTCATTTCTTTTATGAATAGTCACATGAAAAACGTTAGTTGAAGTTTTTTTGTTTTTACTGCCATTTATTGACCGATGAAATAGTGGCGTTTTCTGTTTTATCAGGCCATATAACAATGTATTTTGAGCAGAGACTCCATATTCAAAAAACTTTTAATGCATTTCTACCTACTTGCTCTAAAATGTTAAAAAAAGCCATTTCTTTCTGCAGTTGAAGTTTGGGATAGTGAATGATTTTTCTGTAACCATTTTTCCCGTTCTTGTTGTGGAAGATTGCTTACAATTTCTTTTTCTCCCTCAATCTGCTCTCATTTATTCTCATCTTTCGATATTACTTAGGAGCACATTGCTTTTGTTGGGTTCAGGTAGATCATATTCCGCCCCATCTTAAGAGGAAAAAACCATTATTAGTAAATCTAATAAAATTATGAAAATTATTCGTGACATTATCGTTTAAAACAGATCTGTGCTTTGGTATTATTCTTGGGGGCTTCTCATTTTAGCATTTTAGTTAATAGCTGTAGGTACCTACAGCTGTTGAGTCCAAGATGTTATTCTTTATACATTGGTAAAAGCATCGAAATATAATAAACTATATTAATTTTGATGTAAGGAAATAAGGTAACGGGAGGATAACAAACACTGAGCACTGGATGCTCTGTGTGTGATGGAAAATATTCATCGCTAGATCTATTATCATCCTAAATAACTGGTTCCCCGGTGCTGTCTTTACCCCAGTAACTCGTGGTGAATCACTCTAAACACAATTCAAACAATTAAAGAAGTAAGAACCTGCTACTGGGATAGTTAGAAAATCGAACATCCACAGCGAATTGAGAAACTCAAAACAATAGAAGTCACATTGGTGAACTCCTAATTATACCGTTTCAGCTGTCATCAAATAGACGACTGTACTTACAGCAGAAACTTGTGCTGCTACCTATGAGGTTGCTTCGAGAGTTATGAATTACACCATTTGCGCCGTTACGAGACTGCCGCACGGTGAACAAGGTCCCGAGCCTATTAAAAAAAGTAAGGGAAACTGGAGGTACACCACTTGGCCTTTAAGCGGCTCATCTGTGAACGACGCAGATATAATGAAAGCTATTTTTCCTGTGTGCCCCCTTTATATAGGTTTCGCAGCAGAGCAACTCTCTGTTTTCCTTCTTATCCATGTCATGCATTTCCATATTTGGGCATGAAATTATGAACTTCCGCATAAAACAGCAATCCGTTTCATGTTCAAAACAGATAAGCCCCAAGTCCTAAATACTGTAATTACTCAGTAACAAGTAATCTGAATTTTAAGAGTGAAACGTCATTGACTTTGTCTCTTTCAGAACTGCGAATTACACCATTACACTAATAGCGGTAATCACTACAGTTGCATTTGAAAAGGCGAATTGGTACCGACATCTCTGTAATTAATATAGCGGTGTAGAGAGACTATATTTTGTTTAGTGAGGACTTCATCTGGATGAAAATACATATAATCATGATCCTGCCACTGTTGAATTTCGACCTTTACTGGTAGATGTTTAAGGAAGTTATCTGAATGCCTCACACATCTGCATTACTTCTGCCGCTACCGAAGACTAATGTTCGTTACTATTATTTTGAATTTCAGACTGCTAAATTGTAATCTTATTCTACATCTCGTCCTAGGTGTCTATTAAAATCTACTATCTTATTTTGGAACATCAGTCTTATCATAATGCAATCCGTCTGACATCTATCGGCATCTTTTTGCCTTTGCCGAGTATACCTGCTCTTCTCATAACTTCTGAACAACTATTTCCTGTTACAAGCTGAAATTTATTGCAGATTCCATAGAGTTTCCTTCTATCTCATTCCTACTGCCGAGCCCATATTCCCCATTAACTCTGCCTTCTGTTCCTACTCCTTATATAGCGTTCTAATGCTCCAGCATTATTGGATTGTTATCTGTTCATATCGTGAATTGTCCATTTTCCGCTTGTGACGCTGGCATGTGTATCTACATCTACATCTACATCTACGTGGACACTCTGCAAATCACAGTTAAGTTCCTGGCGGAGTGTTTATCGAACCACCTTTACAATAATTGTGTTTTTCCACTCTCGAACAGAGAGCAGAAAAAGCGACCACCTATATCTTTCCGTGGGAGTTCTGATCTTCCATATTTTATTATGATGGTCGTTTCTCCCTATGTAGGTTGATGTCAGCAAAATATTTTCGAATTTGAGGAGAAAGCTGGCGATCGAAATTTCGTGAGAAGATCCTGTCGCAAAGAGAAACGCCATTGTTTTAATGAAGTCGACCCCAAACCTTGTATCTTGTCAGTGACATTCTCCCCTATTTCCCGATAATACAAAACGTGCTGACCTTCTTTGAACTTTCTCGATGTACTCCCCATAGTCCTATCTGGTAAGATTAACACACCGCACAGCAATACTCCAAAAGAGGACAGAAATGTGCAGTGTAAGCAGTCTCCTGAGTAGATCTGTTGCATCTTCTAACTGTTCCGCCAGTAAAACGCAGTCTTTCGTTTTGCCTTCCCCAGAACGTTTTATACGTGTTCTTTCCAATTTAAGTTGTTTGTAATTGTAGTTCCTAGATACTTAGTTAACTTTAGGGGCTTTAGATTTGATTGATTTATCGTTTAACTGAAGTTAAACAGATTCCTTTTAGCACTCATGTGGATGACCTCACACTTTTCATTATTTACGATCAATTGCCAATTTCCGCACCATACAGATATCTTTTCAAAATAGCTTTGCAATTTGTTTTGATCTTCTGATGAGTTTACTAGGCAATAAACGACAGCATCATCTGCAAACAACTAAGACGGCTGCTCAGGTTGTCTCCTGAATCGTTTATATAGGTAAGGAACAGCAAAGGGGCTATAACACTACGTTGGGGAAAGCCAGAAATCACATCTGTTTTCCTCGATGACTTCCCCTCAACTGCTACGAACTGCGACTTCTCTGACAGGAAATCACGAATCTAGTCACATAACTGAGATGATATTCCATAAGCACGCAATATGATTAAAAGCCGCTTGTGAGGAACGGTATCAAAAACCTTCTGCAAATCTAGGAATTCGGAATCAATTTGAAATGCCTTATCGATAGCAATCAACACTTAGTTTGAGTGAAGAGCAAGTTGTTTTTTAAAAGTATGCTGTTTTTTAAATCCGCGTTGACCGCGTTAACCGTTCTCTTCGAATTAATTCATAATGTTCGAACACAATATGCATTCCAAAATTCTGCTCCATATCGACGTTAATGATAATTTAGTAATTTAGTAGACTACTCCTATAGGGGAATTGTCCGAACGTTGGACATTCCTGCGGGCACGCTTCATAATATCCTATGAAACATTCTCCACTGCTATTCATTATCCATACAAAATCACCCATGTTCAGGAGTTTCTTCCTACTAACCTACTAGCAAGACACACGTTTGCTCTGAAATCTCTTGCTTGCATGGAAGTGAATAATGAATGGCCATAGAACATTCTGTGAACAGACGAAACACATTTACAAGGACATGTCAATACATAGAACTGCAGAATATGGGCAACGAAAAATTCGCACGCACATCAACCGACACCACTTCACACTCTGCAAATATGACTGTGTTGTGCGGGTTGACGATTTCATTTATCGTAGGGGCGAAGTTTTTTTCTTTATTCTTTTTTTCCAGTGAAGCGGCTGCTGCAGAGGCATTTGGAAAATGCTAGAATTTTCAGACGTCATTTCCCTACAGCCTGGCCGTCCAGATCATCTGATCTTTATTCGTGTGACTTCTGGTGTGGGTTATCTGAAAGATCTTGTGTTCATTGTTCCAATTACGTACGTAGCTGAATTGAAGGCAAGCACTGCGCACATACATTCTGAACGTGATCCCTGAGACATTCCGGGCACTTGTGAAACATGCTGTTTCTCGATTTCAACTTGTGGGAGAAAACGGTGGACAGCATATTGAACATGCCTTGCACCACACCACCACCACCACCACCACCACCACCACTCCGTCTAAGACCACAAGTGGCCCATCAGGATCATCCGACCGCCGTGTCATCCTCCGATGAGGATGCGGATAGGAGGGCATGGGGTCAGCACACCGCTCTCCCGCTCCTTATGATGGTATTCTTGACCGAAGCCGCTACTATTCGGTCGAGTAGCTCCTCAATTGGCATCACGAGGCTGAGTGCACCCCAAAAAATGGCAACAGCGCATGGCGGCCTGGATGGTCACCCATACAAGTGCCGACCACGCCCGACAGCGCTTAACTTCGGTGATCTCACGGGAACCGGTGCCTTGCACCAGTCCCACGATAACTATAAATCGATGCCATTTTGCTTTTTTGCGTATTGTTTGCTTTGGGGCAACTGAAAACCGATTTTTCCCATCCGATGTGGTACGACCTTGCTGCGGTGGATGGGGTTACCTAACATTGCCACAAATGCTGCCTGCCGAACTTTTCCAGTCATGCACATTGAATAATGTGCAACTCGAACCACACCCGTTGCATTGCGATTCATCTGTCGTCTGTAGCCGACCGCATTTACGTTAAGACGCTTACAGCGCCATCTGTTTGTAAAACTTTAGTTAATTTTTTGTTCCATGACATTCGCCTTTGAGTCAATAATACGTTGTTCAAATCTGGTGATATTTTGAGCAATTGTTTTCTTTCTACGGCGTTTCGAAACTTGAACTTTCATTATGGACACTCTGTTGTATGGGTGTGTGTTCCAAGCTCCTCCGAAATCACTCGACCTAGTTCAGCCAGACTTATATTCCTTACTGTCAGGCAACAATCGCTGCGGGAGTAAGGAGACCTACCTATTATAATCCAGGAGAAATGACGTCATCAACAATTGAGACGTGAATAGCTGTCACTTCATGCACAAGATTTAAATTTATTACCTTTGTGCTACTATCTCTATCCGCAATACGTTTCGCAGACAGTATCAAAATATGTTACTAAATGCACCTACAAAATTATAGCATGGTACCATGCGTAATTCATTAGATATGGCGTCATAAACAATGCGATGCCGTAAAAAACTATAGAACTGTGCATGACGTTTAAATTTATTACTTCTTTGCTTCTAACTCTATTCGCAACGAATTTTGCAGACAGTATCTACATATACTGCTGCGTGTACTTACAAAATTATATCATTATATGACACAAAGACCAGCAGATATGATGTGATAAACACTGAGATGCCTGAAAAATTGCCGTATCATGCCTGACATTGAGTTTTATTACTTCGTTTGCACTACCTCTATTCATCGTAGCTTCTGAAGATGTAGCTAGAAATATTGTTTGTAACCAAGTTCTGAGTTAAATAAATAATGTAGACAGTTTGGTTTTTGCATGCTATGATTGTTGATTTGGATACCGTGCTTATAAAAAATGGTGCAAATGGCTCTGAGCACTATGCGACATAACTTCTGAGGTCATCAGTCGCCTAGAACTTAGAACTAATTAAACCTAACTAACCTAAGGACATCACACACATCCATGCCCGAGGCAGGATTCGAACCTGCGATCGGAGCGGTCGATCGATTCCAGACTGTAGCGCCTAGAACCGCACGGCCACTCCGGCTGGCCTACCGTGCTTATACATTTGTACATTACGCATTTTTCTTTGTACAACTGTTTCAAAATTTCACAGTTGTTTTCACGAATACATTGAAATAAATTTTTTTCGATATTTCCCTAAAAACACAGTTCATATTTTGTTTCCGTTTCTAACAGAAAATGGGCAAAATGAACACCCAGGCAATGCCGGGTTTGTCAACTACTAACTGAATAAAATAATACTGTTCGTTGAAGAATAACGGTAACATTAATGCATTTAGAGTTCCTAAAATGCTCTGTTTCTTCCCTTATAGAATTAGAATTTATGGTCACTATTAACACATAGTACACGAGAAATGGTCAATATTGTTGTTGTTGCCGTTGTAGGAGCTACTTATTGGAACACAATACGGGGCTCTGTATTCCCAGTACTGATTGTTTTAACTGTTCAGTTTTCTGAAAGCACAGAACAGAAATTAGCTGACGCCCACCGGCTTCCCACTTATACTTCCAACTGCCTGTAACTTCAATTTCTCCAATAACCGGTGTCACTTGTTTAGTACCCGTGAAGCATTATTACCGGAAACTCTGTTCATTAAATTATTACTCGCACAGAGGAAGAAAAGCAGTTGCCAATACCGAGTAAATTGACAGTTTATAAGTCATAAATGCAATTATATACCGAGTACTGAACATCTGAGAAAACTTTTGACTCAAAATTAGTAAAATCTACGCTACTCTGCAAACCAAGAGGAAATATTCAAGTTGATCAAGAGACAAAAAGAAGAAAAAATATGTGTTAACGTATCATAGAAGACCCAATTTAAAACTTGCTGGTGACATTGTGCTGTTAACCTCCTGTGGAGTTAAATTTCAACGTTATTAGAAGAAATTTGCAGGTAGACTTGAAAATAAACGACTAATAGACTAAAGTAATCTATAGACAACACATCGAATAGAAAATTGTACAAATTCAGCAATGAAATCTCAGAATTGGTTGACTAGCTTTGAATTTGGAGCAACTGAAAAAAAAAACAATTGGAGAGACAATAAAAGAAATAAGCAAAGGAGAAAAACTGATCTGAAATACTTTTAATAAACATTATCGAGTTTTCGAAAGTAAGATTACGATATGTCTGGAACTGAAACTTTAGAAACAGTGTGTGTTGCAAATTTTTACTTAATGATAGTGAGGTAAGGACCTGTAGCGGAAAAACCATTCAAAAACTGAGGCTAATCAACGAAAAATGGAGCTATGCGTGATGGAAACTACTCTGAGGCACAGGGAAACGAGCGAATGACATACGCAACAGATCGGAGTAACAGATGCAGTTATGACTATAATGAAAATGGTAAGGAAATGTATAGGAGATACAGGCAGTCAGATGGGCTTGTGATGGATCAAGTGAGTTCTCTTCTGGATTTCAAGACGCAAGAAAAGATAGAATCGACGATCTATAGGCAGGTAAGTAGAAAACATTAGAAATCATGCAAGAGCAACATGAATGTGTTTAGTTGAACACCTAATCCATGGGCAGGTTTAGAGGAGACAATAATGGTGTTACAGCTCGTCTCGAATCCTTGAATGGAAAAGAAAGAACCATACATACCACACATTACAATGAAGGTAAGTGCTTCTGATACGTTTTGTCATGTTCAAAACATCTGTTAAGGTGCTGAAAATTTATTCAGGATCGGGCTTCACTTTTTCCGCCGTCTCCACGATTTTGGTACGCTGGTCATCGAGCAATATGGCCTTCAATTCTCTTGCAGTCCCCGGTTCTTCACTGAGAGTCTTCGACTTCGCTATCCATCATTCAGACTTGTCTGACCATGCCGTAAACGCCTGCGCCTCTGAGGCACTGTTTCATACACTGCCGAAAAAAACGTTAGCGCATCTGGAAAGACGACGTCGATTTGGATCCAATGACGGATGTGCCACCTGGGGGATAGTAGCTAAACTAATAATGGTTTCAGCGCCCTCCGCCAACAGATAACGAAGTGGCATAGTTACCAGACCGTCACGTGTATCTATCTTTTAATAGGGAGTGCTCACAGCCAGGACGCTCATCGTGGTGCAAACGTGTGAAGCAAGCAGGCAACTTTGCCTCGGAGACGCACTCGTGACCCTACATCCAACTGAGCGAGACTGAAAAGGGTCAAATTGTGGCCTTCCGAGTGAAGGGATGGTCCTTTCGGACAATTGTCACACAAGTGAGACGTGCTGCGCCACTTGAGCAACGATGCTGATTATCTGTGGTCATTTGAACATTCACATACCCGCAGACTAGATTCTGGACGTCCACACAGCACAGACGCCCGCCAGGGTTTTCGTATTGTAAGGGCAGTAGTGGCAGATCGTACAGGTACTACAGCACAGATAAGAGGGCTTGAGAGCCCAGACTTGTCAACACGAATTGTTGCGAACCGGTTATTAGCACATCTCTAGGCCGTCTCCCATTCACACAACAGCTCTGACGTGCACGGCTCGACGGGTGTCGACAGACCATCATTTGGAAGATGGAATAGTATGCCGTGGCCTTCCGCATTGAAAGCACATTCTACCTGCACACAAGTGATGGTCGTTTGCGCGTACGACGCAGACCTGGTTGAGCTCGTAGAGTGCATTCGTCCAGGACACACTGGCCCAACCCAGGCAAAGCTAAACGAGAAAGCTTGTAGCTCATCTCACCCCTGACAGGTCTGGGGTGAGATGAGCGAGCTACAAGCTCTCTCGTTCAGCTTTGGCGTTTCTGGAGGGAATGCTAGCCAGAGCTCGGTACGTGCAGACTCTTGTCAGACCCGTTCTTTTCCCGTCCTTGCAAAGGAAGGTAATGTGTTGTTCCAATAGGACAATGGTCGCCCACCCCCTGTGGGTAACTTCCCTGGTCAGTACGATCTCTGGGCTTGTCTCCAATCGAGAATTGGGTCTAATGGTACGAGAAGTGACTCATGCGACTCGTCAGCCAACAGCTGTTATAGAATTACCTGAACAGGTCGAGTAGGCACGGTATATCATTACAGTATTCGCAATCTGCACGGTCGACTGGATGTCAAAGTCAGCTCCTGCATTCCGCCAGTGGAGGCTACACTATGTACTATTACGGGAGTTTCAGCATGGGTCGCTATTTGGTACTTCAGAACCGCTTTGCGGTTGATCTGTAAATGTAATTACTTCATGTACTCCTCATGCACTATTGCAACGATAAATGTTGACTGAATTGGAAACCTCGAAAAGGGTGTACTATTTTTTCCCAGCACTGTACTGTTGCCGTACATTTCCACTAAATATGCGTGGATTGTTGCAGCGTGGTTTCCCTTCAAAAGCAGAAAACGAATGACTGCACGGTACTCCAGTTTTGTCAATGGGCTGCGCCATCTTGATTTGATTCCTCTAGCGGCGTACTGAGGTACTATCGCGCGGAGATTTCGATGTGTACTGCAAAGATCTATCTGCGCACGAGCGAAATATTATTACACGACTATTTTTTTCGACGTGAAGATTAAGACACTGTACACTGTATATATGTTCGACATTTCTTACAAACAGCATTTCAAATCAGTCTCAAATGGCGCGTGCAGCTGATTATCTCGGCACTTTTCTACGTTTTGCAGCTGTCTCCTGCGCTATCTTGCTTATCGCTCTTGCGATAAGACACTAGACAACAGTTTGGCAGTTTGCAGCGGCCGTCGCTATCGTCCGGAATGATCACTGGCAGGTGAGTTCCACGAACCAGCCAGGTATACAATCACGCGTGGTTAGCGAATTCACAGTAGACACTGGCTTGTTGATAGAGAAATAAGACTGCCACACAAGAAATTTTCTGCCACATCAGAGAGTATTCTAGCGCCATTGTGAGTGATTTACGCCGTCCAGAAACAAAATCCCCGTTTCACACATTATTTTCTCATTGTTACGTGTACTTCGTGGTCGAAAGCCTCTTGAACTGAACGCAGTCTGTCGAGCTGTACATCGGGGAGTACATAAGTGAAGACAACATGTGTCAACATGAGAGACATATTTCCTATCATAATGAGTCAGAGAACTTAGCGAGTTGGTGTGAGCATACTTGCAAAAAGCCTAAAATATAGGCAGAAACAGACTTAGACGGAAAATATGCATGCGTTTCATTAACAGTTAGCGATGATGTGAGCTCTTAAGCCAGTCGCCAAACTGGCAACCTTAAGAAATTCACTGGACCTGACCTCCAATCTCATAGACTGCGGGAACAGGTGTTAAAAGATCTGTGGACCGCTAGGCTAAATCTGTGGTGCGGCCCCTTCCGCGCAAATTTTTGTTTACCAACTAACAAAAAAAGGATTTTATAGCAATTTTAGAAACCTATAATGCAGCATTTATGTGTTTTCTTGTTGGTTTGACCTACTGAGGACGGTTTTTCGTTCTTTCTCTATGTCGGTCTCTTCTTTTTCCTGTGTGTATTTTTCTTTATTTTCTCTTGGTAGCCCTTGAAACTTTTTACTTTTTCTTTGAGTTTATTTCTTTTCCCTATTTCTTTCTCCATTACTTCCATTTCCCTAACGTCTGTTTTAACTTATCTGATCCACGTTTCTGCCAAAGAAAGTTAAAAATTCTTTCTATTATTTTTCTCTCACCTAGTCCCTTTCGGCGTCCATAAAACACAACTTTCTCTTTCTTACTGTGTCCAGTGTTCGCTCTGTTCTTTCATAAATTTCTTTACTACTTCTTAATTTCCATTTCCCATTGTCATTTATCGCTCTCAAAATTTTCCCGACTGTTCTCCTTTCCTCTTTTCCTATTTCATCTAATTGTTTGGCTGTGTTTAACAAAAGAAATTCTGAAGCATGAAGACATTCTGTCATAATGACAGCGTTGTAGCGCCAGTGTTTTGCATTTCTGAATCTAGATTTCTTGTTATACGTTTTGTTAATATATTGGCACTTTCATTTTCCTTGCCGTTGCTAAATTAGCTTCCTTGTCCAAGACATTTATTTGTATTATTTCACGTAGATATTTAATTCTTGTAGTCGCTTTTATTCTTCCATAATCAATAGGAGATCTATCTCCACTGTTGCATCTTCTTTAGATTTAGCTAAGATGGCATTATCGTCTGCAAAAACAATAAATTCTCACATTATGCCATTTTATCACAATTATGATTTTTTTAAAATTTCTCCTTCCTCTTCTGTTCTTGTCCACAGTAGTGGGAACGACCCATTTCCTTGTCTTACAGTAATTATGATCCTAGAAGCCTTGGAGATTTCATCTAAAAATTTAATTTGACATTTGTTCGTTTTATGATTGCGTCCGATTTGTTGTCAGTTCCAAACTCTTTTAAGGTGTTGAATAATGTTACTCTGTCAGTGGAATCATATACCTTTTTCGTGGTTTACAAATGTTATGTAAATCTTTTTGGCGTTCGTTCTAAAACTGATTACAAATTTAAGATTTAAAATTTTTTCCAAATTTGATCTTCCTTTTCGAAACCATTCTTGATAAAATGCTCTTCGCTGATCCATTTAGCTTTACAGCCTCTTTTGTAACGATTTTGAAGGAATTTTGTTTCAAGGGTAGGAGAGAAATTCTTGTACAGTTCTTGGTTCCGGGTTATCTTCTTTTTTGTGGATTGGATTAATCGATGCTGTTTTCTATTCTTCTGGTATAGCTTCTCTTTCCCAGGTTTATTATTTCATTGTACAAAATTTTACTTTGCAGTTGTATGATTTAATTAACTGCTGATGTTAAAAAATGAAAAGAATTGAAATCATGTAGCTGTTCATCACAGTTTCTAGTCATTGCTTGGAATAAATTCATGTTTTTAAAAAAGGACTGAAGTTGATATTCATGTTCATGCAAAAGTCAGTATTTCAAATTTAAAAATCAACATGCTGTAACCAGTAGCAGTTGGTAGTAACATAACTGTTAAGCTTGTGGAAAGAATCGACTTCGGATAAAGGTTCAAAGTGTATTTTATTGTTGTTTGGACTGCAGACACAGCTTATCGTTATTATGTTTACTCTTTGCTTTTATATGTCACAGTTCCTTGTTTGCCTGCGTTCTTGTCAAACTGCGTTTACCTAATTGTGTGGAATAAAACGTTTAAACGAATACTGCTGACTCATTGGATCAGTATTATCGAATAATGGAGCATTTCTACAATTTGGTTATCCCTCGAATACCGAAGAGCGCAGAGGCCCCAGAAAAACGTGTAAAACCAATCTGTGACCTCATGTCATAACATTAAATGGGTTCGGACGACAATGCAGCTGTTACTGTTGCAAGAAGATCTGACAAAGAAAACAGACGACCTTCATGCTCAAATGAACACGAAAGGGCATGAAGTGATCTCCGCAACGACAAGACAGGCCGAAAATTACGACAAGCTGTTTGCTCGACGTGTCTAACGCAGTTTCTAACGCACGAACGAAAGTGCAGATTCCTAAGTTTCTGCCGGAAAAGCATGACTTGCGGTTCGCAATGGACTTAACATGTATACAAAATGATGTTACCAGCGACCGCACGAAGTTTGCTCTAGCTGTCTACAGCTTTGATGCTCCGGCGGTAACAATGATCTCGGATATTATATTGAAGGTACCGTCAGAGCAACAATATCTCCATTTGAGCAAAAGGCTTGTCACACGAATCTGCAAATATTTAGACCAACGCATGAAGAAAGTAACACAGAGTGAGCTTATCGGCGACAGAACGCCATCGGAGTTCTGGCCTCACCTCAGAAGCTTCATCGGAGAAGAGGCATTATCTATAGTAACGCAAGTAGACAACGACGGCATCTCGAGCGAGACAGCCGCTATTCGGAGGGAGCAGCAAACTGACGTCAAGGATCAGCTTAGAAGTCTACAATGTCAAGTAGAAGCGCCGCAGAAACAGTTGTCGGCGCTGACAGTTGGCAAACGGGACTAAACCAGACAAAACGAAAAAGACAGGTGCCCATCATTCCAGAAGAAGCAAAGAGATGATCAAATGGCGCAAGGAAAGCGACACAAGCCGTTGTAGTGGTGCTGAGTCCACTAGATGCACGCGCTTACACAAACGGGTTCTGAAAGCAATGTCAAGCACGTAAGCAAAGTTAATCAAGGCACATTATTCAAGAATGACGCAGTAATTAACGACCGTCCGCCCCTGGTAGCTGAGTGGTCAACGTGACGGAATGTTATACCTAACGGGCCGGGTTCGATTCCCGGCTGGGTCGCTCAGGGACTGAGTGTTGTGTTGTCCTTATCATCATCATTTCATCCCAATCGACAAGCAAGTCGCCGAAGTGGCCTCAACTCGAAAAACTTGCACCAGGCGAACGGTCTTCCCGACGGGAGGCCCTAGCCACACGGCATTTCCATTTCCATTAACGGCCGCTCGACCATATATACTCAGAGAGCCAATCGTGCTTGCTTACATTATCGCACCGGTTATATAAAAGTGGTAAAAAGTAAACCGTTGCTATCTAAGCGACTTGGGTTCTGACGTAAGCACATCAAAGTTGGCCAGGACGGGATCGTGGCGGCAGCCACGCCCATCAATCAACTGGCAGTCAACAATTCGACTGTAATGACGTACGGTAATTGCGAGTCAGAGATAGACCTTGGTTTCAGCAGCAAGTTCAAGCGGAAGTTCTTGCTCGTGAATGCGGCTGAACCGATATCAGAAGAAGATTTTATTAGTCAACAAAGGCTGGAGATAAAACATCAGTGCGGCGCCGATTGCGATGGACAGTGAAGTCATTACAGGTACTATAGGCGGAAGCGCTACAAATAATATCTCTTCAACCCGTAGTTCCATTGCACGGGAGACCAGAAAGGAAGTTGACGGCCAACTAGGTAGAGTGCGGTATACCACGGTGCTCCATATCTTAAATCGAAGCTTGGCCAGCCACGACGATATGCATCCGACCCTTTTGCCGGAACAAAAGCAGAGATTAAAAAGATGCTCCCTCCAAACTGGCGTTATACGCAGACTGAACAGCCCAAGCGCTTCACCATCGCATTTCGTAAAAAAAAAAAAAAAAAAAAAAAAAAAAAAAAAAAAAAAAAAAAAAAATGGCTCTGAGCGCTATGGGACTTAACATCTGAGGTCATCAGCCCCCTAGACTTAGAACTACTTAAACCTAACTAACCTAATCACACACATCCATTCCCGAGGCAGGATTCCAACCTGTGACCGTAGCAGCCGCGTGGTTGCGGACTGAAGCGTCTAGATCCTCTCGATCACAGATGTCAGTAGGAGAAGAGGACGTAACCAAGACTGTAGTAATAACACCATTTGATCTTTTTGAATATCTGCGTAGGTCATGCGGTTTAAAACAATGCCACCCGGACGTGGGGGCACTTTGTGGACGAGGTGTTAAGGGGACTAAGTTTCTGTTTCTTTTTTTTTTTTTTTTAATCTTTGTAATATCCTGAAATTTTGATAAACAGCAGCATCGCATGAGAAACACCTCAGATCAGAGTTTGTCATCATGCGCTAATATGGTCTAATGATAAACGAAGCAAAATGTGTTTTGGACAAGAAGCAGATAACATTACTCGGGCATACAATTTCGACAGCCAGTAGTTGTCCATTAAAGGAGAAGATCGAGGTCATTAAGGACATACCACGCCCAATGGATTTCCAGAAATTACGAAGATTCCTTGGAATAGTGAACTTCTATGGATGATACCTACCAGGAGTAGCGAAGATTCTCGCACCCCTGAGAGCAGCACTTTCAGGTAATGACACCACGGGTCAACATTCCCTGCCACAGACACCCGAGATGCAGCGTGCCTTCGGAAAGGCGAAAAGCACAGAAAGCGGTTGTGTTGTCCCACCCAGTCCGAGTCTCGCCTTTAGCGATAGTGGTAGATGCTAGCCAGCGGTGTATCGGCACAGTTCTCCACCAGTATATCGGCAACAGTTGTAAACCCTTGGATTTTTTTTCTCGTAAGCTCACGGAGTCTCAGACCAAGTGGAGCACATACAACGAAGAGCTGTTAGCCACTTATGAAGCAGTGCGGCATTTCCGCCCTTACCCTGTAGGCCAGACCATTTACAATTAATTTATACAGACCACAAACCAATCCAAACTCAAGGATTGCTGTTCTCCACGACAATTTCGCTAGCTAGAATCTATTGGCCAGTTTACAATAACACATGAAAGACACAGAAAACAAGGTAGCGCATTTTATTTTATTTTTTTTTAAGATTTGGGACCGTCTCTTGTACCTTTAATACACACAACTCAATGCAGCGCACGCTAAGGACAGACAACTCCAGGAAAGGTTACAGAATTATTATACCGCTCTGCAGCTTAAGAAAGTACAGTCATTAGGTGTTGAGGACCTTATCTGTCTTGATGTTTCCAGACCCACCCCAGTATTTTTGTGCCTAAAATGCTGCGCAAAACATTTTTTTACAGTATACACAACCTCACCCACCCTAGCGCAAAAGCAAGCATTAAGCTGATGAGGGGTAGTTATGTGTGGCCCAGTACAAAGAAAGACTGTCGTCAGTGGACGAGAACGTGGATAGCATGGCAGCAGTGGAATGTGATCAGACATCTACACAAGCCAGTAGGAGGGTTCCCAAAGAAAAGGCGTTTCTCTCACGTCCACATAAATATCGTGGCTCCGCTACTGCCATCAGAAGGATATCGCTATATATTTACTGCGGTTGACAGGTACATTCGGTGGGCAAAGACGGTTCCAATCAATGACATATCGTCAGAGATAACAGTAGGGACGCTTTTTTTAAAGGACTGGACAGCCCGTTTTGTCTGTCCATGTCACGTGGCTACGGATCAGGGACGCAATTCGAATCGACGATGTTCATTGCGCTGTCTCAATTGTGCGGTCTCCAGAACCTCCATACACCAAGCTACCACCTGGTAAGTAACGGGATAGTTGAGTGCCGGCATAGAACATTAAAAGCTGCACATATGCTGAGGTGACAGTAATCACGTGATACCTCCTAATATCGAGTCGGACCTCCTTTCTCCCGGCATAGTGCAGCAACCCGACGTTGCATGGATTCAAAAAGCCGTTGGAAGTCCCCTGCAGAAATATTGAGCTGTCCGTAATTGTGGAAGTGTTGCCGGTGCAGGATTTTGTGCACGAAATGACCTCTGGATTATGTCCCGTAAATGTTCGATGGGATTCATGTCACTCGTTCGAATTGTCCAGAATGTTCTTCAAACCAATCGCTAACAGTTGTGGCCCCGGTGACGTGGCGCACAATCATCCATAAAAGTTCCACCGTTGGGAAAACGAAGTCCATGAATGACTGCAAATGATCTCCAAGTACCTGAACATAACTATTTTCAGTCTATGATCGATTCACTGGGATTAGAGAACCAAGTCCATTGCATGTAAACACAGCCCATACCATTGTGGAGCCATCACTAGCTTGCACAGCGCCTTGTTGATAACTTGGAGCCATGGCTTCTTGAGGTCTGCGGCACTCTCGAACTGTACTATCAACTCTTACCGATTGAATTTGGGACTCATCTGACCAAGCCACAGACTCCCAGTCGTCTAGGGTCCAGCCAATAAGGTTAAGAGCCCAGGAAAGGCGCTGCAGGCGATGTCGTGCTCTTAGCAAAGGCACTCGCGTCAGCCGTCCGCTGCCACAGCACGTTAACATCAGATTTCACCGTACTGTCCTAACGGATACTTTCACCGTACATCCCGCATTGATTTCTACGGTTATTTCGCGCAGTGTTGTTTGTTTGTTAGCACTGACAATTCGATGCAGACGCCGCTGCTCTCGGTCGTTAAGTGAAGGCCGCCGTCCACTGCGTTGTCCATGTTGAGAGGTAATTAATGAAATTTGGAATCCTAGGTACACTCGTGACACTGTAGATCTCGGAATATTGAATTCCCTGACAATTTCCGGAATGGAATGTACCATGTCTCTATATCCAACTACTATTCCGCATTCAAAGTCCGCTAATCCCCATCGTGTGGCCGTAATCGCGTCGGAAACCTTTTCTCATGAACCACCTGAGCACAACTGACAGCTCCGCCAATGCACCGCCCTTCTGTACCTTGTATACGCGATACCACCGCCATCTGTATATGTTCATATCGCTATCCCATGACTTTTGTCAGCTCAATATATGTGTCATGGAAACAGTTGGATTTCCGCGCTGGTTCAAATGGCTCTAAGCACTATGGGACTTAACATCTGAAGTCATCAGCCCCTAGACTTAGAACTACTTAAACCTAACTAACCTAAGGACATCACACACATCCACGCCCGAGGTAGGATTCGAACCTGCGTCCGTAGCGGTCGCGCGGTTCGAGACTGTAGCGCCTAGAACCGCTCAGACACCCCGGCCGGCGACCGTAGCAACGAAGTCCTCAAGGAACACAGGAGGCACGAGAGCAGCTGACGAATTCGTTATAAGTATCCGCACATTCCGGGAGTTCCGGTCTACTGCAGGATAGGAGGAGGGATGGGGGCTGTGTAGAAAGCGTTTTCTTTGGACTGCAGACACGTCTTATTGCTATTATGTTTATCTTTTTTTTTTTTGACAGTTCCTTGTTTACTCGCGTTCTTGTCATACTGCGTTTTCCTAAATGCGTGAAATAAACCATTAAAACCAAAAATCGCTGACTCATTGGGTCAATATTATTAAATAATGGCGCATTACCACGCGCTAAAAGATTATAAAAAATACATTACTATTTTCTCTTAAAACGAATTTAGTTAGTTGACGTTTTAATTTCTTGCTATAAAGCCCTCGGTGGTCGCATGATGTTGCTAAAACGACAACTGTCAGTAATCTACGTGTCAGACGATACGGATTTTAAGAAATGTTGTACGTTTCCAGCAATATCTCGTTAACGAACAAAGCTATCTGCAGATAGCTTTCCTCCAAGAGCTTAAGAACTCTTCTTGGCGACAGAAATAAAAAAAACAATATAGGTCTTTTTATTTTGCATGACTTTAGTTGTGGAGCAGAAAGGCTCTCTGTGAGACTGATATGTCTTCAGATAGCTGAAATTTAATTGACATTCTTTTAGAAGTGTTGCAAGTACCACAACCCGATTTCCCAAGAACTTCGCTCAGTGAAAGAGGGGTCAAAATAAGCGGACACATGTCCCGGATTATCCGTAGATTTCTGGCGCTTTCTGAGAAAAGGACCATAAAAGCTTTCGAGGTACTTTATGTGCCTTTTAGCGAGTAAATAATTCAACCACAGCCGTGGCACAGTGGCTATCGTCTCGGGTTGACGCTTTTTGCGCCCCATGTTCGATACCCTATTGTTATCATTATTTTTTGTTTTTGTAATTTAATTTGTCTTCCCACGTCCGTAGAAGAACACCACTCTAATTTTTTCCATTCGTTGTCCTTATTTGCCTGCTAATTGTACATCTGGCGAATGAATTAGAAGAAAAACAATAATTGAATGGAAAAGATATTCGCAATTGTTTTCGTTGAAATTGCTGTAGTGTATCTTGATTCGTACTCGGTTGCAGGCGCAAGTTTTTGGAAAATTCATCCGGTATGTATGGTTTGCCGCGAAATTATTGCCAACGAGCTAAATTTTCAGCAATATTAACGACGTTGCTTTCGCGAATGAGATTCATACGAAGAAATGTCGCTGTGGCAAACCTGCCTTCGTGCGATGCTCGCGGTGTTAGGAATTTCTATGTTTCGAAAGTTTCTACCATCAGTATCATCCAAGAGAATGCAACAAATCTATCTGAAGAGTAAACACAAGAATAAAATGTAAGAATTAATATAAGAACTGATTTAAGAATGTAATGTAAGAATACGAGAATTTAAAAAGATCAAAATCCCTCAAATTAACATAAACAAGTAAAAGAATACGAGAATTTAAAAAGATCAAAATCCCTCAAATTAACATAAACAAGTAATTATATAATAAATAAGCTACTGTTATTATGAACTCCAGTTGTAATTTTATAGTAAATATAACGCCCTTATATCCCCTAACTTGATAAGAACATTCGTATAGAAATCTTCTACAGACAGGAGTAGATAAATGAAAAAAAAAAAAAAAATGAATGAAATAAAAGCAACTATCGGGTTTCGAAAACCGGATGCAAAAATAAGAGACGGCGACATTGGCCATTTTGCCTGCAGGCGGGTTGAGAGTATTGAGCGCTAAAAGACATCTGAATTACGACGAAAACTTTGTCGTTTTCTCAGAAACGGTCGAGGATCCACGGACAAACCGACACAAGCGTTCACTTATTGTGGCTCCTCTTCCACTGCGGAAAGTTTCTGGGAAATAGGGTTATGGCATTCGTGTTCTCCCCGTGGGGTACTACGCTTTTGACAGAGCCGCCCTTGGGGGCGTGGTATTTGAAGGGGGAATCCTGACCTAATTCACATCTGCTGTCCATTGAACATTTCAGCAGAATAAGACCATGTAAAGCAATAACGGGTTTTACGATTATGTAATGGCCCATACCACAGCGTTACAACAAAGTTTCTTTCATTTTAAATTTTTGTGGTCCCGGCACCTAGGCTATAGTAGATTTAGGTTCTCGTGGTTGATATCCAAGGATTTCTTCTGGACTTCCTCTTTTTGCTCATTTAAGCATCTGCTGCCTTTACTGTTTGATCTCTGAAGGTTAACCGTTCGTTTTGTGCTATTTCCTTACCTCTGTTTCAGTCAGTGGTTGCATAAGACTCCGTTGGAAACCCTCGTTAACATCTGGTTTTTTCAACTTATCCAGGTTCCACTTCCGTAATTTCCTACGTTACTGCAGTGTTAATTTGCAGTTCATAATCCGCAAATTATGCACATATTATTTGGTGAGGCCACCGTCCACAAATGAGGAACGTATTGATAAAATTAATAATCGTATACCTTTGCCGGTGAAATGAAATGATCGTATGTAAATGCTGCGATATCCCCTTCGGGGTTCGGCCGCCGTATTGCAAGTCTTGTTGACTCCACTTCAGCGACTTGTGTGTCAGCGAAGATGAAAATGATGATCAAGGATATACACCACCCAGTCGCCTGCCGGGTACCGAACCCAGGCTCCCTTGCGTGGCAGGCGGTAACGCTACCACTGCGCTACGGAGGCGGACAGCGTGCCAGTAATTTCTTATTTATTACACAACCGGTTTAGAAGCCTGAGACTTCATGTTCAGGTGCCACCAACTGCAGACAAGAGAAGAAGCTACTATCGCACAAGAGTTATGGAGATGACATGTCAAAACCAAAGGTAAAGATGTGAAAAATGGTGTACTCATGTAATTATGGAGACGTAAATGTGTGGCGGTCGGCCTAGTCAGACATGGGAGGTCACACCCACGTAAAACAAACGCATAGGACTGAGACAAAGACGCTAACATTGAGGGAGGGATCTGGACGAGTTTGATCTCAACAATAAATAAATAAATAAGTAACCGCACTCATGCGTAGGACCTAGCACTGCGACACCGAAGTGACTAGCGCTGACGGACAGGGAACCAGTTGATCGCGGCGGCGGAAGCGAATGACGTAGCAGACACTGAAGCGGCGAACGGAAATAGATAGCAGAACATGTGCGAGAAACGGGGGCTGACTGGTCCGTCAGCTTCAATAAGTGTGGTTGGCAAGATCGATACCACAATAGGACTACAAGTACACGAATAAATACACTGAAGAGCCAAAGAAACTGGTACACCTGCCAAATAACGTGTAGGGTCTTCACCTGCACGCAGCAGGACTTGACTAATGCCTGAAGTAGCGCTGGGGGGAAGTGACACCATGAATCCTGCAGGGCTGTGCATACGAGTACGAGGGGCTGGAGATCTCTTCTGAACAGCACATTGCAAGGCATCCCAGAAGTGTTCAATAATGTTCACGTCTGGGGAGTTTGGCAGCCAGCGGAAGTGTTTAAACTCAGAAGAGTGTTCCTGGAGGCAATCTGTAGCAATTTTAGACGTGTGGGGTGTCGCAATGTCATGCTGGAATTGTCAAATTGCTTCGGAATGCACAATTGACAAGAATGGATGCAGATGATCAGGTAGGATGCTTACGAACGTGTCACCTGTCGGAGCCGTATCTAGACGTATCAGGTGTCCCATATCACTCCAACTGCACACATCCCACACCATTACAGAGCCTTCACCAGCTTGAACAGTCCCCTGCTGACATACAGGGTCCATGGATTCATGAGGTTGTCTCCGTTCCCATACACGTCCATCGCTCGATACAATTTGAAACGAGATCGTCCGACCAGGTAAACTGTTCCCAGTCATCAACAATCCAAAGTCAGTGCTGATGGGCACAGGCGAGGCGTAAAGGTGTCGTGCAGTCGTCAAGGGTTCCAAAAGCCCATATCGACGATGTTTCGCTGAATGGTTCCCGCGCTGACACTTACTGACGGCCCAGCATTGAAATCTGCAGCAATCTAAGGAAGGGCTGCACTTCTGCCACGTTGAACGATTCTCTGCAGTCGTCGTTCATCCTGTTCTTGCAGGATCTTCTTCCGGCCACAGAGATGTCTGAGATTTGATTTTTTACCGGATTCCTGATAATCATGGTAGACTCGTCCAATGGTCGTACAGGAAAATCCAGACTTCATCGCTTCCGCGGATGTGTGTCCCATCGCTCGTTCGCCGACTATGACTCCACGTTCACACTCACTTAAATCTTGATAACCTGCCATTGCAGCAGCTGTGACCGATCTAACAACTGCGCCAGACACGTCTTATATATGCGTCTCCGACCGCAGAGCCGTCCTCTGCCTGTTCACAAACCTCTGTATTTGAATACGCACCTCTATATCAGTTTCTTTGGTGCTTCAGCGTATAATAACGTGCGAACATGTACGTTCGGCGAAAATGCCTAAAAGTCAACGTGACAGAGTGTATTATAATAAAAAGATGGAAATGGAAATGAAGTTCCATGCTTCTTAACAGAGCATAGGAGAACAATGCGGGAGACCTGCACCGCCGTACTAGGCAAGGTACTAATGGTGGTGGTTTACCGTTGCCTTCCTCCGACTGTAATGCGAATGAATGGTGATGATGATGAAGACGACACAACACCACCCAGTCATTTCGAGGCAGGTGAAAATCCCTGACCCCGCCGGGAATCGAACCCGGGAACCTGTGCTTGGGAAGTGAGAATGCTACAGCGAGACGACGAGCAAGATAAAAAGATAGAAATGCAACTAAAACAATGGTTACTGATATACAAAAATACGTCTAAAAATTGAGCAATAAGACAGCGACATGTGAAGTGTGGTAGGAACCCGCCAGGGTAGCTTAGAGCGCTAATGTGTTCCTTCCTGGACCCGGGTACGCGCGCCGGCCCCGGATCGAAGCCGCCTGGCGGACTAACGGCGAAGGCCAGTATGCTGGCCATCCTGGATGTGGTTTTAAGCGGTTTTCCACATCCTGGAAGGTGAATAACTGGCTGGTTCCCGTGTTCCGCCTCAGTTACACGTCTCGAAGATATTTGAAAAACATTCGCACTATTCAATGGCTTACACTAGACGCAGACAGCTGGGGTACATTAATTCCATCCTGGGGGGTTCGGGTTGGTGGCAGGAAGGGCATCTGGCCGCCCTTTGCACCTAACACTGCCAAATAGTAACAAGACCGACCCCGCATTGCAGTGTGAATAAGGTCTCAAGTAAATAATGATAATGTGAAGTGTGGTATGAGAATGATGTCAACTGTTAAGATCGTTAATCATATTTAGACTTATTTTTAACAGCCAATAGAATGTTTTCATACAGAAAGCTTTATCAGAATGAAACTGATATACACAATAGGAATAACAGTGTAAATAAATAAAACAGAACGGTGCATCCACACAGCATCAGACATTATAAAAATTAGTGAGAAGTAAAAGGAATTATGAACTAGAACTTGGGTATACAAGTAAGGAAACAGCCTACATCTGTTGGATGAGAACAGCAGAAGTCGGGTACAATAGGATAAAGCAACGACTGAGTCTTTAAAATGAAATGAAAAACTATATTAAATACACGGCAGTATCATATGGTTCAAATGGCTCTGAGCACTATGGGACTTATCTGAGGTCATCAGTCCCCTAGAACTTAGAACTACTTAAACCTAACTAACGTAAGGACATCACACACATCCATGCCCGAGGCAGGATTCGAATCTGCGACCGTAGCAGTCACGCGGTTCCGGCCACCGCGGCCTGCCATGGCAGTATCAACATTAAAACAATTTTACAATTACTAAAAAATGGAAACTAGGAAGAGTTAGACAAGTGTGCATCATTTAGCACTTGAAGAAATCATTGTTATTTAGAATAAACATGTGTTTAAGTATATTTTGTTCGTTTAGATAAACTCAATGTTCTGGTACGGATTGTGCAAAATTTCTATTTCTTCAAACATATTAAAGACACGTCTTTTAGGATGGTGGAAAAGGACGCTGGTCTTTTTGTTAATGTCTGTTGATACTCTAATGTATTTAATACAGTACTTTGTCGTTTCATTTTAACGACTCTTTCGTTGCATTAATCTACTGTACCCGAATTTCAGTGTTATCATCTACTATACGCAGGCTAAATTTCTTTTCTCGCCTGCCCTACTTCAAGTTTATAATCCCTTCTACTTCTCACTAATTTTTATTACGTCTGCTGCTGTGTGGATGCACCGTTCTGTTCCATTTGTTTACACTGCTATTCATGTCATGTACAGCAGTTTAATCCTGACCAAGCTTGATATACTAATACTTTGTTTTGGCTCTTTAAGAGGAGCTTATACATGATTACTGATTTTAACGGTTGCCATCATTCTCTTGCCACCCTTCACCTGTCGTAGTCCATTTGTTTAATTTTTAGATGTGCTTTTGTATAATATCAGTACCCCTTCTTTCACTTGCATTTTTATCTTTCATTTTTATTGTTATGCATCCTGCCACGTTGACTTTTAGGTATATATATGGTATATACACTCCTGGAAATGGAAAAAAGAACACATTGACACCGGTGTGTCAGACCCACCATACTTGCTCCGGACACTGCGAGAGGGCTGTACAAGCAATGATCACACGCACGGCACAGCGGACACACCAGGAACCGCGGTGTTGGCCGTCGAATGGCGCTAGCTGCGCAGCATTTGTGCACCGCCGCCGTCAGTGTCAGCCAGTTTGCCGTGGCATACGGAGCTCCATCGCAGTCTTTAACACTGGTAGCATGCCGCGACAGCGTGGACGTGAACCGTATGTGCAGTTGACGGACTTTGAGCGAGGGCGTATAGTGGGCATGCGGGAGGCCGGGTGGACGTACTGCCGAATTGCTCAACACGTGGGGCGTGAGGTCTCCACAGTACATCGATGTTGTCGCCAGTGGTCGGCGGAAGATGCACGTGCCCGTCGACCTGGGACCGGACCGCAACGACGCACGGATGCACGCCAAGACCGTAGGATCCTACGCAGTGCCGTAGGGGACCGCACCGCCACTTCCCAGCAAATTAGGGACACTGTTGCTCCTGGGGTATCGGCGAGGACCATTCGCAACCGTCTCCATGAAGCTGGGCTACGGTCCCGCACACCGTTAGGCCGTCTTCCGCTCACGCCCCAACATCGTGCAGCCCGCCTCCAGTGGTGTCGCGACAGGCGTGAATGGAGGGACGAATGGAGACGTGTCGTCTTCAGCGATGAGAGTCGCTTCTGCCTTGGTGCCAATGATGGTCGTATGCGTGTTTGGCGCCGTGCAGGTGAGCGCCACAATCAGGACTGCATACGACAGAGGCACACAGGGCTAACACCCGGCATCATGGTGTGGGGAGCGATCTCCTACACTGGCCGTACACCACTGGTGATCGTCGAGGGGACACTGAATAGTGCACGGTACATCCAAACCGTCATCGAACCCATCGTTCTACCATTCCTAGACCGGCAAGGGAACTTGCTGTTCCAACAGGACAATGCACGTCCGCATGTATCCCGTGCCACCCAACGTGCTCTAGAAGGTGTAAGTCAACTACCCTGGCCAGCAAGATCTCCGGATCTGTCCCCCATTGAGCATGTTTGGGACTGGATGAAGCGTCGTCTCACGCGGTCTGCACGTCCAGCACGAACGCTGGTCCAACTGAGGCGCCAGGTGGAAATGGCATGGCAAGCCGTTCCACAGGACTACATCCAGCATCTCTACGATCGTCTCCATGGGAGAATAGCAGCCTGCATTGCTGCGAAAGGTGGATGTACACTGTACTAGTGCCGACATTGTGCATGCTCTGTTGCCTATGTCTATGTGCCTGTGGTTCTGTCAGTGCGATCATGTGATGTATCTGACTCCAGGAATGTGTCAATGAAGTTTCCCCTTCCTGGGACAATGAATTCACGGTGTTCTTATTTCAATTTCCAGGAGTGTATTATGGTATTTAGTCTCTTAACGGTGATACCCCCATGTATTTAATGAAGTTTACGTAGTTTCATTTTAACGATTCAGTCACTGCATTAATCCTATTTTAGCCGAGTTTTAGTGTTCTCATCGACTACACGTAGGCTAAGTCTCCTTACTCGACTGCTCTAGTTCTAGCTTTAGCTCCCTTTTACCATTTTCTAATTTTTATGTCGTCTGGCGCTAAGTGGATGCACGGTGCTGTTTTATACGCGTACAATTCTCTTTCTGTCACCTGTATCATTCTGATCTGACAAAACTTTTTATACTAACACTTTGTTTTGACTCTTTAAGACGAGACTACACACGATTACCGATTTTAATGGTTGACATCATTCTCCTACCACACTTCACCTATCGTTGACTTATTGCTCAATTTTTAGACACATTTTTGTATACTATCCGTACCCCTCCCCCCCCCCTCCCGCGCCCTATTTTAGTCGTATTTTTATCTTACATCGTTTTATTCTGAAGCACTCTGATGTCTTTCAGGCATTTTTGCCGAATATTCGTGTTTGTATGATTTTATATTTGTTCTTATATTTGTAGTTCTATTTTGTAACGATCTTATGAACCTACCTTATGTAAGCGGACGGATCAATCAGCCCCCGTTTCCCTCAATTTTCTGACCATCTGCTTCGGTTCCCTACCTCACTGGCTGCTACGCCAGTCGCTTCCGCCGCCGGGGTCAGCTGGCTCCTTGGTCGTCTGCACTAGTGGCTTCCGTGTAGTGCTGGTGAGGCGGACGCTGCGGTTGCTGGTCCTACACCTGAGTGCAGTTACTTGTTTATTTATTACTGAGTTCATCTTTGTCCACATGCCTCCCTGTAGGTTAGCGTCTTTGTTCCAGTCCTACGAGTTAGTTTGACGTGGGTGACCCCGCATGACCGACTGGCCAGCCCACCACACATTTACCTTCCTGTAATTACGTGAGAACACCACTTTTCACAGCTTTACGCTTCGTTTTGGTAGCTCCTCCTCTTGTCCGCAGTTGGTGGCACCTGAAGATGAAGCTTTAGGCTTCGAAACCGATTGTTCAATAAATAAGAAATTACTGGAAACTGAAGCGGATTTTTTATTCTATCTACAAATTCTGGCCAGAATCCACATCTACCTCCGGAAATTTTTTGCGTTTTGAAGTTGCGTGCCTAAATCAGTGTCATCATTATGTATTCTGTTTAAAACTTTCTTGTGTCTCCAGGTCTCTTCTCGTGTACAACATTCTATCGTTATTTCTGAACCAAGCATTATCGATGAATAAATTATGCTCCGTATAAAATTTTACCACGCTACTTTCTCTTTTATTCCTTGCTCCCCGCTCCCCCCCCCCCCCCCCCCAATCCGAGTTCTCCTATTATTTTTCCTTTTCCTAAAACTGAATTCCAGTCTCTCATCACATTTACATTTTGGTCTGAATAATTTCCTTTATCTCATCATGCATCCTTCCAATCTCTTCATCATCTGCGGAACTAGTTGATATATGAACTTTTGCTCCTGTGATGGGTGTTGGCTTCTTGTCTGCCTTGGCTATAATATACATTGGTGTCCAAAACCAAAACAACAAATTTGCAAGGCTGCTTTTATATCTTCACAAAACATTTCCCGTCAGATCACCGAAGTTAAGCGTTGTCTGGATGGGCTACCACTTCGTTGGGTGATTATCCGGTCTGCTTAGTGCTGTTGGCAAGCGGGGTGCACTCAGCCCTTGCGAGGCAAACTGAGGAGCTACTTGATTGAGAAGTAGCGGCTCGTCTCGTAAACCGGCATACAGCTGGGGGAGCGGTGTGCTGATCACAAGGCCCTCCATATCCGCATCCAGCGACGCCTGTGGGCTGAGTATGACAAAGCGGCCGTTCGGTACCGTTGGGCCTTCATGTCATGTTCGGACGGAGTGCAGTTTAGCTGCATTGAGTGGAAACATGGAACGTGACCAAAATTGAAGAGCGCAACTCTTAATCTTCAAAAATTCAGTGTACAGGATTTTTTTTTTTGGCTAACATTGGACCAAGCAACACAAAAAAGAGCGGGAGATCAAATGAAAAACTCGTTAAGCTAGCTGACCAACTCTCGCTTGTGACATCGTAAAGCGAAACTTTTCAATGGGAACGCAATGTTGTCAGAATGTACCGTGATACAACAGTCCGCCAGATACACGACAGGAAGGTGGAAAGCTAATGATCGCCTGGACGGTCAACAAGCAGATGGCAAGGTGGGGTGATCTCAGATTGCAGAGCGACGAGTATCACTATATGGGAGTAAGCGGTGCGAGGCAGGAAGAACAGGAGGCTATTAGTGAGATCGGCGCGGAGTCGACACGTCCGAAAGAAGTGAGTATTTATTCCTACCCTCGTCTCTGGCAATAATTTATTAATTTGAAAAACGCCGAGTTGCACCTTGATAGAGTGTCCACGTTAAAGTGTAGGATCTCTTATACGAGTAAATGGTTGGCTGAATAAAGGTCGAAGGGAGTCAAAGGCGAATTACTCCGTCCAAACAAGTCTGTGAATGCACAGTAGTACCGACCGACCGCCGTGTCATCCTCAGATGATAAAAGTCGTTGAGCGCGTATATGGATGGGCATGTGGTCAGCACACCACTCTCCCGGCCGTTGTCAGCTTTTGTGACCCGAGCCGTCGCTTCTGAATAAAAATACTTTTTCAAGGGGTCCCTCACAAGGGCTGATTGCACCCCTCTTGCCAATAGCACTCGGCAGACCCAGACGGTCACCCATACATGTGCAGGCCAAGCCCGACAGCGCTTAACTTCGTTGATATGATGGGAACTGTGGCAGTAAAGCACTGAGGTTTTAAAAAAAAATCTTCGGTTTCAGGAAAGTTGCCATTTTATCTACGGTGAAATGAATTAAAACTAGGCTATATCTCACATCAGTGGGTAAACTAGAAAACATGAAAGTATGCTTCGCAATATGGACATCAGATTAAAGCGTTCAGAAAAGAGAGGAAGCTGTTGTTTGTTTCCCCTGAAAGTAGTCTGAAATCCAGTGTCATAACTTGACAAACTAAATTTGAGTGTACATCAGTGGCAGTTATATGAAAGTATTCGTTTTCTACAAATCCAGGACAACTGAGAAGGCCAAGTGAAGAGTGATGAGATGGCTTATCAGGTACTTGAAACATATGTACAGAGCAACAAGTTATCGAAAGACACTTGTAGATACTGATAGACTTTAAAAGTCAGACGTAATTCATGTTTTGTTTCCTTTTTCAGTTTCAAACCTAATCTCTTTTTAAATTGATGTTACTTCTGCAGTGTATAAATACTACTTAATGCTGGCAATAAAAGCTTTTCAGTTATCTGCAACCTAGGGCAATAATAAGCACAACCAAATCCCTCATTTGTTTTAGATCCGTCAGTATATACATGCAAAAAATCTGGCCATTTGATATCCAGGTAATTTGTTACAGGGCTGTTGGCTATGAACTCTTGACACATTCTGTCAGGTAGATAAAAAACTTCGCGTTGGCAAGACTGTTGTGCCATATTCGTTACTGAACACTGGTAACATTCGGTCCTTCCGTGTCAAAGGAAACGTAAATCTGAGACGTCTGAAACCTTTTACTAACAGCGGTGTTCGTATGCCTTCTCCTGAGTATCCTCTTTCTGTCAATGTCAGGGCTTATCTTTAAGTATGACGGGATGATTAATCACTGCCGATCTTAGAAGCAGTAACTATTGAAACGTCCCCTTTGAACAATTATACAAGACTGTGCTTAAACTGACACGCAATATTTTTAGCGCAACGCAATCTGACTTTCAAAAATCCCTACAAAAGAATGGCCCTGACTAACATTAACCTATACCTTTCACAAATCACTTACCTCACAAAAATCTTCGTTACTCAAGCTACCCCAATACAGCGAGCGCCACTACTGCCAGCTAAATAAAAGATTCAAACTACTGAAGGGACTAACTACTGATAGGCATAGTTAGCAAATGAAAGACTTTAATAGAGAACAAACAATGTATTTACCTCAATAGTGTTCAAAAGTCATAATGTATATAGCGGTTCATGATATCCATTATTGCAAATTTCAATACTCCGCCATCTCTCGAGCGCTATGTAACGTTGCCAATAAGAAAACATAAACAGCCTACTTACATAAAGAAAACATAAACAGCCTACTTACACTATTTAACGTGTAGTTCTCTTCGGATTTCAAGAGGCATTTCTTTGGCTTCTGTTAGAAAAGCATTATTTGATGACGACTTGATTACTCTTAGGCACTGCCTAATAGCCAGAAATTGAATTACATTTAGGTTTTTTATTACGTCTTATGGGGCGTTTCCAAACAGAAAACTTCGGTAATCCATTATAGAGCGTGTCAGTCCGTAATATAAGATGTGGATGATGTCAGATTGGGCTCCGTATCTGACATGACTTACAACACGTAAGACATTCAGCGCTTTTTCCGTTTAGCGAAAATATGATAAATGTGTGATTAATGTGATCAAGGCGTCATAAAGCAAACATAATGCAAAGTCTTTGTTTGATCAGCACTCACCTACTGCGTAATACTGGAGATCCATTTCTGGTGATTAATCCACAGCGCATTCGAGTTGATTTTCTTAAAAACTGGTAACTAACCAGTTCGTTATCCCTCAAAGCGAATAGAAAAGTTCGTATTCAGATATTTGTTGGTGCTTTTTCTACAGAAGTTATACTGCGGGCTTTTTTAGAGAGTGTCTATTGAAACTTCTTTATTTAAATAAGTGCGTGAATGTACTTAAATTGCTGAATGACTGAGAAGATGAAACTTTTCTACGTTATTTGATTCTGAAACAGCTGAGTAAAACTGAATGTACAGAGCCTACTTTCTCTTTACTTTTTTTATCATGTCAACACTGATCCACAATATTCTAGCGCTACGCAGTCTGACTGCTCAAAAAAATTACAACTTGACTTCAAATAATTAATTCAAAAGAATAGCCCTGACTGAAAAGAAAACTTAACAATAACCTATACATTTCATTAAGCACTTACCTCACAAATATCTTCATTATGCGAACTACTGCAATACAGCGAGCGTCAATACTGCCAATTAATTAAAAGATTCTCACAACTAAAGCCACTAACTACTAATAGGCATGTGGTTAGCAAAGGAAAGATTTTGTTGAAAACCAAATAATGTATTTTTTTTACCTTAATAATGTCACATCCAGTTCAAACACGAATTTAAATCGTCATTGACACCCAAGACAAAGATATATAATCATGAATAATTTTCAGTCTCCAAGTCGGATACTTCCAGATCGTTAGCCTACGCTAACACTTCAGACCTCTACCCTCCATCAATGCTAACTTCTCACATTTAACATCTATCACTGCTGGCTGTTCACCTCCAACTGCCCAACAGTACTTCCATCACTGCTGGCGAATAACTTCCAACTGCCCAACAGTACTGGCGATTAACTTCCAACAATGAGTACAACCAGCCACAGAGTCTCTTACAAAGAAAGCGCAGTCAGAGATCCAATGCAAAGCGCTACACGGCGCTGCAACACATAAGCAGCCCACTTACACTATATACACCAAAGAAATAATTTTGGTGACGATAATTCGGAATCCGTTGATTATTATTTAACAGCTTTTACTTCACTTCAATAAAATGAAAATTTCAGTTTTAGTTAATTATTTGTCCAGCATCGAATTGGAACATTGGCACAAAAGGACCGCATTAACAGCGGGTGAAACGCGTTGAGCGCTGCAATGGGTAGAAAATGGTGTGGAGGATTTAAAGATGGCTGCACATATGTGTGCAGTAAAAAGGAAGTGAGTGACCGTGCGACGTTTCTGATCACCTGGTGCAGGAATCTGATAAAAAATATTCGAGAAGACAGACACTGCACATTCCCTGTATTATCCAGTGCCTTTCCTCATGTAGCACCAAGTGAAACTGTGACAGAACTACTACAGGACCGGAAGTTGTGCGCACGCTGGGCTCCAAATTTGATGTGTTGCAGAAGGAAAACCGTTTAGTCACTGAAATGACGTTCCTATAGAGATGATATATCGAAGGGAATAAGTTTTTCATCCAAATTGTCACTAGGAGCGCAACATCAATCGCTCACGTCTCACTGGAGTGGAAAAAATAGGCCTAGGAACAGAGGAATTAAACATCTCTCAAAGAACGTAAGTTCCAGAACACAATTTCAGCTCGAAAAATCATGTGGTTTGGGACAGGTATGATGCTCTGCTCGTCGATTTCTTGCCTCGGGGTAGCACAGTCAATGGAGACAGTAATTCTGAGATGAGTATGGGCGGAAATTAGGCTCAAAATTAAATCGAGAGACAGTTGTTGTAATATGTTTTTGTTTTTTATTTTAATCAAAAACTGTACTTAGTTTAAAAACGCTTTTTGTAACTACGCCCTTTCAGTTGATCTTACCGAGTGAGTTACAACTTCCTGTGATACACTTAGCTGGTAATAACGGTGGTATCATTTTTGTTGTTGTTAGCATCTTCCATTCCCTGCTCCTGAGAGTTGAGCTGTGTGCTGCAGAACAGATTGTTCTTTCGAGCCAAATGTACCCCTAGGCTGGGAGTAGGGAACGCAGGATTTCAACTGCGAATATTTGGGAGGAGATTACCAGGTCCAGTTGCCACCTGATGACCGAAGGGAAAGTGCCGGAAACACTGTCTGTAATTGAGAAACTGGAAATGGTTCAAATGACTCTGAGCATTATGGGACTTAGCTTCTGAGGTCATCAGTCCCCTAGAACTTAGAACTAATTAAACCTAACTAACCTAAAGACATCACACACATCCATGCCCGAGGCAGGATTCGAACCTGCGACCGTAGTGGTCGCGCGGCTCCAGACTGTAGCGCCAAGAACCGCTCGGCCACCCTGGCCGGCAGCAACTGGAACTATAGCCAAGTAATGTCTAGGCCAATAAAGACCTTTGTCAAAAAAAAAAAAAAAAAAAAAAGCTGTGTGTGTGTGTTGCAGTTACATAGACTTTCCTATGTACATATCACTCAGGTGATCTTACAGAGCGAGGTGACTTTGTGGCGAAGGAACTGGATTCGCATTCGGGAGAAGTGAAGTCCAAATCCCATATTTAGTAATCCTCTGGTTTCACAGGCGAATGTCGTAATTCTTTCTTAATATGGAAGCAATTTATTTTATTTCTCATCCTATCTCAACTTCTACTCCACCGCTAATAACCTCGTTATCTACGTGACGTCATTCATGAATCATCCTCCTCTCCATCTAATATGTTATCTGTGGTTGAAAAGAATTCTGAATTCCACCTGTCCTGGCCGGCCGGACTGGCCGAGTGGTTCTAGGTGCTTCAGTCTGGAACCGCGTGACCGCTACGGTCGCAGGTTCGAATGCTGCCTCGGGCATGGATGTGTGTGATGTCCTTATGTTAGTTAGGTTTAAGTAGTTCTAAGTTCTAGGGGACTGATGACCACAGCAGTTAAGTCCCATAGTGCTCAGAGCCATTTGAACCATTTTGAACCACCTGTCCTGGCACCAATAAAAGCTCTTTGAGCTTGACATGGAAAAAACTTAAGTTGCGAATGCAGGAAAGAAGCTGAGTGACGCGCAGGAGCAGTTCCCCTGAACGCAGTGCTACAAACCAGTCTTAGGTGTGATCAATGATATGAAAACAAATACTACAGAACAGTTATCTTTTGAACTAGATGTGGTAAACTGACCTGACATATTTACGTTATGGCGTTTGGATTATGTACAATTTTTGTTGTAAGTGTTTGGAGAAAGTTTTCCGTGGTTTACTACTGATATTACGCCTGGACTTCCACTAGACCCGTATTTGTCCGACTAACAGGTTGTCTGTAGAATCGTACGACTATGGCAGACCGCTGAGGATCGTCCATTACAACAGAGCAACATCCGAATTGAGCACTTACCAGATGAGATCATATCCAGTGCCAAAACTTGGCCCAGAGCAAACTACTTCCAACATGTGTCTACCTAAGACTCAGCGACAAAATGTGTGTTTTGCATAATGACAAACGGAGATTTTGGCAGAAAGGTATTGAAATTGGTAAGCTTGATAATGTCGGCTTTATACTCAAATGTTTATGCTGTTGACACAACATAGTAATTGACAATGAGGGTGGTGGTGGGGGAACGGGTGGGGGGGGGGGGGGGGCAGCTGCATTCACGTGCTAGCTCGTCTGTCGGCGAGAACCGCGCCGTCAGTGCTGCGTATTCTATACAAATTTACCACGCACTTTCGCTCATAGGCAGTGCACGAATGAAAACGGTCTCAATACTTTAGAGAATAATAGTTACATAAGGTGAACGTGTGGTTGAAAGTGTTCTCCTCAATTTTGTTTTTAAATACAGTTCTAGAATATTTTAGACAGTCTTACTGAATGCACACCGTATGTCACGCATAATATATTCAGTAAGTCTGTCACACATTATTATATTTTTGCTGCATTATGATTAGCGTTTGAACTTAGCTTCCACACTCATGTCTTCTGCAACTTTCAAGAAAGTCGCGATGCTGATATCTTTTGTCTTGCGTATTTCACAGTGATCAGTTCTCATTCACAAGAAAAAGTAGTTGGTAATTAACTGCGAAACGCACCCAGATACAAACAACAACAGGCACTCGTTTGCAGCCACTATTAGGTTGGTACATCAGCTCGTAGCGCTTTTGTTTTGCATGTTGGTATCACGGTTGCTATGAGTTTCTTTATAGATCGTCATTTTTTTTCTTTGTAGCTCACTGTTGCTATTTGAGTTTATAGATTGTGATTTTGTCATATTAAGATAGTGAATGGAACTGATAACGCTAGAAAATGGAGTGCCGAGTGGAGAAAACGGAACATTTTCGACATATTCTTCTATCTGAGTTCAGTAGAGGGGTGACAGCAGCGGAGGCAGCCAGAAACATGGCAAGAAAATGGTTTTCTCGGTTTAAGGAGGATCGTTTTGACATTAGCGATTCTCCATTTTCAGAAAGTCCTTCGCGTTCCGATGAAGATCGTTTCTACATCTACATCTACATCTACATGGATACTATGCAAATCACATTTAAGTGCCTGGCAGAGGGTTCATCGAACCACCTTCACAATTCTCTGTTATTCAAATCTCGTGTAGCTCGCGGAAAGAACGAACACCTATATCTTTCCGTACGAGCTCTGATTTCCCTTATTTTATCGCGGTAATCGTCCCTATGTAGATCGGTGTCAACAAAATACACTCCTGGAAATGGAAAAAAGAACACATTGACACCGGTGTGTCAGACCCACCATACTTGCTCCGGACACTGCGAGAGGGCTGTACAAGCAATGATCACACGCACGGCACAGCGGACACACCAGGAACCGCGGTGTTGGCCGTCGAATGGCGCTAGCTGCGCAGCATTTGTGCACCGCCGCCGTCAGTGTCAGCCAGTTTTCCGTGGCATACGGAGCTCCATCGCAGTCTTTAACACTGGTAGCATGCCGCGACAGCGTGGACGTGAACTGTATGTGCAGTTGACGGACTTTGAGCGAGGGCGTATAGTGGGCATGCGGGAGGCCGGGTGGACGTACCGCCGAATTGCTCAACACTTGGGGCGTGAGGTCTCCACAGTACATCGATGTTGTCGCCAGTGGTCGGCGGAAGGTGCACGTGCCCGTCGACCTGGGACCAGACCGCAGCGACGCACGGATGCACGCCAAGACCGTAGGATCCTACGCAGTGCCGTAGGGGACCGCACCGCCACTTCCCAGCAAATTAGGGACACTGTTGCTCCTGAGGTATCGGCGAGGACCATTCGCAACCGTCTCCATGAAGCTGGGCTACGGTCCCGCACACCGTTAGGCCGTCTTCCGCTCACGCCCCAACATCGTGCAGCCCGCCTCCAGTGGTGTCGCGACAGGCGTGAATGGAGGGACGAATGGAGACGTGTCGTCGTCAGCGATGAGAGTCGCTTCTGCCTTGGTGCCAATGATGGTCGTATGCGTGTATGGCGCCGTGCAGGTGAGCGCCACAATCAGGACTGCATACGACCGAGGCACACAGGGCCAACACCCGGCATCATGGTGTGGGGAGCGATCTCCTACACTGGCCGTACACCACTGGTGATCGTCGAGGGGACACTGAATAGTGCACGGTACATCCAAACCGTCATCGAACCCATCGTTCTACCATTCCTAGACCGGCAAGGGAACTTGCTTTTCCAACAGGACAATGCACGTCCGCATGTATCCCGTGCCACCCAACGTGCTCTAGAAGGTGTAAGTCAACTACCCTGGCCAGCAAGATCTCCGGATCTGTCCCCCATTGAGCATGTTTGGGACTGGATGAAGCGTCGTCTCACGCGGTCTGCACGTCCAGCACGAACGCTGGTCCAACTGAGGCGCCAGGTGGAAATGGCATGGCAAGCCGTTCCACAGGACTACATCCAGCATCTCTACGATCGTCTCCATGGGAGAATAGCAGCCTGCATTGCTGCGAAAGGTGGATATACACTGTACTAGTGCCGACATTGTGCATGCTCTGTTGCCTGTGTCTATGTGCCTGTGGTTCTGTCAGTGTGATCATGTGATGTATCTGACCCCAGGAATGTGTCAATAAAGTTTCCCCTTCCTGGGACAATGAATTCACGGTGTTCTTATTTCAATTTCCAGGAGTGTATTTTCGCATTCAGAGGAGAAAGTTGGTGATTGGAATCTTTTGAGAAGATTCCGTCGCAACGAAAATCGCCTTCTTTTAATGATGTCCAGCCCAAATCCTGTATTATTTCTGTGACACTCTCTCCCATATATCGCCATAATACAAAACGAGCTGCCCTTCTTTGAACTTTTTCGATGTACTCCGTCAGTCCTATCTGCTAAGGATGTAGATGTTTAAACACATTGATCTACAATGATCCACATCACAGCACTCGAGAACTAGCAAATGTGATGAAATGTGATCACTACACGGCTATGCGACATTTGCATACAATGGGAAAGGTTCAAAAATCGAGTGTGTGGGTACGCATGCGCTAAGCCAAAATCACAAAAATCATCAGTTGGCCATACACCAATCTCTGCTTGCACGGCATCAATTTGCTCGTGAATAACACCGACCATTTCTATTCTGTATAGTTACTGGTGGCGAGATATGGTGTATTTGTGCAAACATTAGGAAAAGGAAAGAATTGTTGAGCCCAAAGAAAGCAGCAAATCACCGTACAAAGACTTGCGCGCACCCACAAAAGATAATGTTAGGCATCTGGTAGAACAGCGACGGTCTAGTGTACTACGAATTGCTCCCCCGAGGTGTAACCATGACTGTTGACACTTATTGTCAGCAACTGAGACGTCTTGTAGACACAGTCCAAGAACAACGACCGGGAAGACTGCGTGAATTGATGCTACTTCCACCCGCATTCTACTGGACTGACTAAAAACTCTATACAAGAGTTGGATTTGGAAATCATTCCGCACCCACCTTATTCGTCTAGTCTTACACCTTCAGATTTTCACCGTTTCCGCTCTCTATCGAGCAACTTTTAAGGAACTCTTTCCGTATGAAAATGAGCTCCGAACATGGGTCGACGAGTTCTTCGCATCAAAACCACGTGATTTCTACTGTTACCCCAGCGTTGCCAGACTGTAGTAAATAGTGAAGGAGAATATATTATTGATGACTAAAGTCATGTGTATCTGTTGTGTTTATTAAACTTATGGAATAATGCCATGAACTTCTGCACCAACCAACGTCCGACTACGTCCGACCAATCCCATTTCATTGGGATTCGTCAGTATCAATGGCGCCACATGTCTACGATTAGTCGTCCAACTACATAGTGGGACGAACGCAGTTCCAGTAGGCGTTCAGCCTACTCGCAAAATTAATTGACTTAGAAATTGAGAAAACATTTTGCGGCTATTTGGTGTTTAGAGGGGAACCAACCGTTTAGTCTAAAAAGTAAAATGTGGGTCCACGTTTACCATACACAGTCTGTTGAAGAAAAATAGCACCTGAACGTTGAAATAGATTCAGCAGTTGTTCAAAAATAATTATGCTCATCAAAATCTGATTAAACAACTAGTGGCAGGCCAAACTTGCACACATTGCGGGAGAACAGACGTTCGTGGATGATTCTTACAGCTTCTCAAGCATGATTTATGTATCGACTAAAACAAAATGTACTATTGATCGATGTGAAATAGATCTTACTGCCTCATTATCAAGAATGAATTGTCGGTCGTTATCTTCAACAAGCTCTTGATTCATTAACACACTTTTCTGCTAAGGGCTGGAACGAACTCCCATTGTTATTTTCTCGTTTGTTTTATGCATTCGTTACCTGAGCGATAGCTTGTTTGTAGCGATAGTACTAGAGAAAATTGGATTCATTGCCATTCTCATATTGTGAAGATTGCTTCATCATTTCACATGTGCTTGAGATCAAACTACGAATTTTGAATTAAACTGCCGCACTTTCGTAACTCTTCTTTAGCCCTTCCACCTGTTATAGCAATATGTTTACTTTTGTTCATTAACGTACAGCTATAACTGGCGGTGAAAATATATTGGCACAGAAAAGCACATAATGATATATGTTGTATTGTAGGCCAATAGACATAAATAGTTATTGTAGTGGTTTTGAATACCTTTACTGGTCACGAATTTTACGCCGACTGTGTGCTGCTGTTTCTTGTTGGATCGTCTGATCAGTCGGAAGTTGCTTTGGAGAGGAGGGCAAATGACTATTGAAAATATAATTGTTTTTGGACAGCTGAACACAAATTTCCTAAGGGGCCGAAGTTTATAACACATTTACCAGTAGAATAAGGTGCGGAGAAAATATTTCTCCGAATGCAACTTCCGTCCGATTTCGACGAAACAATTTGTGACTGAACCATCAAACTTTGCAGAAACATAAAAGAAAATTAAATAGATATGGCCATGAAGTAGTGAGACAGATTCTATTCTAAATAATTAGTCCATACACAAGTTCCATATAACTCTGAATTTATGGCAGTCAATAGATAACCAACTTACATCCTTCGACATTTCCAGATACACGTCGCACAATATAGCTTCTCACATAAATCTGTTGCTTTGCAGTATGGCACTTTCACATTACACTAGAATAATATTTTTTTAACAATAATAATACGGTAGCAAGACACGCGTCTCTGACACAAATTACCAGAGACAGAAGAGTGAGTGTAACTGTTTATCGAGAATATCTCGTACATCAAAAGAATGTGTAAAAATGTTCTTCTTTTGTCCGCCTTTCGCGCAGCTGCTTTCAGAGTCAATAGTTCACTGTGTCTCTGACGGCGCTTCCACAATAAACACGTCACGTCACAGGACGTTCGTTTTTTACATTCTCGCAACGTTATTTGCTAACTGCAGCTGTTGCCGAGCGACTGATCGGTTAGTGAATGATTTAAAATGGTAGAGCAATCACATAATGTTACACTGTCTATTAGAAACTCACACAAGACACTATTGAAACACCAGCTGTAGGCTGCAAGCTTCGATGCTGAACGGTCGATTCGGCTGGTCCCGTCGGAGGTACGAGTCCTCCCTCGGGCATGGGTGTACGTGTTTGTTCTTAGGATAATTTAGGTTTAGTAGTGTGTATGCTTAGGGACTGATGACCTTAGCACTTAAGTCCCATAAGATTTCACACACATTTGAAGATTTTTGAACGGTCGAGACAGGCAATTTTTGTAACGAAGCAACAATTTGTCTGCGAAATATCAGAAAGAGGTGACAGCGTTGTAAGTCTGTTTGTAATCATTACTAGTAATCAATTCTCATACTGAAAGCTGTCTATTCCAGCATCCTTCCATGTAACTATCATTTGTAGTACCTGGCTTACTGTGAGTTAGTCTAGCAGACCAACCTTTTGCTATTTTTTTTGTTATTATACACACATTAAAAAAAAGTTTTGCCTCAACCCGGATACCTGAACACCTGAAAATAGACGTTGACTGTGGATATTGTATCACAGACACACTCCCTTTGACTGTTCAGAAGTGTCACTGAACTCGCCCAAAGATGTAAACAACGATGCATGAGCAGCGCCTATTAGGTGGAGGGGGTCCGACAGCCAAGCAGTTCCAGTAATTCCACTAGGAAGGAGGTAAACGGCTCTTGATATCTGCAGTTCAACCATCCCTACAATGTCAATACCGCGGTTCGATAACGTCCGCATTGTTTCTTTGTGCCAGGAAGGGCTCTCAACAAGGGAAATGTCCAGGAGTCTCGGAGTGAACCAAATTATTCGGACATGAAGAAGATGCAGAGAGACAGGAACTGTCCATGACATGCCTCGCTCAGGCCGCCCAAGGGCTATTACTGCAGTGGATGACCGCTACCTACGGATTATGGCTCGGACGAACCCTGACAGCAACGTCACCATGTTGAATAATGCTTTCCCTGCAGCCACAGGACGTCGTGTTACGACTCAAACTGTGCGCAATAGGCTCCATGACGCGCAACACCACTCCCGACGTCCATGGCGAGGTCCATCTTTGCAACCACGACACCAGGCAGCGCGGTACAGAGGGGCCCAACAACATGCCGAATGGACCGCTCAGTATCGGCATCACGTTCTCTCCACCGATGAGTGTCGCATATGCCTTCAATCAGACAAACGTCGGAGACGTGTTTGGAAGCAACCCGGTGAGGCTGAATGCCTTATACACACTGTTTAGCGATTGAAACAAGGTAGAAGTTCCCTGCTGTTTTGAGGTGGCATTATGTGGGGTCGACGTACGCCGCTGGTGGTGATGGAAGGCGCCGTAACGGCTGTACGGTACAGAATGTCATCCTGCGACTGATAGTGCAACCATATTGGCAGCAAATTGGCGAGACATTCGTCTTCATGGACGACAATTCGCGTCCCCATCGTGAAGATATTGTGAATGACTTCCTTCAGGATAACGACATCGCTTGACTAGAGTGGCCAGTATGTTCTCCAGACATGAACCCTATCGAATATGCCTGGGATAGATTGAAAAGGGCTGTTTATGGACGACGTGACTCACCAACCACTTTGAGGGATCTACGCCGAATCACCGTTGCGGAGTGGGACAATCTGGACCAACAGTGCTTGATCAATTTGGGGATAGTATGCCACGACGAATACAGGCATGCATAAATGCAAGAGGACGTGCTACTGGGTATTAGAGTTACCCATATGTACAGCAATCTTGACCTCCATCTCTGAAGGTCTCGCTGTATGGTGATACAACATGCAATGTGTGGTTTTCGTGAGCAATAAAAATGGCGGAAATGATGTTTATGTTGGTCTCTATTCCAATTTTCTGTACAGGTTCCGGAACTCTTGGTACCGAGGTGATGCAAAACATTTTTTGGTGTGTGTATTTTCAAGCTGGGAGAAGAATTATGTAGGGACCCATTTGTATTGATTAGTATCTTTGTGCTTCACATCAGCAAATTGTTTTCCCTTTTTCCGTAACCCCAGCGTGAATAAGCTGTGCAGTTGGTGGATGTGCGGGTAGGTGCATGTGCGTACGTAATAATAGTGATCACGGTAGTCATTCTACTTCTGTTTGAAGAGAAATTTCAGCTAATTCTCGTTCAAACTGGTTTGTGGCCTGACGTGACCGGGAACTACGGACCTTACTTTTTAACGTTCGCGATAAGTCTAGCAGAACAACGCGCGAAGTCTTCAAAATTTTCCCCCGAAATGCGTTCAAAAATTTGCCCTGTAAACTTGTGTTGGTTACAGAACTATGACTTCGTTTCGCGTTGTCGCAGCTGCGCAAACGCCTGGCACTTCGTTGGCGGTTTTTGCGATTAATCCGCCAAACCACACTCTGTAAAGATGCCCTGGCAACGGCGGTCACATCAGGTCACAAGCCAGTTTGAACGAGATTTAACTGAAAATTCCCAGGGCTCTACGAACAGAAGCAGAATAACTACCCTGATCAGTACAAGTACGTGCGCAGTTAGGAAACAGCGGTCATGCGGGACACAGCTGGCCCTCTTTGTGCATGATATACAACAGGCTCTAGATACCGGCTCCCAGGTTGATGCCATATTCCTCGACTTCCGAAAGGCGTTCGATCAGTTCCACACTGTCGCTTGCTCCAAAAGGTGCGCGCTTACGGTCTATCCGATGACATATGCTGTTGGATAGAAAGTTATCTAACAGACAGAGAGCAGTATGTCTCCTGAATGGGAAGACATCAACAGAATCAAGTATAACATCAGGTGTGCCCCAGTGCAGCGTAATAGGTCCGCACGATTTACATAAAAGATCTGGTTGATGGTATTGGCAGCGGGATTAGACTGTTTGCCGATGATGCTGTAGTCTACAGGAAAGTAATATCACACGAAAGTTGTGAAGAAATCAATGAGGATTTGCAGTAAATAAAGGCGTGGTGTCATGACTGGCAGTTATCTCTTAGTATTAGTAAGTATAATCTACGGCGTATAACAAAGCGAAAATCTTCATTAATGTACGAGTACAAAATAAATGCCCAGTCTTTGGAAGCGGTAACATCCGTCAAGTATCTGGGTGTGACTGCTCGAAATGACCTCAAATGGAATGATCAGATTACACAAGTAACGGGCAATGCGAACTCTAGATTGTGTTTTATTGGTAGAATCCTGAAGCGATGCAGCCCTTCAACAAAGGGAATTGCTTACAATACTTTAGTTTGTCCAGTCTTAGAGTTTGTTCGTCTGTGTTTGACCCTTACCAGTTGGATCTGATTCAAGAGATTGGGAAGGTCAAAAGAAGAGCGGCAAGATTTGTGACTGGTACATTTAGCCATAGCGAGATCGTTACAGATCTCATAAAAAGTTTGAAGTGGGACACACTTGCAGACAGATGTGCTAAACGGAAGGGGCTGCTTACTAAATTCCAAAATCCGGTCTTCGCCGAGGATGTAGAGCATACGTTATTAACACCAACTTTCAAATCGCGCAATGACCACCATTCAAAGATAAGGGAAATTAAGAGCTCGTACTGAGGCGTTCAGACAGTCGTTTTTGCCGGCCGGGATGGCCGAGCAGTTCTAGGCGCTGCAGTCTTGAAACGCGCGACCGCTGCGGTCGCAGGTTCGAAACCTGCCTCGGGCATGGATGTGTGTGATCTCCTTAGGTTAGTTAGGTCGCGTGGTCGCAGGTTTGAATCCTGCCTCGGGCATGGATGTGTGTGATCTTCTTAGGTTAGTTAGGTTTAAGTAGTTCTAAGTTCTAGGGGACTGATGACCTTAGGAGTTAAGTCCCATAGTCCTCAGAGCCATTTGAACCATTTTGAACAGTCGTTTTTCCCTCGCGCGATCCACGACTGGGACAAAGGGGGGAAATATGACTTTGGCAAGAATAGTGCCCTCCGCCACACACCGCTTGGTGGCTAGCGGAGTATATATGTAGATGTAGAATATATGAGGATTAGAACGGTGTTCTTGGTGACGGCGTGGTGAGTGGATCGTGCTCTCTGGTGCACGTTTAATGTAAGTATAAAGTTGACATTATTTCTTCCCGTGCAGTATTGCCAATTTGCTACAATTTTCCGCTATTTTCATGTTCTTCAATCGAAGGAATGTACGGTGTGCTGCTCCCCGTCATTAGATACATTGTACAGGAAATGTATTGTCAGCTGTGAATATGAACTACCTACGGTTCTATATTAGAACGACAACAGTGAAGATATGTTCCGGACGAGAACTCGAACTTTGCTGCTTTACGCAAACCGTCACCTTAAACACTTCGGCCAACCGTGAACGAATTACGGCCAGACCCAAACTTTCATATACCCTCATCCATGTGTTACCACATGCACTTGTACGTTACGTATGTTTCCGTCCACGAAGGGAGAGTCTGGTATTGGCGAATAAATACGAAATTGCTGAGCCTGAATTGTTAAGAAGTACGATTCAGTGTTAATAACTCAAGCACTGCGTTTACTTAGATACACTGTAGCCTACGCATTTCTTCTTGGCACCCCACTATTTCCAAAGTCTTTAATTGGATAACCTTTGCTGTTAAGAAACGCTGAAGAAGAAGATGAGAAACTAAACCGCTGCCCAGTCTTCCTATTTTTAAATTAGGAATTTCGCTAAAACAGGTATTTATGTTGTAGTAATATATGCAGTTACCCTTATCTGTTATCTTATGAGGAAATTTTAATTTCAGCTGGCAACAGTTAAACGTTATCTCTGAATGATATTCCATTCGTATAACGTGTGGGCCGCCATGAGGCTTTTTGCAGATGACGCTGTTGTATAGAGAGAAGACGCAAAGCTAGAAAATTGTAGCGAAAATCTGGAAGGTCTACAGAGGATGGAAGCTTTGTGCAGGGATCATCAGCTGAGACTCAATATTAATGTTAAATATTATCCATGGAAATGGCGGTTAGATATATTATTATTTGGTTACACGACTGTCGACCAATTACGGGAAACAGTAAAGAGATACATCCATTAAATAGATGGTCGCAATTGAAACTAATCGTTGCAGAGAGATGCCAGATTGACATTCATTGGAATAATGAACATACCCACCGATTTTCCACACCAGTTACCCAGTTTTTGTTTATGAGTGATGTCCACTTGTGTCTGTCCATGTGTCATTTTTCTCTTACGCTTATATCCACCATCACTTGGTCCAACCACCACTTTCTTGGTCTTCCTATTGGTCTTCATCCAATCACATCTGTGTGTGGTCTTTGATTTACGTCCTCCACATCTACATCTAAATACATATTCCGCAAGCCACCGTGTGGTGCGTGGTGTAGGGTAACCTGTACCACTACTAGTCATTTCCTTTTCTGTTCCACTCGCATACAGACCAAGGGAAAAACGACTGTCTATATGCCTCCGTATGAGACCTACCTTCCCCATGAACCATGGACCTTGCCGTTGGTGGGGAGGCTTGCGTGCCTCAGCGATACAGATGGCCGTACCGTACGTGCAACCACAACGGAGGGGTATCTGTTGAGAGGCCAGACAAACGTGTGGTTCCTGAAGAGGGGCAGTAGCCTTTTCAGTAGTTGCAGGGGCAACAGTCTGGATGATTGATTGACCTGGCCTTGTAACACTAACCAAAACGGCCTTGCTGTGCTGATACTGCGAACGGCTGAAAGCAAGGGGAAACTACGGCCGTAATTTTTCCTGAGGGCATACAGCTTTACTGTATGGATAAATGATGATGGCGTCCACTTGGGTAAAATATTCCGGAGGTAAAATAGTCCACCATTCGGATCTCCGGGCGGGGACTACTCAAGAGGATGTCGTTATCAGGAGAAAGAAAACTGGCGTTCTACGGATCGGAGCGTGGAATGTCAGATCCCTTAATCGGGCAGGTAGGTTAGAAAATTTAAAAAGGGAAATGGATAGGTTAAAGTTAGATATAGTGGGAATTAGTGAAGTTCGGTGGCAGGAGGAACAAGACTTTTGGTCAGGTGAATACAGGGTTATAAATACAAAATCAAATAGGGGTAATGCAGGAGTAGGTTTAATAATGAATAAAAAAATAGGAGTGCGGGTAAGCTACTACAAACAGCATAGTGAACGCATTATTGTGGCCAAGATAGACACGAAGCCCACGCCTACTACAGTAGTACAAGTTTATATGCCAACTAGCTCTGCAGATGATGAAGAAATTGAAGAAATGTATGATGAGATAAAAGAAATTATTCAGGTAGTGAAGGGAGACGAAAATCTAATAGTCATGGGTGACTGGAATTCGAGAGTAGGAAAAGGGAGAGAAGGAAACATAGTAGGTGAATATGGATTGGGGCTAAGAAATGAAAGAGGAAGCAGCCTGGTAGAGTTTTGCACATAGCATAACATCATAGCTAACACTTGGTTTAAGAATCATGAAAGAAGGTTGTATACATGGAAGAATCCTGGAGATACTAGAAGGTATCAGATAGATTATATAATGGTAAGACAGAGATTTAGGAACCAGGTTTTAAATTGTAAGACATTTCCAGGGGCAGATGTGGACTCTGACCACAATCTATTGGTTATGAACTGTAGATTAAAATTGAAGACACTGCAAAAAGGTGGGAATTTAAGGAGATGGGGCCTGGATAAACTGAAAGAACCAGAGGTTGTACAGAGTTTCAGGGAGAGCATAAGGGAACAATTGACAAGAATGGGGGAAAGAAATACAGTAGAAGAAGAATGGGTAGCTCTGAGCGATGAAGTAGTGAAGGCAGCAGAGGATCAAGTAGGTAAAAAGACGAGGGCTAGTAGAACTCCTTGGGTAACAGTAGAAATATTGAACTTAATTGACGAAAGGAGAAAATATAAAAATGCAGTAAATGAAGCAGGCAAAAAGGAATACAGACGTCTCAAAAATGAGATCGACAGGAAGTGCAAAACTGCTAAGCACGGATGGCTAGAGGACAAATGTAAGGATGTAGAGGCTTATCTCACTAGGGGTAAGATAGATACTGCCTACAGGAAAATTAAAGAGACCTTTGGAGAAAAGAGAACCACTTGTATGAATATCAAGAGCTCAGATGGAGACCCAGTTCTAAGCAAAGAAGGGAAAGCAGAAAGGTGGAAGGAGTATATAGAGGGTCTATACAAGGGCGATGTACTTGAGGACAATATTATGGAAATGGAAGGGGATGTAGATGAAGATGAAATGGGAGATACGATACTGCGTGAAGAGTTTGACAGAGCACTGAAGGACCTGAGTCGAAACAAGGCCCCGGGAGTAGACAACATTCCATTAGAACTACTGATGGCCTTGCGAGAGCCCGTCCTGTCAAAACTCTACCATCTGGTGGGCAAGATGTATGAGACAGGCGAAATACCCTCAGACTTCAAGAAGAATATAATAATTCCAATTCCAAAGAAAGCAGGTGTTGACAGCTGTGAAAATTACCGAACTATCAGTTTAATAAGTCACAGCTGCAAAATACTAACGCGAATTCATTACAGACGAATGGAAAAACAGGTAGAATCCGACTTCGGGGAAGATCAGTTTGGATTTCGTAGAAATATTGAAACACGTGAGGCACTACTGGCCTTACGACTTATCTTAGAAGAAAGATTAAGGAAAGGCAAACCTACGTTTCTAGCATTTGTAGACTTAGAGAAAGCTTTTGACAATGTTGACTGGATTACTCTCTTTCAAATTCTAAAGGTAGCAGGGGTAAAATACAGGGAGCGAGAGGCTATTTACAATTTGTACAGAAACCAGATGGCAGTTATGAGTCGAGGGACATGAAAGGGAAGCAGTGGTTGGGAAGGGAATGAGACATGGTTGTAGCGTCTCCCCGATGTTATTCAATCTGTATACTGAGCAAGCAGTAAAGGAAACAAAAGAAAAATTCGGAGTAGGTATTAAAATCCATGGAGAAGAAATAAAATCTTTGAGGTTCGCCGATGACATTGTAATTCTATCAGAGACAGCAAAGGACTTGGAAGAGCAGTTGAACGGAATGGACAGTCTCTTGAAAGGAGGATATATGACGAACATCAACAAAAGCATAACGAGGATAATGGAATGTAGTCCAATTAAGTCGGGTGATGCTGAGGGAATTAGATTAGGAAATGAGACACTTAAAGTAGTAAAGGAGTTTTGCTATTTGGGGAGCAAAATAACTGATGATGTCGAAGTAGAGAAGATATAAAATGTAGACTGGCAATGGCAAGGAAAGCATTTCTGAAGAAGAGAAATTTGTTAACATCGAGTATAGATTTAAGTGTCAGGAAGTCGTTTCTGAAAGTATTTGTATGGAGTGTAGCCATGTATGGAAGTGAAACATGGACGATAAATAGTTTGGACAAGAAGGGAATAGAAGCTTTCGAAATGTGGTGTTACAGAAGAATGCTGAAGATTAGATAGGTAGATCACATAACTAATGATGAAGTATTGAAAAGTATTTGGGGAGAAGAGGAGTATGTGGCACAACTTGAGAAAAAGAAGGGACCGGTTAGTAGGACATGTTCTGAGGCATCAAGGGATCACAAATTTAGCATTGGAGGGCAGCGTGGAGGGTAAAAATCGTAGAGGGAGACCAAGAGATGGATACACTAAGCATATTCAGAAGGATGTGGGTTGCAGTAAGTACTGGGAGATGAAGAAGCTTGCACAGGATAGGGTAGCATGGAGAGCTGCATCAAACCAGTCTTAGGACTGAAGACCACAACAACAACAACATGAGACCTAATTTCTGATATCTTATCTTCGTGGTCATAACGCGAAATGTATGAGATGGCAATGGAATCGCTCTGCAGTCAGCTTCAAAAATGCTGGTTCTCTGAATTTTCTCAGTAGTGTTTCTCGAAAAGAATGTCACCTTCCCTCCAGGGATGTCCGTTTGTATTCGCGAAACATCTCAGTAATACTTGCGTGTTGTTCGAACCTACCGGTAACAAATCTAGCTGCCCGCCTCTGAATTACTTCGATGTCTTTCTTTAATGTCACCTGGTGAGGATACCAAATACTCGAGCAGTACTCAAGAATAAGTCGCACTAATGTGCACTAATGTGCTGTCTCCTTTAGAGATGAACCACATTTTCATAAAATTCTCTCTATAAACCCAAGACGACCATCCTCCTTCCCTACCACAGACTTCACGAGCTCCCTCCACTTCATATCTCCTTGGAACGTTACGCCCAGTTTTTTAAACGACATGACTGTGTGAAGCATGAGACCATTAATGCTCTATATGAACGTTACTTGTTTGTTTTGCTTACTCATGCGCATTAACTTACATTTTTCTACATTTAGAGCTAGCTGCAACTCATCATACCAATAAGAAATTTTGTCAAAGTCATCTTATATCCCCGAACAATCACAAAACTTCGACACTAGCCCATGCGCCATAGCATCATCAGCAAACAACCGCAGATTGCTGCGCACTCAGTCCGCCAGTTCATTTATGTATATAGAAAATAATAGCGCTCCTCTCACACTTCCCTGGGGCACTCCTGACGAAACCCTTGTCTCTGATGATAACTCGACAACGAGAGTTACTTAAGAAGTCTTCGAACCACTCACATATCTGCAACCCAATTCAAATGCTCGCATCTTCGTTAACAATCTGCCCTCGTCCATTTGTTTGAGATGGTCAGACCACTTCAGACGAGCTCTTGTCACTATTTCTTTCACTCCAGTTTCTTCTCGCATTTCTTTTTCATTTCTTATCCCATCTTTCCTAGTTTTCTAGACCATAATTCTTTGTAAGAACTTCATATCCGCGGCTCGCATTTTGTTTGTGTGTGTGGTTGGTCGTTGTGCAGGCATCTGAGCCGTATATTATGATGGGGATAAAGTATGAAGAAAGGAGAGTCTGTTTTGATATTAAGGGGACTTGTAAGTTCTAAAGTAGATTCCGAACTTGCTGGTAGAACTAAGTTGATTTCTTTATGTCCATCCTTTTAGCAGGATGCCTCTGCGACTACGGCCGTTTACTATCGTGACAAAAAATAAAACACCTACAGCCGCCCTTACGATTTTATTTTATTTTGTCGCTACCAGTTTCGACGTTTCATTGCGTCATCTTCAGGCTGTTTTGATGCGGTACAGGTTGATACGATCGCCATGCATACCCATCAGTTGCTAGCATCACTGGATTCGCAGATAATCTGAAACTTACGTGTCAGTACTCCAACCATCAACTGTAGTTGAAGAAGAATATATTGTAATAGCTCTATCAGATGTGCATGTAGACCCAATCTGAAGATGCAATAGGGTGTATGAGGAATAGAAAGTGCACAAGAACAGACAGAATAAATTCGGATGTTATTAAATATGCCCATGAAAATCCTAAGATTAAGCTTCTAAATTTTATAACTCTATGCTGGAAGACTGGCCACCTTTCGGAAGGCCGGCAGACCTCAGTAGTTTCACCGGTATTTAATAACGAGACCGAAATGACTACAATAACTATAGATGCACATGCCCACTTAAACTGTAGGTAGAAGATGTGGGCCAAGACACTTTCCAAAAGATTAAACGCTTTGAGGCTTTTCTGATAGAAGAGCACAATGGTTTTAAATCGGATCATGTATAGATTGTGTTTTCTCTTTAAACTAGATAACAGAAAGGTGCAGAGAATTTAATCTGCTAACAAATACAGCATTTGTGGACTATGAAAAGGTCTTCGATCGGATGATGATATCAGAGTTATGGAATATGTTAGGAGAGTGTGGCATTTCTCAGCATTTAATAAGGTTAATTCAGGGTTTCTTTATTGTAAATTGATGCCAATATCAAGATAGTACAGGAACGAGAAGAATCACGCAAGGAAACTTTCTGGCAGATTAAAAATGTGTGCCCGACCGAGACTCGAAGTTGGGACCTTTGTCTTTCGCGGGCGAGTGCCCGAGTTCGAGTCTTGGTCCGCCACACAGTTTTAATCTGCCAGGAAGTTTCATATCAGCAAACACACCCGTTGCAGAGTGAAAATTTTATTCTGAATCAGACAAGGGTGTCCATCAGTCACACTATCTAACGTATATACAACATTTCCAGTTAACGGAAGAATAAAAAATAAATGGAAGATTCCTACCCACCGAGATATACAGTATTTAACTCACTCCGTTTTGCTACGACAGTTATACTGGCGGAAAAGGAAGGTAGCGTATAACTAGCTGTGTGGCCCTTACGCAGAATTGCAAAAACAGTGTAACTGCACCATATCCCCAAAGAAGACTAAGATTATAATTTGCTGTGGGAAACAACATCTTAGAGATAAAATCATTATCGAGAATAACATACTGGAACAAGTCTATATATTCAATTACCTGCGTTGTGATATCTTGCATGCTTATGATAATGATCCTGAAAAGTCCGCAGCTCGTGGTCGTGCGGTAGCGTTCTCGCTTCCCACGCCCGGGTTCCCGCGTTCGATTCCCGGCGGGGTCAGGGATTTTCTCTGCCTCGTGATGACTGGGTGTTGTGTGATTTCCTTAGGTTAGTTAGGTTTAAGTACTTCTAAGTTCTAGGGGACTGATGACCAAAGCTGTTAAGACCCATAGTGCTCAGAGCCATTTGAACCATTTTGATCCTGAAAAGAAACTACAAAGGTAATTACACATGTTAGGTACTATTATAAGAGCATCGAAGAAATGTATTCGCAACTGTGGATAGGATTAGACTTTAGATGCACAATTTATTGATGACATGTGAAAATTTGTGCCGGACAGGTACTCTAACCCGGATTTTGCGCTTTATTCGCCCTGTTGCCTTAACCACTTCAGCTATCCGAGCACGACTCCTGAACCGACCCAAATCCCCGTATGCCACTGGGTGTCCACGACCTGTACTCGCACAGTTATTGCGATTCATGCACAGAGAGAGATTTATTATTGTCGCGGCCTTTCTAGATATGTAATATTATTTCGCAGTGTCTGTGTTTTACGTTACTATGCAATGGCAGGGCGCGACAATGATAAATGAGTCTTCTCTGTGAGTGAAACACAGCAACTGTGCGAACGCAGAATGTGGATACACGGTGGCATGTGGGGATTTGGGTCCGTCTGGGAGGAGTGCTCGGATAGCCGAAGTCGTTAAGGCGACGGCGCGTGTAAAAGCGAAATCCGGGTTCAAGTACCTGTCTGGCACAAATATTCACATGTCACCAATAAATTGTGCAGCTAAACTCCAATCGTAATCGGAATTTCATGCAGCTGTGTATGGGAGCAGTGTCTGTTCCTTCAGACATGCGTGCATATCTGAAGGACATTGCGTAGAACATCGAAAAACACAGACACTGCAAAATAGTAAAACACCGTTCCTGAACAAAATCAGGGAGGAGATCGCGCTTAACTTTTATAATACTAAGACTGTACTTTTACTTCTCTGTGGATCCGAAGTATGGACTTGAACAATCAAAAAACTACAGTGAATCGAAGCGGCAGAAATGAGTCTTTTAAGATGTTTGGCTGGGCGTAAATTAAAGGAGCACAGTAGGAACAGAGAGATGGGAGAGGATCTCCTCCATGTCACAGGAGTAGTAAAAAAGACCTGTCAATAGAGAAAGGAATGGCATGACCGTCTACTAGGAATGAATCAAAGCCAGATGCTAAGGAAAAGCTATGAGTACAGACCCAAGAGTAGAAGAAGAACAGGTCGACCACGAAAAAGATCGTGCGATCAATTTTAAATAGCTTGGTTTCGGGACGGGCAAGGATGTCTAACCAGAATACGTTCTTGATGATGATAATCATTCTTTTGATACCCAGTGCTGGACAAGGCCTCCTCTAGACTTTTACAAGGATACGACGTTCAGCTATTTGCATCCATGTTGATCCTGCAGGTTTTCTAATATCGTGCAGCTTCCTTTAAGTAACCGTCTCCGTCATTTCTTATCTCATGTAATCCAGTAATGAATTCCTTGTTCCATCTATCATCGATTCGCCAGCCTGCAAATTTCTCTCACCTCCGTTTCATTTCCACTAGGCCACTCCAATATCTCCACTGATCCGTCTGTTTGTTACGCTGTCTGTCCTAGTAAATACCAACGTATACCTCTCAAATGGTCGCTGAATAATCCTCAGTTTTCGTATTAAAGCTCTACGTCTCACTGCCATAAGTCGAAACTGGCAAAATGCACTGACAAGAAAGTTTCCTTCCCACACATATGAGAAATTTTGGGTTCAGAAAGTTAGTCTTTGTTTCATTAAATGTATAACACGTTAGTCATTTATATACATGTTTACATGTAATATTCATTAATATGATAAATAGATTATTTGAAAATTGACAAGAGCATGTATTAATAAATATTACGTGTATTGTGTCGCAACTACAACCGTGCGATACGGACAATGAAACACATATTATCATACTAACGTGAAACAGCATCTTATACAAGTGTTCAAAAGTTAAGTATAATCAGGTAATATTTCCCGAAAAGGACGCTGGAGGGATTATAGAACAAGGTAAAATTTAATCACTAGATGTCTGCCGCGAAACGGTGACGATAATATACAAAATGCATGTGAAAATGTAGGTACACATTTCAAAAGATAGTAACAAAACCGGATAGTATCTTCCATAACAAAAATAATATATAGAGACAGTGACCCTCTCTGAAGTGTTACGTGTAATAGAGAGTCTGAACCTTGTAAGAACGGTATTACTTAGGAGGCTAGAACATGGGGAAAAAAGTTTTCTCCGGAGAATGCTGAGACCATGGAGAGCGAGAGACAGTTCAAACGAAAGATGGGCGAACCAGTAACTGTATACCCAGATACAGAGGACTTCGGCCTCTATCAGGACAAATCGTTACAACGGACCGCAGGAAATCGACGTATAAGATACTGAAGTACCTTCTAAACAAGCGAAACGTAATATCCCGGATCGAAGAGGTACAAAGGGATCTGGCAGGAATGGGAAAACAGCAAACAGAAATTAGACTAGGGGACTTTGAGATACAAAACTAAGGCTGCTACAGCTTTCCAGGGCAGAATTACGCTCAAGGCAAAAACATCGTGAACAAAAGAGTGAAGAAGGTTGCCGAGTATGAAAATGAAATAATAATGGACAAAGATGAAGAACGGAAAAAAGAAGCTCAGACAGCCAAAACGAAAAGAAGAAGAAGGAGAAGACGTAGATATAGTTATCCTTAGTTGCCGGACATCAGACATATCAGAAATGCATGACTGGAATGTAAGATGCTCTCTCCAAGGTTAACACGTGGTATATATGAAATTTTACTTCAATATTTTATCTAGTTTTTAACATATCGTCAGCGTGTTACAGATTAAGAATGCTTTACATTGCAGCGATTTTTTTTGTCGTCAAAGACATCTGTATTGTAGGATCACGTGTTTTTTTCTGTGACTTGGGTGATCTGTGTGTTCGTTTCGTTTACTTGCTTTTGTTGTGTTGGTTATTAATGAATACATAAAATACAAGTATCATAAAAGTAAACTGTATAAATACAGTTAACGTAAAGTTTGCTGTTTGTAGTATATGAGGTTATTTCATCTCTTGACGAGATATTCATGGACAACATCTGTGAAATTTTCGATAAAATTCTTTTTTCCAAGGTCTTTTATTTGCAATATTATTCTGCTCTTTTGTCATGTGGGTAAAACTTTATACGTCTTCAAGGACGTGGAGATATCTGCCTTTTCAGCTGTGTGTAATAGCGATAGCCACCGTAATATGTTTGTCACTCCACGTTTTTTCCCCGGAGTGTGTACTGCGCGCTGATAGATTATGAAGTGACAGGCATATCACAGTATATATCGATTTTTCAAGCAGCCGATAAAACCGGACGTCTTAAATCCTCTAAGACATAGAAATCTTTTCCCACATAAAATAGATTTCTACATCAGGAACTCCTTAAGAGATGAAAGAACCTCACGAACTAAGCACAGAAAAATTTATGCTAATTATATTTTATACATCTTGTAAAATGAAGGAACCGCACAGTAGTCGCTGATCAATAACTTTTTAATTGCATAGACGACCCGTTTCGGAACACTTAAAGTTCTACCATCTGCTGTAAAAAAATGAAATCACTTAACCATCTATTGTCATCCTTACCCCAATGTTACCATGGGACAAAAGTTCCGTGCCAGATGAGGATAAATATATTGACCAGAGGGATAGGAATTTTCATACAAGATTTAAAGAAGACAAAGACCGGGCGAATTTCAGGTAAGGTTTGACAGCACAATTGATTGGCGACCAAAATCAGCTGTAGAAGGTTAGCGATAACTTAGCTGTCTTACACACTGCAGATAAAGGTCAGATACTCAATGTGCGCCCCATAACACAGGCGCGGTATGTAACAGATACCTGATTGGTAAATTGTTTAAACCGGAAAAGAGCGAAACAAGAGCAGGAGGAGGCGGAACCATCACAACATTAGGAGGGAACAGAAGCTGTACAGCTAAGAAAAAGGAAAAATATTATCTTTCGCACACCTTAACTTGCCTGAATAATGTCATAACTGGTTAAAATATTTATGTGATAGTGGTCAGTGCGTTCATTAGTACCATTAAGAGGGTTGGATTGGAGACTTCTTAAGGTTTCAGTTTCATCCAAGACATTGAGTATCTGACCTTTCTCTGCAGTGTGTAAGATAGTTAAGTTATCGCTCAGTTTCATCCAGGACATTGAGTATCTGACCTTTCTCTGCAGTGTGTAAGATAGTTAAGTTATCGCTAACCTGTTGCAGCTGATGCTGGTTGTTAAACAAATGTGCTGTCAAATCTGGCCTGAAACTGGTCAGGCCTTTATGTTCTTCAAATCTCGTATGAAAATTCTTATGCGTCTGGCCAATATATTTTACTCTTTGGCGCGGATCTTCCGTTACATGATAACATTGGGGCGAGGATGACCTCAGACGGTTAAGTGATTTTATTTTTGACAGCAGATGATGAAACTTTAAGTGTTCCGAAACCGGTCGTGAAAAAAAAAACAGAAAAAAGACTTCTTGGGTTGCTCATCTCAGTACAAACATTTTTTTACAATCACTTGAAAGTGTATAGATCGTTTTGAATAGTTCTGTAATTATTTCCTTTTCTTTTTTATTCTGCATTTGACTATGTTCATAAGTATTTTGGAGGCATGTCATGACGATGATAGCGTTCTGCAACCGATGCAGTCAACTGCCTTTCCTATTTTAGATAATCGTACTCCATTGTGTGAAGTCTTCTGGCATGATTCTACTTTCGTGGCAGTCATTTATTATTCTGAATAATTGGTCTTTCATGTCATTAGCTATATTTTTCACCAGTTCTACAGGAAAGGATACATTGTACTAAATTTACTAATGACATCGTGATAGAGGCAGACTCCGAGAAAAATGATAGAATTTTGCAAGTCCTATCAGACACTCTTAAACTATCGAAATTAAAAGAAAACAAGCGGAAAACAAAAGTAATGGTTACCCGGGGAAATATAGGAGAAATTAAAACTAATATAAAAATTGATAACGTCAGAACTGAGTAAGTGAAGCAATTTTGTTATCTCTGTAGTGTAATTAAAGAGAAAAACAGATATTTAATGGAAGTTAAGAGAAGGTTAGCATTGGCAAAACAGACATTTATGACTAAGAAAAACCTTTTAACCAGCAAACATATGAATACAAATTGCAAAAATGTTTGTATGACGTACGCTGCTCTATGAAAGTGAAAGCTGGGCTGTGGGTAAATTGGAAAGGAATCTACTGGAAGGGCGGAAAGTAAGAAGAACGAGCCGACAGGAAAAAACCCTACCTGGATGTCTTGAGAGATGTCAACGAAGAGAGGAGATTATTAAAGGAAATGGAAAACAAAAAAAGTAAAATTTACTGGATACATCATGAGGCACAACACATTCGTCATTAACATTCTTGAAGGGAAAGTGCTGGGAAAGAAATAAAGAGGATGGTCTAGAATGAAGTATTTGGAAGGCAATTACATGGCAATTACATGGAACTGATACGAACAGCCAATGACAAAGAGAGTCGTGGTCATCCTCGCCCCAATGTTACCATGGAACAAAAGTTCCGTAAATATATCGGCCAGAGAGATAGAAATTTTCATACGAGATTTAAAGGACGCAAAGATCGGGCCAATTTCAGGTCGGGTTAGCTCTTAGGTTATGAATTTTTCACCGTTAATAATCTAAACGACCAAAGTAGCAAAATAAGTTATGAATTTTTCACCGTTAATAATCTAAACGACCAAAGTAGCAAAATAAAACGAAACACACATTACTCGAGTCACAGAAACTACATCCAAGAGCTCATGGACGTATACTTCAGGAAGATGGCGCTACAGACTTAGGCTGTACGTTTCTTTGAAGTCGGCGCCGACACGTTAGATGTCCCAAAACATTAACAGACTACTGTATTGCTTCTTGTTCCTAATTCCTGTTGTCTGCGCGTAACAATCGTTTCAAATAGATAATGTTACAGTGCTTTTGTGAATGACACAGCTTCATGAAGGAATTTTCAGATGTTTTTTCTGGTCTTAAATGCATATTTGATCAATTAATAACATGCATTCCACCTCATCAGTGTAACTTTCTGTTTGTTATACGTTCAGAATAACCAAGAAGAGAAATACATGAGGTGAAAAGCCTACTTTCGTAATCCAGCAGTTTCCTTAATATGGACTGACGAAATTGATGTTCGGTCTATGTCCTCTTCCCGAAAATACTGAGAACATATTTTTCTACGTTTGGTCCGTTTCCAGTCTTTTCTTATCACAGTGTTTACCAAGAGAGCTTTTCGACACAGACTGATAGGAAATGTAAAGTCAAATGACAGAAATAAAACTACTACATTAAAATCACACAATAAAACTAAAATTTATAGATATAAAAGGAAATATCGTTTGAACGAGTACACTTTGGAATGAAATGTGATCCTTTTCACTTTAGACTATAAAGAAAATTAACAGTACATCTGTAAAAGACGCATGCTGTAATTTTGGATCAAAACACTTCATTCAGAAGCTTATGTTTGGGGCAACTAACATGGTAGACATCGGGTTCAAATTAGCGACGTATGACAACTCTCTTCATTATGCCTCCATGCTCAAACCAATACGGGCGCTGATAACCTCGCTGTTGTGCGCCCTAAAACACTAATCATCATCATCACTCAAACCAATGGAAGTATAACATAAGGGGAGTTGTCGTTGCGTCACTAACTTGAAGCCGACATCTTCCTTGACAGTTGATCTAAACATTCGCTTCTGGTGGAACGTTTTGATCAAAAATGCCAGACTGCGTCGTTTGCGTGTGTATTGATCATTCTAATTATAGTCTAAGGCGCAAAGGACTGTATTTCATTCTTAAGTGAACTCATTGAAGCGACACATACTTATCTTGGTTATTCGATACGCATAACAAAAACGACATAAACTACCTCTTATTACAGAATCAAATATACAATTAAGACTAGAAAAACGTCTGCAAATGGCTTCCTGGTACCGTGTTATTCAAGAAAGAACTGTAACTTTTTCTGTTTAATACAGTTGTTCTGTGCATACGACAGAAATTAAGAACAAGAAGCAACCACCTGCTAATGTTTTGGGGCATCAACGCATAAGTCTGTAGCGAAAATACATCGCTCGTAATATAAAGCACGCTCCCTCATCTGTAAGACAGTGACGACACACTGAAAACCTGTTAAAACAGTACATCACAAATTTAAAAGAAGTTCATAAATTCTGTGAGGGCACATCAATAATTTAAGCGCAAGTAGTGAGCAATATAACGCAGAATGGCGAACTCATCCTGCAGCATATAAACTTAGGTATTGTATATATTACGTGTATTTTCTTTAGGGCCGCTGAAGAAGGGCATGTAGCCTGATTCTGATCCGACCAAAATAAGAAATACACAATAAAATTAGTAGCCTTGTCTATGTACACCGTCATAAAGGCTGCAGGACATCGTGAAGACAAAACCTTTGTGCAAGGTAGTTCAAAGGCTATAATGGCAGTCAAAGGTACTTCTGAGACAGAGCTGAGTGGAGGTTTGGAAGAGTTCTTAGTAGCAAGTGCTACAGTTTATCTCCATAGTTCATCCCACACATGCTTTGCAACATTCAAACTGGAGACCTCACTTGACACTGGAAGTGTATATTTTCACCTGCAAGTCGAATCAGGCCATCAGCTACCTCTGAATCAACTGTTGAAACACCTTATCTCTGCGTCTCACGGTTTTTAAAGTTTTTTTTTCCAATCATCTTCGACCAGGTGTAACAGGTAAAGCCCTACAACAGACTGTCCGTCCAAAGCGAGACCACACAATCACCAGACTGGGATTCCTAGCTACCACTTTCCTTTCAGTGGAATATGCTAAGAGGATCATTTTTCAGATTGGAACGAGACTAAAGCGTGAAGAGGATATTCTTTCAGAGGTCCGAACATGGCAGTGCGTGATACCAATATGTTCCAAAAAGCTGCGCGCAAAAATAAGGTTTCTCAGGGGGTCATATCACGGACTCTATTGTCCACAGAGATAAGTGATCAAGTGTTTTGGATAGCCCTTGGCCTATCGGAAGAACGGGCATAACGTAGCTATCTTACACCACGGGGTCAAAATTTAAACAATTCACACTTCCTTCAGAAATTGAGTAAATCGGTTCTTTCTTTTGCATTAGGTGTCATCTAGGGTGGAACTTAGGTGGCCTATAAATTCACCATTTGTTCATGGATGGGGCCTGAGAAAACCCCGAAAAACCTGATTTTTTGTACGAAAGTCTGTAGTTTTTCTTCATGGCGGATCGTCAAATTTTTCCCATACATTCTTAAGATGATATTCTCTGGGAACTTCGACACTTTTTTCGATATATTATCCGATGCGAGATCCAGGGATTCAAAATGATAGTACAAATGCACGTAAAATATGCGTGTAATACCCATTATGAGCCGTAAACGTAATTTCAACTGACCTAGTGAACACCAAACTATGCTTTTAGTCGTCATTTTTTCACCAATAAAACCTAAGAGGCTCTGTTTCCGTGTAATGGGCACTTCACGGCTGTTCAAACATGGTTCAAATGGCTCTGAGCACTATGGGACATAACATCTGAGGTCATCAGTCCCCTAGAACTTAGAACTACTTAAACCTAACTAACCTAAGGACATCACACACATCCATGCCCGAGGCAGGATTCGAAACTGCGCCCGTAGCGTCCCGCGGTTTCAGACTGAAGCGCCTAGAACCACTGGGCCACAGAGGCCGGCTTCACGGCTGCACAGGCTATCTTGACCTGGAAGTTATTCGATGGTGCCACCTAGCGTCGTAAGCAAGATACAATAAATTATTGTGTTATACAAAATTCTTTGGATTTGAAAATCATTTTTGGTATACTGTAGATATAACCTAAAAAGTTGTGTGTTTGTATGTAGAGTGGTGTAAAGAGAACTTACGTTGAATATGAGTCCTGCGCTCACTTTAAACTGGAGCAGCATCTATTTTTTGGTGTTGTCATTTTACACCGTACATATGTGTTGGGCTGTTGGGCAGTGTTTCTACTATTCCCGTCGATCGCATCACGTCACTCTATTCAATTCTGAGCGCACAGTGAGTAAGTAAAGATGCCTAGATAAATAATGCCTCCCACCAAGTATGCCGCCCTGGCGAGGAATTTCGCCTGATATCATGCAGCCCACGTATTGTATCTGTCATGCGTATCCTTCTCCATGAAAATTCTCGGCCACACTCTGCAGGGGCAATGAAAATGCTCCTGCAGTGTTTTCCTAGGGAAGTGTTTGGTCACAAACAATACAGCCCATATTTGGCTCCACATGAGTTTCAGCTCTGCTCACATGAACCGCTATGAAGAGAACATTTAGGCACAGAGTAGAGAATTATGCGGAAGTTGCATGGAGCTACCTGCTGAGACGAGGGTATTGCAAAGTTGGTACAAAGCTACGACAAATATCTAAGTTGGACCGGTGGACATGTAGAGAAGTAGCTGAAAGGTGTAGCTAACTGCTGAAAATAAAACATTTTTGATTTTCACAATGGTTTCCATTTCCCGACCGACTGGACCTTACCTTCCAAATAGCCAGCGTTTTTCTAATGACATTTTTACCCTTTCAGGATACAAATCATAAGTAGGGTCTTTTCGATGAACTACAATCGATGAAGAAAATAGCCATAAAAATGTCAAACAAACGATTTCGTGCTAACCTTAGTTATGCTTACTTGTTTGCTGTTTATATGTATCAAAGTACATAAATGTATCCATGTATATAAATAGTCAAAACTTAACTGAGCTACAAAATTCGTTTAATATAAGCAGCACTCCCAACTGTAGCAGGAAAAATTCTCCTTCTGGAGTGAAAAAAGGTTCAAATGATTAAAATGGCTCTGAGCACTATGGGACTCAACTGCTGTGGTCATAAGTCCCCTAGAACTTAGAACTACTTAAACCTAACTAATCGAAGGACATCACACACATCCATGTCCGAGGCAGGATTCGAACCTGCGACCGTAGGGGTCGTGTGGTTCCAGACTGTAGCGCCTTTAACCGCTCGGCCACTCCGGCCGGCTGTGAAAAAAAAGGCAACTGTGTTCCTCTTTAAAAGACTCTTACAGCTGCCTCGACCCTCATTCAACCTTCCTCTCCAAAAATTTTGGTATGCGAAAGTACTCGCGCTGTTTTGTGCTGAAGGAGAGTAGCGGGGAGTCAGTGATGGTGGAAGAGAGAGAGGAAACACTACCAGTGGGAGAGAAAGAGAGGGGAGATAGTGGTGGTGGGAGACAGAAAGTGGCAGTGAAAGTTTAAGAGAGATGAATAAAGACAATAGTAATGGGAGCCAAAGAGATAGAAGGTATTTTGGGTCAGCCAGAGACAATGGCAGTAAAAGAGAGAGAGCGGCACGGCCACCAAAACAAAAAGTGAATATTTTTGAATAAAAAAAGGGAGGGAGATAAGGAAAAGAGGTAAGGAAAGGACAGAACACACTTTATTGTCTATAATAAATCATACAATCATCGTTGATCTTTATTTTACAATTGCCATTGCCGACTTTCGCCCATAAAAAGAGGTATTCACCAGCATTTAACTTATTCTTCCTTCTCGTAGTCAAAACAAATGGCATGCTTGGAACAAGAGTACCATAAGGCTGTTTAGCCAAGAGTCCTGTAGTCTCAGATACTCCATGTCTTCCAAGCCAAAATGTTAGCATCTGGAAATGCTTCAAGGTCACCATAATCTGCCTGATTGCCCCATACAACAGCAAGTGTCAGCCAGGTACTACCTCCAAACACTGCTTGAACATCACAGGTAAAGTTCAGATGGAGTCCACGAAAAACATTTGGACCTCCAATCAATTGCTGTTTATTAAACTGCCCAGCCAAGACAATATCAATCGCCTTCAAACTGCGATACACAGGCACACTGAGATTTGAATAATAGAAAGTTATTGTGAAGGTGTTTCGATTAACCCTTTGTCAGGCATTTTGCAGAGTATCCAAGTAGATGTAAATGTATTATTACTAGGTGTCCTTCATAATATCGTTAGTAATTTTTTTTCTTCTTGCACAGCGGTTAGATCACGTGAAATATTCGTAGTTTGGAGAAATAATTCGGAGGCAGGTGCACAAACAAGCGCAGTGAAAATGAAGAGTCACGAAAGCATGTAACATTACCCATGACAGGTGTAATTATTAGCGAACAGTCAGTTTAAATAATCATTGCTTCAATGTTTTAACACGAATTATTTACAGAAGAATGGAAAACCTTGTAGAAGCAGTCCTGGGGGACGATCAGTCAGAGTCCGGGGAAATATAAGAACACGCAAAGCAATACTGACACTGCGGCTCGTCGTTGGGGATAAACAGAGGGAATGAAAACCTACATTTAAAGTATTTTTGAATTTAGAGAAAGCGTTTGACAATGTCGACTAGAATACACCCTTCAAATATCTAAAATTTGCAGGAACAAAATATAGGAGCGAAATGTTATCTGACACAAAAACCAGACAGAAACCACACAGCGTCACAGGACATGAAATGGAAGAAATGGTTAAGAAGGGGGTGGACAGGGTTATACCCTTCGACGATGTTACTCAGTCTGTACATTGAGCAAGCAGTAAAGAAAAACAAGAATTAATGTCTTTGGGGTTTACTGACGACATTGTATTTCTGTCACAAACAGCAAAGCACTTGCAAGACCAGCTGAACGGAATGGGTAATGTCATGAAAAGAGATTATAAGATAAACATCGACAAAAGTACAAGAAGGATAACTGAATACAGTCGAAAAAAATCAGAGAATTATGACGAAATTAAATTAATAAATGAGACACTAAAAGTCGTAGATGACTTTAGCTATTTGGGCACCAAAATCACTGACGATAGCCGAAGTAGATAGGATATAGAATGCACACTGGACGTAGCAATAAAAGCATTTCTGAAAAAGAAGAATGCGTAGGCATCAAACATAAATTTATGTGTCACGAAATCTTTTCTGAAGGTGTTTGTCTGTAATGTGAACTTGTATGGAAGTGAAACATGAACGATAGGCAGCTCAGAAAGAAGAAAATAGCAATTTTTAAAATATAGTGTTACAGAAGAATGCTGAAGATTAGATGAGTAACAAGCGAGGAGGTACTGAATCATGTTTTTGTTGTGGTCTTCAGTCCAGAGACTGGTTCGATGCAGCTCTCCAGCTACTCTATCTTGTGCAAGCATCTTCATCTCCTAGTACCTACTGCAACCTACATCCTTCTGAATCTGTTTAGTTTATTCATCTCTTGGTCTCCCTCTACGATTTTTACCCTCCACGCTGCCCTCCAATACTAAATTGGTGATCCCTTGATGCCTCAGAATATGCCCTACCAACCGATCCCTTCTTCTAGTCAAGTTGTGCCACAAATTTCTCTTCTCTCCGATTCTATTCAATACCTCCTCATTAGTTATGTGATCTACCCATCTAATCTTCTGCATTCTTCTGTAGCACCACATTTCTAAAGCTTCTCTTCTCTTCTTGTCTAAACTATTTATCGTCCACGTTTCACTTCCATACATGGCTACACTCCATACAAATACTTTCAGAAACGACTTCCTGACACTTGAATCTATACTCGATGTTAACAAATTTCTCTTCTTCAGAAATGCTTTCCTTGCCATTGCCAGTCTATACTGAATCATACTGGAGGAAAAACGAAAATTATTGCATGAATAAAAGATGGAATCGATTCAGAGGACACATCCTGATGCTTGGAGGAATCGTCAGTCTGATAATAGTGGTGAATATAGGAAGTAAAAATGGTAAATGGAGACCGAGAGATCAATACAGTAATCAGATTCAAACGAATATAGGTTGCAGTAGTCAGACATAAGAACACAACAACAACAACAACAACAACAACAACCAACACATGTTATTGGCCACATTGCATATAGTCTGATTGTTAATGAGATTGGGACGTGAAACGATTGTAGTGCTCATTATAGCCATTGCACTTGTTTATCTATTGAAGTCTGATGTAAAAACCAGAGGCAGCACCATATTACATCAGTTGTACGTTAAAACAGTTTTATATAAGTATAAATGGAACAAGTAACAGCTGATAATACACTCATCAAAAAAGTTTTGCATCATCCCGGTTCCCATAACACCTGAAGACAGACGTTGACTGTGGATATTGTATCACAGACACACTCCCTTTGACTGTTCAGAGATGTCACTAAACCCGCCCAAAGATGTAAACAACCTTGCATGAGCAGCGCCTATTAGATGGAGGGGGTCCGACTGCCGATCAGTTCCAGTCATTCCACCAAGAAGGAAGTACACGGCTCGTGTTGTATGGGGTACAACCATGCCTCGATGGTCAATACCGCGGTTCGATCGCGTCCGAATTATTACTTTGTGCCAGGAAGGGCTTACAACAAGGGAAGTGTCCAGGAGTCTCGGAGTGAACCAAAGCAATGTTGTTCGGACATGGAGGAGATACAGAGACAGGAACTGTCGATGACATGCCTCGCTCAGGCCGCCCAAGGGCTGCTACTGCAGTGGATGACCGCTACCTATGGATTATGGCTCGGAGGAACCCTGACAGCAGCGCCACCATGTTGAATAATGCTTTTCGTGCAGCCACAGGACGTCGTGTTACGACTCAAACTGTGCGCAATAGGCTGCAAGATGCGCAACTTCACTCCCGACGTCCATGGTGAAGTCCATCTTTGCAACCACGACACCTTGCAGCGCGGAACAGATGGTCCCAACAACATGCCGAATTGACCGCTCAGGATCGGCATCACGTACTCTTCACTGATAAGTGTCGCATATGCCTTCAACCAGGCAATCGTTAGAGACGTGTTTGGAGGCAACCCGGTCAGGCTGAACGCCTTAGACACACTGTCCAGCGAGTGCAGCAAGATGGAGGTTCCGTGCTGTTTTGGGGTGGCATTATGTGGGGCCGACGGACGCCGCTGGTGGTCATGGAAGGCGCAGTAACGGCTGTACGATGCGTGAATGCCATCCTCCGACCGATAGTGCAACCATATCGGCAGCGTATTGGGGAAGCATTCATCTTCATGTACGACAATTCGCGTCCCCATCGTGCACATCTTGTGAATGACTTCCTTCGGGATAACGACATCGTTCGACTAGAGTGGCCAGCATGTTCTCCAGACATGAATCCTATCGAACATGCCTGGAATAGATTGAAAAAGGCTGTTTATAGACGACGTGACCCACCAACCACTCTGAGAGATCTACGCGGTATCGCCGTTGAGGAGTGGGACAATCTGGACCAACAGTGCCTTGATGAACTTGTTGATAGTATGACACGACGAATACAGGCATGCATCAGTGCAAGAGGACGTACTACCGGGTATTAGAGGTACCGGTGTGTACAGCAGTATGGACAACCACCTCTGAAGGTCTCGCTGTATGGTGGTACAACATGCAATGTGTGGTTTTCATGAGCAATAAAAAGGGCGGAAATGATGTTTATGTTGATCTCTATTCCAATTTTCTGTACAGGTTCTGGAACTCTCGGAACCGAGATTATCCAAACCTTTTTTTGATGTGTGTAGGTCATAACAGCACGTCATGGTAACAGATGGGAAATCAGATTCTTTTGGTTTGTTGATGAAAAAAGGTAAAGAACAGTAAAAATACACAAAGTTTATTTTGCGTGACAACTTCTGTATGAAAAAGTTCAAGCAATACGTAGATGTTGAATTATTGCCTGAAACTCAGTCTTAGCTTTTTCATAAGTGACGCAGAAAGTTTAATTAAGTGGTTTCTTTGAAAGTCATCTTGACATTTAGAACAAGCTGACACCGTGGAAAGAAAATTACTGTTCAACAGTTTTAAGATCACCACCAGCGGAGGACATCGATAGAGGATCTAAGGCACTACAGTCAACATCTTTGTGACGCCACTAGAGGCGTGATCTTCGGTCTCGTGGTGCTGCACGGTACCAGCACTGAGCTACAGCTAACGTTGACGTCGCGTAGATGGGATACCCAGCGTGAGGAGACACAGAGCCGTCGGAACTTGGGACGAGTTGGAACGCGATGTTGTGATCTCAGTGCTCTCCAGCGGCAATTGTCGGCTTTATGTGGTTCGCGAACCATACAGATTGTTCAACGCGCAAAATTTCTTCGCTAGCTCCGTTAAAAAGCACATTTCCTCCTTGTCCCTAAGGTAGTTATGTTGTTCTGTCTGTGGTATACGTAAATAAAAACATTAGTATCCGTGAATATGCAGTAAGATGAAAAACGAAGATAAATGCCCTGTCAGTAAGGACAAACCCATTCCTGACAAAGAGAGCAATTATATTTACATAACATCAAATCTTACAGAAATTATTTCTATTATTTCACAACCTTTTAGAAAACGCGAAAGTGAAAAAATTCATTTTACCGGGACGCGAACACTCTACAAATTCTCCCTCAATTCTGTAATTTGGCGCCTCTACCAACTACACTACACTAATGGCCAGCAAAAGCGACCTTGTATTTTGTGTTACGACTATCAACGGCTTTAATCACCGAAATGTTATGAACTGATATTTAATTATAACAAATCCTAAAAAGAATCACGTTTTTCGACACTCTTCAATGTACCGTTGGCTTAAAATGGCTCAACTTCGTAACACGCGGGTTTTAACGCGAAAGCATTTAAATACGATAATTCTTTAACCAATTATATGACGTTTCTCATCATTTCATTACAACAAATAGTACCAGTAGCTATTCGTTCTTGAGACATCCAGTGTGCTAGTGCTTAGAAACAGCGTATGTTCATAGGGTGTAAGGTATACCATAAAACCCACCGAATATGGGCTTCTACTGAACACGGCAAATACAATATCGCTGCTCGCTTTCTGCTTGTGACGTAGAGAGCGCTCTTGCTCCTTATTGGATCTACCTTACGTGGCACGTTGCCGAAATATCGTAAGTGTTTCACGTGACGAAATGGCTGCTCAGCGCGATATAGCAGCAGCACAAAACTCCTAGACAAGGGCTTTGTGTAAGTGACCGACTGAGGGCCAATCTTGTTTAGCACGCCACATGAGCTCAGTTCAATCCCGTCTAGCTGCTTTATGCCATTCGGATATCGATCGTCCTTCGGACACTGACTTTCTGGCTGAGGTCCTTGGTATTTATGCAGTGCTCCGCTCACGACAACCTCAGCTTTGTCCACGGACAACGCGTTCGTATCAGGTCGGTCACTTCAACAGCGACGAATTCTTAGCATGTCGTATTTACGGTGACGATTTCGCTTCTGGTTCCTGTGTTATGAACCTCAGGTTTATGGAACTGTGACTCCAACAGCAGCTACAAGAGCAACAGTTTTCGGCTCGTGGGCAACTGCACAAAAAGCAGCAGGTCGCTCTTCCCTAGCTCGTGTCTCATCAGGAAAAAAGTCAGATGATTGCCTTGGCCATGCCCCCACGACCATTCGCTGCATTCGACGAGACGGAGAGCTGGGATGTCTACATCTGTCGTCTGCGTTTAACATTTCTGGTATGCAGCAAAATACTTCGCTTTTATCTTCTAGTAGTCGTTTATATGAAGTGGTGCAAAAATTGAAAGCACTCTAGGATCCAGTGATTTGTATTTCAATGGAATGCTCCGTTAACGAGTACTACGGTCAGCAGACGTATCTAGACTACAGTTTAACTAGTGTGATGAACAACATGGATAGTCTCGTTCAGTACGCCACATGAGCTCAGATTAGTCTCGTCTAGCTGCTATTCAGATATCGATCGTGCTTGGGACACTCACTTTCTGGCTAACGTTCTTAGTGTGTATATAGTGCTCCGCTAGCGACAACCTCAATAGCAAGGGTAGTCGTACGCAGTTACAGTTGCTGACCGCATGGCTTCGCACGCAAGTGCAATTTAACCTCCTATGCAGAATCATTAATTCGAGATGTGATTGTGTGCCTTACTCATGACAGGGAGGTCGCTGCAGAAGCTTTAGCTGAATCTGATCCTAGTCTTGGTGAACTACTTCAGACAGCTAAATCTTTCGAGATTACTTCGGAAGCTCTGCATGTTGCGAATGGATCAGGAAGGGAAATGGCAAGTAGTGGTACAGGGTACACTCCGCCACACACCGTACGGTGGTTTGCGGAGTAGCTATGTAGGTGTAGGCAGGTAGATACATATCTCTATCCCACGACTTTTGTCACCTCAGTGTAAGCAAAAGACTATTTTGGTCATTGTCTTTACGAGACAGCACTCATTTACCGAGCGAGGTGGCGCAGTGGTTAGACACTTGACTCGCATTCGGGAGGACGACGGTTCAATACCGCGTCCGGCCATCCTGATTTAGGTTTTCCGTGATTTCCCTAAATCACTGCAGGCATGGTTCCTCTGAAAGGGCACGGCCGACTTCCTTCCCCATCCTTCCCTAATCCAATGAGACCGATGACCACGCTGTCTGGTCTCCTTCCCCAAAACAGCCAACCAACCAGCACTCATTATGCAATGTGTAAGTACGAGATAGACAGACATATTTGCCTGCCGTTGTGGCCGAGCGGTTCTAGGCGCTACAGTCTGGAACCGCGCGACCGCTACGGTCGCAGGTACGAATCCTGCCTCGGGCATAGATGTGTGTGATGTCTTTAGGTTAGTTAGTTTTAAGTAGTTCTAAGTTGTAGGGGACTGATGACCTCAGATGTGCTCAGAGCCATTTGAACCATTTTTTGAACAGGCATATTTCTTTCGGTTTGCTGAGTCTGTGTATGGGTTTGTGTATTTGTTTCCATTCAACTTTACAAGTCAAAAAGCATTTCCAATTTGTTTTTCTGTGGCATTGGAATTACATATTACGCCTGTCTTGGAAGCATCAGGACTGTATATCACTACTTGTGAGAGTAGTATTTGGTTTTCTAAACAAATGCACGTTTTCCAAAGTATCTGGAAGCTAGAGTGATAGAGCTTTCGTAGATCGGATATCCAGTCAATGTTTCGTTGTAGGAGAGAATCTATATGCTCTGAAAGATAGATATTGTAATAATATCCCAAAAATAAGCATAACTGAGTGAAGGAGGTGCATAGAAATGCTATTAGTATCAGAGGCAGTCAGATTTCTGTCTGTAAATAAAAGGAGTATTATGTGTTTCCAATAGGCAGTTGATTTAAATCTTTGGAAAATCAGAGCATAACAGTATGTGCAGAAGGAACTGAGGTCTTGCTACACTCCTCTAGAAGTTTCCCGTGCTGTGCTCGCTAACCAAGAGTGGGTTTACATGCGCTTTATGCTACGTTACGCTCGCTCGCTTTCAGATTTTTTTTTAACGAAAGCAGTAAAAATCTTATATCACCACAAAAGAATGTATTATCTATGCTACATACTCTGTTTTCGTAATTTCCGTTTACCGTTTTAGTTTTGACTGTAATTAACAATTTATATGTTTTTGATCTAACAGACAACAATTCCTATGAAACTGAAAACTTATTGCTAGATATGTTTCTAAAATAACCACTCACCCTGATTGCCACTGTTACACATTCTTAGGTATTTCACATTCATTACATTTACTTACGACAATCTTAGCAGGTTAGGTACCAGGAATGTTAGAAGCACAAACACCATTTCTTAATGTATTAAGGAACAGGTCATTTAATGAGGATGTGTAAAACTGGAGACATATAAAATAAAATTTCCAGGCTCAGTGTACTTTTAATTTTACCTCGGCGCCTCCTGCGTGAAATGGATCTGTTCAAAATATGTTTCACGTTTTATAATCAAGTGCGAAGATAAGAAGATTGCGTTTCTAAGTCAATGCAGTCGAGAGATACAGCCATTTACGTCATATATTTCGATAACAGCCAACTCACTTATCACGTACTATTTTGCACAGTCTGTGTTTTACGATCTACTATGTAATGTCCTTTAGACATACAGGGTTATTACTAATGATTGAAGCGATTTCACAGCTCTAAAATAACTTTATTATTTGAGATATTTTCACAATGCTTTGCACACACATACAAAAACTCAAAAAGTTTTTTTAGGCATTCACAAATGTTCGATATGTGCCCCTTTAGTGATTCGGCAGACATCAAGCCGATAATCAAGTTCCTCCCATACTCGGCGCAGCATGTCCCCATCAATGAGTTCGAAAGCATCATTGATGCGAGCTCGCAGTTCTGGCACGTTTCTTGGTAGAGGAGGTTTGAACACTGAATCTTTCACATAACACCACAGAAAGAAATCGCATGGGGTTAAGTCGGGAGAGCGTGGAGGCCATGACATGAATTGCTGATCACGATCTCCACCACGACAGATCCATCGGTTTTCCAATCTTCTGTTTAAGAAATGCCGAACATCATGATGGAAGTGCGGTGGAGCACCATCCTGTTGAAAGATGAAGTCGGCGCTGTCGGTCTCCAGTTGTGGCATGAGCCAATTTTCCAGCATGTCCAGATACACGTGTCCTGTAACGTTTTTTTCGCAGAAGAAAAAGGGGCCGTAAACTTTAAACCGTGAGATTGCACAAAATGGAGTTAGCAGTTGGTGGATCTTTGTTGAACTTCGTCCTGAAGTGTCGTTGCACTGTTATGACTGACTGATGTGAGTGCATTTCAAGCACGAAACACGCTTTCTCGGCTCCTGTCGCCATTTTGTCTCACTGCGCTCTCGAGCGCTCTGGCGGCAGAAACTTGAAGTGCGGCTTCAGCCGAACAAAACTTTATGAGTTTTTCTACGTATCTGTAGTTTGTCGTGACCATATGTCAATGAATGGAGCTACAGTGAATTTATGAAATCGCTTCAATCATTTGTAATAGCCCTGTATATGCTTGTCTGTAGGACACTGCATAGTACACCGTAATACACAGACACTCGAAATAGTATTACATGACTAGGCAGGCAGCGACAGTTACAAATAAGCTTTTGTATGTCCATCCTTCTGAGTGAAGGTTTGAGGTACTTCGGTCGTTCACTTACGTAATAAAATGGAACACCCACAGCCGTCCTTTTCCTGTTATTATATAGTTACCAGTTTCGGTAATTCAAAACACCATTTTGAGGCGTTAACTGAACCTCATGGAGTGAACTCCCATCGTATATAGTCAGTTGGTAGTTGATGGTTGCGGACACGCCATCGCTGTTAGAGTCTACGGAAACCAGTTCATAGATGTTGGCCACTGTTGGTATGGTGTATGCGATGGGAGTAAATACCCTCAGCGTCAGTTAAGGCCTGAAGATTGTGTCTGAATCACCGAAAAAGGAAGCTATATAATAAATAACATCAAAAGGACGGTTCCACTATACTGCACAAGTTACAAATAAGTCTCTCCCTGTGCGGAAAAAACAGCGACTGCAGGACATGGACATTCAGTGACATAAGTAAGTTCATCTACGTCTACATCTATGTAGATACACCGAAAGCCACCGTAAGGTGCGTGGTGGAGGGTCCCCTTTACCACCACTTGTCATTTACCCTCCTGTTACACTCCCAAATAGAGAGGTGGAAATACGACTGTCTGTACGCTTCCGTATGTGCCCTATTTTATCCTATCTTAGCTTCGTGGTCCTTAAGCGCGATGTATGTTGGAGACAGTGGAATCGTTCGGCAGTCAGCTTCCAATAGCGGTTCTCTAAATTTTCTCAGTAGCGTTTCTCGAAAAGAACGTCGCCTTCCCTCCAGGGATTCTCATTTGACTTCCCGAAGCAACTCCGTAACACTTACGTGTTGTTCGAACGTACCGGTAGCAAATCTAGCAATCCGACTCTGAATTGCTTCCATGTCTTCCTTCAATCCGACCTGGTACGGATCCCAAACACTAGAGAAATTCTCAAGAAAAGGTCGCGCCAGCGGCTTATATGCCGTCTGCTTTATAAGTGAACTACTCTTTCCTAAAGTTCTCCCAATAAACGCAAGTCGACCATTAGCCTTCCCTACCACCGTTTCACCTCGTATCGCTTACTGCCACATATTGAAAGGGCTTGAATTTGTCAAGCAGGAACAATTAATACTGTATCTGAACATTACAGGTTTGCTCTCCCTACTTATGCGCATTTACTTACATTTTCTGGAAAATTGGTCAAGTCACACCAATAACCAAAAAGGGAAGTAGGAGTAATCCGCTGAATTACTAACGTCGATTTGCAGTAGGGTTTTGGAACATATACTGTATTCGAACATTATGACACATTTATTGACACGTAGTCAGCACGGTTTCAGAAAATATCGTTCTTGTGAAACAACTAGCTCTTTATACTCATGAAGTAATAAGTGCTATCCACAGGGGACTGATTCCATATTTTTAGATTTCCAGAAGGCTTCCGACACAGTTCCTCACAAGCGTCTTCTAACCAAACTGCGTGCCTACGGAGTATCGCCTCATTTGTGCGACTGTATTCATGATTTCCTGTCAGAAAGGTCACAGTTCGTAGTAATAGAAGGAAAGACATCGAGTAAAACAGAAGTAATATCCGGCGTTTCCCAAGGAAGTGTTATAGGCCCTCTATTGTTCCTGATCCATATTAACGACATAGGAGACAATCTGAGTAGCCGTCTTAGATTGTTTGCACTTGATGCTGTCATTTACCGTCTTGTAAAGTCATCAGATGATCAAAACGACTTGCAAAATGATTTAGATAAAATATCTGTATGGTGCGAAAAGTGGCAATTGACCCTGAATAAAGAAAAGCGTGAAGTTATTCACATGAGTACTAAAAGAAATCAGCTAAATTGCGATTACGCGATAAGTCACACAAGTCTGAAGTCCGTAAATTCAACTAAATACTTAGGGATTACAATTACAAATAACCTAAAGTGGAACGATCACATAGATAATATTGTGGGTAGAGCAAACCAAAGACTGCGATTCATTGGCAGAACACTTAGAAGGTGCAACAGGTCTACTAAAGAGACTGCTTACACCACGCTTGTTCACCCTATTCTGGAGTACTGCTGTGCGGTGTGGGATCCGGATCAGGTGGGACTGACGGATGGCATCGATAAAGTACAAAGAAGGGCAGCTCGTTTTGCATCATAGCGAAATAGGGGAGATAGTGTAACAGTAATGATACGTGAATTGGAGTGGCAATCATTAAAAAAAAAGGCGTTTTTCGTTGCGACTGGATCTTCTCATGAAATTTCAATCACAGTTTTCTCCTCCGATTGCGAAAATATTCTGTTGCCACCCACCTACATAGGGAGAAATGATCATCACGATAAAGTAAGAGAAATCAGGGCTCGCACAGAAAAATTTAAGTGCTCTTTTTTCGAGAGTGGAACGGTAGACAGCTTGAAGGTGGTTAATTGAACCCTCTGCCAGGCACTTTATTGTGAATAGCAGAGTAATCACGTAAATGTAGATGTTTCCCACATTTAGATCTAGCTGCCATTCATCACACCAACTGGCAAATTTGCCTAAGTCGTCTTGTATTTTCCTACAATCACTCAATTTCGACAACATACCGTACACTACGGCATCATCAGCAAACAATCGCATATTGCTGTCCACCCCGTTCGCCAAATTATTTATGTATATAGAGAACAACAGCGGTCCTATCACACTTCCCTGCGGCACTCCTAACGATACCCTTGTCTCTGATGAACACGCGCCTTGGAGGACAACGTTATTTAAGGAATCTTTGAGCCACTCACATATCTGTGAACTAATTCGGTCTGCTCGAACCTTCGTTAACAGCCTGCTATGGGGGACCGTGTTCGGTCGATCACGGAGCTGTGCTCGAATAGCCGCAGAGGTTAAGGCGACCGCTCGCGTGAAGTGGAAAATCCGGGTTCGACTACCGGTTAGGCACAAATTTTCATATGTCACTAATAAATAGTGCAAGTGGAGTCTAATTGTATTCGCAACTCCGAATGCATTATTTCTATCTCACGCATCAAAATATATAGAGTACTCTGCGTTGACCTAGAATCACGAAATTTGCCAAGAAGCAAGGTCTCACGGTATAAGCAAATGAAAAAAGGTGAAAACTGTTAATTTGTCATTATTTCCCGTCAAAAAATTATTTTTTACAGTTTGTTGTCTGTCTGTCTCTCCGTCTGTTAAGACCCTCTTTTCTAAGGAACAGATACACATATCAAATTGGAATGTATCTCACAAACTGAGATCTATGGTCATTTGGCAGTGTAAGAAATTTAAGCTAGTAAGTCAATGCAATAAAAAGATACGACCATATATGTCACATATTTTGATACTCTCAAACTCCTCGTCTAAAGCAATAGAGTTCTTTAGCGTTGACCTAGAATCATAAAATTTGACAGGAAGCAACGTCTCACAGAGGAAATTTTTGTAAAGGCTTCGTTTCTACTGCTGTGGAGGCCGAATTGCCACTGCCGTTACGATGGGTCGAGTTTGTGAGTTCGTGAAACGACTTCTGATGCAGTACGCTCCTAAGACAATTTCTCCTTGCCACTATTACACAGCTGTGCCCCAGAGTCAGGTAACAGCATAGAAGAACGAAGGTTCTACAACAGTCCAACAAATTGGTAACAAAGTTACACAGACGAGGTGAAAAGGTTTACTTCTCTTTGTGACTTGTCGAATAATGAAGTCTGCAACACTGCGTGTAATATAACACATAAAAGGCCCTCAATGGTCAAGTGCAAATAATTGTAGGTAAATTTCATAGTACATAGGAAATGCAATTTACAACTGTCTGTTCACTTCTAACAGTTCACTAAACGACGTTCCCTGTCTAAGTGAGCTCTGGAGATGACCAAGTGGGCGAGAACTGCTCTTCTATCTTTCAAGTAAGCTTCCGTCCGTTCTCGTCCGTCATTGGCGGATTGTACTCTGCCGGGAATTGGACAAGGCAAAGTCGGTAACTACATCCACAGCGCGTCCTGTGGCGCTGCTGGATCTCGCGCAAGTGGCGAGTGTCTATGGCACTCGCACCAGCTCGCATCTTTGCGCCTGTGGTGCTTTTGCCCTGGCTGTGTCTTGTTCGGACGACATAGCAGAAGTGATGCAAGAAATCTGAAAATTATGAATTTGCAATTATGTCGTATAATTTTTTTTTCAGTTTCTGTCCGTTTGTTTGTATGCCCGTCTGTTAAGATCGCTTTTCCTCAGGAACGGGCATAGCTGTAGAGGTTCAAATTAATAAGTACATAAATAATTAAGCTTCTAACTCAATGTAATCGAAAAATATGGCCATATGTGTCACATGTTTTGATATTCTGAGACTCAATAATCAACACCTTTATATGGCCTGATGTTCGAGCAGTAAAGCGCGCGACTGCAAAGAGACAGATCATGGGATGGAATATTTATCGGTCCACGGATGTTTCAGTCTTCGTTTTAACCTAGCCTTCACCTCTCAGTGATGTGAGGAGTCGTCAGAAATGACACCTGGTTCGGATTCCACATTAATCAGTAGGTCCCCTTTGCCCAGTTAGATATTTGGGGTGAGTTAAGGACGCACAAGTCGCCGAAGTTCCATCTAATAGAAAGACTTGCACAACGCCGTTGAAACACACTAAAATATTATTATTATCTATACACATAATTTAAGTTTTTAAGAAAACCCTTAGAGGGCGAGTGCTACTCTCATTTGTGCAGTTTCTTTGTAAACTGCTGCAGCTTCAAAGATGCATCAGACTGATAATGGAAATGAGCGTTTGGCGTCATTGGCTGGGAGGCCCCTTGCGGGACAAGTCCGGCCGCCTTGGTGCAGGTCTTATTGCATTCGACGCCACATTGGGTGACCTGCGTGCCGGATGGGGATGAAATGATGATTAAGACAACACAACACCCAGTCCCTGAGCGGAGAAAATCAGACTGATAAAAAGACGCTGACTGGCGGCTGGCAGCCCGGGTGTTCTCAGAATTTCTGCCAGTAGTGGCAGACAAGAATACGTCTCCCGACGGTAGTTATTTAAGATGTATATAGAGCAGTTCGGGTAACGTGACGTGAGACCAACATCGTTCGTAGGTCTCTGAAACATCTACATCTACACTGTGCAACACAATTAAATGATCACTTTTTCATGAACTTTCTTTTCAGAAATTTGAAATTGGGCTCAAAGGTATGTTCAATCTTCCTCTGTAATGCTGCAAAGTCGTGGCGCCCTGAAACGCCACCCTCGGGCTCGGCGATGTTTCAGACAGTAAGACGCATGCGATAAGAGGGCCGGAGCTCAGAAGTTCATGTGAGGTGTGAGGATGGTTAATAGTGTCACACTGGCACCAAATGTCACCGAAATTCAGTCCAACACCAAAGTAGACATGTCACATGATTGGAAGGTCGTCATACCCCTTGTTACTCAGACTACACCGCATCGTTGGAGACCTCTAAGAAGGAAGTCAGAACCGTGACGCCTAACGTCAATACCACGCTGGCCGAGGAAACATTTCAGAAACACCTTCGCTCAGAATCGACGTGAAAAGACATCAGGAAAAGGCATAAAGGGTGTCAGTCAAACCATCCCTTCCCTTGGGTATTGATTCCCACACATTTCGCTATCGAAAACGAACAGTTCACAGTGCAGTGAGGAACAGAACGACGTTCTTGACAACGTTTTGGTACACCCGGACCATTCAACCTCTCCCTACGGACATCACGGGCTGGAACACCATTGAATGTTATTCCGCCCCTTTTGGAGTGTAGCATGACCGCAATCTTTTCTCTGATATACAGGGTGGAACCTCCAGGGTTCATTCAAAACAATTCGACGAAAATTGTACGTGATCCGAAGCAGAAAACTGTTCTTATGCATTGGGGAAAATGATGTGACAGCAGGGTCATGGAAACGGCATGGTCAGTTGTTTGGAAAATGGAAATTTGTGGTAAGGCCTTATGGGACGAAACTGCTGAGGTCATCGGTCCCTAAGCCTACACATCACTTAATCTAACTCAAACTAACTTACGCCAAGGACAACACACACACCCATGCCCGAGGGAGGATGCGATCCTCCGACGGAGGGAGCCGCGCAGAACGTGACAAGGCGCCCTAGAGCGCGCGTCTACCCCTCGCGGCGTCAGTTGTTAGCTGAGGACTGTAATGGTGTCATAGTGCCAGCGAAGAGTGTCATATAGCACTTAGTTCGAAAATGGCGTCAGACAGAATGTATTTTTAACAAGTCAAAAAACATTTCTAAACGTGCCAGCACACCAGAAAATGTGACTGCAGTTAATGAGAAACCGACGCCTGTCGCAAGAGACCTGCATATCACATCGACCATGCGGATGAATACTCCACTAGGACCTGCAGATGCATCCCTAACGATTGTCTGTTGTTCATGCATTAAAGCCAGCAGACGTGCCTCAGCGTCTCCATTTTTGTGAATGACTGTTCGCTGATGTAACAATGAATAGCTTGGACATGGATCTGTTCTTTATGTCTAATAAAGTCTGGTTTCATCTGAGTGCCTATGTACACTTACAGAATCACAGGTTCTGGACAGTGAAGAATCCGCCTGACTTTCACTCAACACCACTGCAAGATCAGAAAGTGCACGCCGCATTATTGATCCTATCTTCTTTCATCAGACGCTGATTTTGGCGCGTGCAACTGACAACATTTTGAAACTATTTGTGGGAGCATTAATGGAGGAGGAAAAGACCTACGGTTACTTCCAACAGGATGGAGCGACTGTCCATACAGCCGGCCAAACCGTGGAGCACATTTACACGACCTTCACCTGACAGAGTTGTTAGCAGAGCTCAGTCTGGTCGCGACCCTAGCTGGCCAACCAGGTCACCTGATCTGTCAGTGTGCGATTACTTCAAGTGGTTAGCTCTCAAGTCTAAGTTATACTGCAGCAACCTTCATAGTCGTCAAGAACTACAACAGAACATCTAGATGAGACTACAGCAATTCGAGGTGTCCCGCTTCGATCCGCCTTCAGCAACTTGCTGACCAGGGCCCAGAAGTGCCAAGAGATGAATGGTGGTCACTTTCAACATCTAGCGGTTCTGGCGCTGCAGTCCGGAACCGCGGGACTGCTACGGTCGCAGGTTCGAATCCTGCCTCGGGCATGGGTGTGTGTGATGTCCTTAGCTTAGTTAGGTTTAAGTAGTTCTAAGTTCTAGGGGACTTATGACCTAAGATGTTGAGTCACATAGTGCTCAGAGCCATTTGAACTATTTGAACCCTTTCCTCTGCTCTGTTTCTTTGTACCATGGAACTCTGTATTACGGGCCGCTTTGTATTTGTCCAACCCTGTATTATGCTCGCTACTGCATTCCGGACCGGACTGAAGGTTCTTCGGCGTGCTTGCCGTATGTCGCAACGCAGAGGAGCGAGCGCGTTTCTCACCCGCCTGAACATTACAGCAGGCAGCAGTCTTACCGAAGCACTTGAGACACCCACGAGACGCCGGTGATCTGGGCACCTGTACACTCGAGTGAGACTCAGGAACAGAACTACTTAAAGTGTCTCAGTTTCGTTAGGACTACTTGTGTAAAATTACAAACTGCAATACTATCTCGTAGCGAGTTGCGGCGTTACGATCCTTGAGACTTCAATAACAGTCTTGTGGAAGATCAGCAGGAATCCTCGTCGTGAATGTAATGGTACGTGTCTGACATTCGTCGGATAAATAGCGGTGGAGCAGCGAGGCGACATCAGGTTTTGTGTAAAGTTTTGTGATTGTGGGCTAGAATTAATCGAATTTAACCCAAATACCGAGAGGCAGCTACCTGGTAGGCCTTCACGACAACAACCCCAGCCCACATAGTGAATATCGTGCGCGACGTTTTGCCCAGCAAACGGATCACAGTCCTGGATCACACGCCACATTCGTGGGATCTGGACCCAGCGCAGCAGTCTGATTGTAGCGCAGATTCAAGTTGGCTATGAAATGACACCATTATGATGCAGTTAAGGATATCCAAGAAAACAATACTGCCATATTAAACGCAGTTCCAAAACAGGGCCACAGCGACTGCTTCAAAACACCTTTAAAACAATTTCAGCTGTGTATTGATTGACTTATATTTTCCATAGCCACAGTCTTCATGGAGCTATCTATGTTCCTCCCTACGAGTCCTAATTTATCGTATCTTATCTTCGTGGTCCTTACGCACAATATATGTTGGCCGCAGTAGAATCGTTCGGCAGTCAGCTTCAAATAGCGGTTCTCTAAATTTTCTCAAAAGTGTTTCTCGAAAAGAATGTCGCCTTCTGTCCAGAGACACCCATTTGAGTTCCCGCAGCATCTCCGTAGACTTGCGTGTTGTACGGACCTACGGGTAACAAATATCTAGCAGCCCGTCTGTGAATTGCTTCGTCTTCCTTCAGTCCGACCTGGTACGGATTCCAAACACTCGTGCAGTACTCAAGAATAGGTCGCACCAGCGTCCTATATGCGGTCTGATTTACAGGTGAACTACTCTTCCCTAACATTCTCCCAGTAAACCGAAATCGACCATTCGCCTTCCCTACCGTAGTTCGCACATGCTCCTTCCACCTCATATTGCTTTACAACGTTACGCCCAGATATTTAAACGGCTTGACTGCGTCAAGCAGGACCCTGGTAATACTGCAACCGAACATTACAGGTTTGATCTTCCTACTAACCCCCATTAACTTACATTTTTCCTCATTTATGGCTAACTGCCATTTGTCACACCAAATGGAAATTTTGTTTAACTCATCTTGTATCTTCCTACAGTCACTCAACTTCGACACCTCACCGTAAACCACGGCATCATCAGCAAACAACCGCAGGTTGCTGCCCACCCTGTTCGCCAAATCGTTTATGCGTATAGAGAACAATAGTGCCCCTGCCACACTTCCCTGGGGCACTCCTGATCATACCCTTGTCTTTAGTGAACATTCGCCGTCGAAGACAACATACTGTGTTCCATTATTTAAAAGTCCTCGAGCCACTCACATATCTGTGAACTTATTCCATATGCTCGTACCTTCGTTAACTGCCTGCTATGGGGCACCGTGTCTAATGCTTTCCGGAAATCTAGACGTATGGAGTCTGCCTGCTGCCCGTCGTCCATAGTTCTCAGTATATCACGTAAGAAAAGAGCAAGCGATGTTTTTTTTAAAACCATGCTGATTCGTAGACGTAATCTTCTCAGTCTCAATAAACTTTATTATACCTGAACTGAGAATATATTCAAGGACTCTGCAGCAAATAAAAGTTAAGGATATTGGTCTGTAACTTTGCGAGTCCGTTCTCTTACCCTACTTATGGACTGGAGTCACCTGCGCTTTTTTCCCGTCGCTTGGGACCTTGTGCTGGGCGAGAGATTCACTTTAAATGCGAGATAAGTAAGGGGACAATACCGTAGAGTGCTATTTGTAATATCTAACTGGGATATATATATGCAGATGGTGGTGGTTTCGGTACACAAGGTATAAACGGGCAGTGCATTGGTGGAGCTGTCATCTGGACTCATGTGATTCATATGAAAAGGTGTCAAAAAATGGTTTAAATGGCTCTGAGCACTATGGGACTTAACATCTGAGGTCATCACATCAGTCCCCTAGAACTTAGAAGTAACCTAAGGACATCACACACTTCAATGACCAAGACAGGATTCGAACCTGCGACCGTAGCAGTCGCGCGGTTCCGGACTGAAGCGCCTAGAACCGCTCGGCCACCGCAGTCGGCTGAAAAGGTGTCCGATATGCTTATGGGTACACGACGGGAATTAACAGACATTCAACGCCGAATGGTAGTTGGATGTAGACGCATGGGACATTCCATTTCGGAAATCGTTAGGAAGTTTAATCTGAGATCCACAGTATCAACAGCGTGCCGAGAATACCAAATTTCAGGTATTACCTCTCCCGGCGGACAACGTAGTGGCGAACGGCCTTCACTTAGCTACCGAGAGGAATGACGTTTCCGTAGAGTTGTCGCTATTAGGAAACAAGCAAAACTTCTTGAAATGACAGCAGAAATCGATGTGGGACGTACGACAAGCGGCGAAATTTTGCGTGTAGCGGCTATGGCAACAGACGACCGACGGGATTGCCTTTGCTAACAGCACGACATCGCCTGCAGGTGCCTCTAGGGCTCGTCACCATATCGGTTGAATCCTAGACCTGGAAAACGGTGGCCTGGTCAGATGAACCCCGATTTCAGTGAGTAAGAGCTGTCAGTAGGGTTCGAGTGTGGCTCAACCTCACGAGGCAATGGGCCCAAGTTGTCAACAAGGCAGTGTGCAAGCTGGTGGTGGTTCCATAATGGTGCGGACTGTTTTTACATGGAATGATCTGGCTCCTCTGTTCCAACTGAATCCATCACTGACTGGAAATATTTGTGTTCGGCTACGTGGAGACTATTTGCAGTCATTCAAGGACTTCATGTTCTCAAACCACAATGGAATTTTTATGGATTACAACGCGCCATGTCACTGGGCCACAGTTGTTCGCTATTGGTCTGAAGAACATTCTGGATAACTCAAGTGAGTGTTTTGGCCACCCAGATCGTCCGACATGAATCCCATCGAACATTTATGAGAAACAATCCTGCAACACTTCCGCAACTATGGATGGCTGTAGAGGAAGCATGGGTTGGTACTACTGCAGGGGACTTCCAACGACTTGTTGAGTCCTTACCACGTCGAGTTGTTGCACTATGCTGGGCAAAGCCGGCCGCTGTGGCCCAGCGGTTCTAGACGCTTCAGTCCGGAACCGCGCTGCTGCTACGGTCACAGGTTCGAATCCTGCCTCGGACATGGATGTGTGTGATGTCCTTAGGTTAGTTAGGTTTAAGTAGTTCTAAGTTTAGGGGACTGATGTGATGACCTCAGATGTTAAGTCCCGTAGTGCTTAGAGCCATTTGAACCATTTTTGCTGGTCAAAAGGAAGCCAGGTACGATACTAAGAGGTATCCCACGATTTTTGCATCTCAGTGTACGGTGAAGATGTTTCTTTGCTGGTGTGATCATCAACATGATGTTCAAAAATTATATCATCTGAACGAACAACTAAACCCTGTTCTCATTCCTACACAATTTCCTAGTAGTGCATGATATTATGTAGCTCAGTGTTTCCACTCTGTGCACGTCCTCAGCCACAGAGGCGGGTTCACTACACTTAATAATTCAGAAATAATCATGGAGAAGCCAAATTGTTTTCCGAATTCAAAAACACTCGGTAGTACATACGGTACACATGATGAGGTGATTTTGAAACAAAAATCGTTTAATAACTATAATTATACAATTATGAAAATGTGATGTTTTTCTTCGTTTCTCGCAAATCTCTTTTAACAGGTAACCTGTAAACCACTATGGCACGAATTTAGAGACTCTTTCCGACACCTACCGATCAGGACCAGGGTGGCATGGGATTTAAAACATTATACAGATTGTTTCCTTATACTGATCTTGAATTTACGGATTTCACGCCCTCTCTCTGCTGGCACTGACCTGAGGTAAGAGATTTCCTGTCATTGCAACAGTCTAGTGGCGCTCGACGGAAGTCTTTTCGCGTCATTGTTTGCGATTGATAAGCGGAAGGAAAAAATACACTCCTGGAAATGGAAAAAAGAACACATTGACACCGGTGTGTCAGACCCACCATACTTGCTCCGGACACTGCGAGAGGGCTGTACAAGCAATGATCACACGCACGGCACAGCGGACACACCAGGAACCGCGGTGTTGGCCGTCGAATGGCGCTAGCTGCGCAGCATTTGTGCACCGCCGCCGTCAGTGTCAGCCAGTTTGCCGTGGCATACGGAGCTCCATCGCAGTCTTTAACACTGGTAGCATGCCGCGACAGCGTGGACGTGAACCGTATGTGCAGTTGACGGACTTTGAGCGAGGGCATATAGTGAGTATGCGGGAGGCCGGGTGGACGTACCGCCGAATTGCTCAACACGTGGGGCGTGAGGTCTCCACAGTACATCGATGTTGTCGCCAGTGGTCGGCGGAAGGTGCACGTGCCCGTCGACCTGGGACCGGACCGCAGCGACGCACGGATGCACGCCAAGACCGTAGGATCCTACGCAGTGCCGTAGGGGACCGCACCGCCACTTCCCAGCAAATTAGGGACACTGTTGCTCCTGGGGTATCGGCGAGGACCATTCGCAACCGTCTCCATGAAGCTGGGCTACGGTCCCGCACACCGTTAGGCCGTCTTCCGCTCACGCCCCAACATCGTGCAACCCGCCTCCAGTGGTGTCGCGACAGGCGTGAATGGAGGGACGAATGGAGACGTGTCGTCTTCAGCGATGAGAGTCGCTTCTGCCTTGGTGCCAATGATGGTCGTATGCGTGTTTGGCGCCGTGCAGGTGAGCGCCACAATCAGGACTGCATACGACCGAGGCACACAGGGCCAACACCCGGCATCATGGTGTGGGGAGCGATCTCCTACACTGGCCGTACACCACTGGTGATCGTCGAGGGGACACTGAATAGTGCACGGTACATCCAAACCGTCATCGAACCCATCGTTCTACCATTCCTAGACCGGCAAGGGAACTTGCTGTTCCAACAGGACAATGCACGTCCGCATGTATCCCGTGCCACCCAACGTGCTCTAGAAGGTGTAAGTCAACTACCCTGGCCAGCAAGATCTCCGGATCTGTCCCCCATTGAGCATGTTTGGGACTGGATGAAGCGTCGTCTCACGCGGTCTGCACGTCCAGCACGAACGCTGGTCCAACTGAGGCGCCAGGTGGAAATGGCATGGCAAGCCGTTCCACAGGACTACATCCAGCATCTCTACGATCGTCTCCATGGGAGAATAGCAGCCTGCATTGCTGCGAAAGGTGGATATACACTGTACTAGTGCCGACATTGTGCATGCTCTGTTGCCTGTGTCTATGTGCCTGTGGTTCTGTCAGTGTGATCATGTGATGTATCTGACCCCAGGAATGTGTCAATAAAGTTTCCCCTTCCTGGGACAATGAATTCACGGTGTTCTTATTTCAATTTCCAGGAGTGTATCTACAGCAACTAGAGGCACCACTGGTCACACAACCAGAGCTGGATATGGAGCAGGCACTCATCAGATAACGCTATGGATATACTCGCATCTTGCATCATAAAATTAGACTGAAGCGCCATAGAAACTGGTAGAGACATGTGTATTCAAATACAGAGATATGTAAACAGGAAGGATACGGCGCTGCGGTCGGCAACGCCTACATTAGACAACAATGTCTGGCGCAGTTGTCAGAGCGGTTATTGCTGCTACAGTGGCAGGTTATCAAGATTTAAATAAGTTTGAACCTGATGTTATAGCCGGCGCACGAGCTATGGGACACAGCATCTCCGTGGCAGCGATGAAGTGGGGATTTTCCCGTATAACCATTTCACAAGTGTACCATGAATAACGGGAATCCGGTAAAACATTAAATCTCTGGCATCGCTGCGGCCGGGAAAAGATCCTGTAAGAACAGAACCAACGACGACCGAAGAGAATCGTTCAACGTGACATAAGTGCAACTCTTCCGCAAATTGCTGCAGATTTCACTGCTGGGCCATCAACAAGTGTCAGTGTGCGAACGATTCAACGAAACATTATCGATATGGGTTTTAGGAGCCGAAGACCCTCTCGTGTACCCTTGATGACAGCACGACACAAAGCTTCACGCTTGGCCTGGGCCCGTCTGCACCGGCATTGGACTGCTGATGACTGGAAACATGTTACCTGGTCGATCGACTCTCGCTTAAAATTGTATCGAACGGATGGACGTGTACGAGTATGGAGACATCCTCATGAATCCATGGACCTGCATGTCAGCAGGGGACTGTTCAAGCTGGCGGAGGCTAGGTGTTGGTGTGGAGCGTGTGCAGTTGGAGTGATATGGGACCACTGACGTGTCTAGATACGACTCCGACAGGTGACACGTACGTAAGCATCCTGTCAGATCACCTGCATCCATTCATGTCATTGTGCATTTCGACGGACATGGGCAAATGCAGCAGAACAATGCGACACCCCACAAGTCCATAATTGCTGCAGAGTGGCTCCAGAAACATTTTTCTCAGTTTAAACACTTCCTCTGGCCACCAAATTCCCTAGACATGAACATTATTGAATGTATCTGGGATGCCTTGGAACGTGCTGTTCAGAAGAGATCTCCACCCCTCGTACTGTTACGGATTTATGGACAGTCCTGCAGGATTCGTGGTGTAATTACCCTCCAGCACTACTTCAGACATTAGTCGAGTCCATGCCGCGTCGTGTTGCAGTACATCTGTTTGCTCACTGGGACCCTACATGATATTAGCCAGGTGCATCAGTTTCTTTGGCTCTTGAGTGTAGAATACATACGCTGCAGCACATGATCAGTATAACGATCTGGGGACTATAGAAAGTCCAATGGTGTTAAAAAGATGTGAAACTTGACTGAAACACCGTAAGTTCAAGACGTTCGACTAAAATTGTCTTGGGCTCTATCATTTCAAAAGTGATGATGGTATGATACTCCACGTACAACCTCCAGCGTGTTTCATTGTGGATATATGTCATAGACTAGGTGCGTATTTAACAGTGAAGAATAGAAGATAACTCGAAATACTTTTGAACATTGAAACCATCCTGCTTTACAACAATGAGTGGAAACACAATAAAATGTATTACAAACTTTGGGACACGCTCCCAGTTTAGTTTTTCAATAGGTAATAAAATTATATGTCAATATTTATTATTGCAAAAACAGGAATATATGAGTGTTTCAAGTTACACCCTTTTGGGGCATTTCTTGAAACACTTCCGTTTCTGACGTTATATCGAGTGGTAAAACCGTCAGGCTCAAGTAGTAGAAACTTTTTAAGTACCTACAAAAATAATTTAGCTGTAAAAATATTAGTTACTGTATTAGATAGTTAGGCTGTCTCGTGGGCCCCTACCACCACGGCACAGCGCGTCCCCAGGTTGCGGATAGGGGATACGGCCTTCAGATATGAAGGGTAGCTGCTAATACAAAAAATAATCAGTCGCGGACAGCCGGTGGGGAGCAGGCGATGGCGTGTTGAACCATCCCTGTTTCTTCTTCTCTTACTATCAGATCCATTCATCAAGAATCAGCAACATTAATGGGCGTGGGTCCCTTTGAAGTAAAATATTCCGGAGGTAAACTAGGTTCCCATTCGGATCTCCGGGCGGAACCTACTTCGAAGAGATTCAGCTCGAAAGGAACTTTCAGGTTGGGAACATGGAACGTTAAAAGTTTGAACAGGCCAGGAACATTCCAGACATTATTGGACGAATTAGATAGATACGATGAAGACATTACAACTATTCAAGAACCTCGGTGGCAGGGGGAGGGTAGCATAAAGAGGGGTAACTATACATTTTTCTATGGAGGTGCGGAAGCTCACAGTTTCGGAACAGGTTTCGCAGTACAGAGAAAAGTTCTTCTCGCAATCAGAGATATAAGGTTCATTAGTGACCGACTATCAGTTATAGTGTTATCCGGCAGGTGGAATACACGAGTAGTAATTAATGTACATGCACCAACTGAGGACACTGAAGACGTCGTTAAAGACGGCTTTTATGAAGAACTAGATCAACTGTGGGATGAATTCTCCTCGTATGATACAAAATTAATCATAGGTGATTTTAATGCGAAGACAGGGAAGGAGGAAGCATTCCGGCCTACAATTGGGAAAGAAAGTTTGCATAACATTTCGAATGATAATGGCAGAAGGGTGGTTAATTTTGCTGTTTCAAAAGACATGATTGTTGAGAGCACATATTTCAAAAGGAAGGACATTCATAAAGCAACTTGGGTCCCTCCGGATGGACACACCCGAAACCAAACTGATCATGTTCTTGTAGATCGGAGATGGCACACTAATATAGAAAATGTTAGGGCTTTCAGGGGAGCAGACTGCGATTCTGATCATTTTCTTGTAGTTGCCAAAGTTCACCAACGGATACCTACAGCAACATCAAGGTGTCACAATACAGAACTTGTTAGGTTCGACACTATCAAGCTAAATTATGAAAACTTTAGAAGAAGGTACATGATAGAAATTTCAAATAGGTTTGATGCTCTCAGGACACACGAAGATCAAGACGAGGATGTAAATAAACAGTGGATCACTGTGAGGAATAATATCAAAGAGGCAGCGAAAGTCACAATAGGTACAATTAAGAAGAACAGGAGGAAACCGTGGTTTGATGAGGAATGCAAGAAACTGGTAGAGGAAAGGAGAAAAGCGCGATTAGATTGGGACAGAATGGGAGACAGAAAACGAGAGGAGTTCTTGAACTTGAGAAGGGAAGTTGGTCGTAGGCTACGGGCAAAGAAGAGGGATTATTTGAACAATCAAATTACAAAAAATGGAAACAAACAATAAAACAAAGAACATTAGGGAACTTTACCTAGTCATAAATGGGTATAGGAAGGGCTTCAAGGCTACGACAAATGCACTTCGACGGGATGCTGGGGGAATACTGACAGACCCCAGTGCTATATTAAGTAAATGGAGGGCGTATTTTGAGCATCTATTAAATGTACACCAGGAAGCAGGAAATGAGCAGGCGTACGAAATACATACAGCAGAACCCCAGATACTTGAGCCAACGTTAAAGGAAGTAAGAGATACAATCAACAAATTGAAAAACCATAAAGCACCAGGATCAGATTGCATAACTGCAGAATTAGTTAAAAATGGGGGACAGAAATTGGTGGAAATAGTTCACAAAGTGATAACTAAAGTATGGAACTCAGAGATGATACCTGAAGAGTGGCAGGAGTCGATTCTGATCCCAATTTTTAAGAAAGATGATAAAATGGATTGTAGTAATTGAAGAGGGATACCGCTATTACCAGTATGTTCCAAAATTTTCTCGAATATTCTGCTAAGCAGGCTTACACCATATGCAGATGAAATTGTGGAGGATTACCAAGCCGGCTTTCGGAGGAACAGATCAACTATAGACCAAATATTCACCCTGCGTCAAATTTTGGAAAAGAAATGGGAATACAATAAACCACTTCATAATCTTTTCATAGATTTTACAAAAGCATATGATTCAGTATTGATGTCAAAATTGTACAGAATTCTTTTGAAGTTGGAATACCAAAGAAGTATGTTAGACTTATAGAAGCGAGTTTGAAAAACACAAAAAGTAAAGTATGTTTCGGGAAATTGGAGTCAGAAGAATTTGTAATAAAGAACGGACTTAAGCAGGGAGATGCCCTGTCTCCGCTAATTTTTAATTATATTGTACGAATGGCAGCAGATAATTCAGAGGGTGTGGAGTTAAATGGAAATATTAAGATATTAGGGTATGCAGATGATCTAAACATCATTAGAGATAGGTAAGAATCTGTAACAGCAAATGCGAATGCGTTAATCAAGGCTAGTGAAGATGTAGGCCTAAGGATAAGTGAAGACAAAACTAAATACCTGGTTGCTACTAGAATGCCAACAACAATAGATCAGGAAATGTTAAGAGTTGGAGACATGCAGTTTGAAAAAGTGAACACATTTAAGTATCTGGGCGTGGACATCACTTCGAGAAATGAGATTGAATCCGAACTGAAGAAGAGATTACGGGCGGGAAATGCGTGCTACTTCTCACTGAATAGATTACTTTCCAAAACTATTATTCTACCAGTTATGCTGTATGGGTGTGACACTTGGTCTCTCACTGTGCAAAATGAAAAGCCGTTTCGAGTATTTGAAAACAAAATTTTGAGGAAAATTTTCGGAGCAAAAAGGGATGACAGTAGCGGAGGGTCGCGAAAACTGCATAACGAAGAGGTTCACGATTCTATTCAAGCCCTGACATAATCAGTATTATTAAATCACGTAGGCTGCGATGGCGTGTTACGTAACTCGAGTGGATGAGGGTAGGACAGCGCGCAGAGTACTGGTAGGGCACCTAGAAGGAAAACGTCCTGTGGGGGGACCGAGGCGTAGATGGGAGGACAGTGTGAAGGCTGATTTGAGGATCCTAGGTATTGAAGGTGAATGGAAGGAAATAGCCCAAGCCAGGGACAGCTGGCGAAAATACGTTGCTGCGGTAATGGACTCTCGAGTCCGGTATGACCAGTGTGTAAGTAAGTAAGTAACTAGATAGTTTGAGGAATCTAAGAGTGTAGCGAATGGACCCTTTGGTAATTCCGTCACACGTGGTGACAGCTATAGTGCTTTAAGCTGCTTCATACAGTTGAAGACTGAAGAACGCCTCTAGCCACCAACGTTTTTTAAATTTGAGCTACAGACCTGTCTGAAGCTTCCTTCTTTGAACATACAACGCACTTTAGGGCCATTACAATTAAATCATTTACATTCAGATTGTGAAATTCTGAAAAACTATATTTTCTGACAGTTTTTCCTTGGTGGTCTTTAAACTCAATTGTAGACTATTATTGTACTGTAGTCGTCAACGCAACGGTGACCATCCTCATCATTGCTGGCCTCAGTTGTCTTTGAGTGAATATGAAATGCAGATTACCCAACTGTAGACATAGACTTACGCAAAAAAAAGAAATTAAAACAAACCAGATGAGATAACAAAGCATTATTAAGGTGACATAATGATCAACAAGGTAGGCTATGCTTATGTTTTTATGTAATTACCAGGTATATCATATGATGGGCCATAGAAAATAAGTTTTCACAGGCACATTTTCAGGTCTAAGAATGTCAGCTACATAAACGATAGCTAGAGGATAGTATCCTGTTACTTGTTTCTTTCTGAAGCTACATACCTCACCTCAGGTCAGTGTTAGCATGCACAAGATGTGAAATCCGTAAATTCATGACCAGTTTAAGGGAACAATCTGTATAATGTTTTAAGTACCCTGTCACCATGATTCTGATCGACAGATCTCGGAAAAAAGTCTCTAAATTCGTGCCGTTGCCGTTTACAGATTTTCTGTTAGAACTGACTGCGATAAACAAAGCGAAACATCACATTTTCACAATTTTATAATTTTCGTTTTTTAAACGATTTTTTTCAAAATCATCACATCCTATATAGCCTATGTACTACCGAATGTTTATGAATACACAAAATAGTTTAGTTTATTCACAGTTATTTCTTAATTGTTGAGTATAATGAACCCGTCTCCGTGGCCGACGACGCGCACAAAGTAAAAATATCCATGTGACGCTGTTGCCAGTCGAGTGGCAATATGCACTGCCTCCTTTCGTTTGCGAATCAGAGTGTTTTAACACGATGGCGCCCAAGCAAGATAGCACTCTCAGATAACTGGATACAAGGAAAGATAAAGCTTATGGTAAAATAAAAGCGAACTGAATTAAAGGCAATATACGAGGTGCATTCAAGTTCTAAGGCCTCCGATTTTTTTTCTCCGGACTGGAAAGAGATAGAAACATGCGCATTGTTTTAAAATGAGGCCGCGTTCATTGTCAATACGTCCCAGAGATGGCAGCACCGTACGGCAGATGGAATTTTAACGCCAGCGGCGAGAATGAGAACTGCTTTAAATACTTAAAATGGCGACGTTTTCCTTACTTGAACAGCGTGCAATCATTCGTTTTCTGAATTTGCGTGGTGTGAAACCAATTGGAATTCATCGACAGTTGAAGGAGACATATGGTGATGGAGTTATGGATGTGTCGAAAGTGCGTTCGTGGGTGCGACAGTTCAATGAAGGCAGAACATTGTGTGACAACAAACCGAAACAACCTCGGGCTCGCACAAGCTGGTCTGACGACATGATCGAGAAAGTGGAGAGAATTGTTTTGGGGGATCGCCGAATGACTGTTGAACAGATCGCCTCCAGAGTTGGCATTTCTGTGGGTTCTGTGCACACAATCCTACATGACGACCTGAAAATGCGAAAAGTGTCATCCAGGTGGGTGCCACGAATGCTGACAGATGACCGCATGGCTGCCCGTATGGCATGTTGCCAAGCAATGTTGACGCGCAACAACAGCATGAATGGGACTTTCTTTTCGTCGGTTGTGACAATGGATGAGACGTGGATGCCATTTTTCAATCCAGAAACAAAGCGCCAGTCAGCTCAATGGAAGCACACATATTCACCGCCACCAAAAAATTTCTGGTAACCGCCAGTGCTGAAAAAATGATGGTGTCCATGTTCTGGGACAGCGAGGGCGTAATCCTTACCCATTGCGTTCCAAAGGGCACTACGGTAACAGGTGCATCCTACGAAAATGTTTTGAAGAACAAATTCCTTCCTGCACTGCAACAAAAACGTCTGGGAAGGGCTGCGCGTGTGCTGTTTCACCAAGACAACTCACCCGCACATCGAGCTAACGTTACGCAACAGTTTCTTGGTGATAACAACTTTGAAGTGATTCCACATGCCCCCTTCTCACCTGACCTGGCTCCTAGTGACTTTTGGCTTTTTCCAACAGTGAGAGACACTCTCCGTGGCCGCACATTCATCAGCCGTGCTGCTATTGCCTCAGCGATTTTCCAGTGGTCAAAACAAACTCCTAAAGAAGCCGTCGCCGCTGCCATGGAATCATGGCGTCAGCGTTGTGAAAAATGTGTACATCTGAAGGGCGATTACGTTGAGGAGTAACGCCAGTTTCATCGATTTCGGGTGAGTAGTTAATTAGAAAAAAAAATCGGAGGCCTTAGAACTTGAATGAACCTCGTATTATCACCGAACACAAGAAAATTATTTTACAGCTCTGCAGGGATGCTCAAACCCTCAGCTGCAAGACTTCAATTGGAAGAAACAGCGTTTTGGCGACTCTAAATTATGACTGAAGGAAAAACTATATTCTTATACTTCGAGAGAAAGTCACATCTTTGAATTGATAATATCTGAAGTGAGACAAAATAAAGTACGATGGTATAATTAGCTTCCGATCAGTTACATATAAGCAACCTATGAGTTCCGATTTCACTGTGGGCAAGCACACAACCTGATACCTACTCGCATAATGATCGTAAGTAAGTAGTACCTATCTAATTTCAGCGCGAGAACAAAACTTCATCGCAGCAAATAAAATGAAATGGTCTCTACCAGTTCTTTACTCTGCATAACAGCATGGACCTCCTTCAGAAAAAAGCAACCTTCTCTCATAAACATGATTCCAAGTCAAGCATCCGACCGACCCAAAACAGCTCCTAGCTGCAACTACCATTCCGCGTTGGAAGTCTGTTAATTCCCGTCTTGCGGCCATAATCAAGTCGGAAATTTTTCCGCATGAACCACCTGAGTGCAATTGACAGCTCTGCCGTTTTCTAGCTTGTATACCCGGAACTAGCGCCATCTGTATATGAGCATGTCGCTACCCCATGATTTTATCATCTTAGTGTAATGTAATCAAAAACCACTGTAACACATCTGACTGGTTACAAACTCTTTGTGAATCAGTAGAGTCAAAATACATGTGTAGCATGTTTTGGTTGTTGAAACAAACAATGTAAGTAATAATTCGTGTGTGTGTGAGAGAAAAATTTTGTTTAATAGAGGTGTCACAACATCTGTAAGCAGACTAACGAAAATATCATTTCCAATATTATCGTATTAAAAGGCTCGAAGATTCATTTTGTTCGATTTTCCGATTGCGACACAACCTCAAAGAGTTATGTACAATGCAAGAGAGGCAGAAAATCACAGACGCAAACATTCCCAAAACAATCATGTAAACAAATGCACCTGAAAATTAGAATAAATTCTCCAAACGCGTTGTGCTAAGTATGAAAAAAATAAGTAATTGGTGCAGTTTTTCATTATTTAAATAATGGCTCTGAGCACTATGGGACTTAACATATGTGGTCATCAGTCCCCTAGAACTTAGAACTACTTAAACCTAACTAACCTAAGGACATCACACACATCCACGCCCGAGGCAGGATTCGAACCTGCGACCGTAGCAGTCCCGCCGTTCCGGACTGAGCGCCTAGAACCGCTAGACCACCGCGGCCGGCTATTTAAATAATGAAAGACACATATGACTTCTAGGCTTTCCTGACAGATCTGCCGCAAATGCACTCCTCTCGTCTGCCGCCGGCTGATATTGTGCAAATCCCACAATATTTCGTCGATAAACTGCTTGACATCTTCAGGTGATGGTAGTTACATTGTTGTCACTGCTGCAAGATGCGACTGATGAAAGTCGCGCGGCGGCGTCGAGCTTCAACAGGCGAGGATCGGGCAATACGCTTGCGCGGAAAGAGGCTCGCAGTTGGAGAAAAGCGGCGTTTGTAGTGCCCCCTGGCGGGAGCCGCAGACGAGCCTTCGGTGTGTGCTCTGCGGACACAGTGCTGTCGGACGCTGCTGTGGATAAAACTGAGTTAAGTCTCAGTAGTGAGCAGCGTCGACTCACGAATCAGAAGTTCTTCTTTGTTCTGTTTTAATTTAAAGGCAACCAGTGCTGGATTCCAGGCGGCACTTAATTGAAAATCTGCATCCGTGTTGATCAGATTGTCCGCCGCACGGATATGTGTGGCCCCCTTAAGAACACAGTCCAAGTAAGGTGGCGCTGAGGGTAAAAATCACTCTTCTCGTAAAACATACGATGTCCCGTGTCGAGGCATTGCTTCGCTACCGCTGATTAATCGGGTTGGCCCAGGCGTTTAAACGGTGGTGTTCAACACAACGTTGGATCACAGCAATAACGCCGTTGTATCTTGGATGTGTGACTTCAAGAATAGAAAGAATCCTCAAGGGACACGACAACAAGTCTGTTTCTGGCTACCAGCAAAACTGAGAAAGTTGTTGTGTTTGGTCAGAGACAATCTCGGTCTTAGGAAACATGGCGTAAATAAGATCCCACTTGTGTGGGAAATATTATATTGGGTAGACATGCCGAACCATGCAAGAAAGTTGTGCTGTACACCATCGTCATACACGCCGGGCAACCTGATAAATCATCGGCAGTGGAACATTGCCTGGACATGGGGCATCGCATTCTTTTTTTCCTTTATTGAGCTTCGATTCCCCCCCCCCCCCCCCCCCCAAGGGGGCAGGCTGGCAGCAGCTTACTACGCCGCTCTTCAGCCTACAGAATTTTTAAAACGGTAGAATAAACAATAAAAGCAGGCGATAAAAACGGTGACATAAATTATAAAATGGCGGAAATAAAAACATAAAACAAAGAGTAGGCAATGCTAATTAAATACACAGGAAGCATACAGGTAAAATAGTAGACAGACAATTAAAAAAACACAGCGACAGTCTGGTTTCTATTCGCACAAGATTAAAAAAAACACAACTAGCGACAGTATGGCTGCTGTTCGCAACACTGACAGGGGATGCACAACGATGAATACTCACTGGAAACAGCACTATTCAGGCGACACAGCGACACATAGGGGGGGGGGGGGGGGGGGAGGACCCAGACCGATGAAGGGGAAAAAGGGGGGAGGAGAGGAAAGGACAGAAAGGGGGAGCCGACGGAGGGAGGGGACATAGAAAAAGGGGGGGCTGGGCAGAGGCAAGGAGGAGTGGGAAAGGCAGTGGAGGGGAGAGCAAAAAGGACTCAGGGGAGAGAAGGTAGGCAGAGAGAGGGTAGGCTGGGAAAAACAGGATGGAAGGGGGGGAGGGAGAGGGAGCCCAGAAAAGGACAGAGGAAGTTCACTGAGGCTTTTTGCAGATGATGCTGTGGTGTATCGAGAGGTTGTAACAATGGAAAATTGTACTGAAATGCAGGAGGATCTGCAGCGAATTGACGCATGGTGCAGGGAATGGCAACTGAATCTCAATGTAGACAAGTGTAATGTGCTACGGATACACAGAAAGATAGATCCTTTATCATTTAGCTACAAAATAGCAGGTCAGCAACTGGAAGCAGTTAATACCATAAATTATCTGGGAGTACGCATTAGGAGTGATTTAAAATGGAATGATCATATAATGTTGATTGTCGGTAAAGCAGATACCAGACTGAGATTCATTGGAAGAATCCTAAGGAAATGCAATCCGAAAACAAAGGAAGTAGGTTACAGTACGCTTGTTCGCCCACTGCTTGAATACTGCTCAGCAGTGTGGGATCCGTACCAGATAGGGTTGATACAAGACATAGAGAAGATCCAACGGAGAGCAGCGCGCTTCGTTACAGGATCATTTAGTAATCGCGAAAGCGTTACGGAGATGATAGATAAACTCCAGTGGAAGACTCTGCAGGAGAGACGCTCAGTAGCTCGGTACGGGCTTTTGTCAAAGTTTCGAGAACATACCTTCACCGAAGAGTCAAGCAGTATATTGCTCCCTCCTACGTATATCTCGCGAAGAGACCATGAGGATAAAATCAGAGAGATTAGAGCCCACACAGAGGCATACCGACAATCCTTCTTTCCACGAACAATACGAGACTGGAATAGAAGGGAGAACCGATAGAGGTACTCAAGGTACCCTCCGCCACACACCGTCAGGTGGCTTGCGGAGTATGGATGTAGATGTAGATGTAGAAGGGAGGAGGAGATGAGGATCAGAGTTGATAGGAGGGATGAATGGAGGGAGAGAGGGCATCATCTGGGAGGGGGAGTCGATGGAAGCCACCTTGGGAAAGGAGATGAAGGGTGTAGAGGTGGAGGGTAGGGGAACACAACAGTGAAGGCGTGGCAGGGGGCTGGGATGGGAGAGGAGCAACCAGGGGATGAGGGGGATCAAGTCAGCGGGAGGGGTATCGCATGTTTTGCGGAAAGATTGAAGCATTATCCCCAGCATCATCTATCTGCGAGTCTGTTGTTAAGGAGGCGACTGATATCCGTACAGTGGACAATCTTATTAACAGGGATGCAGGTTTCTAAGTAAGCGCTGCCTGTAACCCAGCACTGGGTGCCATTAAATTAGAACCGGAGAAACAAAACCTTCCGATTTTTGAGTCGTCGCAGCTCACTGCTGAGATTTAATTCAGTTTTTAGCCACAAGAGTGTCCGGCAGCACTGTCTTCGCCCACAGCACACGTGCAGGAGGCCTTTCTGTGGCTCCCGCGAGGGGGCACTATAAGCGCCGCTTTCCTCCAACTGCGAGCGTCTTTCCGCGCACGCATATTGCCTGTTCCTGGTCTGATGAAGTTCGACACCACCTCCGAGAGATTATCATCAGTCGCGTCTTGCAGCAGTGACAGTAGCAGTTACCACCACCTGAAGATGTCGAGCGGTTGAATCTACTAAATACAGAGAATATTAACAAGAAACATCCGATTTCGCACTGAAACTAATAAATATATACAATGAATTTTGTTTTTTGATGAATGGGAAACTCAAAAATTTTTTTCCTATCTTTCCAAGGGAATTCAATATGCCCCCCTAGAGATGCATGGCATATTTCAATGCGGTATTCAAGTTGTTCCCACACTGCAGCGAGTATGTCTTGAGTTACAGCTGATGTTATGCGAAGTCTCAGTTCATTCATTGTTGTTGGTTACGGAGGCACATAAACAGAGTTTTATATAAACGCCAGCAATAAATAGTCAGAGACAGTCAGGTCCGGTGGTCTTTGAGGCCAGTAATGCGAGGCTGAATCATTTGGTCCAGTGCGACCGATCCATCTTCAGTAATACTTTGATGTAAAAATTGCCACACTTCCAGATGCCACTGTGGCGGTTGGTAAATGAAGTCGTTCGAATCAGTCTCCAACTGTGGGAAAAGAAAGTTCTCAATCATATCGAGATATGAGTTTTATGTAACTGTGTTCTCGGCAAAGAAAAATGGACCACGCACATTCTCCCTTGAAATGCACAAAACACATTAAATTTTGGAGAGTCCCTCTTGTTGTGGACTGACAAGACAGGCAGTCCACAGTGACGGGTAACCGAAAAGCACGCGTTTAATTCACGCAGGCTTGCTTAAGTCTGAAACAGGATACGTAATGAATGCTATAAAGAAAAGTATGTAGCTGCTGGAATACTTAACTTTAATCCATCATTTGTATACAGCATTCTTGATGATACAAGTGAGACTCTCTCTAGAAATGTTTAATGGCGCCTTGCTAGGTCGTAGCCATGGACTTAGCTGAAGGCTATTCTAACTATCTCTCGGCTAATGAGAGAAAGGCTTCGTCAGTGTAGTCGCTAGCAAAGTCGTCGTACGACTGGGGCGAGTCCTAGTACGTCTCTCTAGACCTGCCGTGTGGTGGCGCTCGGTCTGCAATTACTGACAGTGGCGACACGCGGGTCCGACATGTACTAATGGACCGCGGCCGATTTAAAGCTACCACCTAGCAAGTGTGGTGTCTGGCGGTGACACCACACCTCTCATGTTGTACAACTTCGTGGTTATTCTGTACCCCATATTCTCAGATTATGACGATTCACCTTCGTATTTAAATGGATTGTTGCCTCGTCACTAAACACTAAGCGTAGAGGAAATATATGATCCTCCATCTTTCCAAGAACGAAATTACGGAACTCCACGAGATGTTGCTTGTCACCTTTGTAGCGAAATGAGATTTCTTCTCTTTGCTGTCGAACATGAAATGACGAGCAGATGACTGATGAGATTGCCCCACGTTAGGAACCAATAATTCATTGATTTAATAATTAAATGAAATCAAACACAAAGGGTACGAAATTAAGGGGTTAATGTATGAATGTAAAAGGTTACTTATGTGATTAAAACAAAAAGAAATGTATTTATTTTCTTCCTGTTTACACAAACCAAATCAAAATTATAAATCCCAGGACGATTTGACTGGGCGCGGACACGACTCGGTTATTAAGGGGAAGGAGGAGGGTAAGAACCGTGTCACCATTATTCGTTATCGTTCGTTGCTGTCGGCGGCAGGCACTGCGTCGTTTCGGCGCGTCGCCTTGGAGCTGTGTGGCGCGAGTCGGCTGTCCCCATGAGCAATCGCGGCTTTGCGGCGAGACCCAGCTATGATCTCCGCGTTATCTGCTGGTTGCCGGTTGCGTGGCCGAAGCTGTGTTATCACGGTGTCGGAAGGCGGATGCTAGCAATGGGTGCAAGAGCACCGATGTCCTCTCGCTTCCGAGGTGTCTCCATGACTCTCTCCCTCGCTTCTCCTCCCTCTCTCAGCTCAACTCCTCTTCGGAATACTGTTCCTTTCGGCGTTGTCATTGGTGAACAAAATTTTCGATGCAGCCCAGTGACAGATCACCGTTAATTAGCCACGCCTCTCCGTGCGGGGTGGAAATTTCCTGGCGTGGCTGGCGTGTGCCTCGTGAATCGGCATCTTTCTCACGATTTCACATTCTTAAGCTGTCTTCCTGCATTCCGAGGCTGTAGTGAGAGCAGCTAGAACGCTTCTTTTTAATCGCCCTCTCGGCGTCCGGCTTGGACAGACTCATATTTGCCTTTGTCTCAAAATTTGACGGCATCCATGATTTATAAGGAATGTCCTTAGTGTCGAGAAAAGCATCTTCTTATGAATGCTGACTTCTTTCGCACGCTTCCCTGCACCAATTCCCCGCACTTTGTGTGTGCTCCTCGCTGTGCCCTTGGGGTGCTGGAATCGTTGGCACATTCCTGCTTTCCAAGGCAGGTCGGAAGAACTCACATGCTTTCTCTCGTACATTCTTGGCGTTCCATCTACGACTACGTCTACATCTACATTTATACTCCGCAAGCCACCAAACGGTGTGTGGCGGAGGGCACTTTACGTGCCACTGTCATTACCTCCCTTTCCTGTTACAGTCGCGTATGGTTCGCGGGAAGAACGACTGCCGGAAAGCCTCCGAGCAAGCTCGAATCTCTCTAATTTTACATTCGTGATCTCCTCGGGAGGTATAAGTAGGGGGAAGCAATACATTCGATACCTCAACCAGAAACGCACCCTCTCGAAACCTGGACAGCAAGCTACACCGCGATGCAGAGCGCCCTCTCTTGCAGAGTCTGCCACTTGTGTTTGCTAAACATCTCCGTATCGCTATCACGCTTACCAAATAACCCTGTGACGAAACGCGCCGCTCTTCTTTGGATCTTCTCTATCTCCTCCGTCAACCTGATCTGGTACGGATCCCACACTGATGAGCAATACTCAAGTATAGGTCGAACGAGTGTTTTGCGAGCCACCTCCTTTGTTGGTGGACTACATTTTCTAAGGACTCTCCCAATGAATCTCAAACTGGCACCCGCCTTACCAACAATTAATTTTATGTGATCATTCCACTTCAGATAGTTCCGTACGCATACTCCCAGATATTTTACAGAAGTAACTACTACCAGAGTTTGTTCCGCTATCATATAATCATACAATAAAGGATCCTTCTTTCTATGTATTCACAATACATTACAATTGTCTATGTTAAGGGTCAGTTGCCAGTCCCTGCACCAAGTGCCTATCCGCTGCAGATCTTCCAGCATTTCGCTGCAAGTTTCTAATGCTGCAACTTCTCTGTGTACTACAGCACCATCCGCGAAAAGCCGCATAGAATTTTCGACACTACCTACTAGGTCATTTATATATATTGTGAAAAGCAATAGTCTTATAACACTCCCCTGTGGCACGCCAGAGGTTACTTTAACGTCTGTAGACGTCTCTCCATTGAGAACAACATGCTGTGTTCTGTTTGCTAAAAACTCTTCAATCCAGCCACACAGCTGGACTGATACTCTGTAGGCTCTTACTTTGTTTATCAGGCGACAGTGCGGAACTGTATCGAACACCTTCCGGAAGTCAAGGAAAATGGCATCTACCTGGGAGCCTGTATCTAATATCTTCTGGATCTCATGAACAAATGAAGCGATTTGGTTCTCACACGATCGCTGTTTCCGGAATCCATGTTGATTCCTACAGAGTAGATTCTGGGTTTCCGGAAATGACATGATACGCGAGCAAGAAGCATGTTCCAAAATTCTACAAGAGACCGACGTCAGTGATACAGGCCTATAGTTTTGCGCATCTGCTCGACGACCCTTCTTGAAAACTGGGACTACCTGTGCTCTTTTCCAATCATTTGGAACCTTCCGTTCCTCTAGAGACTTGCCGTACACGGCTGTTAGAAGGGGGACAAGTTCTTTCGCGTACTCTGTGTTGAATCGAATTGGTATCCCGTCAGGTCCAGTGGACTTTCCTCTGTTGAGTGATTTCAGTTGCTTTTCTATTCCTTGGACACTTACTTCGATGTCAGCCATTTTTCGTTCGTACGAGGATTTAGAGAAGGAACTGCAGTGCGGTCTTCCTCTGTGAAACGGCTTTGGAAAAAGGTGTTTAGTATTTCAGCTTTACGCGTGTCATCCTCTGTTTCAATGCCATCATCATCCCAGAGTGTCTGGATATGCTGTTTCGAGCCACTTACTGATTTAACGTAAGACCAGAACTTCCTAGGATTTTCTGTCAAGTCGGTATATAGAATTTTACTTTCGAATTCACTGAACGCTTCACGCATAGCCCTCCTTACGCTAACTTTGACATTGTTTAGCTTCTGTTTGTCTGAGAGGTTTTGGCTGCGTTTAAACTCGCAGTGAAGCTCTCTTTGCTTTCGCAGTAGTTTCGTAACTTTGTTGTTGAACCACGGTGGGTTTTTCCCGTCCCTCACAGTTTTACTCGGCACGTACCTGGCTAAAACGCATTTTACGATTGCTTTGAACTTTTTCCATAAACACTCAACATTGTCAGTGTCGGAACAGAAATTTTCGTTTTGATCTGTTAGGTAGTCTGACATCTGCCTCCTATTACTCTTGCTAAACAGATAAACCTTCCTCCCTTTTTCATATTCCTATTTACTTCCATATTCAGGGATGCTGCAACGACCTTATGATCAGTGATTCCCTGTTCTGCGCTTACAGAGTCGAAAAGTTTGGGTCTGTTTGTTATCATTAGGTCCAAGATGTTATCTCCACGAGTCGGTTCTGTTTAATTGCTCGAGGTAATTTTCGGATAGTGCACTCAGTATAATTATAATGGCTGCAGGTGTCCATCAGTTCTCGGCCCGCTTCTCATGCTGAGACAGACCCTTCGCAACGTGTCCGTCCTCGAGCGAGGCGAGGGCGTCTACCCGGCTTCTCGCTGTGGTTTTCAGAATGTCTGCAGTGTCCTCTCTTCGGGGGATCGCCTGTCGGTTTCCCTGGCCGTGGTCGGGCGTATTACCCGTTCATGAAGAGCTTGCAGTAGCTGAATGTTGTATGGTTTCATGTGTAAACGACGACGCAACGCATGCCAGACAGTCATCAGGGGCATGTTGAACTGTCGAGCTGCACAGCGAATGGATTTCTGCGAACTCCTTGTGAAACTATGGCGGAAGTGTTCGACGTCTGTGTCAGACACTTGGGGACGGCCCGGCGATTTCCCTTTTCACAAACAACTGTTCCTTGGAATTGTTCATGCCATCGTCTAATGCTCTGCGCTGTAGGAGTATCCACACCATACCTAGTACGAAAGTCACGCTGAACAGTTATTGCTGACCCGCACTCCGCGAAACGTGGAACACAGAATGCTTTCTGTTGTCCCGACATCATTTTTACCAGAACTGAAATGGGCGCTCTCTGCTGCTGCCTAGTGGGGACCATGTAAAACACGAGAGTTTGCTCTTTCCAACAATACATTGTTCACGCACATATCTCAAATAACATCTACATCTACATCTACATACATACTCCGCAATCCACCATACGGTGCGTGGCGGAGGGTACCTCGTACAACTAGCATCTTCTCTCCTTGTTCCATTCCCAAACAGAAGGAGGGAAAAACGACTGCCTATATGACTCTGTACGAGCCCTAATCTCTCTTATCTTTGTCGTCTTTCCGCGAAATGTAAGTTGGCGGCAGTAAAATTGTACTGCAGTGAGCCTCAAATGCTGGTTCTCTAAATTTCCTCAGTAGCGATTCACGAAAAGAACGCCTCCTTTCCTCTATAGACTCTCACCCAAGTTGCTGAAGCATTTCAGTGACACTCGCGTGATGATCAAACCTACCAGTAACAAATCTAGCAGCCCGCCTCTGAATTGCTTCTATGTCCTCCCCCAATCCGACGTGATAGGGATCCCAAACTCTGGAGCAGTACTCAAGAATACGTCGTATTAGTGTTCTATAAGCGGTCTCCTTTACAGATGAACCACTTCTTCCCAAAATTCTACCAATGAACCTAAGACGACTATCCACCTTCCCCACAACTGCCATTACATGCTTGTCCCACTTCATGTCGCTCTGCAATGTTACACACAAATATTTAATCGACGTGACTGTGTCAAGAGCTGCACTACTAATGGAGTATTCAAACATTACGGGATTCTTTTTCCTACTCATCTGCATTAATTTACATTTATTTATATTTAGAGTTAGCTGGCATTCTTTACACCAATCACAAACCCTGTCCAAGTCATCTTGTATCCTCCTGCAGCCACTCAACGACGACACCTTCCCGTACACCACAGCATCATCAGCAAAAAGCCGCACATTGCTATCCACCCTATCCAAAAGATCATTTATGTAGACAGAAAACAACAGCGGACCTACCACACTTCCCTGGGGCACTCCTGATGATACCCTCACCTCCGATGAACACTCACCATCGAGGTCAACGTACTGGGTTCTATTACTTAAGAAGTCTTAGAGCCACTCACATACTTGGGAACCAATCCCATTTGCTCGTACCTTAGTTAGGAGTCTGCAGTGGGGCACCGAGTCAAACGCTTTCCGGAAGTCAAGGAATATGGCATCCGTCTGATTCCCTTCATCCATGGTTTACAAGATATCATGTGAAAAAAGGGCGAGTTTGCGTTTCGCAGGAGCGATGCTTTCTAAAGCTGTGCTGATACATGGACAGCAACTTCTCTGTCTCAAGAAAATTCGTTATATTCAAACTGAGAATATGATCGAGAATCCTGCAACAAACCGACGTTAAGGATATTGGTCCGTAATTTTGAGGATCCGTCCTTCTAACCTTTGTATATACAGGCGTCTCCTCCGCTATTTCCAGTCATTCGGGACTTTACGTTGGGCAAGAGATTCGCGATAAATGCAAGCTAAGTAAGGAGCCAATGCAATAGAGTACTCTCTGTAAAACCGAACTGGAATCCCATCAGGACCTGGCGATTTATTTATTTTCAACCCATTCAGCTGCTTCACAACACCAGGGATGTCTATCACTATGTCCTCCATACGAGAATCTGTAAGAGACTTTTAAAATCGGAAGATTCTTTTTGATACACCCTGCATTGAGGGATACGCACCATATGATCCGACGGCAAACCCGAGTAATGTATTTACATGAACGAGACAGTTGCAGGCTTTCGTAAAACATCGAATACGATGAACGATATCGAGTTCCTTGTTGTGCAGCCGAGATGTAACGCCGCTCTCGCCTGTTGGGCAGGGTGTTCTGGCGGGTGGCGGTGGTGCTGGCGCTGCTGGCGGTCGTTCTGTGGGCCGAGCTGCTGCTGATCGACCTGTCCCACTCACGGCCGCAGCCCATGATGCTGCCGCCGCTCTACACGTCTGACTCGGGTGGCGCCCCCCAGCGGCCAGTCAGTGGGGACACCAACATCTTCTTCATAGAGCCCACGTGCATCTTCGAGGTGCGTCGCCTCCCATGTCCGTAGGCAAGCTAATTTGTGTTGATTCTTCCATGTTTCCCAATACTGCAGAATATTTATTTATTTATTTAACCTGATCAGATTAGGGCCATCAGGCCCTCTCTTACATCGGACCAGTGTTCCACACATGCAGCATTTCACATATCAGAGTTACATCATGACAATAGTTTAAATAAGAAAATTAGATTACTCGAGTGACAATATGAATAAAGAGGTATGACTAAGACCTAATAAAGTAAATGCTGGCATTATTTTTACAACAGGTGCTATACAAACAAATTATGATAAAAGCAATAATAATAACAGTAAAAAAATCAAATAATAATGATAAACATGAGAAAAATTGGCAATAGTAATGAAGATTTGTGCAGATGTACATTAATATCTTGGTGTGTAAAATAGATGTTTACTAGTATAGCGAGTTTTGGGGAAGGGAGATTTAAGGAGGGGGAAAAATGGTAGTAATGAGGTGAAGTGCATTCATGTACAGAGGGAGACATTACTGTTGCTTAAGTTGATACGTCACTAACTGTTATTTGAAGCTGGACATGTAATTAAGTTCCTTAACATAACGGGGGAGGTTATTCCAGAGTCGGGTTCCCGCTACTGTAAAGGACTTGGAGAAGGTGACTGAGCGATGCAGTGGAACAGAGAGGATTTTATTATGATGGGAACGTGTGTTTCTGTCATGTTGTTCCGACATAAACGTTAAGGACGAGGAGAGATATGAGCGACAATGTACATTTGTAAGGCAGTAGATGAGACAGAGTGTATGGAAATCTCTGCGTTTGTCTGCACGCACCCAGGACAATTTTGCATATGCTGGTAAAATGTGATCAAAAAGTCGAACGTCAAAGATATATCGGACGCAGGCATTCATAACCAGTTCCAGACGTCGCGAATTTTCCTGAGAGAGGCCTTGTAGGATAATATCGCCGTAGTCAACGATTGGGAGTATAAGCATTTGTACTAATTTCTTTTTCAGATCGAAAGAGAAGAGTTTTTTATACTTTTGTAAGACATGAAGGGATGCTGATGCTTTTTTACACACTGCAGTTACGTGCTCTGTCCAATTTAGACTTTCTTCTATTATTACTCCCAAACTCTTTGCTGATGGAGAGAAGTTATTGTTTGTTCCATTATATATATATATATATATATATATATATATATATATATATATATTCAAATTTCAAAGCAATCAGTCAAAAATTTCCAGAGTTTTTCGCTTAGGGACATTTACAGTTTCTATTTATGTACAAACATAGATGTCCGTTTCTTCAAATCTCAAACCTCCGAAAGTTCTTCATGGATTGCTTTGAAATTTTGATGCAACATTGCATTGGAATACGCAAGTGTTTTATATACCCACTGGAACGCCATCTGGTATATATGTAATATGTATGTAATAAATTGGGAAATGTTATGAAACGTAAATGTTGATTTCTTCAAAATCGTTAGTCTCCAAATGTTCTTGATCGATTGCTTCGACATTCTGGCACAATGTTGAATTCTGATACGGGCGTGTTTTGATGTACCTAGCTCTTTAAGATATGTTTATTTTTAATACATATACGTAATAAATATATGTGTGTAGTACGTAAAGGGAAACATTGTTACCGAACATCTCAAAATGCACCTTTCCAATTTACGTCAAATTTTGACAAATTACTGTTATAAACGTTTAGGCACATATAGATTATCCACTTTGTAATATATAAATTTGTATATAAAATATACACTAGCGTAGAGGGGTGACCGAACAGGAAGTTGTATTTACGGCTCATTGGTTTATTATTAGAGTACTACTACGAAATCTGAAATTACAATAACAATAAACAAGGCTCAAGTTCAGAGAGAAGGAGGGAAAAGAAGATGCACAGTGGTGTGGAAGGAAATCGACAACGAAAAGAGAAGGAAGAGATGTACAGAGAGAGAGCGCAGGAGGAGATGGAGAGAGAGAGAGAGAGAGAGAGAGAGAGAGAGAGAGAGAGAAAATGGGAGGAGGAGATGGACAGAGAGAGGGTGAGGAGGTGATGGGCAGAGAGAGTGTGAGGAGGTGACGGACAGACTGAGGGGGAAGGAGCAGGAGATAGACAAAGGAAGGAGGAGAGGGAGATGGACAGACACAGGGGAGAGAAGGAGATTAGGATGTATATCTAATTCCCATACATTTTAGAAACGTGTGCTTTCTCTTTTCTCTTTTTTCAGTTTTAGTATACTGAGCTACAACAAAGAGTGGCCAGGTTCAGCTAGTGTATATAAGTAACAATGTAAATATTCATTTCTTCAAAATCGCATATCTCCGAAAGTTCTTCACCGATTGCTTTGAAATTTTGACACAACGTTGCATTCGAATATTATTGTGTTTCTGTATACGTATTGGAGCGCCGTGTAATATATAAATACGCGTATACTGTATGTAAAGAGGATACGTTGTTAACAAAAATCTCAGATTCGTTTATTCAAAATATTAAATCTTCGGAAGTTCTTCACCAATTCCTTTGAAATTTTGACACAACGTCGCATTCGGATATGCGCGTGTTTCATATACCAACTGGAACGCCATATGCTATATAACTACACTCCTGGAAATTGAAATAAGAACACGGTGAATTCATTGTCCCAGGAAGGGGAAACTTTATTGACACATTCCTGGGGTCAGATACATCACATGATCATACTGACAGAACCACAGGCACATAGACACAGGCAACAGAGCATGCACAATGTCGGCACTAGTACAGTGTATATCCACCTTTCGCAGCAATGCAGGCTGCTATTCTCCCATGGAGACGATCGTAGAGATGCTGGATGTAGTCCTGTGGAACGGCTTGCCGTGCCATTTCCACCTGGCGCCTCAGTTGGACCAGCGTTCGTGCTGGACGTGCAGACCGCGTGAGACGACGCTTCATCCAGTCCCAAACATGCTCAATGGGGGACAGATCCGGAGATCTTGCTGGCCAGGGTAGTTGACTTACACCTTCTAGAGCACGTTGGGTGGCACGGGATACATGCGGACGTGCATTGTCCTGTTGGAACAGCAAGTTCCCTTGCCGGTCTAGGAATGGTAGAACGATGGGTTCGATGACGGTTTGGATGTACCGTGCACTATTCAGTGTCCCCTCGACGATCACCAGTGGTGTACGGCCAGTGTAGGAGATCGCTCCCCACACCATGACGCCGGGTGTTGGCCCTGTGTGCCTCGGTCGTATGCAGTCCTGATTGTGGCGCTCACCTGCACGGCGCCAAACACGCATACGACCATCATTGGCACCAAGGCAGAAGCGACTCTCATCGCTGAAGACGCCACGTCTCCATTCGTCCCTCCATTCACGCCTGTCGCGACACCACTGGAGGCTGGCTGCACGATGTTGGGGCGTGAGCGGAAGACGGCCTAACGGTGTGCGGGACCGTAGCCCAGCTTCATGGAGACGGTTGCGAATGGTCCTCGCCGATACCCCAGGAGCAACAGTGTCCCTAATTTGCTGGGAAGTGGCGGTGCGGTCCCCTACGGCACTGCGTAGGATCCTACGGTCTTGGCGTGCATCCGTGCGTCGCTGCGGTCCGGTCCCAGGTCGACGGGCACGTGCACCTTCCGCCGACCACTGGCGACAACATCGATGTACTATGGAGACCTCACGCCCCACGTGTTGAGCAATTCGGCGGTACGTCCACCCGGCCTTCCGCATGCCCACTATATGCCCTCGCTCAAAGTCCGTCAACTGCACATACGGTTCACGTCCACGCTGTCGCGGCATGCTACCAGTGTTAAAGACTGCGATGGAGCTCCGTATGCCACTGCAAACTGGCTGACACTGACGGCGGCGGTGCACAAATGCTGCGCAGCTAGCGCCATTCGACGGCCAACACCGCGGTTCCTGGTGTGTCCGCTGTGCCGTGCGTGTGATCATTGCTTGTACAGCCCTCTCGCAGTATCCGGAGCAAGTATGGTGGGTCTGACACACCGGTGTCAATGTGTTCTTTTTTCCATTTCCAGGAGTGTATATCTATTAGAGATACAATAAGTAATAATGTTATATATGTATATATAAATATAATATGGCGTTCTTGTAAGTATATAGAAACATGTGTGTATCCAGTACAACGTTGAATAAAAATTTAAAAGAGATCGGTGAAGAGCTTTCGGAGAATTAAGATTTTGAACTAACGAACATGTGATTGTTTCCAACAATTTACCCCCTTTATATATTATATACATATTTACGTACAATATGACGCTTCAGTAGGCATATAAAAACATGTGCGTAGTCGGATGCAGTGTTATGTCAAAATTTCAAAGCAATTGGTGAAGAACTTTTTGAGACTTAAGATTTTGAACAAACAAACATTTACACCTAAATATACAAAAATGTAAGTGTTCATGTGCTGAAAATCTTAAACCTCTGAAAATTCTCTACCGATTGCTTCGAAATTTTGACTCAATGTTACGTTCTAATACTTGCGGGTTTTTATATACCTGTATTTCAAAATATATGTGATATATAAATCAACATGTAATGTATCTACATCTACATGGATACTCTGCAAATCACACTTAAGTGCCTAGCACAGGGTTCATTGAACCACCTTCACAATTCTCTATTATTCCAATCTCGTATAGCGCGCGGAAAGTACGAACATCTATATCTTTCCGTACGAGCTCTGATTTCCCTTATTTTATCGTGGTGATTGTTTCTCCTTATGTAGGTCGGTGTCAACAAAATATTTTCACATTCAGAGGCGAAAGTTTGTGTTTGGAATTTCGTGAGAAGATTCCGTCGCAACGAAAAACGCCTTTCTTTTAATGATGTACAGCCCAAATCCTGTATCATTTCTGTGACACTCTCTCCCATATTTCGCGATAACACAAAAAATGCTGCCCTTTTATGAACTTTTTCGATGTACTCCGTCAGTTCTATCTGATAAGGATGCCACATCGCGTAGCAGTATTCTAAAAGAGTACGGACAAGCGTAGTGTAGGCAGTCTCTTTAGTAGGTCTGTTACATTTTCTAAGTGTCCTGCCAATAAAACGCGGTCTTTGGTTAGCCTTCCCCACAACATTTTCTATGTGTTCCTTTCAATTTAAGTTGTTCGTAATTGTAATACGTAGGTATTTAATTGAACTTAGATTAGACTGATTTATCGTGTAACCGAAGTTTAACGAATTCCTCTTAGCACTCATGCGGATGACGTCACACTTTCCGTTATTTAGGCTCAACTGCCAATTTTTGCACCATTCAGATCTTTTGATGACTTTATTAGTCGATAAACGACTAAACCCATGTTGACTGTGTGTCAATGGACAGTTTTCTTCGAGGTAAGTCATGATGTTTGAACACAATATATGTTCCAAAATCCTGCTGCATATCGACGTTAACGATATGGGCCTGTGATTTAGTGGATTACTCCTACAATCTTTCTTGAATATTGGTGTCACCCGTGTAACTTTCCAGTATTTGGGTACGGGTCTTTCGTCGAGCGAACGGTTGTATCATCATCATCATCTTGGACAGTTTCCAGCCACTGGCTGGGTCTGTCGGGAACACAAGCCTCTCCATCGTGTTCTGTCTTTCCACCATTCCCCCTCTTCCACCTTCGTCCAGTTCTCTCCTCTTCTCGTCACACATTCCTTCACTCCCTTCACCCATCTATCTCTTGGTCTTCCTCTGGGCCTCTTCCCCTCCAGTTGCAGATCAAACATCGTCTTTGGAATTCTTCCCTTATCCATTCTCTTCATGTGTCCATACCACTGCAGTCTTGATTTTTCTATCCTGTCCTGTACTGGTTCCTCCTTTAGTCTTTCCCTCACATACACATTTCGCAATCTGTCTCGTCTTGTTACACCCAACCTGCTCCTCTGGAACTTCATTTCGCTAGCCTGTATTCTACTTTTGTCTCTTTTGTGCATTACCCAGGTCTCACTTCCGTATGCCAATATGGGGACAAAGTAGGTTCGGTATATAATTCCCTTGGATTTCTGTGGCACCTCCTTGCTCCAAATAAGCCCCCTAATGCAGGCTAACGGTTGTATATGATTGTTAAATATGGAGCTAATGCATCAGCATACTCCGAAAGGAACCTAATTGGTTTACAGTCTGGACCAGAAGACTTGCTTTTATTAAGTGATTTGAGTTGTTTCACTACTTCGAGGATATTTACTTCTACGTTACTCATGTTGGCAGCTGTTCTCGGTTCGAATTTTGGAATATTTACTTCGTCTTCTTTTGTGAAGGTATTTCGGAAACCTGTGTTTAGTAACTCTGCTGTGGCAGCACTGTCTTCGATAGAATCTCCATTGCTATCGCGCAGAGAAGGCATTGATTGTTTCTTGCCGTTAACATACTTCACATACGAACAGAAACTCTTTGGATTTTCTGCCAGGTTTCGAGACAAGTTTCATTGTGGAAACTGTTATAAGCATCTCGCATTGAAGTCCGCACTAAATTTCGAGCTTTTGTAAAAGATCTCCAATCTTGGGGATTTTGCTTCTATTTAAATTTGGCATGTTTATTTCGTTGTTTCAGCAACAGTGTTCTAACCCGTTTTGTGTACCAAGGAGGATCAGCTCCGTCGTTTATTAATTTATTAGGTATAAATCTCTCAATTGCTGCAGATACCATATCTTTTAATTCAAGCCATATCTGGTCTACGCTTATATTATTAATTTGAAATGAGTGGAGATTGTCTCTCAGGAAGGCGTTAAGTGAATTTTTATCTGTTTTATTTTTTTATTTTTGGATAGTTATATTTTTGGCTTATTTTTCGAGGATTTGGGATTACAGAATTCAATCTCGCTACGACAACCATGTGCTAACTAATCCCTGTATCGGTTTTGATGCTCATTATTAACTCAGGATTATTTGTCACTAAGAGTTCAAGTGTGTTTTCACAACTATTCGCATGGGCTCATGAACTAACTGCTCGAAATAATTTTCTGAGAATGCGTTTAGCACAATTTCGGATGGTATTTTATGCGTGCCTCCGGAATTATACATGTATTTTCGCTAACATATCGAAGGTAAATTAAAGTCACCACCAACTATTATCGAATGAGTCGGGTACGTGTTTGAAATCAAACTCAACCTTTCTTTGAACCTTTCAGCAACTGTATCATCTGAATTGGGAGGTCGGTAAATGGATCCAATTATTATTTTATCCGATTGCCAACAATGACCTCTGCCCATACCAACTCACAGGAAGTATCTGCTTCAATTTCGCGACAAGTTAAACTACTTCTAACAGCAACAAACACGCCACTACCAACCGTCTTTAGCCTATCCTTTCGGAACAACGTTAGGGTCTTCTCAAAAATTTCGGCTGACCATATATAAGGCTTTAGCCAGCTCTCAGTGCCTATAACGATTTGAGCATCAGTGCTTTCTATTAGCGCTTGGAGCTCTGGTACTTTCCCAACACAGCTACAACAATTTTACAACTGTTATACCAATGGTTCCTGTATCTACGTTCTTCCTGTGTTCGGCTTGCAACCTTTGTGACTGAAGCCCTTCTTGTGTTTTCCCGAGACCCTCTAACCTAAAAAACCGCCCAGTCCACGCTACAAGCCCCTGCTACCCGTGTAGCCGCCTCCTGCGTATAGTGGACACCTGACCTATTCAGCGGAACCCGAAACCCAACCACCCTTTGGCGCAAGTCGAAGAATCTGCAGCCTACACGGTCGCAGAACCGTCTGAGCCTCTGAGTCAGACCCTCCACTCGGCTATGTACCAGAGGTCCGCAATCGGTTCTGTCGACTATGCTGCAAATTGTCAGCTCTCCTTTCATCTTGCAAGCAAGTCTGGCAGCCTTTACCACTTCTGTTCGCCGCTCGAAACCAGATAGAATCTCTTCTGATCCAAAGTGACACACATCATTGTTACCGACGCGAGCAACTACCTGCAGCTGACTGAACCCTGTGCTCTTCATGGCATCTGGGAGGACCGTTTACACATCTGGGATGACCCCACCAGGTATGCAAACGGCGTTTTCTTTCCCTTCTTGTCAGCCAAGTCGCTAAGGGACCCCATAACGCACCTAACGTCGGAGCTCCCAACTACCAATAATCCCACGCTCTGTGATTGCCCGGATCTTGCAGTGTGTGTGATTTCCTCTGAATCAGGACAGGCGACAGCATCTGGCTCAGCGACAGTGTCAGCCACAGACAGCACCTGGAACCTGTTTGTCGGACAAACCGGGGAGGCCTTGCGTGCGGCAGCCTGGGATGTCTTTCGCCGCCTGCTTCGCCCCGGGGCGACCTCCCACTCGACCACAGGTGAGGGGTCAGCCTCAGTGCGAGCAGTAACTGGATTGGCCACCGTTGAGGACCGATCGGAGGACTCGAACGTGCTGGACGTCCGTTGGATCCCCACGGCCGGCCCACGACAGTGGTGCCCATCCATTGTAGCCTCAAGCTGTGTAACCGAAGCCATCGCAGCCTGAAGCTGAGAGCGAAGTGGCACACAACAATCACAGTCCCTGGAAAACTGAACTATGCAGATTACGGAATATCGGCACCTGCTGCGCAACTCTACTGTAGACCCTGACAAAATCGCAGGAACTGTATCTAATAATATGCAGATATTCATAAACCTAACCACCGAAGCACTCGCGTGAAACTAAATAACTCTCCCCTGTCACAAAATCGGTTTACTTTCCGACACAAACGAAAACGCGAGAACTGTGGCTATTAGATATTAAATTTACACGTAGAAACTCAAGAAACTAAACTATTAAAGCACACAGATGATATAATAAAATTCTCTCCTGGTTAGGAACTCGTAAATGTCACAAAAGCGGTTACTTCCCTGTTGCTGCGTATGTCTCGGTCGGCTACTACTGCCTGACACCTTGTTACCTTAAAGGTCTTAACTGGTTTACTTCAGATTTTTACACAATGCACTAATGAACATTCAGATGTACATACGCTATATAGTTTTAATATATAAAGTATGTATTTAACATGTACAGGAGGAAATGTTGTTGCCGAAAACGTCAATAAGTACTCGAACGACTTACTTTACTTTTTTACTCGTAATTGTAATAAACATTAGGACGCAATCGCTGTACAGGATGTTACCGTAAGAGCCTGCAAAAATTTAGCAGCACATAGAGAATGCTCCACTCAGAAATTTGAGATAGGAAACTTGGAGTCGGAGAAGCCAGCTTAAGGAGATAACAGGAATAAAATCACATTTCTGTGTACTTTTTTTTACTTCATTAGTTAACTGTAAAGACAATCACTGACACAATGAATGTACCATTTGTACTGTATCTTACAAAATGTTCTGAAACTGACGGCCACCCACCTCAATTTAAGCATGACATGGGCGAACAAGATTCTGACGCACCCTGACAAATATCCCTGGTGTGTTTCTAATCACATCACAGGCAGCTACAACTCTGGCAAATAACTTCAACTCCGAATCCACTGGGCTCTCAAACACAAGTGACTTTAGATATTACCATAGGAAATCATAAGGAGGATTCAGGTCATGTGACCTCGCAGGCCATGGAATAGAACCTTCCCTTCCAATCCGGCGACCAGGAAATACATTGCCGGTACTGCTCCATTCTACTGTACTGTACATCTCTGAATAGCACTGAATAATGAATGGGTTTGTAGTTGACTCATAGTATGTCCTATCATGGGACAATGTAGAAACGATATAACAGAGCCAGCTTATGGAGAAGTAAACAAAACCTGCATCATGACTTCCAGGTAATAAGGCTCGTTCTCCTTGTTTCCTTGTGGGAAATAAAGAATGTACGTGTAAATAAACAGCACAGTACGTGTAATGTTAGTTGTAAATAAGCTGGAAAACAGTAATGCTAGACAAAGCGATAGACAAGTTCACTTCCATATCTCCTTAAGCTGACTTCTCCGATCTCAGGTTCCCTATCTCATAATTGTTCAGTGGAGTATTCTCTATGTCCTGTTACATTTTTGGGCGGTCTTACGAAAACACCCTGTATATTTTTTACCTGATTTGCAAAAATGGGGCTTCAGTACGGTTATCTTCCAAGGGATGGTTTTGAAATTTAAATCTCTTAAAACCCTCTATTAGGGAGAGAGCGCCCCATAAAAAACATTATGCACCAAGTCCAAAGTCACCAAAACAATATAAAAAACCTGAGGTAAAACCAATAAAATCAACGAATACAAAACTTCCACAGACCACACATTATGTCAAACCTGCGCACTATGCAAGACGCTTATGGACGCCAGATAAATAGCTGCTATAATAACAGCACTAAAGCAACTGTGACAATTTTGTTCAACAGAAGCGAAAGTTTCAGTTACGAGCTGTTTGCACACCAAGTGCCAATGTCCCACTAACTAATATTTACATTTTACAACAGTTGAAAAGTATTGTTCGGTATCGAGATTAACGTTAGGCTCAGGATTTATTTTTACAGCGTGGTTTTTATCTGATATGTTCGAGACTGGTGGTCACCACAAAAATTTCGAGGACGGTGGTCACATTTTTTTTCTGATATGACTAGAAAGAATTAAAACAGTACGTTGTTGAAGCAGTCAACGTTTTCTACGCTTTAACGCAAAAAGAAACCAAACATTAGGCTTAGGAACCCTGTGAAGCAAATTCTGTAAAGTGTCCTAAATCTTGGCAGGATAATGGGTGTGCCAAAGAGGACAGGTTCCCTACTTTTTTTTAAAAAGAACTTCCAGTAAGAAAATTAGAGGCGTCTAGCTTAGTATGAGCTTGTAGCTTCAACCGAAGAATGTGGAATCTCTTTCCAGTAATTCGACAACAGTTCTCGAAGGAAATAATTTTCCTCTCTATGAAATTAGCAACATTACTTCAGACCGTAGTCGAGATAGAACCGTTGCTAACTATGAACTAAGGAAAAAAAGATGCTGTGTGTAGAATGTAAGAAGTAGGCTCACTAATTATGCGCGCCAAGGCCAAATAACAGTTATACATGTGAGAATTGTGAGAGCGCTCTCGAAAGTGACATTTTTTTTCTATGTTTACCTAAATTCTATTTTAGGGTTTAATTTTGTCTTGAGTAACCTTTATCAGTATCGCTGTTTTATTTTTCTATTCTCAATAAACCCTTTTTTAAATAAATAATTTCTTTCTTTCTCAGCTAAATAACCCAGGACAAAAATCGCAATGTCGAAGCTTATCAATGTCTGTGACAACCAACCTGGAGTCGGGGCACGTTGCCACGAGAATTTACCCAGACAAAACTTCTTCCTTTTGATGCTGCATGGCCGCAGATCTGTGGGGAAAATAAAGGGTGATTCAAAATTCTTATTACAAGATTGTAGAGATTGTAGAGGATGAACTTTTGATAAGAAACCCATGACTGGAAATGTAGCGTTTGGATTGAAAACAAGCTTGAAGATGTGATTACTTTCACAGCTCCTACTTCATGCTAAACACAGTAATTGAGAAGTGGGCGCCGTCAGTAGTCCCTGCTGTAATTACGACTTCACATAGCATCTTCGACCACTACAACAACGGCTTTTAGTAATCAGTACGTTCGAAACTAGGCGAGTCGGCTGTAGTATCCGCTGATGCACTGCATTCTCGACTTTAAAGAGGATGTCCTTCGTCACGCAGAAGAGAATCCAAGGACAAGTACTCGGAACATTGTCCATGCCATGTGATCCTATAGCACCAGGACAGTGCTCATTGCCTCCGCTGTGTGATACTGTGAACCAGGAAATTTGAAAGTGATCCGATCATCAAACGGCTTTTACATCCCAACGATACATTTACAGTCGTGGGTTCGTCAGCAAAACTCATCTGCTAAGTCCCCTATACAGCTACTAGCAGTCTGTAACAGGAATATTGAATCGCCCTGAGTATCCGTACATATTACTAACTAGCTGTTTCCAGCCACGCATTGCTGTTGTTCACTCTAGTTAAAAGGAAAAGAAAGAAAAGAAAAGAGACAGCACACGTTTCTAATATGTATGGGAATTGTATATACGCCCTAATATCCTTCTCCTCCTCCCTCTGTTTTTGTCCACATCTTTCCCCTCTCATCTCTCGCTGCACCTGCCCCCTCTCTCCACCCCTCTCTCTGTCAATCGCCTCTGTTAGCTACACTACCTGTAGCATTTGCTAACTCCCACAGGGGTTCAGAGGATATGACGCATCCTCACTGAAAGTACCTAGAGCCATCCTTGCATATACAGGGTGGTCCATTGATCGTGACCGAGCCAAATATGTCACGAAATAAGCATCTAACGCAAAAACTACAAAGAACGAAACTTATCTAGCTTGAAGAGGGAAACAAGATGGCGCTACGGTTGGCCCGCTAGATGGCGCTGCCATAGGTCAAACTGATATCAACTGCGTTTTTTTTTTAAGTAGGAACCCCCGTTTTTAATTACATATTCGTGTAGTATTTAAAGAAATATGAATGTTTTAGTTGGAGCACTTTTTTCGCTTTGTGATAGATGGCGTTGTAAAAGTCAGAAACGTATAAGTACGTGGTGTCACGTAACATTCCACCAGTGCGGACGGTATTTGATTCGTGATACATTACCCGTGTTAAAATGGACCGTTTACTAATTGCGGAAAAGGTTGATATCGTGTTGATGTATGGCTATTGCGATCATAATGCCCAACGGGCGTATGCTATGTATGCTGCTCGTTATCCTGGACGACATCATCCAAGTGTCCGGACCGTTCGCAGGATAGTTAGATATTTTAGATCTGGTAGCCACGAACAGACCAGACCTCATCGACGGTGTCAGTGTTGAGACAGGGATTAGTGATCATGATGTTGTCATCACGACTATGGTTACGAAAGTTAAAAAGTCGGCCAAGAAGGCTAGGAGAGTATTCTTACTAGAAAGAGCAGATGAGCAGTTGGTAGCATCCCACTTAGTAAATGAATCGACTTCATTTACTTCCGGTACGATGGACGTGGAAGAATTATGGACAAATTTTAAACACATTTTAAATCACGCATTGGACAAGTACGTGCAGAAAAAGTGGGTTACGGACGGAAAAGACCCACCGTGGTTTAACAGCGCAATGCGGAGAATGCTCAGAAAACAAAGTCAGTTGCACTCGCGGTACAAGAAAGATCGGGAGAATGAGGACAGGCAAAAGTTAGTAGAGATTCGTGCTGCTGTAAAAAGAGCGATGCGCAAAGCATTCAACCACTACCACCGTCATAACTTAGCAAAAGATCTTGCTGAAAACCCAAGGAAATTCTGGTCTTACGTAAAATCGGTAAGCGGGTCAAAGGCTTCCATCCAGTCACTCACTGGTCAGTCTGGCCTGGCAACGGGAGACAGCAAATCGAAAGGCGAAATTTTAAATATAGCATTTGAGAAATCTTTCACGCAGGAGGATCGTGCAAACAGCCGCCGTTTGAGTCTCGTACAGATTCCCGTATGGAGGACATAGTGATAGAAATCCCTGGGGTTGTGAAGCAGCTGAATGGGTTGAAAATAAATAAATCGCCAGGTTCTGATGGGATTCCAATCCGGTTTTACATAAAGTACTCTACTGCATTGGATCCTTACTTAGCTTGCACTTATCGCGAATCTCTTGCCCAACGTAAAGTCCCGAGCGACTGGAAAAAAGCGCAAGTGACGCCTGTATATAAGAAGGTTAGAAGGACGGATCCTCAAAATTACAGACCAATATCCTTAACATCGGTTTGTTGCAGGATTCTCGAACATATTCTCAGTTAGAATGTGATGAAATTCCTTGAGGCAGAGAAGTTGCTGTCCATGCATCAGCATGGCTTTAGAAAGCATCGCTCCTGCGAAACGCATCTCGCCCTTTTTACACATGATATCTTGCGAACCATGGATGAACGGTATCAGACGGATGCCATATTCCTTGACTTCCAGAAATCGTTTGACTCGGTGCCCCACTGCAGACTCCTAACTAAGGTAAGAGCATATGGGATTGGTTCCCAAGTATGTGAGTGGCTCGAAGACTTCTTAAGTAATAGAACCCAGTACGTTGTAATCGATGGTGAGTGTTCATCGGAGGTGAGGGTATCATCTGGAGTGCCCCGGGAAGTGTGGTAGGTCCGCTGTTGTTTTCTCTCTACATAAATGATCTCTTGGATAGGGTGGATAGCAATGTGCGGCTGTTTGCTGATGATGCTGTGGTGTAAGGGAAGGTGTCGTCGTTGAGTGACTGCAAGAGGATACAAGATGACTTGGACAGGATTTGTGATTGGTGTAAAGAATTGCAGCTAACTCTAAATATAGATAAATGTAAATTAATGCAGATGAATAGACAAAAGAATCCTGTAATGTTTGAATACTCCATTAGTAGTGTAGCGCTTGACACAGTCACGTCGATTAAATATTTACGCGTAACATTGCAGAGCGATATGAAGTGGGACAAGCATGTAATGGCAGTTGTGGGGAAGGCGGATGGTCGTCTTAGGTTCATTGGTAGAATTTTGGGACGATGTGGTTCATCTGTACAGGAGACCGCTTGTAAAATAATAATACGACCTATTCGTGAGTACTGCTCGAGCGTTTGGGATCCCAATCAGGTCGGATTGGGGAGGAGATACAAGCAATTCAGAGTCGGGCTGCTAGATTTGTTACTGGTAGCTTTGATCACCACGCGAGTGTTACGGAAATGCTTCAGGAACTCGGGTGGGAGTGTCTAGAGGAAACGAGGCGTTCTTTTCGTGAATCGCTTCTGAGGAAATTTAGAGAACCAGTATTTGAGATTGACTGCAGTACAATTTTACTGCCGCCAACTTACATATCTCGGAAAGACCACAAAGATAAGATAAGAGAGATTAGGACTCGTACAGAGGCATACAGGCAGTCATTTTTCCTTCGTTCTGTTTGGGAGTGGAACAGGGAGAGAAGATGCTAGTTGTGGTACGAGGTACCCTCCGCCACGCGCCGTAGGGTGGATTGCGGAGTATGTACGTAGATGTAGATGTATATAGATGTAGTTACGTTGTTTAAGGAAACAGGAAGTGTTCAGCCACATGTGAAACGTCAACCATGACCTGCAACAAATGATGATGCCCAAGTAGGTGATTTAGCTGCTGTCGCGGCTAATCCGCACATCAGTAGCAGACAAATTGAGCGATAATCGGGAATCTCAAAAACATCGGTGTTGAGAATGCTACATCAACATCGATTGCACCCGTACCATATTTCTATGCACAAGGAATTGCCTAGCGACGACTTTGAACCTCGTGTACAGTTCTGACACTGGGCACAAGAGAAATTACGGGACGATGAAAGATTTCTTGCACGAGTTCTATTTAGCAACGAAACGTCATTCACCAACAGCGGTAACGTAAACCGGCAAAATATGCACTATTGGGCAACAGAAAATCCACGATGGCTGCGACAAGTGGAACATCTGCGACCTTGGCGGGTTAATGTAACGGAACAATCGAAATAAAATGTTTAAACGTACCTAAGTTCTGTATTTTAATTTAAAAACGCTACCTGTTACCAACTGTTCGTCTAAAATTGTTAGCCATATGTTTGTGACTATTATAGCGCCATCTATCACAAAGCGAAAAAAGTGCTCCAACTAAAACATTCATATTTCTTTACATACTACACGAATATGTAATTAATGACGGGGGTTCCTATTTACAAAAAAAAAACAACACCGTTGATATCCGTTTAACCTATGGCAGCGCCAGCTAGCGGGCCAACCATAGCGCCATCTGGTTTCCCCCTTCAAGCTAGACAAGTTTCGTTCTTTGTAGTTTTTTCGTTTGGCGCTTATTTCGTGAGATATTCGGCCCAGTCACTATCAATGGACCACCCTGTGTATAGGGTGTTAGGAAATTCCCGTTACAAACTTCTAGGTCTTGTAGAAGGGACTGAACACATGGCGTGTGTGTTCTTTGTGTATGGCAGGCTGCGTAATTGACTCGGTGTAATGTAAACAGCGATATTCGTGTCGGGAACAAGCTGACATGGTGTTTGTGTACGGCTATGCGAATAAAAATGGCCGAGAGGTAGCACAGCTGTACCAAAACAAGTACCTTCAAGGATACCAACATTTCAAGCCCTTTTGGGATGCTTATGCGATCATGGGTCCTTTCAGACAGACGAATGTAAAGAGAGGCGGCGGCCTGTGTGTGCACCAGATTTGGAGGACCAGGCTGTACAGGATATTGAGATTATTCCTATCACAATCTCCAGGCAAGTGGCCAGCCAGCATGTTCTAAGCCAAAGTACGATTATGTGCATCCCGAGTGACAACCGCTACTATCCCCATCACCTGCAATCGCACCAAGGCAATTTCAAACATCTTTTGTGATGTGGAATACGACGCAGCTCTGTACTGTGCTTTGGGACAATTTGTTGTCGTTACACACTCACACCATCCATTTATGGACACATGTTCATGAGACGGTTTTTCTTATATTTCCAGTCAGGAATCAGTCCCTGTAATTTGTTGGTTTTATAAGTGTTCACCCCATATAAATGGTGAAAGGTGTATACACTGTATTTGAAATGTGGTGTCCGTTTTGTCGGACATGTCCGATTTTGGCTCGTGGGCCAAGCCTAAGCCGAGTGCCAAAGGGCTCAGCCTGTTGGCACACTTCCCCCACCGCCGTGCTGCGCAGAGGGGGAAGAGGGGCAAACTGCGAACACGCTGCATTTAAAAGGGGATACATTCATACTGCATACGACTTGTTCTTATGCTTCACGTTTCTCAATAACACAGATCAGAAAATTAATTATTTTTAGCGCAATGAAGACATGGGCAACGGCCTTGCCGCAGTGGTTACTCCGGTTCCCGTTAGATCACCGAAGTTAAGCGCTGCCGGACGTGGTCTGCACTTGGATGGGTGACCATCCAGGCTGCCATGCGCTGTTGCCATTTTTCGGAGTGCACTCAGCCTCGCGATGCCAATTGAGGAGCTACTCGACCGAATAGTAGCGGCTCCGGTCAAGAATACCATCATAACGACCGGGAGAGCGGAGTGCTGACCCCACGCCCCTCCTAAACGCATCCTCCACTGAGGATGGTCCCGGTAGGCCACTCGTGGCCTGAAGACGGAGTGCTGAGTGCAATGAAGACATGTTACAATTTTTATCTGGTACAAACCGTCGTCAAACAGTCAGTCACAGACAATTTCAAAAAGTTTCACATTCAAGTTACAACGTAATCGTGATTTATTTAGTTTCATAATCGAAAAATGATCTTTCACACAAATATGTGAATATGTGAAATATGTCGAACAGATGTGCAGAACTATAGACCTATATCTCTAACGTCGATCAGTTGTAGAATTTTGGAACACGTATTGTGTTCGAGTATAACTCAGAGGGCCATAGACACGGGTTCACAGGTAGATGCCGTGTTTCTTGACTTCCGCAAGGCGTTCGATACAGTTCCCCACAGTCGTTTAATGAACAAAGTAAGAGCATATGGACTATCAGACCAATTGTGTGATTGGATTGAGGAGTTCCTAGATAACAGAACGCAGCATGTCATTCTCAATGGAGAGAAGTCCTCCGAAGTAAGAGTGATTTCAGGTGTGCCGCAGGGGAGTGTCGTAGGACCGTTGCTATTCACAATATACATAAATGACCTGGTGGATGACATCGGAAGTTCACTGAGGCTTTTTGCAGATGATGCTGTGGTGTATCGAGAGGTTGTAACAATGGATAATTGTACTGAAATGCAGGAGGATCTGCAGCGAATTGACGCATGGTGCAGGGAATGGCAATTGAATCTCAATGTAGACAAGTGTAATGTGCTGCGAATACACAGAAAGATAGATCCTTTATCATTTAGCTACAAAATAGCAGGTCAGCAACTGGAAGCAGTTAATACCATAAATTATCTGGGAGTACGCATTAGGAGTGATTTAAAATGGAATGATCATATAATGTTGATCGTCGGTAAAGCAGATGCCAGACTGAGATTCATTGGAAGAATCCTATGGAAATGCAATCCGAAAACAAAGGAAGTAGGTTATAGTACGCTTGTTCGCCCACTGCTTGAATACTGCTCAGCAGTGTGGGATCCGTACCAGATAGGGTTGATAGAAGATATAGAGAAGATCCAACGGAGAGCAGCGCCCTTCGTTACAGGATCATTCAGTAATCGCGAAAGCGTTACGGAGATGATAGATAAACTCCAGTGGAAGACTCTGCAGGAGAGACGCTCAGTAGCTCGGTACGGGCTTTTGTCAAAGTTTCGAGAACATACCTTCACCGAAGAGTCAACCAGTATATTGCTCCCTCCTACGTATATCTCGCGAAGAGACCATGAGGATAAAATCAGAGAGATTAGAGCCCACACAGAGGCATACCGACAATCCTTCTTTCCACGAACAATTCGAGACTGGAATAGAAGGGAGAACCGATAGAGGTACTCAAGGTACCCTCCGCCACACACCGTCAGGTGGCTTGCGGAGTATGGATGTAGATGTAGTAGATGTAGATGTATGTCGATAGGAATATTGTAGCACTTTTGTAGCCTCGTCATGGAGACTTGGAAAATCTACCTGAGAAAAGCAATGTAGACGTCGTGCACAGTTTAACGTAAAAAGATTTGTAATTAAAACTGTAATTAACTTGTAGGTAAAGCAGTTACTTCTGCAAATGCACAGGGGCGCTTTTAACTTAAAAGGCAACTGGTCTAGAAGCCACATGTAAGATTGACAGTGTCTTCGAAACATTTATAAAACTTTAGTTGTAATACTTGTAACACCAGAATGAATTCTTCAAACGTTGTGCTTTCTTCACCGCTAGCGAGCTTAGGGAGCTGGATCGTCTTCGTCATAATGTGTCCCTTCTACAATGCAGTTTTACTTTTAGATACATCCCCATCAAATCGGAAAGAAGTTACCTTGAAATGTCTTACATGGGAAGTGTACAATCAAGTCCACTTAAAATGCAAAGTCTGCTATACATTCTGGAAGTTCTAAGTTCCGTTCCTGCACTCCTTTTGCCTTCATAAATACGACAAAAGCGAAATTTAAATCGAAAATCATTCCAGGCACGTCCCTAGAATTAACAAACACACTTTGCAATAATATATGAAGTCTCCACACTCTTCGTACATTACTATTGAAAGCTGTTGCAACTGAAAATGGAGTAATGGGTGCGACTTCACAAATTTTACTGTTCGTACCAACTATTTCTTCTAGTGCTCCATATCTGCAAATTTAGCACGAAGTGCTTATTGATGTGCAGAACAATGAATCTCGTCTGTCGATAGTGGTAATTTTTTGCTCTTTTATTGTCCTCTAAAAGTCTAAATTCTTCCTCCATGGTACTATAATGTTGGTTTCGCAGCAAATAAGCACTCTCCGTCGCTTATGAGGACTGAGAATTCTCTTCCCTCTCTTCTGTCATCCCCGTTCATTTTAAAAGACTGTGACAATAAATTGCTAGACTGTCTCTTTTTGTCCAAACAGCCACTGGATCTGTAAACGTCCTTCATACCACGGACAAACAGCGAAGAATAAACAGGTCGCTGACACCACGATTCTGCCGAACTGAGGGAGTTGTGCCGACCGCAAAATGCCGCACCGCAATGCTAAATGAAATTTCACGCTGATCCGGGTACTTCCGAGAAGGACCGAACAAAGCCGAGTGACAAGCCGGGTCTTGACCCGCCCGCGGTCCGCCCACGCCGCACGCGTGAACTTTGGCACGCCACGGCGAACCCTGGATTAAGGCAGCCGTTCTAGAGAAGCGGAGCATCCGGGTACGAGTCCCATTCCGGCACAAAATTTCAGCTTTCAACATTGATTTGTAACACTGCCTGTAGGCAGCTGAAATCCTGTCTCTCGCAATACTGGATCTTTACGGGCGCTGTACCACAACAGAAAAGACACCATATTTCAGTATGTTGTCACATTACTCAATCCCTGTTCCGTTAGAAGGTGGGACATATTGCCGCTTTCTACGAGTAACTCATAAGCAGCAGACATTATGGTCGGGTCGTATTTCAGATATATAGTTGATTCGTTATGGATACTTGAATAGTGTTTTCCTTTGTTACATTATGTCAGTTTGTGTGTTGACTATCAATGGCAGTGCTGTGAAACTTGTCACTGATTGCTCTTCTAAGACAGTAGTAATCAATAGCTCAGTTTTATTCTTACTATGTAGCTATTGGCTTCTCATACAGTCTCTAATACGGCTCTGTTTGGGTCAAGCACTGACGTCAAGCACTTTTGAAAGGTAGTTTTAGCGTGGTCACTTTTTCGTACTCTCTCTGACTACCCATGTACAGCAAATGCGCTGCCTTTTAACTTAAGTCGGACATGTACACTTTCTGCTGATTTTAGGTACGTTCATTGTTGTCTATATGTTTTTTGATCTTATTTGCTTTTGTAATATTGGTGGCTTTTCATGGGTCTTGCTGATCTGACATAAGGTTCCTTTTTTAATTTACAATTGCACCTGAAGATGAGGCTGAGGCGCCGAAAAAGGATTGTGTAAGATTTCTGTAATAAAAATGTTGTATAACTGTAGCAGAAGTTTCAATTACGAACAATATTATAAAATAGTGGGTGATCTTTGGGATATAGACTTCATTGAACAGAGAACGAGGAATAAGAGTTAATTGTATCAACAAATGAATACTTATCATTGTATCCTTTGATTAAGAATTTCCCCATACATTTTATATCCTGCATTTACTAAATTCAGTCTTCTATACTTTTCTGTGTCTGTCCTACTGCCTTTTTAAGTGCAGAAATTACTTTAGCTGTGTTGCATTCTTCAGGTACAGTACAGTTCTTCCAATACACATTAGAAAATGAGGGAAGCAAAATTCTAATATGGTTCCTCCATATTTGGTTAATTCAGTGTTAATGCCATCTAGACCAGTAGCTTTTCTGTATTTTCTTACATTTATGGCTGCTTTTGATTCTTTTATGTGTATTTGGTTTACAGAGTTACTGCCAATTTTTATAGAATAACTTTCTTCGCCGTCGTCATCATATCATAAATTTCTGTGATTGTGTGTCCACCGATTTTCTGTTGTTGTATTAATGTTTGCAGTATCTATCTCCCTCTTATTCATATGCTTCATAAGTTTAAGCTTTATATTCTGTCTTCTGTGAATGTCATTTTAAATATTAGCAATTAATCTTTCCTAGGATTCACTATCGTATTTTTTTATTAAATTTTTTGTTTTATTCCTATTCTGTTTATATGATGTCCAGGCTTCATTTGTTGGTGTTTGTAAATAACCGTTATAAGCATTTGTCTTTCTTTAATATTGTTAGTTAATACTGTATTCCGTATTTTCAGACCCCCTTTCCACTTTGATGCTTTACTTTTCCCTAGTATCTCATTAGCTATTTTCAACACAGCTGTTTTTAATCTTACCCTTTCTTCTCTACTTACAACCATTTGCAATTCGTGTATGTATTCGTTGATATGAGTTCCTTATGCTTTGTTCCTGTAGAAGATGAGGTTAATATTTCATTCGTATATATTTCATATTTTGGCTTTGTATTACCTTTACATTTGTTTGTTTCCTCCATCTTGACCTTATTTTAATCTTCGAAGTAACTAGGAAGTGACCAGAGCCTACATGATTACCTCTAAACAGATGAACACATCGAATTTGAGAACTTACCTTTATATTAGCTATTAAATAGTCAATTATTGAGCGTGAGCCTCTTGTGGTCCATTGTATTCATTTATTTCTGAATCAGGTCTTTGCAATTTTTATCTGATTAAATGTAGAAAAATCTCTTAATGTCTTGCCATTTTCATTTAAAGTTATTTCACCAAATGTGCTTAACTGTATCTGCTATTGGTACCTTTCCAGTTTTTGGATTTAAGTCTCCTAGTATTAACATATGGTCACTTTTATTATATTTATTTGCTTTTGTAGCACCTCTCCATGAAACATTTCATAATCCCTGCGTTTTCCTTTTTCAGGTGCAGATACTACTATGATATATAAATGTCTTCTGTCAATTCTTAATGTAGCAATTACTATCCTTTCATTTATGTAGTCGTAAAAATCTATCTCTCTTTTCCATTGTTCATAAATAAGAATGCCTACCTCACTATATGCTCTTTTCGTTTGTACGACTCCACTGTAAACTAATGTATAATTATTTAAATCTTTTGCTCCTCTGTTTCTTCCTGCTTTCTGATATTACACCAACGATTGTAATTATTTGTTTCCAGTTTTCTATAAGCTCTAATTCCTTTGTATTAAAACCTCCTCGTATCTTCTACGTACCTACACATAATATGTCTTAAAAATCAACATGTTTCCTTTAGCATGGTCTTGTCGTTGACTTTGAGACTATCCAGCTTATACCGTAGAGACCTATGAGTTATGGTCTTTTTATATAGGTGGGTAACCAGCCTATCGCACAACCCCCGCCTTGGGGGACCGGGTTTTAAAGCAGAGTACATTCTTTTAAGTAGAATGCCAGCCAGGACATAAGAGATGTACCACCCCTTTTCTTCTCTGTTAAATAAACTTCAGCCGAGAGGGTTGCTCCCTCCGCTCTTCGAGTCATTCTAGGAAGCGCCTTCTCCACGTTGCCCTGTCGATCGTTGCAGTCTAAGAGCACATCAAAACAAATGTATTGAATTATGGTATATTTGGTTCCTGTCGGCAATTCTTGATGCTGGAGACGATTTACACAGAAGGTAGTTTAGCATGCTCATTACAGTAATGGCATTCACAGGAACTACTAGAAAGCGCGACCATTGTCCTGTATGCACGCAGTTCATCGCCGGACCATTGACTGTCATGTACGTTCAAAGATTCCTGGCATGTCCACAGTGATACCCCCCGGGAGACAGAAATTCTAGCGATGAGGTCTTGTTCTGTTTCCACAACGAATTCATGCAGCAGCTGCTTCATACGCCCCCTGAGGAAGAAACCCAGACATGTGAGGTCACGTGACCTGCGTGGCCAGGCGACAGGGACACCTCAGCCGAACCATCGATTACCGAAGGTGGTTCTGGGTTGATTCCTCACAGAAATGCTTGAATGAGCGGGCTCTCCATCGTGATAGAATTATATCCTTTGTCTAACATTCAGTGGTACATCCTCGAACAGTTCTGGCAATTCATGTTCTAGGAAGATGCGATATCTCCGTCCGTCGAGGCGGAATGGAAGAATGTATGGTGCAATGAACCGTCACCAAAAATGCCTGCCCACACACTGACAGCGAATGACCATGAGATCAAGTATCTCGTGGATTCACATGTGCCCAAACATGCGAAATGTGGATATTGAAATAGTCTTCACTAGTACACAAAGCCTCGTCGGTGTCCAGGACCTTGGCAAGAAGTAAGGGATGCAGAGCAGTCTGTTGTAAAAACCGTTGAGTGAACTGCACGCACTGGGGAAAATGTTCAGATGCTACCACGCGATGAAGACGGAAAGGATGAAGCGACTGGTCATGGAACACATTCCACACTAGGCTACATCTGACGCCAAGGATGCGTGCAATACGTTGCGTACTTGTAGATGGAGTGTCTTCAACATGTTGCAGAGTCTCGTCTATCATTTCGGTAATTCCCGCTGTTCGATTCCGATTTGTGTGGCATATATCTACAGCTACATGCACATCGAAACTCCGCAATCCACCGTACGGCGTGTGGCAGAGGGTACCCTGTACCAGCACCAGATATTTCTTTTCCTGTTCCATTCTCAATAGAACGAAGGAAAAACGACTGTCTTTAAGCCCCTGTATGAGCCCTAGTTTCTCGTAACTCATTTTCGCGGTCCTTACGCACAATGTATGTTGGAGGCAACAGAATCGTTCTGCAGTCAGCTTCTGAATGATGTTCCTCAAAAAGAACGTCGCCTTCCCTCTAGTGAGTCTCATCTGAGCTCGCGTATACCATCTCCATAACATTCGCTTGTTGTTCAAGCCTCTCAGTAACAAACCTTGCTTCGATGTCTTTCTTTAATGAGATCCTGTACGGATTCCAAACACTTGAGCAATACTCAAGAATAGCTCCTATATGCGGTCTCCTTTACAGGTGAACTACTCTTTCCTAACATTCCCCCAATAAACTGAAGTCGACCATTCGCCTTCCCTACTACATCTGAGAACTCACATGCTCGTTCAACCTGATATCGCTTTGCAACATTACGCCCAGATATTTAAACAAATTGACAATGTCAAGCAGGACACTAATAATACTGCAACCGAACATTACAGGTTTGATCTTTTTACTCATCAGCATTAACATACATTTTACCACATTTAGGGCTACCTGCCATTCATCACATGAACTATAAATTTTGTCTACGTCATCTTGTATCCTCCTACAGTCACTCAAGTTCGACATCTTACCGTACGTCACAGCATCATCAGCAAACAACCGCAGATTCCTGACCATCCTGTCCGACAAATCATTTATATACGTAGAAAAAAATAGCGGTCCTATTATACTCGTATTTCCCTGGGACACTCCGCACGGTACACTTGTCTCTAATGAACACTCGTCGTCGAGACTTGAGAAATCTTCGAGCCACTCACATATATGTGACCTATTCCACGTGCTCGTACCTTCTTTAACATCTTGAAATGGGACACCGTGTCAAAAGATTTCCGGAAATCTAGAAATACCGAATCTGCCTGTTGCCCTTCATCTGTAGTTTGTAGTGTATCATGTGAGAAGAGGGAGAGCTGAGTTTCGCACGAACGATGCTTTGTAAAATCATGCTGATTCGTGGATTTAAGCTTCTAGGTCTAAAGAAAATTTATTATATTTGAACTGAGAATATGTTGAAGGATTCTGCAGTAAAACGATGTTAGGTATATAGGTCTGTAATTATGTGCGTCTGTTCTTTTGTCCTTCTTACGTATTGGAGTCACTTTCGCTATTTTTACAGTCGCTTGGGACTTCATGCTGGGCGAGAGATTCGCGATAGGTGCAAGCTAAGTAAGGGGCCAATGCCGCAGAGTGCTCTTTGAAAAACCGAATTGGGATTCCATCTGGACCTGGTGACTTATTTGTTTCCAATATCTTCAGTTGTTTTTCTACGTCAGGGATGCTTGTTACCATGTCGTCCGTACAGGAATCTGGTCGACTGTCAAATGACGGTATGTTCGTACGATTCTCCTGCGTGAACGGTTTCTTGAATGCGAAATTTAAAACCTCGGCTTTCGTTTTGGTAACTGCCACACCAGACTGGTTAATAAGTGACTTAGCGATTTTAGATAGGACCAGAATTTTCTCGGATTCTCTGCCTGATCTTTTGCTAAGATAATACGATGGTAGTAGCTGTATGCTTCGTACACAGATTTTTTCACAGTCACACGAATCTCTGCTAACCTTTGCTTGTCGTCATTTGCGCGTTCTCTTTTGAATCGAGGCTGCAATAGTCGCTGTTTCCTTGGCATTTTCTGAATCTCGTTATTAAAACATCGTGGGTGCTTTCCGTTCTTAATACACCTACTAGTCACATAATTCTCCAGTCCACGATTTACAGCTAGCTTTAAGTTTACCCATAATTTCTTTACGTACATCTAACTGGAACTAAGTATGTGATGTCAATTCACTGTCTAAGTGAGATGCTAAGAACTGCCTACCTGCTGTTAGTGGCAGAAACGCTCTCCTAGCCTTCTTGACTGATTTATTAACTTCAGTACCAATATTTGCTATAATGACATAATGCTCATCAATCCCCGTTTCTCTAGCGACGTTGTCGATTAAATACGGCCTGTTTGTAGCTACAAGGTCTATGATATTTCCATAGCTTGTGGCTTGCCGTACTAGTTTCTTAAGACAGTTTTCGATGTACATCACGTACATGTATATGAAGACTTGTTCAAACGTACTTCTTATGACTGACTGTCTATAACCTCTGCAATGAAACCATAGACATCCAAATCTGTACTCGGTAGGTTAAAGTTGTCTTCAACTAGCAATGCATGATCTGGGTATTTACGCGCTACTGACAATAGGCATTCTTTCAATGACTCTCGAAATGTCACAGCAGAATTCGGTGGCCTGTAAAAACATCCAACAATTAACTTGGTTTCACCTAGACCTGTTATACGCGACCAGACAACTTCAATATCACACTCAACTTTGACTTCAATAGACAATATTTTTGCCAACTGCAAGAAACACACCCCCTCCTATGACCTCCAGACTGTCTTTCCGATATACGTTCCACGACTCGCTAAATATCTCAGAGCTTTCCGTTTTGGGTTTCAGCTAGCTCTCGGTCCCAAAAATTATTTGAGAGCAAGAACTTTCCGGGAGAGTAATGAATTCGGGAACTTTTTTAAGAATACTTCGACGATTTACTAATAAAATTTTGACAGTCGAAGTGTTTTTACTCTGAACACCGTCTGACTTATTTTGCTGCGTATCGACTGGCGAGTGTTTGTCACAGTACCTCAAACACTGATGAACATGCACGGGAAGTGTCTGTTTCACTTAGCAGGAGATGCAGACGTCCGAATGTTTGGTGTTGTGGAACCCGTCGGTTGGGAAAACGCTGTCGATACTCTCTCACTGGAGCTCTTCCATTTCCATTCACAGACCCGTATACCAGTTGGACGTCAGTCATTTCAGCGTATGTAAACCGCTCCATTTTCACTGTTGTCACAAGGCGGTAACGATCCCGACTGGACAAGTGTTTTTACAAGGAAGCCACAGTTGTTGTCACAAGCAGTCATTCTTACGAATGAATCTGTGTGTTTTCAAGCAGACCTCAGAGCCAGTCATCCGTACACAGAGCAGCTTTGACTGTCAGCACACGTTCCCAATCAGTGATACCGACACAACACCTTACGTCAGCACCATGAACAAAATATTCCCTAACACTATAATTTAACTACAGAGACTTGTTGTTCCTTACCGAAATATACACAAATAAAAAAAGGATTTGCAGCACCCCGGTCCCCAGAACTCATGAAGATAGACGTTGTCTGTGGATGTTGCATCACAGACACAGTCCCTTTGACTGTTCAGAGATCACACTAAACCTGCCAAAAGATGTAAACAACCATGCATGAGCAGCGCCCAAATCGAAGACGACAGAGTGCGTCGACGGCCGTGGCAAACAGCAACGCAGAGGTCGACGGAGTTCCGCTATTCCACCAGCGAGGGCGCTGCCTGCGGGCAGTGTGGTTCATCTATCAAGTTTTCGACGCATGCACAGAATAGTTACAGTACGCTATATATTGCGGAACGGAGGACGTTTTCGCTGGCTGAAGAGCAGCGTAGAATGCTGCTGACAGCCTGCCTGTTGTACAGGTTTAAAATAACAATAAAGAAAAAAAAAGACGTTTTCGCCAGTCTGCGACGGCTCACCTGAAGATGACTGGCAGGTGCCCAGTTGAAATATCGTGCGAAGTATTGAACGACGACCGGCTGCAAGCGCGAAATTTGTTTGAACAGTCAATTCGCCGGGAAAATTTTAAAATTCACGACTTTGAACTTTTCGCTTCGGACGAGAGGGGGCGTTGTGCTACTCCATGGATTGCCGTTTGTTTCCAGTTCGAAGTGAAGAACCCATGCTCCGTGGCCTGCGACAATTTTCCACAAAAAATTGTCACGATCAGCCTCGTTAGGCGCGAGAAATGCCACACAGGTGGTCTTCTGTTAGGTGGCGAGGAATGCAGCGGGAGTCAGCGGGGTGGCGCAGTTGTTACCACAATGGAACCGCATTCGGGAGGACGACGATTCAATCCCCCGTCCGGCCATCCTGATTAGGGTATTCCGTGATTTCCCTAAATCGCTTCAGCCAAATTCCGGGAAGGTTCCTTCGAAAGGGCAAGACCGACTTCCTTTCCCATCCTCCCCTATCCGATGAGACCGATGACCTCGCAGTTTGATCTCTTACCCAAAATCAATACAACCCAAAACAGCGGGCGCACACCTGCGACTATCCCAACTGGTGGACGAGTATGTCAGCAACACCAAAGATTTCCAGTTAGGCAGCGAGGTGTTGACTGCGACCCGGCGACCACCTGGAATGAGAGTGTCCGCACGTTCTAACATTGTAGCTGTCACAGCTGTGTGCTGCCGGCGGCCGGCGATGATTACAGACACCTTGCCCAACGACTCGACATTCTTTTGTTCACTGCCAGGTCTCCGTAGACATTCTGCAAGCGGCTATGAATATTCCGCCAAAAGAAAGACCATGGCAGTTCTCTGTTTGGAACGCACCTCCGTTACGAACACACTTTGAAAGCTACATGTAGCGCCGCTACCTGTCGGAACTTCATGAAACTATAGGGGCTGAAGTGGGAATATTCCACGATATCCCACAACAAATTCCGCATTTTTTCAACTGAAATTGTCCGAGAAAAAAAAGGTTTTGCCTTACTTATGCAACAATCCTCGTTCGTTAGAGCCATTATCGTTGACGGAGATCTGCAACCTCGTGTACCGCAAATCAACTACAGATTAATGTATTCCTCCTGTTAAATAATATCGACTACTGGCCATTAAAATTGCTACACCACGAAGATCACCCGCCACAGACGCGAAATTTAACTGACAGGAAGAAGATGCTGTGATATGCAAATGATTAGCTTTTCAGAGCATTCACACAAGGTTGGCGCCGATGGAAACACCTATAACGTGCTGACATGAGGAAAGTTTCCAATCGATTTCTCATACACAAACAGCAGTTGACCGGCGTTGTCTGGTGAAACGTTGTTGTGATGCCTCGTGTAAGGAGGAGAAATGTGTACCATCACGTTTTCGACTTTGATAAAGGTCGGATTGCAGCCTATCGCGATTGCGGTTTATCGTATCGCGACATTGCTGCTCGCGTTGGTCGAGGTCCAATGACTGTTAGCAGAATATGGAATCGGTTGGTTCAGGAGAGTAATACGGAACGCAATGCCGGATCGCAACGGCCTCATATCACCAGCAGTCGAGATGACAGGCATCTTATCCACATGGCTGTAACGCATCGTGCAGCCACGTCTCGATCCCTGAGTCAACAGATGGGGACGTTTGCAATACAACAACCATCTGTACGAACAGTTCGACGACGTTTGCGGAAGCATGGACTATCAGCTCGGAGACCATGGTTACGGTTAACCTTGACGCTACATCACAGACAGGAGCCCCTGCGATGGTGTACTCAAAGACGAACCTGGGTGCACGAATGGCAAAACGTCATTTTTTCGATTGAATCCAGGTTTTGTTGACAGCATCATTATGGTCGCATCCGTGTTTGGCGACATCGCGGTGAACGCACATTGGAAGCGTGTATTCGTCATCGCCATACTGGCGTATCACCCCTCCTTATGGTATGGGATGCCATTGGTTATACGTCTCAGTCACTTCTTGTTCGCATTGACGGCACTTCGAACAGTGGACGTTACATTTCAGATGTATTACGACCCGTGGCTCTACCCTTCATTCGATCCCTGCTGCGAAACCCTGCATTTCTGCAGGATAATGCACGACCGCATGTTGCAGGTACTGTAAGGGTCTTCCTGGATACAGAAAATGTTTGACTGCTGCCCTGGCCTGCATATGCTCCCGATCTCTCACCAACTGAAAACGTCTGGTCAATGGTGGCTGAGCAATTGGCTCGTCACAATACGCCAGTCACTACTCTTGATGAACTGTGGTATCGTGTTGAAGCTGAATGGGCAGCTGTACCTGTACACGCTATCCAAGCTCTGTTTGACTCAATGCCCATGTGTATCAAGACCGTTATTACGGCCAGAGGTGGTCGTTGTGGCTACTGATTCCTCAGGATCTATGCACCCAAATTGCGTGAAAATATAATCACATGTCAGTTCTAGTATAATATATTTGTCCAATAAATACCCGTTTATCATCTGCATTTCTTCTTGGTGTAGCAATTTTAATGACCAGTAGTGTACTGTACTCTTCTGACAATGCCTCTGCACTAAAAACAATGTGACGGATCCTGTTAGCTATGAAGGCTTCAATGCCCTATTACACCTATTCCGATGTCGCGTATTCCGTTTTCTAAATGAAGGTGTAGCACAATAACACAGACTCACTGGAAGTCAAGATACCCTAAATTAACCTTACCACTATTATCTACAACATAAAACATCGACGATCTTGCGATCGAACAGACGATCATTGCCGGCCACTAAACTGTTTTAACGGTCGAAGACAAGCAATGTCTCGGAGAAGGGGCAGTTCTTCCACTTATTCATGATGGAATCCAAAGGGTATACCATCAAGTCGTGTACGTTTCCTCTGTTAAGTTTATTTAGTAATTTTTCAATTAAATTTTCTATTCCTGGCTCACTTGATTTTACATCTGTCCAATCAACGACCGAAGCTAGGAGCCGCGTGTTGGTCTTATATACAGGGTGTTAAAAAAGGGGCGGCCAAACTTTCAGGAAATATTCCTCACACACAAACAAAGAAAAGATGTTATGTGGACATGTGTCCGGAAACGCTTAATTTCCATGTTAGAGCTCATTTTAGTTTCGTCAGTATGTACTGTACTTCCTCGATTCATCGCCAGTTGGCCCAATTGAAGGAAGGTAATGTTGACTTCGGTGCTTGTGTTGACATGCGACTCATTGTTCTACAGTACTAGCATAAAGCACATCAGTACGTAGCATCAACAGGTTAGTGTTCATCACGAACGTGGTTTTGCAGTCAGTGCAATGTTTACAAATGCGGAGTTGGCAGATGCCCATTTGATGTATGGATTAGCACGGGGCAATAGCCGTGGCGCGGTACGTTTGTATCGAGACAGATTTCCAGAACGAAGGTGTCCCGACAGGAAGACGTTCGAAGCAATTGATCGGCGTCTTAGGGAGCACGGAACCCTTCAGCCTATGACTCGCGACTGGGGAAGACCTAGAACGATGAGGACACCTGCAATGGACGGGGCAATTCTTCGTGCAGTTGAAGATAACCCTAATGTCAGCGTCAGAGAAGTTGCTGCTGTACAAGGTAACGTTGACCACGTCACTGTATGGAGAGTGCTACGGGAGAACCAGTTGTTTCCGTACCATGTACAGCGTCTGCAGGCACTATCAGCAGCTGATTGGCCTCCACGGGTACACTTCTGCGAATGGTTCATCCAACAATGTGTCAATCCTCATTTCAGTGCAAATGTTCTCTTTACGGATGAGGCTTCAATCCAATGTGATCAAATTGTAAATTTTCACAATCAACATGTGTGTGCTGACGAGAATTCGCACGCAATTGTGCAGTCACGTCATCAACACAGATTTTCTGTGAACGTTTGGGCAGGCATTGTTGGTGATGTCTTGATTGGGCCCCATGTTCTTCCACCTACGCTCAATGGAGCACGTTATTATGATTTCATACGGGATACTCTACCTGTGCTGCTAGAACATGTGCCTTTACAAGTACGACAGAACATGTGGTTCATGCACGATGGAGCTCCTGCACATTTGAGTCGAAGTGTTCGTACGCTTCTCAACAACAGATTCGGTGACCGATGGATTGGTAGAGGCGGACCAATTCCATGGCCTCCACGCTCTTCTGACCTCAACCCTCTTGACTTTCATTTATGGGGGCATTTGAAAGCTCTTGTCTACGCAACCCCGGTACCAAATGTAGAGACTCTTCGTGCTCGTATTGTGGACGGCTGTGATACAATACGCCATTCTCCAGGGCTGCATCAACGCATCAGGGATTCCATGCGACGGAGGGTGGATGCATGTATCCTCGTTAACGGAGGACATTTCCTGTAACAAAGTGTTTGAAGTCACGCTGGTACGTTCTGTTGCTGTGTGTTTCTATTCCATGATTAATGTGATTGAAGAGACGTAATAAAATGAGCTCTAACATGGAAAGTAAGCGTTTACGGACACATGTCCACATAACATATTTTCTTTGTTTGTGTGTGAGGAATGTTTCCTGAAAGTTTGGCCGTACCCTTTTGTAACACCCTGTATAGCAAATTCATAATGTACGACTTATTAGTTAAGCCTTAATTTATCACATCTGTTACGATGCCATTATAATGAATGAACACCTGAACAGACGACTACCATCAATTAGCTAGGTTTAGGTGTGATTCAAACTCCATAGTTTTATTTATTTATTTTTACAACTCGACAGGTACTTTCTTGTTTTCAGTTTCATAGAACGTTTCCTGACTAGCTGTCCTTACGTTTGCTTTGACTTTGTTCAGCATTTAGATGTCGCAAGGATTTGCTGAAATAATGGTTCAAATGACTCTGAGCACTATGGGACTTAACATCTGAGATCCTCAGTCCCCTACAACTTAGAACTACTTAAACCTAACTAACGTAAGGACATCACACACATCCATGCCCCAGGAGGTAGCGCGGTTCTGGACTGAAGCGCCTAGAACTGCTCGGTCACAACGTCCGGTCAAGGATTTGCCTTAGTTTCTATCTGTAATGCAACCCTCGTACAAGTGGCCATCATACCTGTTAATCACGGGTTTCGATGAGTCTCAGATATGTTGCAGAGGACTTGTCCCTAGTATCTGTCTCGCAGATTTTCATGGGACAGACCCTAGTTTCGGAGAAAATCGATGTTAAAGATTTTTCATACCTCCCACAGCCGGCCGGGGTGGCCGAGCGGTTCTAGGCTCTACAGCCTGGAACAGCGCGACCGCTACGGTCGCAGGTTCGAATCCTGCATCGGGCATAAATGTGTGTGATGTCGTTAGGTTAGTTAGGTTTAAGTAGTTCTAAGTTCTAGGAGGCTGATGACCTCAGAAGTTACGTACCATAGTGCTCAGAGCCATGTGAACCATTTTTTACCTCCCACATCCATAACGTTAGTGACGTTCGACCAAGAGAGCATTGAGCAACGTATACGGTTTACAGCTACCATGCCGGACGTACGTGTTCAGATCCTGCCCATCCCAATTTCATCGTATATAATATCATTAAATTGTATGTGTCATGCAAAGTTATTCAAAAATAGTCATTTCTGCCGTACTAATTTCATTAATAAATCAAGCATTACAGTACAGTTTCTTCAAATGTTTATTCCCTCTGTAGTTCGTTGTTCAAATATTTGGTCAGCTCCAAAGGGTTAGCAACGATGGACGAAGCATTAGCCGGTGCAGAAGAATTCCAGGTAAAGACCTCGGTTGTGTAATTAATACTGATCAACCGGCTGCCAGTACCAATTGTCGTACAACAGATTCCTTACGCACCAAGGAGCGAAAACAGTCCCTGTGTAGGAAAAAAAGAATCGAAAAAGATTAGACATTCCTTCACAGCGAAGTATACCAAAACGGCATTAGGAACGATAATTTCTTATGTTTTCTCATGTATGCAAGAACCATTCAGGAAATTTGGTGGGACTATTCAATAAAGAGTTGATAAATTAACTAATAATTTTTTAAAAAATGTAACTGTGACCTGCACAAAATGATAGGGGTTCACGAAATTGCTGTACGAAGCTGCGAAAACCGTCCCTGTGTAGAAGAAAGAGTTGACCAAGATTAGCCATCCCATCGCAGCAGAGTAAGCTATGACGGCGTTAGGAAAGATAATCTCTTGTGTTTTTTTATGCGTGCAGATACCATTCGGAAAATTTGGTGGGATTGTTCAAAAAAGAGTTGGCAAACTAACTCACAAATTTAAAAAGAATATAATTGTGTCGTGCACGAAGTCAAGGAGGTTGACGAAAATTATGCACGAAGATTTCTTAAAAAATCTGCCATTCTTCCGTCCGTGTGCGGTGGGGTGGGTTAGTCTCTCGTTATCCTTCAAAAAATTGTACATCTACCTGGATAGGCTTCACATCGTTTGCCCCTTCACTCTGCAATGGTAGATACTGGTTTAGCCGACAAATGCAGCATTGACGAAAATTCGATGAAATATCTACCACGCAAAGGCCACGTAACTCCATTCCATCGGTAATAGCTGGAAGTTAGATTATCGAGCGTTCGGGATTCTTGCATGAGTCGTTTGAAAAAATGTCAGACACTTCCTCTTAGTTGGTTTATTGTTTTTAAAACAAGGAAAATGGCCATCAAGTCCGTATTTAACACCCCGACATCAATCATGTAAGGTAACTGACGGTCTCTGTTACAAATGTCAAACATTTCCTTTTAGTTGGTTTATTGTCTTTAAAACAAGGAAAATGGCTATCAAGTCCGTATTTCATACCTCGACATCAATCACGTAAGGTAACTAACGGTCTCTGTTACAAGTTCACACAGAAGAGCAGCCAGAAGATATTTAGTCCGACCTGATATTTTAAACATCTTAACAGTCGCTGACACACGACTACGTGCGAGATGGCACATTCAGTAGTTTAGTAGGTTTCCTGTAAAGAAGTGCTCGTCATAATGTCTCGTTATCTGCGTGAAACATGCCACGTGGAGTTTATGAACGACATAAAATGATCATACATGAATATCACCTTAAATAAACCACTCACAAGGCTCTAAATTTCAAAAATACTCAAAACTGTAGTGGTTTTTTGCCAATGACAAGAGGACCGATCAAACGCGAAAATTTCTTCATTTTGGTACAAATTTGATCAGCGCGATTTAACATAGGTGTTTACCAGAAGGTGGCTTTCGGGCGACTATATCGACTCATACATATGAGGCACAGAGCCCTATTCAAGTTTCGAATATTCTATGTATCCCGTCAGTTGCAGTCGCGCTTCCTGTTGGGGTCTTTTTTCTTGATTTTCTACCTCGCAGTCAATTACTTCGACGTCTTCAATTTTGCTACAGGAAGTGCCGTGGTTCGGCCTCGGTACTCTCCAAATGTGCGCCGTGGAATCTGCCATCCGCCACAACTCGGAGTACCACGTGTACGTGCTCCACACGTGTGCGCCTCCTGCAGAAGGCTTCACCGTCCCCGAGGGTGCCAAGGCGATATACGCTCCAACAGATTTTTTCTTCAAGGACACTGATCTTGATCCGTCCATCTTAACACTGTACCGCTTCTTTGGTACAGAGTATTCCGTACAGCACGCGAAGGAGGTCCTGAGTCTTGTGACACTCTGGAAGTACGGTGGCATCTATCTTACCTTGGACTACATCATTCAAAGGTGAGCGACTGATGCTTTTATCTCTTCGTAATTTACGTTTTTCGTATTTACTTCAAGTATTCAGTTCTCCCTTTGCTGTTAGTCTTGGTATATTGTAAGTAGGCTGTTTAGGTTTTTATGTTGGTAACGCCACGTAGCGCTCTATATGAAAATCACTGACTGTGCTGTGTGAAGGCTGTGGTTGGTTTGCATTGTTGGAGTATATGCTATTGTAGTGTTGGGCAGTTGGCTGTTAACAGCGTGTAGCATTGCGCAGTTGGAGGTGAGCCGCCAGCAGGGGTGGATGTGGGGAGAGAGATGGCAGAATTTTGAGAGCAGACGATCTGGACGTGTGTCCATCAGAGAAAGTAAATTTGTGAGACTGGATGTCATGAACTGCTATATATATTATGACTTTTGAACACTATTGACGTAAATATATTGTTTGTTCTCTATCAAAATCTTTCATTTGCTAACTATGCCTATCAGTAGTTTGTGCCTTCAGTAGTTTATTTAGCTGGCAGTGGTGGCGCTCGGTGTATTGCAGTAGTTCGAGTAACGAAGATTTTCGTGAGGTAAGTGACTTGTGAAAGGTATAGGTTAATGTTAGTCAGGGCCATTCTTTTGTAGGGATTATTGAAAGTCAGACTGCGTTGCGCTAAAAATATTGTGTGTCAGTTTAGTGTTGATCAGAATAGGTAAAGAGCGAAATGTCTGAGTACGTTCAGTTCTGCTCAGCTGTTTGAAAATCAAATAATGTAAGAGGTTTATCAGCACAGTCATTCATAAATTTTTCTAAGGGGACGTTTCAATATGCTGCTTTTGCAGGCCTATTGTGAAATATTTTCACTAAATTTGTTACTATATTAAGCAATCAAATATTCAGTTCTCCTTTGTGTTGTTAATCTTGTTATGTTCTGCTTTTACAGGTCTATTATGAAATACTTTCACAATATTACGCAATCAGACCCACTTACCACTAGTACCGCCACCGTTTACTCATCAGCAAACACAGTATCGTCACATGAATTCCACTATCAGAGAGATACTGTAATGATTTTTCTCTTGTAGCTTTCTATTCGTTCGTTTCCGAACAAGGGACCCTTACCTCAAGTTCATACATTTGTCCGTCGCCTTCATCCTTGGAAGTGTGTAACAGCATGACGGTATCATCCTGTATGTACAAACATTTACAGGCGCTGGCGCCTGTAGCTTTGACACTATGTAGCGTCGTTGGAGGACGTTTCCGGACATGGGTTCCTATCAGTGATCTCTATACATTCTGGATGTGGAAGTCTGGTCTCTGTGTATAGGACTGGAGCAGACACGTGTGCTTTGCATCGTCCGCCATGTTGTAGTTTGGCAAACAAATTTCCATCGGTCTGTGCGTGACAAAGGATTGCAGACTGATTTATTATTTTGAAATTTATGTTGATATGTGATGTAATAGGCTGATGTGGGAGCGTAATCGAAAAGTATTTTCTTTTCTTTTTCTCGTGACATATCCTACCAGCTATGTTGTAATTTGGCAAGAAACGAAGTATGAGTATCTATGAATGGCACAATCAGACAGCTGAAGTTCATCATCCAGGTTGTGTAGAGATCACTGGTTCCTATGTAAAACTTGATCTATCAAGTACCCTCTAGAAGCGTGTAAGATGAATTGTGAAACAACCTGTATAACTGAGTATATTTCTGCGGAGAATTTCTGTACGGAACGCAACTTATAATCAGAAGATTATGTCTCAGTACCAGTTGAAACAAAAGCTGTAGCAGTCTTCATCGCAAAGAAACATTGTAGTGGAAGCAGATGGCCAAACACGGAAGCAAATAAATGTAAACCAAGTTGTCATTAAAGGATATCCTTTATCACTTGAATTACTTAACTACACTCCTGGAAATTGAAATAAGAACACCGTGAATTCATTGTCCCAGGAAGGGGAAACTTTATTGACACATTCCTGGGGTCAGATACATCACATGATCACACTGACAGAACCACAGGCACATAGACACAGGCAACAGAGCATGCACAATGTCGGCACTAGTACAGTGTATATCCACCTTTTGCAGCAATGCAGGCTGCTATTCTCCCATGGAGACGATCGTAGAGATGCTGGATGTAGTCCTGTGGAACGGCTTGCCATGCCATTTCCACCTGGCGCCTCAGTTGGACCAGCGTTCGTGCTGGACGTGCAGACCGCGTGAGACGACGCTTCATCCAGTCCCAAACATGCTCAATGGGGGACAGATCCGGAGACCTTGCTGGCCAGGGTAGTTGACTTACACCTTCTAGAGCACGTTGGGTGGCACGGGATACATGCGGACGTGCATTGTCCTGTTGGAACAGCAAGTTCCCTTGCCGGTCTAGGAATGGTAGAACGATGGGTTCAATGGCGGTTTGGATGTACCGTGCACTATTCAGTGTCCCCTCGACGATCACCAGTGGTGTACGGCCAGTGTAGGAGATCGCTCCCCACACCATGATGCCGGGTGTTGGCCCTGTGTGCCTCGGTCGTATGCAGTCCTGATTGTGGCGCTCACCTGCACGGCGCCAAACACGCATACGACCATCATTGGCACCAAGGCAGAAGCGACTCTCATCGCTGAAGACGACACGTCTCCATTCGTCCCTCCATTCACGCCTGTCGCGACACCACTGGAGGCGGGCTGCACGATGTTGGGGCGTGAGCGGAAGACGGCCTAACGGTGTGCGGGACCGTAGCCCAGCTTCATGGAGACGGTTGCGAATGGTCCTCGCCGATATCCCAGGAGCAACAGTGTCCCTAATTTGCTGGGAAGTGGCGGTGCGGTCCCCTACGGCACTGCGTAGGATCCTACGGTCTTGGCGTGCATCCGGGCGTCGCTGCGGTCCGGTCCCAGGTCGACGGGCACGTGCACCTTCCGCCGACCACTGGCGACAACATCGATGTACTGTGGAGACCTCACGCCCCACGTGTTGAGCAATTCGGCGGTACGTCCACCCGGCCTCCCGCATGCCCACTATACGCCCTCGCTCAAAGTCCGTCAACTGCACATACGGTTCACGTCCACGCTGTCGCGGCATGCTACCAGTGTTAAAGACTGCGATGGAGCTCCGTATGCCACGGCAAACTGGCTGACACTGACGGCGGCGGTGCACAAATGCTGCGCAGCTAGCGCCATTCGACGGCCAACACCGCGGTTCCTGGTGTTTCCGCTGTGCCGTGCGTGTGATCATTGCTTGTACAGCCCTCTCGCAGTGTCCGGAGCAAGTATGGTGGGTCCGACACACCGGTGTCAATGTGTTCTTTTTTCCATTTCCAGGAGTGTATTATGCAGATGACACTGTTCATAAGTGAAAAAAAAGCTTGGCTCTGGTGTATAATAAAGAGCTATCAAAGATGCTCTTTCTCTATGCGGATAACGAAATAATTATATCTGTCTCATAAGATGATTTACAGACCGCGAATTGCATTTAATAAAGAAAAGAAACATTCAGGGTCAATGGCTGACAAGAACAAAAATATTTAGGGGACAAATGAGTGTAACAGGTGTGGACTTTTAAAATAGAAAATGTAATGAGGTGTTGTGGTGGCCCTCAACTACGTACCCTCCGACTCAGAGTTGAAATACTAAAAATTTTGGCTGGTTTCGTTGTCTAGGGGCTGGGATACATAGTTGCCGCTGTACAGGCCAAATACTGCTGAGTCTACAGTATACAATATGAATACACCCATGAATGGAATGGTGGAAAGTTCCTATCACTCGGCAACTGCGGATGTAACGTAGAAATTTATAAATGAAAGATTGCAATTAAATAAAATCTGCAGGTACTATCTGAAAGACTTTAAATGATGAGTACGATAGTAGAAGTACTTTTGGGAATGCGGTATATTTCAGCAAAACACTTACTGGTGTCAATGATCCAGCAATTAAATAAAATATAAGTTGAATAACAGGGAAACAATAGATTCCTACGTCACGTAATTAGTTATGAGCGACAACATAGCTTGCGAGATATTCACTTCTTAACGCATACTACGTCTTCACTGAAGAAACCACGGAAATCTCACACGTTCACGAGTCGGCACTCCGAAGTATTTCTATCTCCCACGATCACGAGCAAACCGCTCCACACTCTCCAAGCCTTTCCTGCGACCGTGCTTCCGTCGCGTCCAGCACCTCCTGTGTCCTGTGCCGTACTCCCAGAACTCTTCTCTCGCTTCCAGTCTCCCCGTTCACGAGCGCTGTGATTGGCTAGAGTACTCGCGCCATATCTTCAAGACAACGCAACCCCACAAACATAATGAAATACATTCGAAATACTGGATTTACATTTCAATAACTAGAAATTAAATAAATATTCCCACAGCTGGACCATAAACACGCTCTAACACACATTATTAAATACATAAATAAATTAAATAAACATATATCAAAGGGATAGAACAGAAGGTAGGCCAGTAGCCTAATGTCTCTGTGCTTTCTAAAACACAGTAAATATTTAACCAATTTCTTCATGAATAGTATATATCAGATATAAACAAAGACATAGATGAATAAATATATTTATAAGCATGCTGCTGCCGTATTTTCGTGTAGCTGTGAACTTATGGCCTGACGCGATCGATAGTAATCGGCCACTTTGACCTCCAATAACTCATGTATTATTCAAGTTACATGCCTGTAATTTATATCAATTTAGGTTTACACTAACAGATTTCTAAAGACACGTCGATCGACAAAATCGGATGAAGCGTTTAGATTTTGAAAATTCGTTGCTAGGTGTTACTTGCATAATTTACAGTCAGATACTAAACTTTAAACTAATAAAGCTATTGAAAATCTGATTACACCATCAGAATCGCTATGCAAATAATGGTAATGCACTTGTTTCTTTTTGAAGTATTATGATTCCCCTGGCTGCTATTAATTTCTATACGTACTGTGAAATGTCTGCCATGATGGTTTCGAAAAGTCCACCATCTTCGGCACTCTCGGCATACAAGTCTCTTTCATCAACATAGCGTCGCCAAGGAATTCCCAGCCACGTGCTCGGCCTGGGCAATGCTTTGGGGTTCCCTCTCATGTCCGGCTACCGTTCGGCACCACGTGTTTGCTGCTGGGACTCTGCTTGCCGAGCGGCCCATGCGGCCATGCTAACTCCAAACTTCGAATATTTCCAGGGCGCTACAAATTTCCCGTTACCTAACACAGGTCATCGTTTTTAAATACTTTGTGTTTAGCTTGAGTTTAGATACGTCCAATGACGTTAACTAAACAAACTATTCTCCAGTTTAAGTGACACAGTTAAAAGCACCATACCTGGAGAAGACAGAGTAGCGTCAATGATAAACTTTGGAACAATTACGGTAGTTCTTACAATGCATTAAGGAGCAGATTGTCAGACACTGACAGAAAAACAAAAACAAAAAATTAACTCATACTGAAAGACTGGCCAATAACAATATAGAGAAATGTGAAGGAGGAAGACACATAAAAAATGAAAAAGACCAATTCTGAGTTCCTTGAAGAAAGAACAATCTTAATGAGACTAAAATTATTAGTGATGGTGATGATGATGCTATTGATGATGATGACGTTATTGAGGTTACGTTGCCAATTACACAATGGTAACTGTTATGTTACTGTAATTATCATGCTTATCATTTATTAGAGTGTGATGCTTATACCTTGCACCGAGCACCTTACTGAATAAATAATATACAATTTATTATAAGAAGAGATCATAATAACACATCAAAGTAATTGCCAACAAGTGCAATTCTTATTGAAGCAAAAAGTGAACAACGGTACACGTACACAAATTTTTTGAGGTGAAAGTGCGACATTATTTCCTGGTAATAAGATAGTTTTCGTGGGGTGGTACGGAAATTTTCCACGGAAATATACTCAGTCAGAAGAGGAGGTTAGGAACTCTTAAGAAGCCCATGATGATATTATAAGTTTCTGCATTTTATAGCTGATAGTGTTTACACTAGTGGGAAATTGGTTTATTTAAACATTAGGAGTTTCTTTTTATCATTCTTGTTATTTCATTTCCTACAACGTGTTTTAACGGTGTCCTGAAACTGAAAAGTACAAATTTCTGACATATGAAGTGAATGTGGATGCACAGTAACTCGCGTTAGGTATTTTTCAGCTAGAAAATCTGTTAAAATAAACAGGACTGGTTTACTTACGTTAGATGAAAAATTAAAAAATAAAACAACACAGTTTTAAAATTTATATTTTCTTTTACCAACGAAGTTGTACATTTATTTTTATGATACGACTAGTTTCGAATTTATTCAGATCTAACAATAAAATATAGTAAATAACCAAGAATCCGTTATCCACTACTCTACGTTGTTGTTGTGGTCTTCAGTCCTGAGACTGGTTTGATGCAGCTCTCCATGCTACTCTATCCTGTGCAAGCTTCAGCTACTGCAGCCTACATACTTCTGAATCTGCTCAGTGTATTCATCTCTTGGTCTTCCTCTACCACACTGGACTCGCATTCGGTAGGACGACGGTTCAATCCCGCGTCCGGCCATCCTGATTTAGGTTTTCCGTGATTTCCCTAAATCACTCCAGGCAGATGCCGGGATGGTTCCTTTGAAAGGGCACGGCCGACTTCCTTCCCCGTCCTTCCCTAATCCAATGAGACCGATGACCTAGCTGTTTGGTATCTTCCCACAAACAACCCAACCAAACCCTCCCTTTACAATTTTTACCCTCCAAGCTGCCCTCCAATACTAAATAGCTGATCTCTTGATGCCTCAGAACATGTCCTACCAACCGATCCCTTCTTCTAGTCAAGTTGTGCCACAAACTCCTTTTCTCCCCAGCTCTATTCAGTATCTCCTCATTAGTTATCTGATCTACCCATCTAATCTTCAGCATTCTTCTGTAGCACCACATTTCGAAAGCTTCTATTCTCTTCTTCTCCAAACTATTTATCATCCACGTTTCACTTCCATACATGGCTACACCCCATACAAATACTTTCAGAAACGACTTCCTGACACTTATATCTATACTCGATGTTAACAAATTTCTCTTCTTCAGAAACACTTTCCTTGCCATTGCCAGTCTACATTTTATATCCTCTCTACTTCGACCATCATCAGTTATTTTGCTCCCCAAACAGCAAAACTCATTAACTACTTAAAGTGTCTCATTTCCTAATCTAATTCCCTCAGCATCACCCGACTTAATTCGACTACATTCCATTATCCTCTACTCCATTACTCTACAACTGGTGAAAATGTATTACAGCTAACTATTGCATTTACTTATGTACCTATGTAAGCTATATGGAAATGTACATCTGAATACTGTGGCTTGTACCTGCTTGTTGTGATATAAATACACTCTAAGAAAGAAAAGATACATCACGAAGAAATTATCCGAATGGGACAAAAATAGACAGATATAATTTACAATAGTAGCAAAGAAATGATTACAATTTCGGAAAACCTGAATGATCAGTTCAAGAGAAGAGAGAAGAGAAAAGACTTCACAAAATGAGTGAGTGAGTAATGGCACAAACAATTTTCGGTGTGGAAAGTTTTCAAAACACGATATCTCGTAAATGACTCTCACTAGAATCCGCAACGAACACCACTGACGTTCTAATTTATTCTACTTTTAGTCTGTTAATGACAATAGGCATCATCCCATTAAAAATTGTATGTTTCCAAAAAAATATACTTTCGAAGTATAATTACAATGTTAATTGGCTAACAGTGGGAGCCTCTGACTACCCATAGGTTATGTGAAAACCGCACATCAACAGCAGTTTCCATTTCCACAGTATTTGCGGTGCGTGTCTTACGTGATGCACCCCGTATATACATGGTGTAGAGACTAGTGCTTGGTGTTTGGATAACTGTTGATGGTGATTGCTGCAGGCCGCTTTGGGGGTTGGGAGAGGACTGGATCGCGGCAGCGGGCCCGAAAGAGGTGTCGCTGCGTGCCATGTCCCTGTCTGCGACGCCGCTGTCCCCCGGGCAGCAGGTGTCCATCGAGATAGTGCGGCGTCTGCACGTCGACGGCGGCGCTCCAGACGGCGCCGTCGCACTGGTCACCAGCGTGCTCAGCGAACGCTGCGCCTTCGATCAGGTGAGTCACACTCGCAAGCGTTCAAAGTGGGCAATTAGACGAGAAAATATCAAATTCATTTTCTTTAGACTTTCTTTCCATCTTGTTACGAACGTCAACACATTTACTTGACAGCTATGGCGGATCGTATTATGGCACATGCACCACGACATGCTAAACAAGCTGTACTTTTATAACTTCATGGTGTTTTAACCACACTTTTTTTCTCTCCAAAATAACGTCTCCAGATGGCCATCGTGTCGGTAGTGGGTCAATGTCCGCTCCGTTCCTATTACGTACTTGCGCTGGAAAACGGAATCCACTAACGTTCGCGTTAGGTTATCGAGTGCATGTAATGACATCAGTTTCGCCGTGAGTGACTCTAATCCGTGCGGACCATTTTTTTCCAGTCTTCTGACTTGTTTGATGCGGCCCGCCACAAATTCCTCTCCTGTGCTAACCTGTTCATCTCAGAGTAGCATTTGCAACCTACGTCCTCAATTACACTACTGGCTATTAAAATTGCTACACCAAGAGGAAATGCAGATGATTAACGGGTATTCATTGGACAAATATATTATACTATAACTGACATGTGATTACATTTTCACGCAATTTGGGTGCATATATCCGGACAAATCGGTACCCAGAACAAACACCTCTGGCCGTAATAACGGCCTTGAGACGCCTGGGTGTTGAGTCAAACAGAGCTTGGATGGCGTGTACAGGTACAGCTGCCCATGCAGATTCAACACGATACCACAGTTCACCAAGAGTAGTGACTGGCGTATTGTGACGAGCCAGTTGATCGATCACCATTGACCAGACGTTTTCAGTTGGTGAGGGATCTGGAGAATGTGCTGGCCAGGGCAGCAGTCGAACATTTTCTGTATCCAGAAAGGCCCGTACAGGACGTGCAAAATGCGGTCGTGCATTATCCTGCTGAAATGTAGGGTTTCGCAGCAGGGATCGAATGAAGGGTAGAGCCACGAGTCGTAACACATTTTAAATGTAACGTCCACTGTTCGAAGTGCCGTCAATGCGAACAAGAGGTGACCGAGACGTGTACCATACCATCACGCTGTGTGATACGCCAGTATGGCGATGACGAATACACGCTTCCAATGTGCGTTCACCGCGATGTCGCCATACACGGATGCGACCATCATGATGCTGTAAACAGAACCTGGATTCATCCGAAAAAATGACATTTTGTCATTAGTGCACCCGTGGTCGAACTTGAGTACACCATCGCAGGCGCTCCTGTCTGTGCTGCAGCGTCAAGGGTAACCGCAGCCATGGTCTCCGGGCTGATAGTCTATGCTGCTGAAAACGTCGTCGAACTGTTCGTGCAGATGGTTGTTGTCTTGCAAACGTCCCCATCTGTTGACTCAGGGATCGAGACGTGGCTGCACGATCCGTTACAGCCATGCGGATAAGATGCCTGTCATCTCGACTGCTAGTGATACGAGGCTGTAGGGATCCAGCACGGCGTTTCGTATTACCCTCCTGAAGCCACCGATTCCATATTCTGCTAACAGTCATTGGATCTCGACCAACGCGAGCAGCAATGTCGCGATACGATAAACCGCAATCGCGATAGGCTACAATCCGACCTTTATCAAAGTCGGAAACGTGATGGTACGCATTTCTCCTCCTTACACGAGGCATCACAACAACGTTTCACCAGGCAACGCCGGTCAACTGCTGTTTGTGTATGAGAAATCGGTAGGAAACTCTCCTCATGTCAGCACGTTGTGGGTATCGCCACCGGCGCCAACCTTGTGTGAATGCTCTGAAAAGCTAATCATTTGCGTATCACAGCACCTTCTTTCTGTCGGTTAAATTTCACGTCTGTAGCACTTCATCTTCGTGGTGCAGCAATTTTAATGGCCAGTAGTGTATTTCCTGGATGTATTCCAATCTCTGTCTTCCTCTACAGTTTTTGCCCTCTACAGCTCCCTGTGGTACCATGAAAGTCAGTCCCTGATGTCTTAACAGATGTCCTATCATTCTGTCCCTTCTCCTTATCAGTGTTTTCCACATATTCCTTTCCTCTCCGATTCTACGTAGAACCTCCTCATTCCTTACCTTATCAGTCTACCTGATTTTCAACATTCGTTTGTAGCACCACATCTCAAACGCTTCGATTCTCTTCTGTTCCGGTTTTCCCACAGTCCATGTTTCACTACCATGCTTACTCCAGACGTACATTCTCAGAAAGTTCTTTCTCAAATTCAGGCTGATATTTGATATTAGTAGACTTCTGTCGGTCAGGAATGCCTTTTTTACCATAGCTAGTCTGCTGTTGATGTCTCTCCGTCCGTCAGAGGTTATTTCACTGCCTAGGTCGCAGAATTCTTTACCTTCATCTACTTTGTGACCATCAATCTTGATATTAAGTTTATCGCTGTTTCCATTTCTACTACTTCTCATTACCTTCGTCTTTCTTTTATTTATTCTCAGTCCATACTGTGTACTCATTAGAGCTGTTCATTCCATTCTGCAGATCATGTAATTCTTCTTCACTTTCACTCAGGATAGCAATATCATCAGCGAATCGTATCACTGATATCATTTCACCTTGAATTTTAATTCCGCTCCTCAACCTTTCTTTTATTTCCATCATTGCTTCCTCGATGTACAGATTGAACAGTAAGGGCGAAAGGCTGCATCCTTGTCTTACACTATTTTTAATTCGAGCACTTTGTTCTTGGTCGTCCAATCTTATTATTCCCTCTTGGCTGTTGTGTACATATTGTATATGACCAGTCTCTCCCTATAGCTTACCCCTACTTTTTCCAGAATTTCGAACATCTTGTACCATTTTACATTGTCGAACGCTTTTTCCAGGTCGACACATCCTAGGAACGTGTCTTGATTTTTGGTTCAAATGGCTCTAAGCACTATGGGACTTAACACCTGAGGTCATCAGTCCCCTGTACTTAGAACTACTTAAACCTAACTAACCTAAGGACATCACACACATCCATGCCCGTGGCAGGATTCAAACCTGCGACCGTAGCAGCAGCGCGGTTCCGAACTGAAGCGCCAAGAACCGCTCGGCCACAGCGGTCGGCCTTTAGTCTTGCTTCCATTATTAACTGCAACGTCAGAATTGCCTCTCTCGTGCCTTTACTTTTCCTAAAGCCAAACTGATCGTCATCTAGCGCATCCTCAATTTTCTTTTACATTCTTCTGTATATTATTCTTGCAAGCAAGTTGGATGCATGACCTGTTGAGCTGATTGTGCGATAATTCTCGTACTTGTCAGCTCTTGCCGTCTTCGGATACTAGTGCGATAATAAGAGACGTACAAATATTCTTCGTGTATTCGTCTGCGTTTAACAGTCGTTCTTCGTGGCCCGGGGCTCGTCGCGACTTGTCGGTTTGTGTAGCGTGAGCGTTCAGACAATATGGTGCGCAGCTTAGATCCGCCGCGACATCGGCACCGGCTGTCGCACCGCCTGCCACCGGGGGCATAGTCTTCAGCGGCGGAGGAGGCGTGTGACGTCAGCGACTGCGTTAGCAACAGCGGCGTCTGAACGTATACCTGAGCACCAACTCAGCAAGGCAGACGTATCTCATCCACACATTATGAAACATGGATGGGACATAAAGCGCAGGCTTGTGTGGCCGAGCGGTTCTAGGCGCTTCAGTATGGAACCGCGAATTCTGTCACGGGCATGGATGTGTGTGATGCCTTTAGGTTAGTTAGGTTTAAGTAGTTCTAAGTTCTAGGGGACAGATGACGTCAGATGTTAAGTACCATAGTGCTCAGATCCATTTGAACCATTTTTGAACAAAAAGGGACACAAAGAGCGCAACAAAGCCCTCCACAAAAACTTCCAAACCCTCAGAAACAAGTAACGTGCAGCCGGACGAACATGAGGACATAGTACAATACACTGATGAGGAATTCCGCGTAACCACAAAGGTTACTGCCTTAAAAGTACTATAGTTAAAGTACAAACTTACTCATTGGGCAATATCAAACGCAAAACTGACTGGGGGTACAGAACAATGAGAAAAAGAAAATGCCGGACATAGGGATAAAAGAAAAACAGGACGGATCGTTCGTTCGCTAGTGTGGCAGCCACTGCTCCATTCGTTGAGACGGTCGGTAGAAAATCAAAGGCTGAGACCACACAGGCCAAACAAGATAGCACATTATTCATCAGATCCAAGAAAGACGCAAAGGAAATACGGACAGCTAATTGATTAGAAGACAGAAAAGAAATGAATCAAGAAAATGAAGACAGAAAGAAATGTAGTCATAACTGAAGCAGAAATAGAAGAGGAAATTAGGAAGCTGAAACGAAATTCGGAGCTGAATAAAGAAATGACGCCGCGCGGGGATAGCTGAGCGGTCTGGGGCGCTGCAGTCATGGACTGTGCGGCTGGTCTCGGCGGAGGTCCGAGTCCTCCCTCAGGCATGGGTGTGTGTGTTTGTCCTTAGGATAATTTAGGTTAAGTAGTGTGTAAGCTTAGGGACTGATGACCTTAGCGGTTAAGTCCCATAAGATTTCACACACATTTGCACAAAGAAATGGCATGCGGACCACCTAGGAAGCGTAGGCCGAAAGTGATAATGTTTGGTTTCCCAGTTACCATGCCAGAAAGTGAGTTAACTGAGTCACTGTACGAGCAGAACTTGGAGGGAACGACACATAAAAAGTAATTCTTAGGAGAAACAAAAGTCATGTTTAAGACAGGCCTACGGAGAAAGCTGACAGTAAATTATGTACTGGAGATAAATCCTAAAGTCAGAGCACAATTGGTTACGCATAAAAGAATATACATTGGCTTTCGATCAATTACTGTGAAGGACTACGTTGCAGTCACCAAATGCTATAACTGCCACGACTATGACCACATTGCTAAGTAATGAAAGGAAAATAAACCGACATGCTCTCATTGTAGAGAGTGTGACCATATAAAAGAGAACTGTAAAAATACGAAGCGAGCTCCAGTGTGCTTTCCATGTGCGAAAAGGAAGAAATCACGCCGCCAAGGAGGCTCAAAATGGCTCTAAGCACTATGGGACTTAACATCTCAGATCATCAGTCCCCTAGAACTTAGAACTACGTAAACCTAACTAACCTAAGGACATCACACACATCCATGCCCGAGGCAGGATTCGAACCTGCGACCGTAGCGGTCGCGCAGTTCCACAGGCCAAGGAGGTAATGACTGCGTGACATACCAACTGTTCCTGGAGCGGGAAATTCAAAGAACCGGAAATGGATTCTGAACCATTGTGCAATCCGCTGGCGAACATTACAGGAAGCCACAGAGTAAATACAAACGCGCAAATATCACGTCGGCAGTCGAAGAAGGTGAAACACTGTCCAGGAAGAAAACTATTACACTCGAGCCCACTGATAAAATGGATTATAAGATTATCTGTCATCTTTGTAAGAAACGGAAACTTCCATTGAAGAGAAAGCGAGATGCAGAAGAAGCCAAAATTTTTTGGTCCAAAGTGAAGAACGAGAAGAGACATAGCGACACAAACCGAAAACGTGACTAACCGTATAGACAAGGGCGACAACAAGATGGACAATACAAAGGCCACTAGTAAGAGTAATGGAGAGAATGAGTGGAGTTTCTAGGAGAGGCTAAGAAGAAAGGAAAGCAAGGAACGGACAGCATGCCTACCTCCAGACAAGGAAGAGTTAAAGGTCATACTGTCAAGTTCAGAAAAAGTTGAAAGTGCAATAAATGAAAGGTGTGACAGCACGCAACAAGCTGTAGTAGCGAGTGTCACAGCACATAGCAGCTTCAGAGTATAACAAACACTAGAGGCTGCATCGCCTACGCAGACGATCTGACACAAGGGCTGAATTAGAGGAAAACAGTACGGTAATTCTTGAAAGACTAAGCAACTGGTGCGTAGGATACTAACGATAGCAGTGCACAAAATACACTCCTGGAAATTGAAATAAGAACACCGTGAATTCATTGTCCCAGGAAGGGGAAACTTTATTGACACATTCTTGGGGTCAGATACATCACATGATCACACTGACAGAACCACAGGCACATAGACACAGGCAACAGAGCATGCACAATGTCGGCACTAGTACAGTGTATATCCACCTTTCGCAGCAATGCAGGCTGCTATTCTCCCATGGAGACGATCGTAGAGATGCTGGATGTAGTCCTGTGGAACGGCTTGCCATGCCATTTCCACCTGGCGCCTCAGTTGGACCAGCGTTCGTGCTGGACGTGCAGACCGCGTGAGACGACGCTTCATCCAGTCCCAAACATGCTCAATGGGGGACAGATCCGGAGACCTTGCTGGCCAGGGTAGTTGACTTACACCTTCTAGAGCACGTTGGGTGGCACGGGATACATGCGGACGTGCATTGTCCTGTTGGAACAGCAAGTTCCCTTGCCGGTCTAGGAATGGTAGAACGATGGGTTCGATGACGGTTTGGATGTACCGTGCACTATTCAGTGTCCCCTCGACGATCACCGGTGGTGTACGGCCAGTGCAGGAGATCGCTCCCCACACCATGATGCCGGGTGTTGGCCCTGTGTGCCTCGGTCGTATGCAGTCCTGATTGTGGCGCTCACCTGCACGGCGCCAAACACGCATACGACCATCATTGGCACCAAGGCAGAAGCGACTCTCATCGCTGAAGACGACACGTCTCCATTCGTCCCTCCATTCACGCCTGTCGCGACACCACTGGAGGCGGGCTGCACGATGTTGGGGCGTGAGCGGAAGACGGCCTAACGGTGTGCGGGACCGTAGCCCAGCTTCATGGAGACGGTTGCGAATGGTCCTCGCCGATACCCCAGGAGCAACAGTGTCCCTAATTTGCTGGGAAGTGGCGGTGCGGTCCCCTACGGCACTGCGTAGGATCCTACGGTCTTGGCGTGCATCCGTGGGTCGCTGCGGTCCGGTCCCAGGTCGACGGGCACGTGCACCTTCCGCCGACCACTGGCGACAACATCGATGTACTGTGGAGACCTCACGCCCCACGTGTTGAGCAATTCGGCGGTACGTCCACCCGGCCTCCCGCATGCCCACTATACGCCCTCGCTCAAAGTCCGTCAACTGCACATACGGTTCACGTCCACGCTGTCGCGTCATGCTACCAGTGTTAAAGACTGCGATGGAGCTCCGTATGCCACGGCAAACTGGCTGACACTGACGGCGGCGGTGCACAAATGCTGCGCAGCTAGCGCCATTAGACGGCCAACACCGCGGTTCCTGGTGTGTCCGCTGTCCGTGCGTGTGATCATTGCTTGTACAGCCCTCTCGTAGTGTCCGGAGCAAGTATGGTGGGTCTGACACACCGGTGTCAATGTGTTCTTTTTTCCATTTCCAGGAGTGTAGTTTATATATGTTACTAAAAGGAGCATTTTCAAGAATAAAAAAAATCCCACAGAGACCTATTTGTGAAAAGAAAAGAAGTATATAGTTACCTTGGAATTAACATCGACGAAAAGCAAAAGTTCAATGCACATGTAGAAATTGTCTGCCAGAGAGGCATCAAAATTATACATAAAATAGCAACAACTATACTCCTGCTTCTCACAGGCGCATATAGAACAACACCGACTGAGGCGTTGCTAGTGATATTAGGCTTGCTATCTCTAAATCTACCAGTAAGGAAGACAAGTGCACAATATTGTTCCAAAAAGCGCGGTTATGATAAGATAAGGAGATACTGGGCACAAGATCCTTATCGAATAAGGAAATAAAGGCATACATTAAGAGAGAATGGCAAAAAATCTAGGTAAGGCCAGGAACAGCTAGGAGTTCTTTCCTGACGTGAAATAAAGAACAAGAATGACATATTTCCTTCCGACCAGGGAAGCTATACACTACCTGTCGGGACATGGTTCGTATCCCAACTAATTACTAAAAATGGAACAGTGCACCACAGACACTTGTGAATGTGGAGCAATTGATACTCCGGATCACATCGTCTGGAAACGTGCCGTGAGACAAGATGTTACAGACCAGCACAGGAAACCATTTAGAAATGCAACAGTCTGTAATCTAACTAGGAATGAGGAACGATGGCGTAAACAGAACTCGCTTTCAGCTAAGGTATCAGCTTTCTTTTATATAGATAATAGACTAAAAGAAAAAAAACTTTGTGTTCTGCCTTACGGCAGGTCTTGTCATGGGGGAAGCCTCGTCAGAGAGTTCCACCACATGAACGTCTATGGAAGTGATTCCAGTGGCGGTTTCCCGTTGCCTTCCACTGATGATGATGAAATGATAATGAGGACAACACAACACCCAGTCCCCGAGCGAAGAAAATCTCCCACCCAGCCAGGAATCGAACCCGGGCCCCTTGGTGAGACAGACCGCCGCGCTGACCACTCAGCTATCGGAGTGGACAGACTAAAAGAAAATAGGAAATAAATACATAAATAAATTTCAAAATAGTCTTACTCGTTTCATCATTCCGTCATTTACAAAGTATGTAAAATACAAGACAAAACTGGTATAAAAATATGAAAATATGTTATATTTTATCACTGATTAGAGACATAGTGTAATGAGTGTAGTTTGGTTTTCTAGCTTACCACTGTTATGACAGTCATGTAAAATTGTCCAGCATACAGGGTGTTACAAAAAGGTACCGACAAACTTTCAGGAAACATTGCTCACACACAAAGAAAGAAAATATGTTATGTGGACATGTGTCCGGAAACGCTTACTTTCCATGTTAGAGCTCATTTTATTACTTCTCTTCAAATCACATTAATCATGGAATAGAAACACACAGCAACAGAACGTACCAACGTGACTTCAAACACTTTGTTACAGGAAATGTCCTCTGTTAGCGAGGATACATGCATCCACCCTCCGTCGCATGGAATCCCTGATGCGCTGATGCAGCCCTGGAGAATGGCGTATTGTATCACAGCCGTCCATAATACGAGCACGAAGAGTCTCTACATTTGGCACCGGGGTTGCGTAGACAAGAGCTTTCAAATGCCCCCATAAATGAAAGTCAAGAGGGTTGAGGTCAGGAGAGCGTGGAGGCCATGGAACTGGTCCGCCTCTACCAATCCATCGGTCACCGAATCTGTTGTTGAGAAGCGTACGAACACTTCGACTGAAATGTGCAGGAGCACCATCGTGCATGAACCACATGTTCTGTCGTACTTGTAAAGGCACATGTTCTAGCAGCACAGGTAGAGTATCCCGTATGAAATCATAATAACGTGCTCCATTGAGCGTAGGTGGAAGAACATGCGGCCCAATCAAGACATCACCAACAATGCCTGCTCAAACGTTCACAGAAAATCTGTGTTGATGACGTGATCGCACAATTGCGCGCCGATTCTCGTCAGCCCACACATGTTGATTGTGAAAATTTACAATTTGATCACGTTGGAATGAAGCCTCATCCGTAAAGAGAACATCTGCACTGAAATGAGGATTGACACATTGTTGGATGAACCATTCGCATAAGTGTACCCGTGGAGGCCAATGAGCTGCTGATAGTGCCTGCACACGCTGTACATGGTACGGAAACATCCGGTTCTCCGTAGCACTCTCCTTACAGTGACGTGGTCAACGTTACCTTGTACAGCAGCAACTTCTCTGACGCTGACATTAGGGTTATCGTCAACTGCACGAAGAATTGCGTCGTCCATTGCAGGTGTCTTCGTCGTTCTAGGTCTTCCCCAGTCGCGAGTCATAGGCTGGAATGTTCCGTGCTCCCTAAGACGCTGATCAATTGCTTCGAACGTCTTCCTGTCGGGACACCTTCGTTCTGGAAATCTGTCTCGATACAAACGTACCGCGTCACGGCTATTGCCCCGTGCTAATCCATACATCAAATGGGCATCTGCCAACTCCGCATTTGTAAACATTGCACTGACTGCAAAACCACGTTCGTAATGAACACTAACCTGTTGATGCTACGTACTGATGTGCTTGATGCTAGTACTGTAGAGCAATGAGCCGCATGTCAACACAAGCACCGAAGCCAACATTACCTTCCTTCAATTGGGCCAACTGGCGATGAATCGAGGAAGTACAGTACATACTGACGAAACTCAAATGAGCTCTAACATGGAAATTAAGCGTTTACGGACGCATATCCACATAACATCTTTTCTTTATTTGTGTGTGAGAAATGTTTGCTGGAAGTCTGGCCGTACCTTTTTGTAACACCCTGTATACATCGTCAACATTCTCAATCACGAGACAAGTGCAAACTGCTACCAAGGAATTGGAAGCAATGTGGACTAAATAGCGAGGTGGCGGTGTATACATGGTACATGCTGCATTTGTTTGTTCGCAAATATGTTTTTATCATTACATCGTCTATAACTATTTCGTCAGTAAAGAAGCCAACGGCGTTGACAAATCAGTAACACAGGTTTCCAACCTATCATCGAAGTTAAGTAAAGTTGTGTGAGGTTACCAATCGGATGGATGACCCTTTGGGCAAAACTGGTTCCCATTGGTTTTAAGGAGACACTAGTCGCCGAAGGGGCGTCCAACTGCAAGACTTGCACCAGGCCGAGGCGCCACATGACACCACCTTCTTTATCAGTAAACAATTCACGGAAATAACTTCAGAATGTTTCACAAAATGGTATTTCTTACAAAACAATACGTAACAGATCTTTTGCATGGTCGAAAATAATACATTGGAAGAGGCTGCTGAATGGCATACATCAGGCTGTTAGTTTATACACTGCTAAGTTGCAAAAAATTGTTTGTTAACAGATAGTTTACCGCATTCACGATAGTTACACTTAGCGGCCGCTTTCAGTGCTTTATTTTCGATCACTCAGAAGATCCGTTACGCATTTTGTAAAACATTGCAAAGTGATTTCCTTGAATTGTTTACCCATGAAATTGTTTTATACGATGTAACGATGAAAATGAAGTCGTGAGCAAACAATTGCAGTGTATACCACGTATCCAGCGCCAACTAACAACAGTAAGAAACTGAATTCTACAGTAACGCGGGAAATTATAATTTTGTTTTGTTTTGAGAAGCTTTCAGAATCTGTATAGCTTCTGCAAAATCAAGAACCCTCGTACAACGCATTATTTGCAGACAAGTAAATTGTTCTTTGTATCTTTCTTTGCGTGCACAATTCCAGAGATGAGAGTAATACAGTTGCGCTGGTGTAGCATGTAAAATTAGATGATTTCGTTGTAAACAAACCATGTCTTAGTGTTACGGTGCACGTAAGACTACCACTGTATGAGGTGTAAGGTGGTTAATTCGTTGTTGATGGCCGGGAGTAAGCCACGCCACTCAGTTTTTAGTTCTTTCCCGCAAGGGGAAGGCGGAAACTTTGAGATTTCTTCTTCTTTCGTGCCTTGAATTATGTTTCTCTGATCTGAGTCAGTTTATTGATAGATTTGCAGGGGCGGGAGTGTACAGCTCTTACGTGGCAATGAGAAGTCTGTAGTCCTGACCTACGGTATATCAAGAACTTATGACTGTAAATATGCAGGCTCGATCTTTGGCAACTGCGAGTAATGATTACGATAAATCAGTACTTCTTGGGCCACGCGGGACTAGCCGAGCGGTCTCAGGCGCTGCAGTCATGGACTGTGCGGCTGGTCCCCGCGGAGGTTCGAGTCCTCCCTCGGGCATGGGTGTGTGTTTGTGTCCTTAGGATAATTTAGGTTAAGTAGTGTGTAAGCTTAGGGACTGATGACCTTAGCAGTTAAGTCCCATAAGATTTCACACACATTTACTTAGTACTTCTTGGCATAAACTCTAGAGTAGTATTCTATGCCGACTCCAGCATACTTTGCACGTAAACTTTATTGAGTCTTGAGATACAATTGACTATAAGAGAAAGTGGTGGTGCAGCTTCCCAACTTGGCAAGGGCAAACACATGACATCACAAGCTTTTTCTTTTAGCAATGACGCAAATCGTCTTGATGTGAAAAGTCACACCTTTCTCTACCCTCCCATCCCCTCCTCTCTCCTCCCCAGTCAAAATCAGTATCGTAACAAAACGAGATAGCCAATCATAGTGGAGTATTTTAGCGGTCATAAAAGTGAGGCAGCCTAACACATTGTAGCCACAGAGCAGCCATCTTGGCCATGCAAATAAAATTGTGTAAAGGGAATAACTTACAGTATTACCACAGCTAAGATACATCAGCACACACACGCACGCACGCACGCACGCACGCACGCACGCACACACACACACACACATATACACACGCAGACACCATGTTTACGCCATGTAATAATGGGTTAAGTAGTGCTACTGAGCACGGAAAGCTCGATCTCCGTGCCATACAGTGTGCAAAGCACAAGGACAACTGAAAGTAAATATTTTCCTCATCTAAACTGTTCTGTGAAGTTTGTCAAGAGTCAGCAATACTCATTGCAGGTCCAAAAGTCTTCAAAAAATAAGCCAGCAAAACAAAAAATGCAATATTTACATCAAGTGTCACAACATTACTTTCCACACACACACACACACACACACAAACAAGTCGTTTATCATAATATATAAATATAATTACAGATCTCTCTGTTCGTGAGCAGAAACTTGAAATTAGCATCAGAATGAAATTTCTCAAAATATGTAAGTCTCTGAACAAAAGCGACATGTAGCACTACTGGACTACAGTCTTTAAAAAAGAAACACAAACATGGCTTGTGTATTGGCACTGATGATAAAAGGTATAGGTTAAGCAGCAATTGCTAACTATCAAAGTTTGATCATTGTATCTCACTTTACAACTACAATGGATTAACAAATTAAATATTTCTCCATCTAATTTGTCTGTATTACGTATTAAAATATACAAGATCACTTATTGGCAGCACTGAAAAAAGCTTATGTTAGTTGATAAAATTTATATGTACTTAGATTTTTGTACCACATATTAAATTCATGAAAATAAATAAAAATTAATTCTACAATACTGAAAAACATAGTTGAGCACTTTTCCTGATCTAAGATAAAGCTTAAAACACATTTGTTGATGGTGAGTATTATGTTATTTCCAAGTCTAACTAAATTCGTTAAAAAATGTGTCAGAAACCGATATCAAACTCAACCAAATGTTATAATCACATCCATGCTATGGTATTAACGTCCTCTTCAAAACGTTTGTCATCTCCTTCTGTTACTCAGTAGAAACTCCATGGCACTTTTGTGCAATAGAATGCTGAACTGGAGCATTACATTCCTTATAGGTAAGAAAGGTGAGTTGCAATGCTTTCAACTACCAACATTCAAAATCATTTAAACATTATAACAATTCCGCGACACGGTATTATCTTACACTACAAAACGTTTGTCATTTTCTACTGGTAATTCTAAATCATGCCATCACACAGCAGGAACTAAACGACACTTCAGTGGAAAAACATATTGAACAGTAGAAATATACATTCGTAAGGGTACGAAACAAGGGTTACTATGTTTCCAGTTACCCACTTCCAAAATCAATGAAACATTGTAGTGACTCCTTACTGGGGTATTAACTTTATCTTGCAGCAAAGAATCGTTTGTAATCTCTTGCTCATAATGCTAACTTATCCTATTGCACAGTGGAAACAACAATGCCAATGCGGCAAGGCAGTGATAGTGGACACAAAAAGGCGATAAAATTGAACAGTGTTCTAACACCAGAAGCTTGGCAGTTGGTGTCATGTACAGGGGTCAGTTACTGTGGAGTGTCAGCTACTGGGGCTTTCAGCTATCTGGGTGTCAGCTGTTGGATCGTATCCTCATACATAGTCATGTTACAGCAAAATTCAGATACTGAATCTTAAAACTGGGAACGGAATGGACCAGTATTTCATTCACACAGACCGTTAACACGAAACGGAACAGAACAGATTGGTATGGAACATAACTGAGCGGATCAGAATGGAATGGAGTGGGTTGGGACGGAACAGAATAAGTGACTTATTGGCTGCAAGAATTTTACATTCATTTAAATCAGTTCCTGAATTGAGTCTTATGTGCAAATTAGGAAGTCTTGGTGTCCATCCTGTTTAGGTGACTGGGGAAATTTCTATGATGGATGATGGACCTAGGTGCCATCTAGCTTGTGGATAAACGTAAACATCTTCTGCGGGCTGGGGAGTGGGGAGTGCGTGGAGGAGGGGTGGGTGGAGGGAGAGAGGAGTGACTGATGGTAGATTAGAGTACTGTTGGCCACTCTTCCATTGTGTTTCTTCCAAAAACTGTATTTCCGTGTGCTATATACACTCTCTTTAGCTCAGGACTGTGGTCAGATGCACTGAAATCGGGGATAAGGAAGCGTTCCTTGAGGTTTATGTAATTCGTTTCAGGTTTTAGTTGTCTTCCATAACGCTCTGGAATCCAGAGAAAGTTCATCGACTTTCCTTACCTCTATAGCTGACATGTCTTCTGCATTATATTTATAAGATGGATGTTGTATTATCTCCACACTGCTTGGGTGGGGGCATCCGACTGTAATCTTGGCGAATCCAGTGTGGTCAAGAACTTGTTGAAACCAAGTGGTCTGACGAATTGGAGGGCTTGCATGATAACCACTGCACCTGTGGAAAGTTCTGAGGGAGCGATTACTCCTGTCAACTGCTAAGTAAGGTATGTCCTCAACGAGAGTTGTCTTAATTAGTTACATATTCTGTGGATCACTTTACATAAAAATATCATGATGACGAAGAATGAATAAGTTTGCAAAATATTAAATTCATTGGTATTTAAATACGGTTGCATGCCAGCTATACTCTATAAAAGAATTTTAAAAAAAGCTGTATCACTAAATAGTTACCCGAATAGGACGTAAATTGGTAGATGTTGTACATGTCCCCCCCATGAACCATGGACCTTGCCGTTGGTGGGGAGGCTTGCGTGCCTCAGCGATACAGATGGCCGTACCGTAGGTACAACCACAACGGAGGGGTATCTGTTGAGAGGCCAGACAAACGTGTGGTTCCTGAAGAGGGGCAGCAGCCTTTTCAGTAGTTGCAAGGGCAACAGTCTGGATGATTGACTGATCTGGCCTTGTAACAATAACCAAAACGGCATTGCTGTGCTGGTACTGCGAACAGCTGAAAGCAAGGGGAAACTACCGCCGTAATTTTTCCCAGGGCATGCAGCTTTACTGTATGATTAAATGATGATGGCGTCCTCTTGGGTAAAATATTCCGGAGGTAAAATAGTCCCCCATTCGGATCTCCGGGCGGGGACTACTCAAGAGGATGTCGTTATCAGGAGAAAGAAAACTGGCGTTCTACGGATCGGAGCGTGGAATGTCAGATCCCTTAATCGGGCAGGTAGGTTAGAAAATTTAAAAAGGGAAATGGATAGGTTAAAGTTAGATATAGTGGGAATTAGTGGAGTTCGGTGGCAGGAGAAACAAGACTTCTGGTCAGGTGACTACAGGGTTATAAACACAAAGTCAAATAGGGGTAATGCAGGAGTAGGTTTAATAATGAATAGGAAAATAGGAATGCGGGTAAGCTACTACAAACAGCATAGTGAACGCATTATTGTGGCCAAGATAGACACGAAGCCCCCGCCTACTACAGTAGTACAAGTTTATATGCCAACTAGCTCTGCAGATGACGAAGAAATTGAAGAAATGTATGATGATATAAAACAAATTATTCAGATAGTGAAGGGAGACGAAAATTTAATAGTCATGGGTGACTGGAATTCGAGTGTAGGAAAAGGGAGAGAAGGAAACGTAGTAGGTGAATATGGATTGGGGCTAAGAAATGAAAGAGGAAGCCGCCTGGTAGAATTTAGCACAGAGCATAACTTAATTATAGCTAACACTTGGTTTAAGAATCATGATAGAAGGTTGTATACATGGAAGAACCCTGGAGATACTAAAAGGTATCAGATAGATTATATAATGGTAAGACAGAGATTTAGGAACCAGGTTTTTAATTGTAAGACATTTCCAGGGGCAGATGTGGACTCTGACCACAATCTATTGGTTATGAACTGTAGATTAAAACTGAAGAAACTGCAAAAAGGTGGGAATTTAAGGAGATGGGACTTGGATAAACTGAAAGAACCAGAGGTTGTACAGAGTTTTAGGGAGAGCATAAGGGAACAATTGACAGGAATGGGGGAAAGAAATACAGTAGAAGAAGAATGGGTAGCTTTGAGGGATGAAGTAGTGAAGGCAGCAGAGGATCAAGTAGGTAAAAAGACCAGGGCTCTTAGAAATCCTTGGGTAACAGAAGAAATATTGAATTTAATTGATGAAAGGAGAAAATATAAAAATGCAGTTAATGAAGCAGGCAAAAAGGAATACAAACGTCTCAAAAATGAGATCGACAGGAAGTGCAAAATGGCTAGGCAGGGATGGCTAGAGGACAAATGTAAGGATGTAGAGGCTTATCTCACTAGGGGTAAGATAGATACTGCCTACAGGAAAATTAAAGAGACCTTTGGAGATAAGAGAACCACTTGTATGAACATCAAGAGCTCAGATGGAAACTCAGTTCTAAGCAAAGAAGGGAAAGCAGAAAGGTGGAAGGAGTATATAGAGGGTCTATACAAGGGCGATGTACTTGAGGACAATATTATAGAAATGGAAGAGAATGTAGATGATGACGAAATGGGAGATAAGATACTGCGTGAAGAGTTTGACAGAGCACTGAAAGACCTGAGTCGGAACAAGGCCCCCGGAGTAGACAACATTCCATTGGAACTACTGACGGCCTTGGGAGAGCCAACCCTGGCAAAACTCTACCATCTGGTGAGCAAGATGTATGAAACAGGCGAAATACCCTCAGACTTCAAGAAGAATATAATAATTCCAATCCCAAAGAAAGCAGGTGTTGACAGATGTGAAAATTACCGAACAATCAGTTTAATAAGCCACAGCTGCAAAATACTAACACGAATTCTTTACAGACGAATGGAAAAACTAGTAGAAGCTGACCTCGGGGAAGATCAGTTTAGATTCCGTAGAAATACTGGAACACGTTAGGCAAAACTGACCTTACGACTTATCTTAGAAGAAAGGTTAAGGAAAGGCAAACCTACATTTCTAGCATTTGTAGACTTAGAGAAAGCTTTTGACAATGTTGACTGGAATACTCTCTTTCAAATTCTAGAGGTGGCAGGGGTAAAATACAGGGAGCGAAAGGCTATTTACAATTTGTACAGAAACCAGATGGCAGTTATAAGAGTCGAGGGACATGAAAAGGAAGCAGTGGTTGGGAAGGGAGTAAGACAGGGTTGTAGCCTCTCCCCGATGTTATTCAATCTGTATATTGAGCAAGCAGTAAAGGAAACAAAAGAAAAATTCGGAGTAGGTATTAAAATCCATGGAGAAGAAATAAAAACCTTGACGTTTGCCGATGACATTGTAATTCTGTCAGAGACAGCAAAGGACCTGGAAGAGCAGTTGAACGGAATGGACAGTGTCTTGAAAGGAGGATATAAGATGAACATCAACAAAAGCAAAACGAGGATAATGGAATGTAGTCGAATTAAGTCGGGTGATGCTGAGGGAATTAGATTAGGAAATGAGACACTTAAAGTAGTAAAGGAGTTTTGCTATTTGGGGAGCAAAATAACTGATGATGGTCGAAGTAGAGAGGATATAAAATGTAGACTGGCAATGGCAAGGAAAGCGTTTCTGAAGAAGAGAAATTTGTTAACATCGAGTATAGATTTAAGTGTCAGGAAGTCATTTCTGAAAGTATTTGTATGGAGTGTAGCCATGTATGGAAGTGAAACATGGACGGTAAATAGTTTGGACAAGAAGAGAATAGAAGCTTTCGAAATGTGGTGCTACAGAAGAATGCTGAAGATTAGATGGGTAGATCACATAACTAATGAGGAAGTATTGAATAGGATTGGGGAGAAGAGAAGTTTGTGGCACAACTTGACCAGAAGAAGGGATCGGTTGGTAGGACATGTTCTGATGCATCAAGGGATCACCAATTTAGTATTGGAGGGCAGCGTGGAGGGTAAAAATCGTAGGGGTAGACCGAGAGATGAATACACTAAGCAGATTCAGAAGGATGTAGGTTGCAGTAGGTACTGGGAGATGAAGAAGCTTGCACAGGATAGAGTAGCATGGAGAGCTGCATCAAACCAGTCTCAGGACTGAAGACCACAACAACATTTACATGTACAGAAAACAAAATGATTACAATTTCAGAAAAAATGGATGATTAATTCAAGAGAAACAGCTTCAAAAATTGAGCAAATCAATAATGCGTTGGCCCACCTCTGGCCCTTATGCAAGCAGTAATTCGGCTTCGAATTAATCGATAGAGTTTTTGGATGTTCTCCTAAGGGATATCGTGCCAAATTCCGTCCAACTGGGTCGTCAAAGTTCCGAGATGGTGGGAGTGCTCCAAACGTTCCCGATGGGGGAGAGATCCGGCAACATAGCTGACTAAGGTAGGATTTGGCAAACACAGAGACAAGCGTAGAAACTCTCGTCGTCTGCGGGCTGGCGTTATCTCTCTGTATGTAAGTCCAGGATAGCTTACCATAAGGGACATCAAAATGTGGCACAGAATATCGTCGACATATCGCTGCGATGTAAGGGTGCCACGGATGACAGACAATGGGGCCTTCCTGTGGAAAGAAATGGCACCTCAGAGCACCACTCCTGGTTATCGAGCCGTATTTTGGGTGACAGTCAGGTTGGTATCCCTCAACTGTTGGGCGCTTATCCAGACATGTCTTTGCTGGCCATTGGGCTCAGTATTAAGTGGGAGTCGTCGCTGAAGACGACTCTACTCCAGTCAACGGGATTCCCATCTGGAGACGCCTCAGACAGCGATGGGATGCCAACCTGACTGTCGCCCACCATACGACTTGACAACCAGGTGTGATGGCCTGTGATGCCATTTCTTTTCGTAGAAGGACTCTTTTGGTTGTTACTCGGTGTCCCCTTACAGCACAACAGTCGACGATATTCTATGCCAAGTTTTGTTGCCCTCCTGGGCTTACAGTTCAGCAAAATAACGCCCATCCACACATCCCGGGAGTACTAATTCTCACCTCCATACTTACCAAACCCTACCTTGAGCAGCAAGGTCGCAGATCTACCCCTCCCCCCGCTCCCCTCCCCCAATTGTGAACGTTTGAAGCACTATGCACAGGGCCCTCGGTCCATCGTTGGATTTTGATGATCTAGCGCGCCAATTGGACAGAATTTGGCACGATGTCCCTCAGGAGGACATCCAGTAACTCTATCAATCAATGACAAGCCGAATAACTGCTTGCATAAGGGCCAGAGGTTGCCCAGGGCGTTAATGACTCGTTCAGTATGTGAAGCTCTTTTTCTTGAATAAATCATTAATTTTTTCTGAAACTATAATAAGTTGTTCATCTGTACAAGTACACCACATCTATCGATTTCCGACCCATTAGGATAATTACTTCGTGGTGCGTCGTTTTTTCTTTTTGTCTTACAAGGAATTCTTTGAGTGCGGAGTCGCAAATTAAGTTTTTAATAAGGCTTGTCTGAAAATGGTGTTTTAACAATTATGTCACGAAAAATATTAACTGCTAATGACTCACCAAGTGCATGAGGAGAGCGACAGAAAATGAGTGTCCAGGAGGTGTAGAAATCAAACTCCAGTGGGAGGTATGTATTACACTTCACATAACAGACGTCGTCGACATTCAAGAGATGTCGAAAACAAACTATTAGTTTGCACCAAAAACTCCGAATGAAAAATGGCGCGCCATAGTGATCATAAACGCTCGCACCATCAAGATCGAAGGCAAACTTCTTGGGAGTTACAACGACGCAGGACGTTCAGCTAGGTAGCTACTCTTAAAGAATACATATAGACTATGTTGGTGTAAGCGGGGTGATGAGAACTGATCTAATGTGATGGTATGCGACCGAATGCGATACAGCCTGTCATGGAGCTTATCGTGAAACTGCATACCCTGTAAGGGTGGCTGCAGGCAATGAGATAACATGTTTTGTAGGCACGGAAAAGCAAACATCCAAAGGCTGAATTTGTTCAGTGGTTCCAGGTGGAATGAACTGCAATGTCACACATTTTCAGGAGGGATACTTTGCTCTAAAGGAATATAATTTTTATGCGCAGACCATGAATCAAACAAAAGCAAGTTACTTTGACCAGAGATTGGCCGGAAGCAGTCCTCATACCATAGTTGTAGTTCTATTAGCCCTTTTTCCCACTCTTGCTTGCTGTGGAGTAATTATTATCTACTGCCCTTGCAAGATAACGCACACAAGAAAGAATCATAGGGGATAGAGCACCTTCAACTTCTCGCAGCACAATAAATAAATAACTTTTCAGCCAGTTTACATGCAGATTAACAGTCGGAGTAATTGTATAAGTATTCCTTAAGGGACTGATGTTAGTTGATCTTCATGTAACTCTCTTGGTACCTTTAATTTCCAGGGTTTCTTTCATATGCATTTCATTTTCAAATTCACATTGGTCGGAGTTGAAAACAAATTCCTTACTGAACGATGGGATGAATTTGTTTATCTAATACGACGGCATACAACCGAATGCGATGCAGTCTGTCGTGGAACTTATCGTGAAACTGGTTACCCTTTTGAGTCGTGACTGCAGACAGATACAAATATATACTATCGATAAGAAATGATTTCAGTTAGCAAGGAGCGATTAGTGAGGTAACATCATAATCATGAAACGTCAGGCTTCATCTAAACAGTAAACATCATGTAAGCATAGTCAGTGTTCTTGGATATAAGTATAGTGTACTTTGGGTCTACGATTTAACTCATTTTGTTTCTTATTTCCACATCATGTTGCAACCACTGAACAGGGTAGAAATAACTGCTCGATACATCATCAGTCTGGTGCACAGTGTTTGATCTTTATTTAGAAAGACCCGTTGTAGCACACATACAAAAGCAAAATGGACAGCAAGTATTTTGTTCTCAGCATACATTTCCGATAATCAGTTAATTAATAATATATTTCCTAGATGGAGAAAGTGGTCTACTTGTTCCAAAGGTGTGTTAGAAACAGAGATACTGATATCCAGAAAGACAGCTTCAAGAACTGGATGTGCTGATACTTTTCTTTTTGGGATGTTGATGAGGCGAAACCGTTCATACGTACTGTAGAAAAAAATTACAAATAGCTGTAGCTGTTCGGGCGTATCAGCGAGAGAAGCGCAGTCGCCTGCATACTGCAGTTCAGACTTGTGAACCCTTTAGAATGGGGTGTAGACTGATTAGACAGTCCTCTGTCAAATATGTATTTAATTTCTACACCTGCATTGCTTACAGACGATGTCTCAGAAAGCATGACTGCTAGTTTCAGGGCAATGAACGTTGATGCGAATGTTGGTGTGAGAACACAACCTTGTTTGAGTCTTTTAGTTCAAATGGTTCAAATGGCTCTGAGCACTATGGGACTTAACTGCTAAGGTCATCAGTCCCCTAGAACTTAGAACTACTTAAACCTAACTAACCTAAGGACATCACACACATCCATGCCCGAGGCAGGATTCGAACCTCCGACCGTAGCGGTCGCGCGGCTCCAGACTGTAGCGCCTAAAACCGCTCGGCCACTCCGGCCGGCAACGTTTTAGTGATACGCGATTTATCAGATTTTTCATCCTGGTATTGAACTTGCTCAGGCATGTCATCAAGCAGAATTTGAATAAGCCCAACAGAGTGTCCAGGGCAGCCGAACAGTGTAAGAACCTACACATAGCCTTCTCTAGATCATAGAACACAAATAGTAAAGGCTTGTGTTGGGCCCTGTACTTCTACCCTAATTGTCTCGCACAGAAGATCATATCAATAGAGATTCTCGAAGGGTGAAATTCGCACTGAGATTCGGGAAGTACCGTCTCGGAATGAGTCCGGAAGCTATTAATAAGAATTCGAGTAAAAGTTTTACCAGCTACGGAGAGCAAACATATGCCACTGCAATTACCATAGATGCTCTGGTTTCCTTTTCTAAAGTTGGTGACAGTTCTTAAGATCATCATGTTAGCTAAGTACCTTACGAGTTTCCCGCATTAGAAGGAACAGGGAGAACGGTTTTTAGAGGCAAGCCGCTGTTTTTAATGATCTCCATAGTGATGTTGTCAAGTCCGAGTGCCATTCTCGGTTTCATAGTATCTAGAGCCTTGCTAAATTCATTAAATGTCGGAGGAACTGCCATCCAAGCTTGTACTGGATGTTGTGCGATGTGTTTGAAGAAGTCGTTCAAAAATGTTCAAATGTGTGTGAATTCCTAAAGGACCAAACTGCTTAGGTTATCGGTCCCTAGACTTACACACTACTTAAACTAACTAAAACTAACCTATGCTAAGAACAACACACACGCCCATGCCCGAGGGAGGACTCGAACTTCCGGCGGGAGGAGCCGCGCAGTCCGTGACAAGACGCCTCGAACCGCGCGGCCGCTCGTCGCGGCGAAGTCGTCATCGGCAGAAGAGTTACGGTTTAACAGTGAGCTGAAATGTTCTTTCCAGAGTCTAACGTTGTCCTGACCGTCTGTGAGGATGGCCATACTGTCGGCAGCCGTGTATCCCCTTTTCTTCCAGCGTCAAAACTCCATAAGTCCCTGGAATCTCATAGGCTTTGAAATTCTTTGGCCTTTTGTTGTCACCAGTTGTCCTTGAGTGTTCTTATTTTAGTCTCCTATTTCTACCTGAGCCCTTGAAAATGTGTTTTCTTTTCCATGGAGGACAGATCCTGAGCAAGATACAGGTAACCAACCCTCTTGACACTTATGCATTTCTTAACAGTTCATTATTGACATCGTGTTGTTTAAGAAGGGCTGAAGGATGTGTCACGATGTCTGGTAATCACATGCGACACCGAGATTAGAGTCTACTTCCACATAATAGACAGATAGAAATGAGGGGACAAATTAGGGCATATCTCAACAGGTAATGGCTTTCGGAAATATCGATATAGTAACTTTTATTCTAGGTTTGACCAATACTACTTTCTGTATGCATGTCTGACACATTTTTTATATACAGCTCCTATTTTTTGTTGGGTAATCCACTGGCTCATCTGAAAATCTGTTCAAAAACATAACAGTGTGTCATTCAAGTAAACAAAAGGAAGCAGGAGCAAAATGCACACCGATCATTGCTGTTCTGCTAACTTAGATTCTCAATGGATGAGTAGTGCTCCTACCTTCTCTTCGTTGGTGCAGATTGTACGCAAACAACCCTTCAACTGGAGACGATTGGCTGAATGACCAGTATGCGTTTTCCTTATGTTTCCATTAATTTACGGTCAATACAGTAAGTCAACGAGCTGCATTATCCTGGACAGCTGCAGTATGTGCTAATAGAGGAGAGTCAAAGTCAATTTTGTGTTACGTATTTAATGACGTCATGTTTACTTGAACGAAAATATAGGATGCTATTTAAAAAATGACTAACTGTGTTCAGATCTTCGTAAAGAACGAAGTCAAAATAAAGACAATCACGCTGGTGAATGTCCACTTATAGCTAAACAACATTTGCTTGATACATTTTAATTTTGTTTCTGGAAGAGAAGTTGTTTAGGGTGTTTGAGATAAAAGGAACATGTTATACATATTTTTGTCATCATTTCTTAAAGTGCCCATCGTATTGTTCCGCCAGCACCGTTAGTGGTGTGATCACTGAGATGAGAGTTTTGGTGTTGCAGACTGATGTCAGCGTGGAGGACTGCAGAGGCATCTCGATACTACCTGGGGAGCTGCTTCTGCCGGTACATGTAGACCTGTGGCAGAACCTATACATGGAGGACCTTGCTGACGACATGCTTTCGCTTGTCCAAGACGCGTACGGCGTCTGCTTTTACCACGAGATGAACGAGGATCTATTTCCCAGTCCCAACTCGGCCTACGGTCGGCTTGGCCAATGGAATTGTCCTTCAATCTTCTTCAGCTCCATAGGGAATGATTCGTCCAAAAGCCGGCCGTGACGAGGCGTCGGACCACAGTCCACTATCTCTAAGACAGAACACTGCCATCGGTTCTGTACATAGGACACATCTAGTGGATATTTGAAAGGTTAAAACTGCTGTTTCTTACTCATGATATTACAAAGTGACGTTTCCTGGCTGTGGTGCTATCAGGGTCTGTATTTATTTCACATTGCGCCAGTTGTTTCTGGTGGAAGTGAACGTGAAATTTTCCAACTTATTGTCACTGGCTGTGAGTTTAATAATTTCAGATCTCCAGAAAAATTAAAATTAAATGTATTATCTTAGTAATTGTCACTTTAGGTAAGTCTGTGTGAGTAAAACCAGTGTTATCATTCCTTACTCTTTCGCCTTTATTTCTTGAAAGACATTTCAGTGGCCTCAAATACACAGGGTGAACCGCAACTCCACTGAGTAACTTTTAGAGATGGTAGTAGGGACCAAAACAAGAAAAAAAGTGTGCAGTAAACATGGGCTCTAAAGCACATACCTTGAGAGCTATAAAGACTTGTTCATCTTCCTTACTCCGAAATATGTCTCTTTTGCTGAACAAGTGCTCGTAGCTATGAGGATATGAATTGTAATGGCCGTTTTTACAAGACATTTTTTCTTGTTTTTGGTCTATAATATCTCCACCAAAAAATGGAAAGTAAAGAGCGTGCTGTAGAACAGACGTATTTCACAGTATCAAAGACAACCAAGTGCTCATAGATCTTAAGGCGTACATTTTAGAATTTATGTTTACTAGACATTTTTTCCTTGTTTTGGTCCTTCTTCCACCTCTGGAAGTTTGTGGTCAGAGTTGTGGTTCACCCAGTATACAAACAAGTGTTAAGGAAAAACTAATTAAAAACGAAAAATTAAAAAAAATAAAAATACGGGTCACATGCATACATACCTAACTATACGGAAGCATATACCAGTTCACACACACACACACACACACACACACACACACACACACACACACATGCAACAAACACACACATACACGACACACAGACCACAGATACCACAAACACACATTCGACAGCTGGCAACAACATTTAATGGTTTGAAATAACGTTCAATACTTGATAACAAAGTTCGAAACAAAACATGAATAAAAATATGTTCATATTCTCATTGCCTTGTTAGTGATAATGTGAAAGACTTTGAAGACTCTGGATTGCTATCACAGAGTAATACGTCAGAAAACGCCAGAACGGTTGTTAACCTTGAATTAGTGTGTTCAATACGTAAAACAAATTAGTGTTGTTTTATTTTTTTATTATTTCTTAGCGTATATTTTAGCCCACTGATGGTGCATTTTAAGAAATAAACGCGAAACGATGATAAAATTAGTTTATTCAGTTGCACATAGACGGACCCAACGCGATCATTATCAGCATAACGTTATACACAGCTGAGGAGGACAATTCAACAAAAGTTAACGATGTCGGACTTAAATTTTTTTTTTACTCTGGATACGAACTATCAAAAAAATATCAGTAACTGTTACTTACCGTAAAAGAGAAAGAAAAAGACGATGGAGCAGGTCAATTGGTACAATCGGCATTGTCACTTGTTACCAGCGAGCAGAAATATGACTAACAGTTCAGATAACTCAGTGAGTTTAAGAGACTGGATTCGTATTCGGTAGGAACGGGTTTGTAATCCCACGTAATAAGTCTTACTTCATTTTTTCTTTGTTATCGTCGCTGTTGTTGCTGTCTTAGAGACTGATTCGATTCAGCTCTTCGAGCTAGTCTATCCATTACAAACTTCTTCATGTCTGCATAACTATTGCAATCTACATTCACTTGAACATCTTTATTGTAGCCAAGCTTTGGTCATAGCTCTATAAAGTTCACCCCCCACCCGCTCCTTATCCCCTACCGTCCAACGTACACTCCTCTACACCACCAATGTGTAGTATCAGCTGACCTCTTCTTCTAATGAAGATGTGCCATAAATTATTTCCCCCTAATTCCATTTCGTACCTCTTCATTAGTTATCCAAATTACCCATCTGTAGCACCATATTTCAAGAGTTCTTATTCTCTTCTCGTTCGTACTGGGCGTCATACAACAAGGACAGCAATAGAGAATGCCCCGATGGTGTAAGTCCTCTCGTGAAAATTTCTCTTTCATTAAAACCTACGAGGTAACTGGTATAAAATGCAACGTTAATAATCTACATAATGCAGTTACTACAAGTGTATAGTACTTCTTAACACGTGGATATGCTAGAATAATTTTCAGAAATAAAACTGTAATGGTAATGAGATTCTTAACGTCGCAAAGCAGTTTGATCTCAGAAATGAAACTGGAAGATGCATCCAACTGCTAAACAGCAGATGACTCTCAGCGGCAGTTCAGTTAAATAAAGACGCTTAGATTAACTTCTAAATTAAAAAAAACTCTTGAAGTTTAAGTCTAGTGAGTGCATGGTGTAAAATAAGTATGTAAGCTATACAAAATTTTAGAGTGTTTGGAGAAGATGACAGGGAACACCTTTAATGTGACAAAAATGATACAGGTGCACCGTTTCGGAGCTAGGAGTCCATAAAGGTTTTGAAGCTAGTGAAGTGCAGAAAAGCTGTTCAAACTGCCGTGTGATGAAGATTGGTTTAGATATGTTACTGTAAACGTCGTCCTCTTACACTAATACACAACTGGCATCTGGTTGCGAATGACTGTCTGACACGATCAGAACAACCAAGTGTTTCACGAATAATTTTTTTTTTTTTTTGTCATCAGTCTACTGACTGGTTTGATGCGGCCAGCCACGAATTCCTTTCCTGTGCTAACCTCCTCACCTCAGAATAGCACTTGCAACCTACGTCCTCAATTATTTGCTTGACGTATTCCAATCTCTGTCTTCCTCTACAGTTTTTGCCCTCTACAGCTCCCTCTATTACCATGGAAGTCATTCCCTCATGTCTTAGCAGATGTCCTATCATCCTGTCCCTTCTCCTTATCAGTGTTTTCCACATATTCCTTTCCTCTCCGATTCTGCGTAGAACCTCCTCATTCCTTACCTTATCAGCCCACCTAATTTTCAACATTCGTCTATAGCACCACATCTCAAATGCTTCGATTGTCGTTGTCGGTGTTGGTCTGCTGTCGATTCTGATTAGACCAACCCGGTCACTGAACTGTTCACAGTAACACACCCTCTGCCTTACCTTCCTATTCATAACGAATCCTACACATGTTATACCATTTTCTGCTGCTGTTGATATTACCCGATACTCATCTGACCAAAAATCTTTGTCTTCCTTCCACTTCACTGACCCCTACTATATCTAGATTGAGCCTTTGCATTTCCCTTTTCAGATTTTCTAGTTTCCCTACCACGTTCAAGCTTCTGACATTCCACGCCCCGACTCGTAGAACGTTATCCTTTCGTTGATTATTCAATCTTTTTCTCATGGTAACCTCCCCCTTGGCAGTCCCCTCCCGGAGATCCGAATGGGGGACTATTCCGGAATCTTTTGCCAATGGAGAGATCATCATGACACTTCTTCGATTACAGGCCACATGTCCTGTGGATACACGTTACGTGTAGTTAATGCAGTGGTTTCCATTGGCTTCTGCATCCTCATGTCGTTGAACATTGCTGATTCTTACGCCTTTAGGGGCAATTTCCCACCCCTAGGACAAGAGAGTACCCTGAACCTCTATCCACTCCTCCGTACTCTTTGACAAGGCCGTTGGCAGAATGAGGCTGACTTCTTATGCCGGAAGTCTTCGGCCGCCAATGCTGATTATTTATCAACATTTAGGCAGTGGCGGGGATCGAACCCGGGACCGAAGACGTTTTGACTATGAATCAAAGACGCTACCCCTAGACCACGGGTACTTACTTCACGAATAATACCGGTAGCTTAACCGAAACGGATAACCAGCTATTTTGGAATGTGTACTGGTGTCTCGTACACCCAACACCTCGGCCCTCTGCGTACAGAGAAAGCCACAGGAATGGGGTCGGGAGAGCGTGGAGGCTACGGTACAGGCCCACCCCTCCCAATAAAATTGGGGAAAACATTGCCTAAATGTTCTCTTGACATCAAAGGCAAAGTGTGGTGGTATCTCATCATGATGGAACCATAATCGTTGTCTAACAGCTAGCGGGGCGCTCTCCAACACACTGGTTGTACTTCACGGAGAGAGATACAGTAAAGTCCTCCACCGTGCGTGATACATCTACATCTACATATCTACATCTACATACATACTCCGCAATCCACCATACGGTGCGTGGGGGAGGGTACCTCGTACCACAACTAGCGTCTTCTCTCCCTGTTCCACTCCCAAACAGAACGAGGGAAAAATGACCGCCTATATGCCTCTGTACGAGCCGTAATCTCTCTTATCTTATCTTTGTGGTCTTTCCGCGAAATGTAAGTTGGCGGCAGTAAAATTGTACTGCAGTCAGCCTCAAATGCTGGTTCTCTAAATTTCCTCAGGAGCGATTCACGAAAATAACGCCTCCTTTCCTCTAGAGACTCCCACCCGAGTTCCTGAAGCATTTCCGTAACACTCGCGTGATGATCAAACCTACCAGTAACAAATCTAGCAGCCCGCCTCTGAATTGCTTCTATGTCCTCCCTCAATCCGACCTGATAGGGATCCCAAACGCTCGAGCAGTACTCAAGAATAGGTCGTATAGTGTTTCATAAGCGGTCTCCTTTACAGATGAACCACTTCTTCCCAAAATTCTACCAATGAACCGAAGACGACTATCCGCCTTCCCCACAACTGCCATTACATGCTTGTCCCACTTCATATCGCTCTGCAGTGATACTCCCAAATGTTTAATCGACGTGACTGCGTCAATCGCTACACTACTAATGGAGTATTCAAACATTACGGGATTCTTTTTCCTATTCATCTGCATTAATTTAAATTTATCTATATTTAGAGTTAGCTGCCATTCCTTACACCAATCACAAATCCTGTCCAGGTCATCTTTAAACCTCCTACAGTCACTCAACGACGACACCTTCCCGTACACCACAGCATCATCAGCAAATAGTCGCACATTGCTGTCCACCCTATCCAAAAAATCATTTATGTAAATAGAAAACAACAGCAGACCTACCACACTTCCCTGGGGCACTCATGATGATACCCTCTCCTCCGATGAACACTCATAATCGACGACAACGTACTGGGTTCTATTACTTAAGAAGTCTTCGAGCCACTCACATATTTGGGAACCAATCCCATATGCTCGTACCTTAGTTAGGAGTCTGCAGTGGGGCACCGAGTCAAACGCTTTCCGGAAGTCAAGGAGTATGGCATCTGTCTGATACCCTTCATCCATGGTTTACAAGATATCATGTGAAAAAAGGGCGAGTTGCGTTTCGCAGGAACGATGCTTTCTAAAGCCATGCTGATGCATGGACAGCAACTTCTCTATCTCAAGGAAATTCATTATATTCGAACTGAGAATTTGTTCGAGAATCCTGCAACAAACCGATGTTAAGGATATTGGTCTGTAATTTTGAGGATCCGTCCTTCTACCCTTCTTATATACAGGCGTCACCTGCGCTTTTTTCCAGTCGTTCGGGACTTTACGTCGGGCAAGAGATTGGCGATAAATGCAAGCTAAGTAAGGAGCCAATGCAGTAGAGTACTTTCTGTAAAACCGAATTGGAATCCCATCAGGACCTGGCCTAATCAGGTAGTCGTGAACAATACTAGCCCAAAAACTTATGGAAAATCTCTGTTGATGGTGGAATACACTAGTTGCCGTAGGATTTTCCAACTCCAAATGATAATATAGAGGCAGTTGAACAGTCCTTCCTTTGTGTAGTCAGTCTCTACAGTAGACAAAACAACGTTTGTAAATCACTGATGTTTACAGATCGATGCAGATACGATTGGCAGAATTCCACACACCGGAGAAAGTCATCAGCTGACAGGAGTAGTATCTTCCGATACTTGAAAAGATGCATGCCATGCAGGACATTTCACACGTTTTCTTTGGAGACACGTAGTTACTTGGCTATGGGTCGTGTGCTAGCGCTGGGGTCGGCCTCAGTTCGCGGTAACACAACTTCCTCAAACGGAATCTTCCTCGCACAATGCGAGGTGTTTCTGTTTCCCGTCGGTCGGGTGTGAGGCCGTCAAGTATTTAAAATATAACCTTCTCCTTGGAAATCGTTGTGCATGCAGGTGCCTGGCTGTTTGACTCTTGTATCGTGCCTCTCCATTAATGAGGTGCATGTAATCTAACGCAGATGGAATATAATAATCCACCAAGAACCCGTAAACACCGTTAGAAAATCCCATGTAAACGAAACATAATATAAACAATAATAACGTGATTTTTTATCCAGGGACATAGTCACTGCCAGTAATAACAAAAACTCACCCTCCTATCGGTAAGATGTAATTGTGCTGCATACTGGATTTCAATGTCAGCGTCTTGCATACGAAATAAGCAAAGCAAGTCCAGCGTAAAACTCTTCAAGGGCCCATAGCAAGGAAACAGTGCACCTGTGACATTTGTGTCACGTAACAAATATCTCCACTAACAACTCTACAAATTTGTGTACACGGTTTCTTTACATTCCTTGTAGAGAAGATAAATAGTGGATACTAAATGAACCATATGGTACAAGAAATACAGAAATAGCATTCCTTACTGTCAAAAGTAGAATCGTAATGGAATCATTCCTGGTGGAAAATCGTGGCTGATCGAAATGAAATATTTCTTTCCAAGTTCTTATGCGTAAAGCACTATGGAAGATAATGGATGGAACTGAGAAATAATTACAAGCAACCAAATCTTAATGCAAAGTGTGAGTCAATGTCCGTAAGTTAGTGTTTATCTACGGCTAATACGACGGATGTAGATTCTGGTTACCTGCACAGATCGCGTTTCATGGGAGACTGACTCTTTCTTAAATTTGCTTCCTCAGAGGAAGCAGTAAACAAGTTACACTAACTTCAAGTTTCACGATACAAATCTGGACTTAAACCAAAATGTGTTCGCTTCATTCATAACTAAATTATTGACTGAAGGCAAATAACTGGTATTATGTGTTACGATAAATAATTAGAGCAAAATCCAGAGAAGGTCTGCTAAATAAAATACGTGGTAGTGTTCCCATTTTCTTTTGTCGGACAGATTGCGTGTGAGACTTGACACTACTAGGGTTTAGGAAGTCAATAGATCAATTAATTCGAATTTGCGTGTAGAAAGTCAGACGGTTACCCGGAATTGTAGGTTGTTCACTTCAAAATTTCAGAAACTCGGCAGGCTCGTTATGTTAAAATTATTAAGCAATAGCTAATTCGCGCTAGACTGCGTTGTTATTCGCTGTCTTACAAAAACTCTAGCGATATTTTTTTAATGTTGACCTCATATGCATTTAATTAAGGTTCACAATCATTCATGTTTTACTTAATTACGTATCTTAGCCGTTATTTTCCAGTGAAACTGCCTTTATTTTACAAGAGTTACTGTGTACTTAGATTAAAGTAAGTTACAAAAAACAAAAAATATAAATATTGTTACTTGCTCTCTATGTGTGTACTAAGGAAACTAATCCACTAACGATTTGCTTATTTATAATTATTAACTACGTTACTAGCAAAACCACGACAAGCTTTTCTACATGTTATGTTGTTCCTATGAATGTTGAGATCAAACTTATTGTTATTTATGTGCTTGTGCTACATTTTTTGTTTATTAAATCTTTTTACACTAAAATAGTCTTTGAATGAGATACCTGCGTGAATTGCTCTAATGTACAATTAAGGTCCAGAAGTTAGATTTAGCACACAGTTTTATTTCCTCATCTATCCTCAGAATTAGTGAAACCGTGAACGACAAAAGGCACAAAATTGAAACTGGACCAACTGAAACATCTTGCTCAATCACATAAGCGTGTAAATTATTCTGAAATATTAAACCGAAATAAACTGTCTCTGATGATTACTGTCGCTACAGCAACAAAAAGTTTGTATCCTGTTTGTATCTTGTCTTGTCACGTTAATGTTACAGCACTTGAGTGTCTCATAGTAGGCAAATTAATCTTGCTTTCTGGGCTTGCATAACAGAACAGTACTATTAAGTTAGGATATTTAGTCAGCATACTGAAAATACTTTATATTATTGTGTGTTTTCTATTGCTGCATCACTCTGATAGTGTGGTAACTTAATAGTGTTGGTTTTGAAAATTGTCTCAAATAAACGTATTTCTAATTACGTCTCGAGCATTTAACATATAAATTACAAGTTGCATAGTTACTGTGTAAAGAGAGAATTTTTTTGCATATCTTGCGTTATAATTAAAATGGTAAACCTCACAAAAAAGGCAAGGTGACTGTCAGCTAATATTACACAAAATGCTAACATTAACTTTTTACCTTGAAGATTTCGCCCTAAAAATTATCAATTACTTAAGCACATCTATCTGGCGTAAGAATAACAGAAGTTAAAAGTGCTTTTCGGTGTGGTGAAAATGTGTCGTCTGAATACATTCTAAAACATTCACTACGAACGAAATATATGTTAACGGAACGTACAAACACTTTCAAGGCAGCGTTACCACAGAACAAAATCCTGCAAAGATCAGCGATGTTTGGAACACAATAATATCGTGTAACGAGTTACCTGGTTTTCAAGATCGGATTTATGTATGACGAGGTCGTCTCTGATGCTGAGTAGTGAACGTGCCTACTTGCTCCTCGAGGACGTTGCCATCTGTTGACAAGGAGTCAGCTTTGGCTGAAGGAACAGTATCGGTTAAACTAGGGTGGCTCTTACATGACACTTCCTAAAATTTTCGACAATTTCTCTGGCGCTAACTCTCAGTTTGGTTCCATTCCATGAGAAAAACAGAGCGTAAAGGACGGATTGATGGTACGAGTACACTGGAGGTATTTACGAGTGGTAGGACTTGTGTGATGACGTGATAGAAGAAGAGAAGAGAGTCTATATGGAAGATACAGAGGAGCCAATATTAGAATCAGAGAGAAACTTGCGATCAAATATCGCAGAAGAGATAGATATGTAGATAACATCCCTTTGGAATTATAAAAATCGGCAACCAATCGACTATTTTAAGGTTTCCAGTTTATTTTTGTTATTCAATGAAAGCGATATTTGTGCACGGTCTTTTTTTTCCAGAGAGAAGTCTTCAATAATCGATATGTTACGCCACAGAGGTTCTGAGTACAATCAATGTGATCGTTGGGTGTCAGTAGCATTGTCGTTGCTTGTGTAGCATTCAGTGAGAAGTAAGTTAGAGAGTTGGGTGTTGGTCACGTTTCTATGCGTCTGGAGCTGACTAGCAGAACAGAGAGGTGTAAATGTAAAGGAAGTTGCTTTTTGGAAGTACGATTTTTAAGACTACTTTGAGAAGTGTGAAGATATTTAGCTAATGTTATTACTGCATAATTTATGATGAGTTTGAAAGAGGCAAATTTTCAATATGATTTTTCTTTATTGGTTCGGGTCAGTTAGTTTGATTGTCGAGACGAGATAATACAAAGTTATCTGCTCACAAGGCTTGCACTTAGAGTTATAATTTCACTACTCCTTTAATACTTCAGTAAAGTAATGGCTGAGTAATTTTAATAAGAAATGAATAATGTAAAATTGTTGTAATTGTTAAGAAATGAATTTCATAATTCACAATACATATTTTTAATGTTAGTCTCTTCTATATCATTAAATAAATTCAATTTCTGCCACCATCTTGTCTCGAAAGTTTTATTTTCTATCTGTGAGTTGCCGCACTGCACTTTGCAGAGCACAGTTGCTCAGAATGTAAAGCATGATGTGCTTAGCACGGCTTCTTTCTGGCGTAATGCTCTTGGGCGAATGTTTTTGTTTTCTCTAGCTAGTTTGCTGCTGCGCCGAATTTTATTTTTCACCGTTTTCAGTGTTTCCGTTGCCCTGAGGTCAGTCATCAAAATTTGTTAGGGACACCTTACCACCACAGTTAAGAGACGGTAACAATACTCACAATGAAGTACTGTTTTTCAAAATTATCTTCGGAGTCAGGTTAGGTAAAGTTCAGTTCAGATTTCATTTCGTATGCTGGTATTCATTTTCTCACAGTGCAGTGTCACAATCGGGTCGATACCATGTAATGTTTGGAATTTTATTTAGTCAGTCTGCGTATGTAAATGTAAAAGGCATTTTAATAGAAGCAATTTGGACAGTTATCCTTTCAATGTTCAGCTTGTAATTTCAGGCAGAGTTCTTACGTTATTAGTTTCGTGTGTTGGAATTGCAAGACGCCTTTTGTGATATCATGCACTGTAGCACTGTTCATTGCACTGAACGTAAGGGAATTTCACAGAATAGTATATTTTTTGTACAGTTTTAGGATTTTTAATGATTGTGGCAGAAGTTAATTGCAATAAAGGCTGCACAGTTTCTGGTGAATTCGTCGACTCTTTTTATCAGATGACGTTTATGTAAGCGTACCATAAACATTGTTCAGACTCATATTACAACACAGGCACACACAAAAGTAAAGAATAAGAAGCCAGTTCTCATACACAAAAAATAAGCAAAACAGTTACACTATTCGGTTGGTGTGTAGAATATTTGAGACTAGAGTCATACCATCAGACTTTCGGAAAAATACAGCCACACAATCCTGAAGATTGCAAGGGAGAATAAATGAGAGAACAATCAACTTAACAGCTCATGTATCCAAACCGGTGACGAATAGTACATATGAGAATGGAAAAGAAAGTCATGAATCTGTTACATGATGATCAGCTTGGTTATAAGAAACGTAAAGGCATCACTTAGACCATTCTACCATTTCTGTTGATAATGGAAGCAAGAAATAGGAAAATCCAAAATATCTCAATAGGTTTATCCACTTAGAAAAAAACCTTTGACAGTGTAAAATGGTGCAAGATGAACGAAATTCTGAGAAAAACTGGAGTAAAATGGTTCAAATGGCTCTGAGCACTATGGGACTTAACATCTGTGGTCATCAGTCCCCTAGAACTTAGAACTACTTAAACCTAACTAACCTAAGGACATCACACACATCCATGCCCGAGGCAGGATTCGAACCTGCGATCGTAGCAGTCACGCGGTTCCGGACTGAGCGACTAGAACCGCTAGACCACCGCGGCCGGCAAAACTGGAGTAAATAAGTAAGGCTGGGTGTAACGTACCGTAGACATCGATGTCATTAGAGATGGAGCACAAGCTCGAATTGTGCCAAGGATAGGAAAGGAAAGGAAATCGGCTGTCCCCTTACAAAGCAAATATCCCGGCATTTGCCTGGAACGATTTAGGGAAATCACGGAAAAATCTAAATCAGGATGGCCAGACTCGAATGTGAGTCTGTTGTGCTAAACGCTGCACCATCTCAGTAGAAGTAAACAATAAGGAATGATTGGTAACATACAAAATGTACAAGAACCAAGAGGACAAATTAAGAATGTAAAACCAAGAAGGAAGTGATCGGATTAAAATGCTCGTGAAGTGGTCGCGAGAAGTAGGGCCTCTTCTGTTTGGGATTGGATCGCAGTGGTGGGTGTTGGCGAGAGAGCAGGCCGTTATTAGCTTAGACAAACAGCATCAAAAGTCGAAACATTTGATTCACACTCATGCTAGTACACTCGCAGCATCTTGGTGGAGGTGGCCGTCACACTCCCTTGCAAAACGTGGCGCGGACGGCAAGCGGCGGCGGCGGCGTCCACTTGGGCAACAATGTGAAACATTTACAAATATTCCTCCTTGGATACTAGGCAACTTGAATCGCAAGGTTCAGAGGCTATGAGTTCATTCTTTAGGTTTAGCCCTTCGGCTACAAATTTGATTGTCCTATTTCGTCCTTTACAACAAGTCGACTATATTTTCTACTTAAACTTAGAACAGAGAGGATGTTCCCCATGAAATTTTTCAACACAGCTCGCTACAGCTACCATCACCTTGGAATCTCTCCATGTGTTGCTTAATCTTAACCACGGGCCACATGCACTACACAATAGTACTTCACAACATCATAAAATGCAAGGGAATAAATTTATTTACGTTATTCATGTTGCAGTATCCACACGCAAAACCATGTTCACGCCTTTCATTTCCATTACCCGTCACTCATACACGAGTGGCGATCCAGTCCACTGGGGATTGTACTACCAGGGGGTCAGTTGGATGGGCGGCTGCCCACCTCAGATAGATGGAGGCTATTGGAGTGCCACACACTCAAGGTCACGGCCAAATGATGTTGTTTTTCTGGATAACGCTGCACGTGCTGTATCACCTGCTCCACCGAAAAACGTCCTCCAAATACGCCCTCCTTGGGTCGTTATAAGCTGGTCCAGGAAGAGGATTAAGTCTGGCGTCAACGTTTTATTGAGATAGATCAAATTTTGAGCCGAAAACACTCCCATCAGCTTCTCTGGTCAGTACAGATGTTACAGCGTTATGTTCAGTTTGGTTCCCTCCAACAATGAATGACAGGTGGACTGTTGGTCCCTTTACATTACAAGGTGTCCAGTTAATTAATAACACACTGCCATGCAATAATAGACTATTCATCCCTGTGAGTCTGTGCAGTTTATAGCAATTTGCTATCACTTCTAAGATATCAACATGGCATATGTACAGTGTTGCCTCACTAGCTGGAAGTAAGATTGAAACTCCAAGATGTCACACACGCGACTCTGACATCTGTTTTGCTTATGTGAACTGAACTTCACATATTCCTGTGTCAATATGGATTTCTTGAGTCGGGCGAGATTTAATCCTGCCCTCTGACAGTGCTCGAGTTCTATCGCTGCCATTATCATATGCCTACCTCATCATACAATATCAGCATGATATCTTTTGTCCTGAACTGTACACACTTCCACAGAGCCCCTCACCTTAATGGACAAGTGTGAATGATGTGTCCTCACTCGCAACCATGAATCGAACCAGCAAACATGGTCGTACTTACTCCATTCTAATTTTTGCTATCGATTCGGCAAAGAGCTTCTACTCAAGTGGCAACTCTTGCGCTTTCCATAACGCAACCAGGTACTGTTCTGGTGCTAAATGTATTGGACTAAGATGTCCGTGTATGGTTTTTTTTTTTCCTAGGACCTCCCGTCGGATAGACCGTTCGCCGGATGCAAATCTTTCTATTTGATGCCACTTCGGCGACTTGCGCGTCGATGAGGATGAAATGATGATGATTAGGACAACACAACACCCAGTCCCTGAGCGGAGAAAATCTCCGACCCAGCCGGGAATCGAAGCCGGGCCCTTAGGATTGACATTCTGTCGCGCTGACCACTCAGCTACCGGGGGCGGACTATGGGATGGTGAACAGTTTCTTTCAGAGTCACAATCACCACTTGTGCATCCCAAATACTGTCAACCAACGATTGTAGCAGTCTTTCGACTGGACCCTTGTGTCCAATACATCCACTAGAATCTGTATAATTCCTAGATCCCTATTCATGTTGTCAGCTGATGACTTTAGGTATGCCATTACCTCTGTCGTCAATTTCCGTAATGCACGCATGTTGTACAGCATCTCCTTTCCCAATCTTGTCAGCTGCACGGTATGTCACACCACCACTGCTTTTTACCTTTTGCCATTTCCTTCACTCTTTCCATAGTACTGTTTAGCTCTCTAATTTCGATTTCATCTGCAATCCTGAACACTATTTTCAATTTCTTTATCCCAGGATCAGGATCCAACCAATCTCTTTTGTGTTGCTGCAAGGTATGCGGCATCACGTCAATTGCTTGTTGCATTTGCTCCCATAATCGTTTTTATGATTTGTTAAATCTATGCCAGTCCAACCAAAAGTATTTGAATACACATTTTTTTCTGCTTGGCATTACAATCCTGCCAACACACCCTCCAATGTACTCACACACATTGAAAACAAGTCTTAGCACCCACTGTTGACTTGTGAAAACTATAGCCTTTTGCCTGGTATACAGCAACTTGAGAATAGAGAGCCACCATTACTCTCTCTTCCCCCATTGGAAATGTCAGCTGTCACCCGACACTCTTCTTACACTTTCATTTCTTGTATTGTCTAGACAAAAACTATCATTATCATGCCACTCATAAATAAATTCCTGTTAATTGTATCATGCTGCTTCCAATAATCACAACACTGACATCTTCATTCTATCTAACTTTGTAATTACACTACAACATAACACAATATATCCACAGCATTATTCCTCGTTTCCTCACCCTTAATCTATACGACATTTATCACACAGATCGCACAACATCTTCAAGGTCACCCTTTTTGTCGCATCTTTTGTCCTTTCTCTTCACTGTGGATGTTTTTCCAAATGGCACTGAATCTGGAGCACCTTGAAATGTTATAAGTGTCTGACATGAACTGTCATTGTTCTAGCTGGCAAGTGGATCTTGATACTGAATGGTGATATTGTCTCTATCACTTAAGTATGGCCCCTGCTACCTTACCATGACCTTTGCTTTACCTTTTCAGGTATAAGGACTTGACAACAATAATCATTATCGTACCCGATAGTGCAGTGACTTCCCTGTGTGCTTCCTCATTACTCTTGCTGCTCTAGGGCTTTGGTATTTGCTTTCTGCATACACCTCAATACTTCTGTTACCGTCTTGGCAAAATTGCGAACTGGGTCCCCATCCTTACAAATCTTTGGTCTAATCACATCAAATGTTGATGGAATCTTTGTATTATACACCAGCTCAGTGTGGGACAGCCCAGTACCACTGTGAACTCTCGAGTTGTAAGCCGCCATGACAGGTATGTACCCCCAGTCATTATGGTGAGAGTTTGAATAGTAACTCAGCATGTTACCAAATGTATGATGCACATGGTCTATTTTACCATTAGTTTCCAGTTTGTTGCTCTTATAGTTCGAATCTACAGTAAATGGCACAACTGCTTCAAGTCCAACATGAAATTTGTCAATGAGGCTGTGATTACCATCCCAGGTATATAAAACTTGAGGAAGCAGTTGTTGCCCATGGTCTGCACCACTGTAACTGCTTGTTGATTCGGTGATCATTTCCACATATGGTGAAAACGGGTCAGCAATTCTTAAAACAAAGCAGTTTCCTACTGGTGTCCACTTAATGGACCTAGAACGTCAATCCCCATCATTTCAAATGGTTTTGTTGCCATTTGTACCATTTGTAATGGTACTTGCTCTAACGCATGTCTACTCTCTGTGCATCCTGTACGCAATTTTTTACTTATGTTTCCATTCCTACCTTTCCACCAGCACAGTTCTGATACTATCCAGTTTGTTGTCCTCCAACCTCCATGCCCAGAGAGTATATTGTGGTCTGTTGCCATTAACATTTGCTCCCTGAGCTTAGCTTTCTAGTATGATAAAAGAAAAAACAAAAGAGTTAAATATATTTCAATTTTTTTTCAATTTTAATCTGATAATTATATTGGGTTTCATACTAGAATGTTGTGTACCCAGTCTGACACAGCTTTGCCACAGGAAACACGAAAGCGGTCGAAGACGTCCGTCTTCTGGTCGGCTCCTGATCGTTGTTACAAGGGGGCTAGCTTTTGATTACGCAAAGACTTATATTATTTGGAAAAGAATAACCCGGATTTCTTTACGTAATCAGTATGGAATTTATGATCACCTAAGGACCTTTAACAATGAACAATAAAAAATTGCATTTGCAAATTAAATTATTAATAAATGGGGCAGATATGAGTTGTATAGAAGACAAGGAGCGGCCTTCTGTCTACGACCAGGATGCCGCAATATTCTCAGCTGTAGTAAAGGCTGTTTGATATTTACAAAAATAATATGACATGGAGGTAAAAAAATATAAAGGAAAAGAATAGAATAAGAAATCTGGTAAACACTAAATATATTCAAACATTTCTCACAAGCAATTAGGGTTTATTTATAAACAGTATGACTTACATAAATACTTTTCTAACTGCAAGGTGTGATCAGATTTCAGCCTGTCCTGAGCTGTCTCCTGGGTTCACGTTTTTGTCACAAATGACAGTCATTACTTTTCTCCTTCCTTCAAGACAATTCTTGCACCGTTCAACACCTTCATAACAATAACTCGCCGGTTTACCGTATCGAACATAAATTACTCGAATTTTATTAATTAATAATGTTGTCTGCACGCTGGCAAGACCGCTCACTTTTATGGCTTAAAGTCGACCTTCTTTACGCTTTCACGTTACAAGCAGAAGTACATTACAATCTGAAGATCTACAAAAGTTTTTTACTGTCATCTTTTATTTAGATCGAAGCGGAACGTCAGTTCAGCTTCTGTTAAAATGTTACTTTGACTGCGCAATCGATGTATTAGCGTCCGCGCTAGATGCGCATCTTTACAGTTACGTAAATTATATAAAACAAATGTCTTTCAAAGAATAGCTCTCATCTCATAAGTTGATCATTTAATATACAGATAGGTGAATGCCTTTCCAAGGGTACTCACAGCTTTCATACTACGGAAATCCCAATAATATTACAGCTTGTACAACTATACATGGCCCTTAAATAGTTGTCTTATATAACAAGCCATGACACCTGCTGAACCACAGCTGTATTAGTTTGCAAGTGGCATCAGCAGTTTAAGCTGTGTTGCTTCTCAACAAGGCTATCACCCTGTTCCTGTACCACAGCTTTCCGCAGAAACCAACTGTAGCTCATCCTCAACACTCGCCTTGTGAGCCTGCTAGAACCTAACCACATTACAGATCATAATCAGCCAGTAGTCTGAATTTTTTCCCATAGAAATAGCACTTAAAATACATAACTCTATGTATGAAGCTGAGAACTTCCTTCTCTTTCCTGGAATAGTTGTTTCTGCCTTATTCAGTTGTCACAAAGTGTAGGACACAGGATGTTCTTCATCATTTGCCAGCCAACTCAAAACATACCACAGCGCCTGATTGAAGCGTCACGTGACACCACAAATTCCTTCTGATATACTGGGAAAGTCAACAGTGGGCTCAATCTGAGAGCTTTTTTCAGCCTCCCGTAGGTGGTTAGGTCCTGCCTCGTCCACTCGAATTTCATGGTTTCTTTCAGTAGTTGCTTGAGTGGCTGTGCAATATCTGTGAACCCATTCATAAATTTCCTGTAATAATTGGAGAGACCTAAAAGGATTGTAGCTCCTCTCTCGACTTAGGAGGTAGAAAATCCTGAACTGTACGTACTAATCTTCGATTTGTCCTTAATCCTTATTTACTTATTGCATGCCCTAAGGACCCAACTTCCTGCAAGGAAAAAACACACTCTTCTCTTCTTAATGTAAGAGGCATGGCACATAATCTTTTAAAAATCTCTCTCAACCCTTGCAGAAGCTCCCTCATATCACTCAAGAGCACAATTATACCACAAAGAAAGACAAGATAAACTATGCATTGTCAAGTACACCACTTGTAGCTGATGGCAGCCACTCATTATACATATGGTAGAGAAGTACCGACACTGTCCAAATTTATCGTTGGGCTCTGTGGTATGGGGTTTGGGGTATGCATCGGTTATTGTCTTACTATTAAGATGTCAACAGTCACAGACGACCTTGATAGCTGATCCACATCAACTAGTGCTCTCCTCTACTATCACATCACATAGCTGTTGGTCAGTGAAATATTTCATAAGTGGTTGTAAGATGCTGAGGTACATGATACAATTTGTGATATACCGTTGCCTCATTTTCTGTTGGAATTCAGTACTGTGCTATGGGCGCTGCTGGCAGTGGATTCCGTGGATAAAATAAATCATCAAGCTCTACTAGCAATTTCTCCGTTTCCAATTTTCCAGTCTTTCCAGATGCCCTACCTTGTAACATACTGTAGTTTTACTGGTAGCCTGCATTTGATCATGGTCCACATCCGACGTGGTCCAGTCATCCTCCTCCAGGTTGACCAGATTCACTACTAACAATCCCTTCCTTAGTTTTACCAAATCGGCGTCAAAATTGTCTATATTCACGGGTACCGTTTTCATGCTATCTCTCCCTTATGCCCGTAGACTATTTCTTCTTATAAAACAATGTGATGTATCCAGTGCATTATTCTCTTCTAGTGGCTCTATTGTACTCAGCACATCAAGAGGTAACTGAAATTCTATACTTACCCATAGCGTCTTCCCAGCACCCTCTGGCATAATATCTTTCCAATCAAGTCTTAGTATTTTGATATGCAGTTTAACTAAGTTACCCCTTACGATAGACGAAACTTGTGACAGTAGTCCACTGGCGACAGTTTCCCCTAGCTGCAACGTTGTTCCTTTTTGCTCCGCCGTAGATTGTCAAAGGTCGGTTTTGGCATGATGTTTTAACAGAAAGTCTACCCCAGGATCATATAGTAACCAGACTCACATGAGGCATTACCTCCTAACTGAAGAGCATCAACTTGAAAATTTAATAACACTGACTTGAAATCAAATCATTGTCTCCCATCTCACACAACATGCAGAATGGTGAGTTTAATTGCTTTCAATCTACGAGGTTAATACTTGCCATTGACATATGTGTCGTTGTACTGAACAAAAACTTATGTTTTCTCCATTCCTACTTTACCTCATTGCACTTTTGTAACGGGAACGCCGTTCCGCGAACTTGGGGTTCCCTTTTGTATTTAATCCTAGTCCACTTTCCCGTTCCATGTTCCCATCATTACTCTAAATTCCCACTGATGAAGTCCACCCGCATCATCCTTACCCAGTTGAGGCCCCACTGATGAAGTCCACCCGCATCATCCTTACCCAGTTGAGGCTGCCTACTTCCCTCCGCACATTCCATGGTCGTACACACTTATAACACTTCACAGCAGTGGAAAACACTGCTCGAATGTCCTGTAAACCTGTTGGTATTTTAATTCCTTCAAACTGTAGTCAACACGACAGCAGCGAACAGGTCTTTCAGTGTACCCGTCCACACCTGTCTAGAGATATTGGTAACAAGCACTTCAGGAACGCCTGAAATGACCTATGTTCGGATTCTTGCAATATAATCTTATTTTCGTCTTCATTCTCCCCGAATTCGTACGTTTGAGCATTACTCTTATGTATTCTATCACAAAAAGCTTCCACCGATTCACTGTATCTCTTTGTAACACTACTTAACTACACGCGGGAAAATCTCGCTCTATTTTGTTTTTAACGTCGCCTTAGGAGGCCTTCAACTGTTTAAACGCCTGTGCGTGTTTTAACCCATCTGAACACCTGGCGAACGTTTTTGCATAACGAAGCAACAGTAATTTATTTGTGTTCATCAACTGTCATTCTTTGGTTGAGGCTCTACCGGGGTTCAGCAGAGATCAATGCAGTCTGCCTGCCAGACTCCCGAGCCCAAACGACAGTTAAATTTACCAGAAAATTCACTCCTAATAAGCTGAACTGTGGAACGTGCGAGACCTTGGGGTCCAGCAACAATTAGTGCAATCTGCCTGCCACATCCCCAAACTCGGAGCACGGTTAATTCCACCAGCAAATCAGTACCTTGTGAAATTATCACACCATGGAATAATACAGAAAAAGCAGAACAATGTCTCTGCTACTTTCAGAAGCAGGACAATTTTCATTTATCAATAAGAAAAATTAATAAAAATATTTATATAAACCGGAAACAGCAATTACCTTCCACTGGTTAATCAGCAATGTTCCAGGTAGTGGTACCTGTGTAGGTCTGGAACGCCGACACAGTGAACGCACAATTCATAGATATAGAACCACTTGATTACATTTGTTTTAAATCTACATCTACATCCATACTCCGCAAGCCACCTGACGGTGTGTGGCGGAGGGTACCTTGAGTACCTCTATCGGTTCTCCCTTCTATTCCAGTCTCGTATTGTTCGTGGAAAGAAGGATTGTCGGTATGCTTCTGTGTGGACTCTAATCTCTCTGATTTTATCCTCATGGTCTCTTCGCGAGATATACGTAGGAGGGAGCAATATACTGCTTGACTCTTCGGTGAAGGTATGTTCTCGAAATTTCAACAAAAGCCCGTACCGAGCTACCGAGCCTCTCTCCTGCAGAGTCTTCCACTGGAGTTTATCTATCATCTCCGTAACGCTTTCGCGATTACTAAATGATCCTGTAACGAAGCGCGCTGCTCTCCGTTGGATCTCCTCTATCTCTTCTATCAACCCTATCTGGTACGGATCCCACACTGCTGAGCAGTATTCAAACAGTGGATGAACAAGCGTACTGTAACCTACTTCCTTTGTTTTCGGATTGAATTTCCTTAGGATTCTTCCAATGAATCTCAGTCTGGAATCTGCTTTACCGACGATCAACTTTATACGATCATTCCATTTTAAATCACTCCTAATGCGTACTCCCAGATAATTTATGGAATTAGCTGCTTGCAGTTGCTGACCTGCTATTTTGTAGCTAAATGATAAGGGATATTTCTTTCTATGTATTCGCAGCACATTACACTTGTCTACATTGAGATTCAATTGCCATTCCCTGTACCATGCGTCAATTCGCTGCAGATCCTCCTGCATTTCAGTACAATTTTCCATTGTTACAACCTCTCAATATACCACAGCATCATCCGCAAAAAGCCTCAGTGAACTTCCGATGCCATCCACAAGGTCATTTATTTATATTGTGAATAGCAACGGTCCCACGACACTCCCCTGCGGCACAACTGAAATCACTCTTACTTCGGAAGACTTCTCTCCATTGAGAATGACATGCTGCGTTCTGTTATCTAGGAACTCTTCAATCCAACCACACAATTGGTCTGATAGTCCATATGCTCTTACTTTGTTCATTAAACGACTGTGGGGGACTGTATCGAACGCCTTGCGGAAGTCAAGAAACACGGCATCTACCTGTGAACCCGTGTCTATGGCCCTCTGAGTCTCGTGGACGAATAGCGCGAGCTGGGTTTCACACGACCGTGTTTTTCGAAACCCATGCTGATTCCTACAAGGTAGATTTCTAGTCTCCAGAAAAGTCATTATACTCGAACATAATACGTGTTCGAAAATTCTACAACTGATCGACGTTGAGATTGAGGGACGGTGGCCTCATCATAGTAGATATAGGACAGCTCGAATGAAAATAATGACTGAAACGAATATGAATTTATTGACTCAGATTATTTTGATACACACATCAAGTGTTGGCAAATAAAAGTTCTTTTTGCAACCAATTACAATCACTGAGCATGAAGTACAACATTGAATCTGAATTAATTAAAAACTGACTTCGGAATTAACATTTGAAAGCAGAAGGTATGTGAAAGCTGTTTGTAAGACTGTTAACTTCTTGACCAAACAACTTATCAAAGCCTCGAGAGGTCACAAATGCAGAAAAACTGGTGATGCTCAGAACACGATCTTCGTAATACAAACTGTGAATCAAATAGCAACAACACAAGTTGCGGAAAGCATTCACAAGTTAAGAGCTGCGCTTACTACAAGTAGGTCAAACCCTATCCCTGACATTTACTCGTAATGGCAACAAGAAGCGCCAAGTTCGACTGGACAACACTCGTAACCTTAGCGAAAGCGACGTCGCTTCGCGGTGCCAGGCAGGACCGCCCAGCAACCTGCCTGCTACCCAACGCCTTTCTAATTCAATTTCCTCTGCTCTCATACATGAGAGAGCCAGTGCCCAGGTTTGTTATCATGACAAGCGTGAATATCCTTCTCCACACCATCCCGCAGGGAAGGTCCTCCTTAGTCTTCCAGCCCGCGTCCACTGCACTCCAGCAGCCGAAGCAAAAGTTCGAAATACGAGGTGCATTCAAGTTCTAAGGCCTCCGATTTTTTTCTAATTAACTACTCACCCGAAATAGATGAAACTGGCGTTACTTCTCGACGTACACATTTTTCGCAACGCTGACGCCATGATTACATGGCAGCGGCGACGGCTTCTTTAGGAGTCTGTTTTGACCACTGGAAAATCGCTGAGGCAATAGCAGCACGGCTGGTGAATGTGCGGCCACGGAGAGTGTCTTTCATTGTTGGAAAAAGCCAAAAGTCACTAGGAGCCAGGTCAGGTAAGTAGGGAGCATGAGGAATCACTTCAAAGTTGTTATCACGAAGAAACTGTTGCGTAACGTTAGCTCGATGTGCGGGTGCGTTGTCTTGGTGAAACAGCACACGCGCAGCCCTTCCCGGACTTTTTGTTGCAGTGCAGGAAGGAATTTGTTCTTCAAAACATTTTCGTAGGATGCACCAGTTACCGTAGTGCCCTTTGGAATGCAATGGGTAAGGATTACGCCCTCTGGACACCATCATTTTTTTCAGCACTGGCGGTTACCCGAAATTTTTTTGGTGGCGGTGAATCTGTGTGCTTCCATTGAGCTGACTGGCGCTTTGTTTCTGGATTGAAAAATGGCATCCACGTCTCATCCATTGTCACAACCGACGAAAAGAAAGTCCCATTCATGCTGTCGTTGTGCGTCAACATTGCTTGGCAACATGCCACACGGGCAGCCATGTGGTCGTCCGTCAGCATTCGTGGCACCCACCTGGATGACACTTTTCGCATTTTCAGGTCGGCATGCTGGATTGCGTGCACAGAACCCACAGAAATGCCAACTCTGGAGGCGATCTGTTCAACAGTCATTCGGCGATCCCCCAAAACAATTGTCTCCACTTTCTCGATCATGTCGTCAGACCGGCTTGTGCGAGCCCGAGGTTGTTTCGGTTTGTTGTCACACGATGTTCTGCCTTCATTAAACTGTCGCACCCACGAACCCACTTTCGACACATCCATAACTCCATCACCACATGTCTCCTTCAACTGTTGATGAATTTCAATTGGTTTCACACCACGAAAATTCAGAAAACGAATGATTGCACGCTGTTCAAGTAAGGAAAACGTCGCCATTTTAAGTATTTAAAACAGTTCTCATTCTCACCGCTGGCGGTAAAATTCCATCTGCTATACGGTGCTGCCATCTCTGGGACGTATTGACAATGAACGTGGCCTCATTTTAAAACAATGCGCATGTTTCTATCTCTTTCCAGTCCGGAGAAAAAAAATCGGAGGCCTTAGAACTCGAATGCACCTCGTAGGAGGCGCTCTCCTTCCTCACTGGCTGCACGTTTACTGTGCGAAAAGTCACGCGTTTCCCGCTCTGTGTGCGAAAATATGGTGGTGGCTTTCCCTCTGCTACGCTTCCAGGAAACGCCCAACTGTGTTTTTCAAGGTCTTCAGGAGCCACCAGAAGAACAGCCCAGCACGCAGCGGAAAGGTAGTTAGTGGTACAAGCGGCCAGAGAACAGCCCTCTCGGCCGGCTGTCTCACGCGGCTTAGCCCGCCCGTGTGAAAAATTCTGAGAACATTTCGAGAAGCCGCTATTCAAGAACATGAAGCCTCAAACATGTGGCTGGCCATGTGACTTTCGTCCCACCAGCAGGAAATTTTAGCGAACTCAGAATTTATCCTACATCTGCCCTGCCCTCTGCTCAGGAAGTTCCGGCCATCACAACACACAATGCAACTATCAAAGGTCGCACGGCGACGTGTGACGACTCAGTATCGTCACAACATACGAAATGCTACTTTTTTGAAGGTTATGAAGAATGTTGTTTAAGCATTAGAAAGCTGAGTGTCAAACAGGGAAAGTCTAATATTTGCAACAATTTGTTCTCCTTTTATAATGATAGGATGGATATGGAAAAGGTGATAGAATGAGGATACTCCTCGTAACATTTGTGTCATTTCAAGTTTCTATATAACGTGAATTATTCGGCATATTCAGCAGGCAAAGTTCAAATGTTGGGGGCAACGTAAGGTATGATACTTCCTGGCAGATTAAAACTGTGTGCCCGACCGAGACTCGAACTCGGAACCTTTGCCTTTCGTGGGCAAGTGAGGCAAAGTTCCCGAGTTCGAGTCTCGGTCGGGCACACAGTTTTAATCTGCCAGGAAGTTTCATATCAGCGCACACTCCGCTGCAGAGTGAAAATCTCATTCTAAGGTATGATGATTAGGGTTTAACGTTCTGTGGATAAGGAGGTCATTCCAGAATTTTCCTAAAGCAGCTTGATGAAATCGAGGCAGATATAAATCAGTATGGTCAGACAGTGATTTGCAACACTCTAATTCAAAGCAACAAAAATCAGTGGGTGACCATGATGCATTTTTGTTCGAATGTTATTAGTTGTCTCATCGAGCATGCCTTTCGAATATCTTGACTGGTGACGATGCATGGGGCCTTTACTTTAACTGCATTCAAAACAATTATTGGTTGAGGGCTAACAAAAAACACCTCAACCAATGGCATGTGAGCGTCCAAAACAATAATGTTACGCACCTCGTGGCATAAAGAAAGTTTTGTCTTCTATGAACTGCTTCTAGAGGTATGTCCATCACAGTTGTCCTTTGTTGTCAACAACTGAGACGCTTTGCGGTCGCATTATAAGAAAAACGACCAAGAAGACTGCATCAGATATTGCCACGGCACTCCTCTGGTCCCACCAAAAGACCTTCTGATCTTGTGTTCACGAATGTTTACCTTCTAAGCTCTTTATCGAACAATCACCAGAAACAAACTTGGTTTGGCGACGTCTTTAACTCCAAATTGACAAGATTCAACAGCCATGAATTTGAAAAATTATCAGAGGGTTGTCACAATGGTTTAGGTAATGTGGCAGAATATAATGTTCAACATTAATTTCTCTCATGTTTTTCTGTTTTACTCAATTGACGAGTGTAAAAACGCTATAAAATACTACTAGAAATGAAGCAAAATATAACGATAAACTTACAATGACAGTCTATTTTTATAATAAAAGTATCCGTAATACGCGGATGGACAAATCGCGTCGAATTAGCAACCAGTTATGCACTTTTGGCCTCCAAACGATCGATGTCTACATTCTATCTATAATCGCACTGAAGTACCTGTAACATTACAGGACTACCGAGAAAGTTCGGAAATGTAGCAGTGACAATAAGCACATAACGAAGCCCACATAACAAATAATTTGCTGCCGAAATGTAGTCAGTAAAATTTATGTATTCAAAGAAAACTAAGAATAACCTTGGCGGAAGGAGAAAAAAGCAAGCACTAACAGCAGTGCAGCTCTGCAAGGCACTCAGCTTTAGATCTACAATTCTGTCACAAAAGAGGTAAAAATTTCGTCTGTAATGATAGAAGAATCGCCATGTAATGCAAGCTGCACTCTGAAGTACGACTGCCACCACACTAGTGGACAGCCAGTGTTCCCTCATTACCCCAGTGATGGCTAAGGCGTATAATTGACAACATAAAAGACGAGATTATTTGTAATTTCTGCTTCGAACTTGCGAAGAAATTAAGCCTGTGAATGAGTGTAGCATGAACTGTATTCCAACCTCTGTTAACCTGTAACAATTAGAACATAACCGCTGCTATTGCTTTGCCAGTAAAAGCTAAGCGAACAGCTATTCAGTCTACAACAATCAAATGAACGCAAAATGTTATTTACTCCTAATGATTAGAACATAATTGCTGGTATTTTGTCAGTGAAAGCTAAATGCAACTGGTGAACGGGTTCGTCAACATGCAGTACGACAGAGAAAAACGAAAGTAATCAAATCCAGCTTGGGGTGAAGTTTATGTGCAGTGGCTCGCAGCTGCCGATGTTTGTTCTTAATTTAATGCCTGGTGGTTTCATACTAGCGTAGTCTCCAGGCCAGGGGTCGTCAAACATTTTTGCTCAAGAGCCAATACTAACATTGTGAGGCGCCACATCGAGCCGCATGTATATCGATCCTATTACACAGGTCTGCAAAAAAATAGTTTTTGAAAGTTGTTTGAAATTTGATAACTGAGTTTTATGTACTTTTCAGCGCTGATTTCAAAAATGCTATCCTTTTTTCTATCACGTCAGGTTTTCTCACAAAAAAGGAGTATTTTTCCGTATAATAACAAAATTTAAGCAATATATCACATTTTACAAAGTTATAAAATTTTATTTTATTTATACATCATGTTCTAAACTACATTTCCAGTACACTTCTATTTCTCTTTAAGCTCATAAGTCCTTATACGAATAATAACGCTTTCGATTTCTGTCGAATCTTCTTTTATTGCTTTTCCAGCTGTGGACTCGTTCAGGATCATCTATTTTTATCATACAGCAGTAGTCTGCTATCGTGCTGACGTTCCATCTTCCTTGATATCTTCTTTCCATTTCTTTGATGTCTTGATGGAATCTTTACCCCTGCTCTTCACTTACATCACCAAGGTTTGCAGGGAGGTAGTCAAGATGTGAGTGGGGAAAATGGACTTTAATGCTCATGTTACAGCTCATCTTCTTAAAGTTGTCGAGCATGTCTGGGACGATTGTCTTGTAGTTTGGATCTCTTTTGTTTCCAAGGAAACCGGTACCAACTGATTTAAAAGATGTCCATGCTGCCTTTTCTTTTGTTTTCATTTTGTCCACAAAGTTGGGATCTGTCATTAGTTTTCTAACGTCCGGTCCGACAAAGATTCCTTTCTTCAGCTTTGCCTCGGATAAACCAAGAAACTGTCCACAAAGATATGTGAAACGCCGGACGCGGTGGCCGAGCGGTTCTAGGCACTTCAGTCCGGAACCACGCGGCTGCTACGGTCGCAAGTTCGAATCCTGCCTCGGGCATGCATGTGTGTGATGTCCTTATGTTTAAGTAGTTCTAAGTCTAGGGGACTGATGACCTCAGACGTTAAGTCCCATAGTGCCTAGAGCCATTTGAACAATATCTGAAACACTCCCCGTCTTTTGGCAATGCCTTAACAAATTGTTTCATCAGCCCCAACTTAAGGTGAAGTGGTGGAAGCAACATCTTTTTGGGATCCACAAGGCTTTTCCTGTCAACATTTAACCCTACCTGTAAGGTTATTGTCAAGGGCTAAGCTTTTTTATGTAGTGTTGCTTTCTGTCACTACTGTCTCATTCACAGAGAAAGCAAGGTAACTTTGTATGGCCACTTTATTGACCAAGTAGCATTGAAATCACTTTTAAATCACCACATACATCCTCCATTGTCCATAAAACAACGTCACAACACAGGAAAACAGTCACTACTTTAAAGCACTAGTAACAACAACACGTGACTAGCACAGAGTGAGGAGGTACTGTGAACTGAAGGACAATAGCAGAAGCTCACTGCCTGGCAGTGGCGGGGGAAGGGGCATCGCGACAGACAGGAACTCACATGAAAATACTGCTGGTTTCTCCTAATTACTCTTTATTTTACGTATATCTAGTATAAAAACGGCTAAATAACAGTTTATAGAGATCCTAAAAACCAAAATTCAAACTCACTAGAGTGATGAAATATCTAAAAAAGGTAAAACTAGACAACAAGTTGGGAAATAAATGTACGTGATGGAATTTTTTCACTATTTTCCCTGAAATCAACGTTGAAAACACTATAAAATCGCTTAGTAAATTTGAAACAATTTTTACGTCGCAGACCTGTGTTATTAACTATATGATAATAACCCGCTTCGCTGGGGTTTAAGTTGATTGTCAAAAGTTTCATAAAAGTAATAGTCGACAAAAAAACTGCGGTGATAGAACTTTTCGTTTCGTTTTTTTTATACGGACAAATATCTTAATACAAAGTACTTACATTAAATTACATTCTTATGTACTATATTTGATATTTGGTTATGAGCGCATACATATAAATATTTTCTGCTTACCACAAGTGAAAATGCAGCGTACAGCTGACCCTTTGAGAAACAGCATTCCTTCAAATTAACTCCACCGTAGTGAAATTTTTGGCACTGAGCATTATTGATTGTCATACTATGAACTAATTTCACAGAAAATTGTAATCTTTTTAAAGACAATGTCATATGAGTTGAGATCAGTGATATTCTTGATATGAACATAGATTTTCCTTTTTGTTTACCAATTAAAGTTATTGCTTCAATAATACTGTGAAGTAACTGTTTGGCACTGAGTCTTGTGCCATTACATAACTTGGGCATTACTGGTCATCCAATTTTCAGTTTCAGTGCATGATGGGGCACACCGGACAGATTTGAGGAGCTTAAAAATTCGTTTGGAAATTTGGCACTTTCCTCTTGATCCGCTTTTGTATCTATAGATTTATATATTGTTTCTGCTCCTGAAATCATCTTCTGTATTTGCTGATTTATTTGTTGCAGTAAATTATACGTTGGTGTTAAAATTGTTCGCTCACACTGCCAGTCTTTTTTTAGGTTGTTCCTTTCTGTCGATGGATACACTTTACCAATAAGATGTTCCTCGTCTTCTACCACATTGGGTAATTCTTGAGTTAAAAAAAAAAGCTTATCAGAGTACACATTTCGAGGGTAAGTACAAATCTAAGTTTAAAAAAATTTTCGTCAAATATGTGAGAATTTGAATCACCTGTCAGTTTTTGCGCGCATATTTTCCTTCAAAGATAACTTTCAAACTTATCCCAAAATATTAATCTCTTTAAACTTGCGTTTATTTCAGCTGACGGTGTTGGGTTTGGAATTACCGGTAATGTTTGCCTAAAGTCGCCTTATAGTAGCAATAAAACTCCTCCCATTAATCTGTCGTTTTTCCAAAGATCTTATAATATTCTATCGAGTGCTTCAAAACTTTTTCATGGGCTGTTGTGCATTCGTTCCATATAATCACTTTGTATTGCGTTGATAGTTTACCACGCGCCGAAGGCCTCGTTGTATCGCAACCTGGAAACTATAGGCAGAGATTATATCACGCAATTTGTGTTGGCAGTGCGTCATAATTACGTTGGCATTACAATTTTTGCCATCCTCAACTACCGACTTCAACCCACCGCGATGAAAACACCATAGTAGACAATGCGAAACTTAAGGCTACTCCCGGACATAAAAGCCATTGGTCTGCAGTGAATACGTCTCGCTACAAAGTGAAATATACGAATACACGTCTCATAAACGATACCATTCGGAACGCTTCGTGTCGTCTGTTCTCTGTTCCGTGCTACTGCCACCCACATCGCTCCAAAGCTGTGACACTGTAACTGCCTGATGAAATGTTGTGTTGTCTGTGTGAGCGCATGATTAATTGATTAAAAACAGTAATTGTACTTATTTAAATGTGTTTTGAATGTCGTTTCTTCTTCTCATTGCGTTCTATTACAACAGCCTTAATTTAATTTCATATTCATTGCTACAAATACACTATTGACCATTAAAATTGTTACACCAAGAAGAAATGCAGATGATAAACGGGTATTCATTGGACAAATATATTATACTAGAACTGACATGTGATTACATTTTCACGCAATTTAGGTGCATAGATCCTGACAAATCAGTACCCAGAACAACCACCTCTGGCCGTAATAACGGCCTTGATACGCCTGGGCATTCAGTCAAACAGAGCTTGGATGACGGGTACAGGTACAGCTTCCCATGCAGCTTCAACACGATACGACAGTTTATCAAGAGTAGTGACTGGCGTATTGTGACGATCCAGTTGCTCGGCCACCATTGACGAGACGTTTTCAGTTGGTGAGAGACCTGGAGAATGTGCTGGCCAGGGCATCAGTCGAACTCTTTCTGTATCCAGAAAGGCCCGTACAGGACCTGCAACATGCGGTCGTGCATTATCCTGCTGAAATGTAGGGTTTCGCAGGGATAGAATGAAGGGCAGAGGCACGGGTCGTAACACATGTGAAATTTAACGTCCACTGTTCAAAGTGCCGTCAATGCGAACAATAGGTGAACGAGACGTGTAACCAATGGCACCCCATACCATCACGCCGGGTGATACGCCAGTATGGCGATGACGAATACACGCTTCCCATGTGCGTTCACCGCGATGTCACCAAACACGGATGTCACCATCATGATGCTGTAAATAGAACCTGGAATCATATGAAAAAATGAAGTTTTGCCATTCGTGCACCCAGGTTCGTCGTTGAGTACACCATCGCAGGCGCTCCTGTCTGTGGTGCAGCGTCAAGGGTAACCGCAGCCATGGTCTCCGAGCTGATAGTCCCTGCTGCTGCAAACGTCGTCGAACTGTTCGTGCAGATGGTTGTTGTCTTGTAAACGTCCCCATCTGTTGACTCAGGGATCGAGACGTGGCTGCACGACCCGTCACAGTCATGCGGATAAGACGCCTGTCATCTCGACTGCTAGTGATACGAGGCCGTTGGGATCCAACACGGCGTTCCATATTTCTCCTCCTTACACGAGGCATCACAAAAAAGTTTCACCAGGCAACGCCAGTCAACTGCTGTTTGTGTATGAGTAATCGGTTGGAAACTTTCTTCGTGTCTGCATGTTGTAGTGTCGCCAGCGGCGCCAACCTTGTGTGAATGCTCTGAGAAGCTAATCATTTGCGTATCACAGCATCTTCTTCCTGTCGGTTAAATTTCACGTCTGTAGCACGTCATCTTCGTGGTGTAGCAATTTTAATGGCCAGTAGTGTATGTACCGCGTTTGAAGACGACCGTCACTATAATGCGCATTCATAAATCCATGTTATTTCCAGCTGAAAATTATACCGTAGTAACTGATCGGTACGATGCACACAAGTCCATGAGTTGTCAACACTGGACGAAAAACAAGAAAACATCCATTGTATCACATTCCCCGACCCTTCAACGACATATCTATCTGCCTCATCACCCAGCTGCACCTCTGAAGTGGCCGCCGAACTTTCCGCATGCCTACCATAATTCCTCCAGTACATTTTTAATTCAGCCACCGGCCTTGCGCGCAGTGGTAACACCGGTTCCCGTCGGATCACCGAAGTAAAGCGCTGTTGGGTTTGGCTAGCACTTGCATGGGTCACCTCCCGGGGATGCCGAGAGCTGTTGGCAAGTGGGGCGTGCTCAGACCTTGTGAGGCCAATGGAGGAGCTCCTTGATTAAGAAGTAGCGGCATCGGTCACGAAAACAGACTGCGACCTGGACAGCGGCGTGCGCACCCCATGCCCCTCCGTGTCTGCATCCGGTGACGCCTCCTGACTGAGGATGATACGGTGGCCAGTCGGTGCCATTGGTCCTTCAAACGATTGTTTGGACTGTGTTTCTTTATATTATTTTTTATTCGACGAAGGCGTCAGGTACAGCCAACAGCTGAAAATGGTATTTATTCTTTACTCGTTTATAAGTTATCTGTTTCAGACGCTATTAAACATTAGCACCTGTTACAAATGAAAAATACTGTATATTCGAGATTGATAAAGAGCAAATACATAGCATTCGACCGAGCGAGGTGGCGCAGTGGCTAGCACACTGGACTCGCATTTGGGAGGACGACGGTTCAGTCCCACGTCCGGCCATCCTGATTTAGGTTTTCCGTGATTTCCCTAATCTCTTCAGGTAAATGCCGGGATGATTCCTTTGATAGGGCACAGCCAACTTCTTTCTCCGTCCTTCCGTAATCCGATGAGACCGAAGACCTCGCTGTCTGGTCTCCTCCCTGAAAATAACCCAACCCATAGCATTCGAAACTGTTGGCTGTACCTGACTCTTTCGTCGAATGAATTACTGTGTGGTTGCTGCCAATGATCAAACACGTTTTTGATATTACCATTGTCCAATAAAGGGAATACGAATTTTAAATGCCGTGTGGCGATTTGGCAGATATTGCATGTGTAGGGAGGTAGTCACAGAAGTCGAGTATTGATGCGCGCCGTTTTGACATCTGGGTGATGTGTAGATTCTAAACCCTTTTCCGGACGTAGTTGTGAAAATAATATGTCTATCGCTGTAAGTATTTTTGTTTATTACTGAGCAGGAAAATTACATTCTTAAGTAGCTTAAGATGTAAGGATGTAGAGGCTTATCTCATTAGAGGCAAGATAGATACTGCCTACAGGAAAATTAAAGAGATCTTTGGAGAAAAGAGAGCCACCTGTATGAATACCAAGAGCTCAGATGGAAACCCAGTTCTAAGCAAAGAAGGGAAAGCAGAAAGGTGGAAGGAGTATATAGAGGGTCTATACAAGGGCAATGTACTTGAGGACAATATTATGAAAATTGAAGAGGATGTAGATGGAGATGAAATGGGAGATACGATACTGCGTGAAGAGTTTGACAGAGCACTGAAAGACACGAGTCGAAACAAGGCCCTCGGAGTAAACAACATTCCATTAGAACTACTGACGGCCTTGGGAGAGCCAGTCCTGACAAAACTCTACCATCTGGTGAGCAAGATGTATGAGACAGGCGAAATACCCTCAGACTTCAAGAAGAATATAATAATTCCAATCCCAAAGAAAACAGGTGTTGACAGATATGAAAATTACCGAACTATCAGTTTAATAAGTCACTGCTGCAAAATACTAACTCGAATTCTTTACAGACGAATGGAAAAACTGGTAGAAGCCGACCTCGGCGAAGATCAGTTTGGATTCCGTAGAAATGTTGAAACACGTGGGGCAATACTGACCTTACGACTTATCTTAGAAGAAAGATTAACGAAAGGCAAACCTACTTTTCTAGCATTTGTAGACTTAGAGAAAGATTTGACAGTGTTGACTGGAATACTCTCTTTCAAATTCTAAAGATGGCGGGGGTAAAATACAGGGAGCGCAAGGATATTTACAATTTGTACAGAAACCAGATGGCAGTTATAAGAGTCGAGGGGCAAGAAAGGGAAGCAGTGGTTGGGAAGGGAGTGATACAGGGTTGTAGCCTCTCCCCGATGTTATTCAATCTGTATATTGAGCAAGCAGTAAAGGAAACAAAAGAAAAATTTGGAGTAGGTATTAAAATCCATGGAGAAGAAATAAAAACTTTGAGGTTCGCCGATGACATTGTAATTCTGTCAGAGACAGCAAAGGACTTGGAAGAGCAGTTGAACGGAATGGACAGTGTCTTGAAAGGAGGATATAAGATGAACATCAACGAAAGCAAACGAAGGATAATGGAATGTAGTCGAATTAAGTAGGGCGATGCTGAGGGAATTAGATTAGGAAATGAGACACTTAAAGTAGTAACGGAGTTTTGCTATTTGGGGAGCAAAATAACTGATGACAGTCGAAGTAGAGAGGATATAAAATGTAGACTGGCAATGGCAAGGAAAGCGTTTCTGAAGAAGAGAAATTTGTTAATATCGAGTATGGATTTAAGTGTCAGGAAGTCGTTTCTGAAAGTATTTGTATGGAGTGTAGCCATGTATGGAAGTGAAACATGGACAGTTTGGACAAGAAGAGAATAGAAGCTTTTGAAATATGGTGCTACAGAAGAATGCTGAAGATTAGATGGGTAGATCACATAACTAACGAGGAGGTATTGAACAGAATTAGGGAGAAGAGAAGTTTGTGGCACAACTTGACCAGAAGAAGGGAATGGTTGGTAGGACATTTTCTGAGGCATCAAGGGATCATAAATTTAGCACTGGAGGGCAGTGTGGGGGGTAAAAATCGTAGAGGGAGACCAAGAGATGAATACACTACGCAGATTCAGAGGGATGTAGGTTGCAGTAAGTACTGGGAGATGAAGAAGCTTGCACGGATAGAATAGCATGGAGAGCTGCATCAAACCAATCTCAGGACTGAAGACCACAACAACAACAAGTAGCTTTTAACGTTAGTTGATGTTTTTCGATTCGTCTGCTAGTTGCGATATTACGATAAAACAGGTTGAGAATCATGGGGCACAAGAATAATTAATTCTGGCCGCATGTCGGACCGCAGGCTGAAATTTGACAACCACTTCTGTAGCCTATCGGACAATCCACATGAGGATTATCAAGATGCAATTATTAGAAGAAGCTTCTATATTAAACAGCACTCTGCTTGAGCTTGAGTGTGACTTATTTTTAGTTTGTGATGGTAATTTTAGTTTAATTCCATCTGATGACAGATGCAGAATGATTTCCAAACTGATCTGAATGTTGTGTGTTTTTTGACTTCTGTAAATCACCAAGACAGTCTTGCGTCAGAACAGAGTGCAGACACGCGCACTCATCTTCACTGTTGTACAGGATTCTCACTTAGCAACTTGTCACTCAAAGCAGTAATTCGTTTCTTACTACAGTTATTGTTTTAATTCCATAGCTAACATGAATGACAAATCTTATCCTCTGGTACGCAACTAAAATGAAGGTTACTACACATGTTCTATTCGTTACAAATAGCTAAATAATCAGTTCGCGGCTACGCATCTTTCAATGTCCTTCATGAAGTTTGGCAAGAATATAAATACTTGCCATTGACAAATCACTTTGGAAGCATTAACTCGACTAGTTAGCACCTCTTAGTAAAACCTTAAAACAGCTGCCGGAAGCCTAGATGCTGGCTGCTCTTCAATGTTTTATAATACTAAACACAAATTATACTTACTATCTCAATGGTTCATTCTAAAACTTTTAAACACGACCGTTCACATTTGGTAATTTTTTTGTAAGAAGGGACGTACAGTAAGTAACGCAACAAATTTTTTCGGCTAAATTCGGTTGAAAAAAAATACAGAATTTGTTGTGTTACATCGTGGAATATTCCCGCTTTAGCCCCCATAACCTCAGTAAGTTCCGACAGGTCGTGGCGCTATACATGGCCCTCAATACGGCATCTGTAACACAGGTGCGATGCAAGCACAGACCTGTCATTGAGTTTCTTCCTGCAGAAAACCACAGCATCACAGGTGTTCGTAGACGCTTGCAAATTGTCTACCAAACCTGGCAGTGAACAAAAGCGCCGTGAGTCGTTGGGAGAGGCGTCCGTCGTCATCGCAATGAGGTAACGAGAACCTGTCCGGTCACCCACTCGCCAGCCTGCTGCAAACAGCTGCGACGTCATAAAATGGAAGAAACGACATCAGCGTGTTTGTCGTCAAAACAAAATGCGAAAGAACTTCTCCTGCTTCATAACAACGAAATACCTTACACAAGTCTGCGCACCAGAGAGGAGCTCAAAAGCTTGTAATACGTGTATATTTCTATTGTCTATTGTCAAACCACAATTTATGAAAGATGTTTATATTTTATTAATATGATTAGGTAGGATTAATTAATATTTGTCATGCTGGAAATAATTGTGGTAGCAGGGAATGTCTGCACCAAAGTATTGTTGGCAGGAGAGACCGCACATTGATATAATTTTAAAAAGGGCGGGAGAGACCGCGTATGGATACATTTTAAGAAAAGAGCGGGAAAGACCGCGCATTGATACATTTTGTAATGCTAGCAGGGAGTGTATGCACCAGAAAGCATTGTTGGCGGGAGAGACCACACTTTAGCGTTCGTAGGAAGTCAGTAGTAAGCGAGATGCGAAGCGAGTGGGTAGCAGGTCTGAAGTGAGAGGTTGAGAGGAGCGGTGTGCATTCCAGCCACCAGCTATGATTTACAAGAGATTATAAACGGATGTACAGAGACATCAGCTAACTATTATCACAAGAGGAACTAATACTATTGAATTATTTTTTTGAGAAACTCAAGACTACTGAAGGTATGTTTGCGCAATGCTAGTTGTAAGATTATTGTAAAAAGTAAGTCCCATTTGAACGTTTGTAAAATCACTTCATTCAGAATATAATTAATTTTTGCCAGCAATATTGCATTACTGATTGTAATCCATCCCAAAAACCATCACCGTAAAACTTTGCTAAATTTTATTGTTGTCAAGAAAAAGTTTAACTATGAATTACGTAACTTCAGTCAAATTAATTAAAGAATAACGTCAGCTTTGCTATTAAAGAAAAACGTCAGCTTTGGATATAAATACAGCCACTTATTATAACAGCCCACCAGCAGCTAATAGAGTATAGTAAAACAGAGTAAGTATATTCATGTCGCAGTTCGATGTTGCAGTCAGATGGCGATCTAGTAACAGTAAAAAATGTAAGGAACAGTTTTGGGTATTGCAGGTAGCTACTGAGGTCCACGACGACGACACATCCTATGTTTCGTCTAAATAATCAGAAAATCACTTTTAATACGCAGCATTTAAATTTGTATGCGAGATTGAGAAAGAGAATTAATTTCAAAGGGAAGATTTAATTTGTTATGATAATTAAATGGACACCCTAGCTGCAAACAGGCGTTGATGTACTTCATTGGGGACATGTTGAAAATGTGTGGCCCGACCGGGACTCGAACTATGGCAGACGCTCTATCCATCTGAGCCACCGAAGACACAGAGGATAGTGCGTCTGCAGGGACTTATCTCTTGCACGCTCCCCGTGAGATCCACATTCCCAACATGTCCACACCACTACATTCGTAGTGCGCCTAATAGATATATAGTTAAAATATGGCTTCCCGGCCATTGACCTTCTTGTGCGAACGCGCACGCTATGCCCGAACTCGTACGGGACTTGGTAGATTAATCTGCCACGAGTAATGAGTATGATGGGCAAACATCTATTAGGCGCACTACGAATGTAGTGGTGTGGACATGTTGGGAATGTGGATCTCACGGGGAGCGTGCAAGGGATAAGTCCCTGCAGACGCACTATCCTCTGTCTACTCGGTGGCACAGATGGATAGAGCGGCTGCCATGTAAGTGGGAGATCCTGGGTTCGAGTCCCGGTCGGGGCACACATTTTCAACATGCCCCCAATGAAGTACATCAACGCCTGTTTGCAGCTAGGGTGTCCATTTAATTCTCATTTCATTTATAGCAAAGCTGCATGGTCATCCGCGGTAACTGTTCTTTCGGGAACAGATACTACCGTCATATATATTTAATTTGTTATTATTAAGCAAGAGATAGAAATCCTAAGGGAAGGTTTCATAGGTTATTGCAGAAGGGAAGGTTGAGTAACAAATGAGATATAGAGGAGACGAGAAGGTTTCAAGCTTCACTGCATTGTTCTTCTTCATTCACCTTACTGCCCGGATCTCGAACCTTCCGACCTCCGTCTGTACCCCGCGAGAAGTACTAAAAAATGTGTGTGAAATCTTATGGGACTTAACTGCTAAGGTCATCAGTCCCTAAGCTTACACACTACTTAACCTAAATTATCCTAAGGACAAACACACACACAAATGCCGAGAAGTGGTATGTGGATGATGGTGAGGTTATTAATGCAGCAAGACGTTCGCTCCGACTTCGACCAATGGAGTCGTAACATGAGGGCATAAAGGCCCTCCTTGCAAGGTGGCGTAAGGCTGACGCATCGAACAGGGATTATACTTAAAAATAGGATTTTGCAGCCAAAAGAGTGGGGAATAGTATTATGTGTAGGAATCCCCAATAAAACGAATCTGCTTTCAGAAAAAAAGAAATGTGTTGGTTACTTATTGAACGCCCTTCGAACAATTACATCTTCACTGAAATCGGAAAAGAAGGTCTCGGGGAGTTTTATTTGTAGTTTTACAGAAGGACGATAAAAACTAAGTGACTGATCAGATAAGAAATGAGTAGTTTCTGTACGTAATCGGCGACGAAAGGAACACATGGAGAAGATTAATTAGAGGAAGTGACAGGATGACTGGATACATGTTAAGAGGTCAGAGAATAAATTTCCTTGGTACTAGAGACAATGGTAGAGGGCATACGCAGTAAAGGAAGTCAGAGATTGGATAACATGCATCAGAAAATTGAGAGCTTAGGGTGCAGGTAATAATCTGAAAAGGAAGGGATGTCGCAGGACAAGAAATCGTGGTGGCAGCATCAAATCATCGACAAGACTGATGCCAAAAATCTTCGTTATAGAAGTGTGGATATATTATTGTTCTTGAAGACTTCAATCCCAAGAATGGTTTGATACAGCTCTCCAAGTTAATCCACCCCGCGTATCCTCTCCATTTCTAAATAATTACTACCGAGCGAGGTGGCGCAGTGATTAGCACACTGGACTCGCATTCGGGAGGACGACGGTTCAATCATACTGGTTTAGTTTTTCCGTGATTTCCCGAAATCGTTCCAGGCAAATGCCAGGATGGATCCTTTGAAAGGGCACGGCCGACTTCTTTCCCTGCTCCGACGAGACCGATGATCTCGCTGTTTGGTCTCTTCCTCGAAACAACCCAACCCAACCCTCTAAATTACTGCAACCTACTTCCACTATGACATTCTTATTCTTTTCAAGCCTTGGTCTTCCTCCTATTCCATTCGACCTCTCTTCCAAACTTTTAGCCGTTGCTGACAGATTTAGGATGTCATCGGCGAACCGCAAAATTTTTATTTCTTCTCCCTTAACATTAACGCTTTTTCTTAACTTGCTCAGTGCGTAGATTGAGTAATCACTCCAACTTCCTACTGCTCCCTCCTCCATTTAATTTCCTTTGACTGCAGTCTGGTTTCTATACTAGTTGATAACTAATAACTTTTCGATCCCTTTATATTACCTCTGCTACTAACAGAATTTCAAAATTTGTTCAATCCATTATCGTCAAAATCTTTTTCAAATCTACAAATAGAGAAACGTAAGTTAGCCTTCCCTGAACCTATCTTCTAAGTTGCGTGTTTTATATTTTTCCAGAACCGAAACTGATCATCCCAATGCTCAGCTTCTACAAATTTTTTCATTTCTCTGTGAATAATTCATGTAAGTACCGTGTAACCATGGCTTATTGAATTGGTACTTCCGTAATATTTGCATATGCCAGTAACTACGTCCCTAGGAATTTAAATTATTACGTTTTTACGATACTGCGTGAAGAGTTTGACAGAGCACTGAAAGACCTGAGTCGAAACAAGGCCCCCGGAGTACACAACATTCCATTGGAACTACTGACGGCCTTGGGAGAGCCAGTCCTGACAAAACTCTACCATCTGGTGAGCAAGATGTGTGAAACAGGCGAATTACCCCCAGACTTCAAGAAGAATATAATAATTCCAATCCCAAAGAAAGCAGGTGTTGACAGATGTGAAAATTACCGAACAATCAGTTTAATAAGCCACAGCTGCAAAATACTAACACGAATTCTTTACAGACGAATGGAAAAACTAGTAGAAGCCGACCTCGGGGAAGATCAGTTTGGATTCCGTAGAAATACTGGAACACGTGAGGCAATACTGACCTTACGACTTATCTTAGAAGAAAGATTAAGGAAAGGCAAACCTACGTTTCTAGCATTTGTAGACTTAGAGAAAGCTTTTGACAATGTTGACTGGAATACTCTCTTTCAAATTCTAAAGGTGGCAGGGGTAAAATACAGGGAGCGAAATGCTATTTACAATTTGTACAGAAACCAGATGGCAGTTATAAGAGTCGAGGGACATGAAAGGGAAGCAGTGGTTGTGAAGGGAGTAAGACAGGGTTGTAACCTCTCCCCGATGTCATTCAATCTGTATATTGAGCAAGCAGTAAAGGAAACAAAAGAAAAATTCGGAGTAGGTATTAAAATCCATGGAGAAGAAATAAAAACTTTGAGGTTCGCCGATGACATTGTAATTCTGTCAGAGACAGCTAAGGACTTGGAAGAGCAGTTGAACGGAATGGATGGTGTCTTGAAGGGAGGATATAAGAAGAACATCAACAAAAGCAAAACGAGGATAATGGAATGTAGTCGAATTAAGTCGGGTGATGTTGAGGGTATTAGATTAGGAAATGACACACTTAAAGTAGTAAAGGAGTTTTGCTATTTGGGGAGCAAAATAACTGATGATGGTCGAAGTAGAGAGGATATAAAATGTAGACTGGCAATGGAAAGGAAAGCGTTTCTGAAGAAGAGAAATTTGTTAACATCGAGTATAGATTTAAGTGTCAGGAAGTCATTTCTGAAAGTATTTGTATGGAGAGTAGCCATGTATGGAAATGAAACATGGACGATGAATAGTTTGGACAAGAAGAGAATAGAAGCTTTTGAAATATGGTGCCACAGAAGAATGCTGAAGATTAGATGGGTAGATCACATAACTAATGAACAGAATTGGGGAGAAGAGAAGTTTGTGGCACAACTTGACCAGAAGAAGGGATCGGTCGGTAGGACATGTTCTGAGGCATCAAGGGATCACCAATTTAGTATTGGAGGGCAGCGTGGAGGGTAAAAATCGTAGGGGGAGACCAAGAGATGAATACACTAAGCAGATTCAGAAGGATGTAGGTTGCAGTAGGTACTGGGAGATGAAGAAGCTTGCACAGGATAGAGTAGCGTGGAGAGCTGCATAAAACCAGTCTCGGGACTGAAGACCACAACAACAACAACATGTGAAGTATGAGAGTATTTCGCCTGTATCATATATCTTGCATACCAGGTGGACTAGTTTTGTCTTGGTATTTTCTCCTAAGAATCTCAATAATTTTGAGGGAATTTTGTCCTCGTTCGATCTTAGGTGTTTCCGTTCCTGTCAAATTCCTATCATAGTATTGTCTCTCTCATCTTACTTCCTCTTCTCGTCCTATAAGATCATTCCACTCCATTTGCAAACTTCGTGGCACTGGTATAGTAACCATGGTAATGTTATAGAGAGAATTTAGTCATGGTTGCAATAAAGATGTATTTATTAGTTCTTCATTTGTGAAGCGTTTCGTCTGTATTGAAAGGCGTTGTCAAGGAATCCCCACCGCGCTTATGACTTTATACGTAGTTTATATGGCGTAATATTTTAATTAACTGTATATTGCTTATTGTTGCGAGCAAAACAGATAAAATGCGATTCTCACTATTAGTTTCTGCAATTGAAAATATTTTAACTTTGTGCACCTTGATCTATTACGTGGGGATTCGCACAACACTAAAAGATTTCCTGCTGTGCACGTATGATCTTTAATTTGAAAACTATTTTTGTAGAACCCTGATCTGGCTTGTTAGAAATGGAACACGGTATCATTACTGTAACTAAATATTAAATTAAACATGTCCTTCGCTAGTTTTATCTCTGAAATGCACTGAACATTACTCTTGTTATACGTACAAAAGTTGCAATATGCTATGATCGCTAAACGTAAAAGCTGCAGTGGATCTTTTGATATATGAACACTACTGACTGCCCCGACTAACACGAGAGCATGAGACTAAAAACGAAATTTGGTTTCTGTATTATTAGCCAGAACAGGTTTCATCACAGCAGTCTTTGATATCACACAAGTAAAATTTTATTGCACTGATTTACTTAAATTATTTACGTCATTGATATTGTAATAACAGTTGCCCATGTCCACCTGAAAATGACATAATAAAATTCACCATTTACCTCTGAGGTCTCAGGGAAGATGAAAGAAATAATTTTAATATGAAGTTACCTGCCCGCTTAATTGCGGGAAAACTGCTCCCACGATCCCTGCACAGCTCTGCGTCATGAAAAATTTCTGCCTGTTTTCCCTACATAGTAGGCAGGACAACTGGGGCATGATACTTTGTACACTCCGTTTCGAAAAATCAGTCATTGCACAACATATGTTGGAAACGAAACATGTCATCAACAGTCTAGAAAACAATTTGGTAATACTACATAACGAAGCATGAAGCCAATGGTAAGACTCTAAGTCTGTGAGAACAACTGGACACATATCTTCACAAAATCAAAAAACAGAATCTATGTTAAATGAACAAACAGATTTCGCAAGCCATAGTTATTTTAGTACTTTTAAAGACCTATTTTAAAGTTATTTCTTCCATAAGTCAATTGTTTAATAGTTATATCTTTAGCACTACGAATAAATTCATCTTTGACAACACCATGTACAAAAAAAAAACAAAAAAAAAACTGTGAAGTGTTTGTAAGCATGTGTGTACAAATGTGCCTCTTGGATGAAGTGAAATGTATTAAAACGATGGAGAAAAAAATGTTTGCCGGTGCTAAAACGTTAAATATTCTTTCCCTGGATTATGTGGTAAGTTTACATTGTTCATTTTCCACTATTTTGCACAGATTTTCCGCGTTCGAATTACGAAATTCATAACACAACATTAAACCTTTTCGTGACAGGAATATGCATTTCACCTCATTCAAAAGAAGAAATAAAACATGTATTAAGACAAACTACACCTGACGATGGACCCACAGGGTTAGAAATGCATCGTGTAGTTAATAAAATACGAGAAAGTTGTGAGTGAAGGCGTCGTTTAATTCATACCTCCAATGTTTCGAATACAGTCACGTTTTAAGCTGCAAAATATGGATAAAATTAAATTAAGAATTTTTGTTTATGGCCATTATTTTTGTACTGGGTTTTGTAATTTTTATAGATTGTCTGAATATGCTTTTCAATACAGGCGTAAAGCGTGGCAAACAGAGAACTAATAAATTCATCTTTGTTGCAACCACTACCGAAGTATCTCTATTCTATTCCTATAAAATTGTTTTCCAAGTTCATTTCCAGCCTTTATATACGTATTCTATCCTCCTTTTAGATTTCCCTTCTTTGTTTACTACTGGCTTGCGATATGAGTTTCTGATATTCATACATCTATCATACATCCACTTCTCTTCTCTACAAATGTCTCTTTAAATTTATTGTATGCAGCGTCTATCTTTCCCGTGGTCACGAGGACTTCTACAGCCTTTTATTCTGCTCGGCAACCTACCGCGTAGCCACAGGGCACTTTGTATCGGTCTCATTTCCGGATGTCTGCATTCTCTTTTTCTTTGATCAGTTTTATACTTTTTATTTCGTCAATTACATTGAATAAGTCGCATATTGTCCATGGGTTTTGTAAAAACTATAATTAACGCTGCTGTCAGTGTTAAGCCTCTGTGTAACATTTCATTAACAAAGCAGTTTGGCTCGAACAGAGAATTAGATTCAGATAACATAAGAATAAGTTATCCAACAACCAAGATGGAGAGCCTGTGTAGTATATGAGGCTCTTTGGTGTCGGTACAACTGCCATACGGCTGACCAATTCCTTACTTGTCGGAGATTACGTGTGGGGTTATAATGGAGCAACCAATGCTCTCTGTTGGACTACAGTTGGCGAATGAGCTTTCCAGGGTGCAATACGCTTAAGAACGTAAATAATTACATGATTTTGTATATTGTATGTATGTATAAAGCAAATTGTCAGCAATGATATCATAGCTAGTACATATTTGTGTTACGTTTCAATTAACATTTTAGTTGTTAAGTCGCCCATAAGCGTTGAAACTAATGGAGATGACAAGCAGAATAAAGCTTTCACCTTCGAGAAAACCACCAGCAAACCACCATTAGAACAGCTGTAGCCTTCGTAGCGCCTGACAGAGCCGGTGGACGTGATAGGTCCGGAAACCGTTGGGCTCTGTGGCCTCATGCGCTTTGTAACAGAGGATGTGAGCAGGATCCCTCTAGTCTGTCCCGCCAGCGCAGAAATGCTATTAGTACTAGTCCAGATGATCAGAGGTTTTCGTCTTAATGAAGCTTCTGACAGACAGCAAGAAAAGGAAAAACAGTCCGGATCTTAGTGCATCAACGAGGACTACAGTGACACAATGGCCTGATGTGCATATAGACATAAAATGGTTCAGATACCGAGCAATTAAATATGTTTACAGATTTTGTCGTATCCTTGTGATTATCAGCTCCTTAGTGACCCACCGAACGTCCTTTGGAAATGTCTGACGAACACATTCGAACTGTGGCATCACAACTCTTATTGGTAGGAAAAATGAAATTGGAGATCAGTTACTAAATCCGTTTACAAACTACACTTCAAGTCAAACAAAAGTGAGCGCATTACGATAAAACTTGTTATTACTGTCTGTTATGTTCGTGGACGACCGTTTTTCTTTGCCTGTTTTCTGGTAGAAGAGTGTGGACTTCATTGTCAAACCATTTTTGCTTGAAATTCACCTTTTGTTGATACGTACCTCCTGCGCGTAACCACAAGCTTGACTTGACGGCGGTTGCCTTCGTGGAATTCCATTATTACAAGATGGTCGTTGCTCGCCTTCCAGGTAGGTACCCACCACTACAGCAAGTTCACATGCCCGACATGACACTGTATATACCTAGCTAATACCGCATAAAGCGGTAGCGCCCCCGAATCGGTAGCGCTTCACGAGCCACAGTCAATACCACAAGGGCACTGTGCAGGAGCCTGATACACGCGTCACTGAAGTAAATTCTCATTTAGAACTGAAACAGGACGTCCAGTATATTTTCTTACCTTAGCTGCTCGAGAAGCATCAGTGGCAGTGGACGTAGAACTACCTTTCACCGGGAAGTTATGTCCCCCAGTTGTATTAGTCGTATCATCGTCTACCACTCTCCGCTTGGCTCCACGTCAGTAAGTTATTATATACACAATTCTCTCTTCCACCAAAGCGTCTCGTCTCCAATAGTTACTTTTAAAGTATCATTACACTTTCCTTCACTTTCTAATGTCACAGCAATAAAAGCATAAATTATTATCTATTTCGGCTCCTAGAGCAATATTATTTACATATTTCGGCTATGGATAATTTCATTTGCAATATTCCAGATCACTATTATGAGATTCAGGTCTGGGTGATATGGGTAACATTCCAGAGAAACAAATCCATTTTCTTTTCAAATTTTTGTCTATGCAATAAACAAGAGAACGCTGATGCTCCTTAACTTACTTATGACAAAGGCGTAGATTTCCCAAGATCTGGCTAGTAATGTATGAGGTTATTGGCGAGTCAAGAGTGTGTTTTAGTTGCTAGCGAACTAGAAGAAGGTGATAAATTCTCCTCCTTATTGTGAAGTGAAGCATTATCAAGAACGAGTATACTTCTTGGAAGTAATCCAGGAATGAGCTAGTTTTATAGGATTTTTTTTAAATTTTTGCTGTCTTCTTCCGAACGGTAGAATTGGTCGCGTTTTGTGAAGTGAAAATTTTGCGTTTCTGAAAATTTAAACCAAGGTTATCAAAACCGCGCGTATTCGTCTTGATGGACATACCGTGATCGTTAGTTATGAATAAGTGTCCAAATTCAGTCTTCAAATTATAACACAAACACGGTGAAAAAATAGCGAAGTGAAAATAAGCAGTGGAAAGTGATGTGCATTGCAGATTATTAAGCCTTTCTATCACCTGACCGGTGGTCTTCAAGGTATATGCTCAGTGCCTACTAAAGACTGCGGGAAATTGGTATGCAGACTTCCGCTTCCACACATTACACCAGTCGGCACTGAATTTTACCTTTTTGGTTACGTGAAGATAACACGGACGCTATAAAATTAAAGTCCCTAACACTGTTCTGCATTTGCGCCTAGTATCTTCACTTATTATCTTGAGGTGTTTTTTCACACCTGGAGTCATCTATAGACGTCTCGTGGATGCCGTTTGCAGTTATCGATGTCCCCATTGGATTATTTTTCTCAACAGGTCGCGAGTTCGTTGTCTCTATATTGAATGCTAGAAGAACTAACAACAGTGCAAAATGAAATTCAAGACTATGTCTAGGCCGAAATAAAGGAACGAACGCTGACTTAGGATGCCACAAAACACCGCGAATAACAGTTTGTAACGTCTCCTGGCAAAACACATATTATATGTGGTAAAAAAAAAGAGAAAAGAATAATTGAACTGGAAGATTGTAATTGCGTGGACAATGATTGTGGAAATTTATGTAATAAAGAGAAATCATTATGTGTCATGTTTTATACTTGTATAGAATTATGTACCAATTTTTTTTAAACATAATATCTGCGTCGGGGAGTACTGAAACCGCCACAGACGATACTTATTAAATATCAAACAAAGATGAGAATATGTTACAACGAGTATAAATAGTAGTGACCGAGCATTAATTTGTCTGTCGTCTTTTGGAATCACGTGAGTAGGTAGAGCCTGTGACGCTGTATTATATGCTTGTGTAGCATTCTTTTGTCAAGATTGAGAGAAGGACGCCATTAGGCATTGATTTTTAAAGGCGTGTAAGAATTTAATGTGTCTAAATGTTTTGAATAAAGTTACTTGGTGAAAACTTGCATTATGATTTGTAATAAGCTTGCCTGGTATTTTATCCCATACTTTTAAGACATTTTCAGCTATTTAAATATTATTCGTGGTGCAGAGCTGCGCTACGAACGAATGAGCTACTGCCACGGCGCATTCAAACTGCAGTAAATGAAATCAATCATACTGCAAAGAAGCGGACAGGTAATAGTGAACTAAAATTATTTCTTTCAGCTTTCGGGATTGCAGGGCAGAGCAGCAGATTTTATGATGTGTTTTACAGGTGGACGCGAGCTGCGGATGATATATTATTAACAGTGCAAAAAGATAATTTACCTTCATGACATAAAAGAAATCTTGCTGTGCGTAGTTCTGGTCTGGCAAACCTTATAGTAACAATATTTTTTCTCTGATGATAATCTCATGTTCTCGTGTTAGTCGTGGTACTTATTGGTGTTTTACTGTTAACAATAATCCACTGCAAAATTTTGATGTTGAACAAATATTGTGTACTGTAACATCAGTATTGATAACGAAATAATTTTCAGTAACCTTTTCAATAACTGTAAAGTAAGGAAGATATGTTGAACTTTATAGCGAGTTACAGTAACGACACAATGTTCCTTTTATGGAAAGCCAGATCCAGAATATAAAGAACATAATATATTTTCTTTTGTTGAAAATTAATAATCCAAAGAAAGTCACAGCACAGCATCCCTAAAAAGTATTTCAGGGCTCTTTTCGTAGCAACATACTTTATCTCATATATTGGTTGTTACGCGAGCAATAACAAACATACAGCGAAAAGTTTTATTGCACCCAATGTGCTTTAACATTTAGTTCATATATCTTCCGCTTCTGATTGGTTTATCTCAACATCTAGTAAAAGCTCGCCTTAATTAAAACAACTAACTTTTCTCATAAAATCGTTAAAATGGTTCAAATGGCTCTGAGCACTATGCGACTTAACTTCTGAGGTCATCAGTCGCCTAGAACTTAGAACGTATGAAACCTAACTAACCTAAGGACATCACACACATGCATCCCCGAGGCAGGATTCGAACCTGCGACCGTAGCGGTCGCTCGGCTCCAGACTGTAGCGCCCAGAACCGCAAGGCCACTCCGGGCGGCCAGAATCGTTAAAGTTGTTTAAATTATTAAATGATTGTTCTCAGTACAAGCAAGACCACCAGTATGGTTGGAAGTTAACATTTAATAGTAATCTGCAAAAGCAAATTGTGAGCGATATGCGGCTTGGCGCCCCGTCCGCACCGTTGCGCCACACTGCTCCAGCATAGGAAACTTCTTGAACGTTCCGCGATCCCGCATTACGTGACCGTCTGGGGTCGCGTGATCAGCTACCGACTACCGGCTACTGTTGCAGCCTATAATGTAATGTAGGAATAAAAGCGGGGGGCAATGTGGCATAAATGCCAGGAGATCGCGTTCGTTTTCGTCACATAACCGGTTTCGGGCCAGCTGCGCGTCTTCGATCTGTTACGAAAAATTAATTTATGATTACAGTCTGGTGCAAATTACGAGGGCAGTTCAATAAGTAATGCAACACATTTTTTTCTGAAACAGGGGTTGTTTTATTCAGCATTGAAATACACCAGGTTATTCCCCAATCTTTTAGCTACACAACACTATTTTTCAACGTAATCTCCATTCAGTGCTAGGGCCTTACGCCACCTTGAAATGAGGGCCTGTGTGCCTGCACGGTACCATTTCACTGGTCGATGTCAGAGCCAACGTCGTACTGCATCAATAACTTCTTCATCATCCGCGTAGTGCCTCCCACGGATTGCGTCCTTCATTGGGCCAAACATATGGAAATCCGACGGTGCGAGATCGGGGCTGTAGGGTGCATGAGGAAGAACAGTCCACTGAAGTTTTGTGAGCTCCTCTCGGGTGTGAGCTCCTCTCGGTTGTGTGAAGTCTTGTGTTGTCATGAAGAAGGAGAAGTTCGTTCAGATTTTTGTGCCTACGAACACGCTGAAGTCGTTTCTTCAATTTCTGAAGAGTAGCACAATACACTTCAGAGTTGATCGTTTGACCATGGGGAAGGACATCGAACAGAATAACCCCTTCAGAGTCCCAGAAGACTGTAACCGTGACTTTACCGGCTGAGGGTATGGCTTTAAACTTTTTCTTGGTAGGGGAGTGGGTGTGGCGCCACTCCATTGATTGCCGTTTTGTTTCAGGTTCGAAGTGATGAACCCATGTTTCATCGCCTGTAACAATCTTTGACAAGAAGTTGTCACCCTCAGTCACATGACGAGCAAGCAATTCCGCACAGATGGTTCTCCTTTGCTCTTTATGGTGTTCGGTTAGACAACGAGGGACCCAGCGGGAACAAACCTTTGAATATCCCAACTGGTGAACAATTGTGACAGCACTACCAAAAGAGATGTCAAGTTGAGCACTGAGTTGTTTGATGGTGATCCGTCGATCATCTCGGACGAGAGTGTTCGCACGCTCCGCCATTGCAGGAGTGACAGCTGTGCACGGCCGGCCCGCACGCGGGAGATCAGACAGTCTTGCTTGACCTTGCGGCGATGATGACACACGCTTTGCCCAACGACTCACCGTGCTTTTGTCCACTTCCAGATCACCGTAGACATTCTGCAAGCGCCTATGAATATCTGAGATGCCCTGGTTTTCCGCCAAAAGAAACTCGATCACTGCCCGTTGTTTGCAATGCACATCCGTTACAGACGCCATTTTAACAGCTCCGACAGCGCTGCCACCTGTCGGAAGTCAATGAAACTATACGAGACGAAGCGGGAATGTTTGAAAATATTCCACAAGAAATTTCCGGTTTTTTCAACCAAAATTGGCCGAGAAAAAAAATGTGTTGCATTACTTATTGAACTGCCCTCGTACTAATAGTTCTAAATTTAAATCTGGTAAGCTCCAAGATTCTTAAGAGATAGTATCTTGCACAAATTTGTGCTATAACCAATTTCTTAAGAATCTTGAAGCTTTTAAACCATTTGTAATTTGCACGAATTGTAATCATAAAATAATTTTTCGTAATAGCGCAGCTGGCCCGTAACCTATTATATGGAAATAAAGGAAACCTCTCTGTGAACTGAATTTGCATACTTTTTTAGTTTCGGGTACAATGGCGCACACATGAGTAAAAATGAAGTGTCATTCTGTGATAATCCAAGGACGAAGGTCCACACAAGAACGCAACTCAAATGTCCTTCTGTGACCGCGTGTAGCAGGCGTCCACTGTGACGAAGTCCACGATCGTCGGCAGTGGCGATGAGCTGAGGAAGTGGCGCCTTCCAGAGCAGCTTCCGGTCAGCAGCAACCGGGTTTCTGGTGAAGGCGCGAGTGGGCGTTGTCGATTGGCGAGCGGCAGCAGCGGCTGTCGTGATCCATGGCGTCTGGTGTGCTCTTAAGTGACCAATGATCGGCCCGTAGCCTGGAGCTGAACTAGCCATCGAGGGGCTGAACGGCCAACACTAGCCAATGGGGGAATAGGGGCGCGGTGTTACGCAGACACGGCGCAGCGCGGACGCAAATACGTGTTGCGACTGCAGCGCTGTTTATTGCGTTCTCTACGTCGAAGCTTGCGCCCCCCTTCTCCACCTCCCCCCTTCTCCCCCTGCTCTTTCGGCTGCGGGAGGCTTGGCGATAAAGAGCGTATCGATACTCGTTGACAAACAACCTTCCGATGTGTGACAGACCCGCGAACCGTATCTGTGAGTGTGGTGGGCGAATATGGAGGAGCAAAGCCCTGCATATTCCAAATCATCATTACGAATTTTTATCGACTTCTGCCTGGATATTTTTGAGACTTTTTCACAGAGTACTTCACTATAAACAAACTACCCAACAAAATTAATGGATAACTTTTTCTAATCAAAGTAATTGTCTCCTATTCCGACGCATAAGCTTGAAATTTGGCTGTCATGGTGCGAAATCTTGCCGGTGAATCTTACGACCAGGAATCATCGTATAGTAAATGAGCAGGAGTCTGTGTGTGTATGGGTGGAAGGTGGTCACAACTGTGTTAAGATTAAAATTACTGGTGATTTGACACGTTATTATAGAAGTTGAAATAAAGATCCCTTCCTCAACTAGATAAGCAATAAGGATAGTTATGAGGAAGGGACCTTTATTTCAGATTCTATAATAATGTGTCAAATCAACAGTAACTTTAATTTTAGCACAGCTGAGACCACCTTTCACCCATACACTCACAGACTTGTACTCTTTTACTTTACGATGATTCCTGGTCCTAAGACCCAACGGCATTGTAGACAGCCGGCCGTTGTGGCCGAGCGGTTCTAGGTGCTTGAGTCCGGAACAGCGCTGCTGCTACGGTCGCAGGTTCGAGTCCTGCTTCGGGCATGGATGTGTGTGATGTCCTTAGGTTAGTTAGGTTTAATTGGTTCTAAGTCTAGGGGACTGATGACCTCAGATGTTAAGTCCCATAGTGCTTAGAGCCATTTGAGCCATTGTAGAAAAAATAAGATCTCTGTTGCACACCTCACATGTCTGAAATGTGCGATAAGCAATAATATCCCTATCTGTGAAAGACTTAAGTCCTGGTACTTTGGCCGCTTTATCTCCTGGATGGCGTACCATAGCCACAGTAACCCAACCATTATCATGTTGATTGGTATCGTTGTTATCTAAAGCGAAATTAAGTACACATCCACAATCACTGAAGAACCATGCAAAAACACTTGTCCATTTACACCAGCAGCGGTGCTCATAACAATGTTGCCAATAGCTTTACACACTGTCTGGCGCGAGCGCCTTCTTCTCCTGTAATAACGCGGCATCTCTGTAGTCTTCCATGTAGTTGCACGAGCAGCTGCACGACGACTGACGCCGTCTTTCCAGACACATCACTTATATGCACATCGCTTATCGCTAACCGCAACTTCCGCTGCTGGCGCCTTATCAACTTCCGGCCTGGCAGCAATAGCGCGCGCAGTGCATGGTAGAACTAGAGGCTTGTTGCGCTACACAGAGCCATATCAAAGGCGGGGCGGGAGGGGAAGTTGGTGGGGCCCGCGCCGTGCCTCTAGTTTGACCAGGAACCGGGCGCTGTAGCGCAATTGTGCTAAGATTAAAATATTAGAGTTCCCAACAAAATTAAAGGATCACTTATTCTAAGCAAAGTAACTGTCTCCCATTCCGACGCATAAGCTTGAAATTTGACTCAAAGGTGTCTACAAACTTCCTCTGTCATGGTGCAAAAGCTTGGCGCTCTGCGACGTCATCCCCGAGCTCAACGACGCTTCATACTGCAAGGTGTCGACAAATGTGAAAAAAATGAAAAAAAAGGCCACAGTTCAGAAGTTCATGTGAGCTTTAAGATGGATTAATGACGTTACGTTGGCACCAAATTACACAAAAATTCTGATCAACTCTACTGTGGGCGTGTCAAATTTCACTCAAATTTCACCCCTTGATGGAGGTCAGAATCGCGAAACACAGCGTTGAAATCATGCGGTTTTCCTTACTGGTGGCCGAGAGAAACCTTTCAGACACATCGCGGCTAAGAATCTACACGAAAAGGCCTCAGGGCGTGCCATAAAGGACGTCAATGAAATCACTCCTTCCCCTGGGCCGTTAATTTCCACACATTTCGTTGTCAAAAACGACAGTTTGCTGCGTGACGAGGAATAGGGCAACGTTCTTAACAACGTTAGATATCGCTTCCAATCCCGGTGCATTTCAACCCTACTCTAAGGGCAACGTACGGCTGTAACCGCATTGAACGTGATCTGATCCTTTTGGAGTGCAGTTCGAGAGCAATTTTTGCTCTTATATACAGCATGAAATCACTAGGGACCGTTCCAAAGTAGCAAATTTGTTTCATCACGTGCGTAAATAAAACGGCAAAGGGTCCCTCTAATTCGGTAGCACCTTCGGTACCACGTGCCCATCTTTGTTGAACACTTTAAAAATGTACCTGTCGGAAACTTCGACACCAGTTTAGTTTCGCAGCTGCTTTAGCGCCTGAAGGCAGGCAAACTCATCTACGGGGTGTCGAAAGGGTTCCCTATCTCCCCAGCGTTAGATCAGGCGCGAGCTGAATATGTCGAAGTTCCTCACAGGTACATTTCTAGCGTGTTCAACAGAGGTGCATGGGTGGCACAGTGTGTGTTGCCGAACTAGGAGTCTTAGAGGAATCCTTTGCAGCAGGGCGCGAAAGAGAAGCGCTGAAAACACATAAAAACCCCTTTGCTGCTTCCGATCACGTTCAAACATTGTCGAATGGTATTGAATGGTCACTAATGGTTCTACCCTGTGTACTAGAGCAAAAACTGCAGTCGCAGTAGGCTCCAAAGGAGTCAGATCACTTTAATGGGTTTGTAGCCCCACAAACTCGTTAGAGTAGGTTTGAAACGCCCAGGAGGTGGCAGCAGTGTTGAACGTGTAAAATCTCCTTCTGCGTGGCTTGCGTTTACTGACAGGGATAAAAAAATTGTCGCTCCTTAGTGAGGGAAAAACAATTTAATATTTTTGAAAATCAGATACGCCTGCAATTTGAGGATACCGATGGAATCTTTAGTCACAGCACATAAAAGGGATTAACATTTGCGAGGGAGGTACGAACGGGTTATTTCCTAGTGCCATATTTCATGATTGTGGTTAGTTTTACGATCTAAAAACAAAATTGGTAGGCTAAAGCTCTTAATTTTTACGTACCGCACTTGCGGCCGTTTTTACACAATCCAAGTCAGCCAGGAATTAATGCACTTCACTTACCTCCTTTTACAGCCTCCAGTAACAGCTAAACTTCTTCCCCTTCTCTACAAATAATAATAATAATAATAATTGTTTATACCGATGTTTTCACTTGAATGGTTACTGTTAAAAAATGAACGAGCATACTCCAATATTCCCAAGAAAAAGGTAAGACACAATAATGTGACAAAACAAGATCAACTTTAGCGTATCTACTGTTTTTCTACTGAGATCATCGAAATTATTTATTGTAACGCGTCAAACGGGGTCGACTAAGTCGTCCTGTTGCTGATTGTACTGCAAATGGTCGTTTGCGACAGCGAAAATGTGAGAATCAACGCACCAAGGGAAAAGGTAATTTAATTGCGCCCTCTATGGCACTTCCTGAGGCCTTTTCGTGCCGATTCTGAGTGGTAGGCTTACCTCGGCCACCATAAGACAACTGCTTGGTTTTAACGCTGGGTGTCGCGATTCTTATGTTCATTGCAGAGACGTTAAAAGAAGGGGTGAAATGTGGGTAAGACGGGGCTTGGAACTATTTGTGTTTAGAGGTGGCCTGCCCGGTCGTTAACATAGACCCTATAACATGGACAGCAGAGTTTCCCTATTCTGAATACCTGGCGATACTACTATATCTTTCGATTATTCTTCAATCAAGATATAATGCTGCGCTCTCCATACCAATAAACTGTCAATCTAGTCACAACTTTTTTAGATACCCCAAAATAAATGTTGGTATGGTAAAGAGTCAAATAGATTTTGAAACACATTTTCGAGGTTACAGGTTGGGTAACTGACGGTACGTCACAAAAGTAGACGTTTGGAGAAAGAGAAAAGTTTTTGCTATGAGGCATGTGGAACATAAATTATCTAAAAACTAAGTACATCTACGCAATGTATAACAAATAGCAAAGATTATAAATTATTATTATAAAACACAAATATCGATGTAATTAACAAAACACGGTTTTTTGGTATAATCTCTGTGTATCATAGGCCATGAAGATCAGAGACAATGCTTTGGCTGAACCAGCTGTCCTGTTTTGTTTCGTCTAGAGGTAGCCCGCCATTGTAGCGCGGGATAATATTTAATGTAAGTTTGGTTGTAATTTCCGTAACATCAACCTTGTTGATAAGGTAATCTGAATCCACCCAGCTTTTGCTCCCATACAACAAAGTTGGTCGAAAGATTGAACGGTGCACAGATAACTTAGTCTTGGTACTGACTTCCTTCTTGCAGAAGAGAGTAGATCGTAGCTGAGCGCTCACTGCATTAGCTTTGCTACACCTCGCTTCCAGTTCTTTCACTATGTTGCCATCCTGTGAGAATATGCATCCTAAGTACTTGAAACCGTCCACCTGTTCTAACTTTGTTCCTCCTATTTGGCACTCAATCCGTTTATATTTCTTTCCCACTGACATTACTTTCGTTTTGGAGATGCTAATCTTCATACCATAGTCCTTACATTTCAGATCTAGCTCTGAAATATTACTTTGCAAACTTTCAATCGAATCTGCCATCACAACTAAGTCATCCGCATATGCAAGACTGCTTATTTTGTGTTTACATATCTTAATCTCACCCAGCCAGTCTATTGTTTTCAACATATGATCCATAAATAATATGAACAACAGTGGAGATAGGTTGCAGCCTTGTCTTACCCCTGAAACTACTCTGAACCATGAACTCAATTTACCGTCAACTCTAACTGCTGCCTGACTATCCACGTAAAGACCTTTAATTGCTTGCAAAAGTTTGCCTCCTATTCCACAATCTTGTAGAACAGACAATAACTTCCTCCTAGGAACCCGGTCACATGCCTTTTCTAGATCTATAAAGCATAGATACAATTCCCTGTTCCACTCATAACACTTCTCCATTATTTGCCGTAAGCTAAAGATCTGGTCCTGACAACCTCTAAGAGGCCTAAACCCACACTGATTTTCATCCAATTGTTCCTCAACTAATACTCGCACTTTCCTTTCAACAATACCTGAGAAGATTTTACCCACAACGCTGATTAAAGAGATACCTCTGTAGTTGTTACAATCTTTTCTGTTTCCATGTTTTAAGATACCGTGCACTATTCAGTGTCCCCTCGACGATCACCAGTGGTGTACGGCCAGTGTAGGAGATCGCTCCCCACACCATGATGCCGGGTGTTGGCCCTGTGTGCCTCGGTCGTATGCAGTCCTGATTGTGGCGCTCACCTGCACGGCGCCAAACACGCATACGACCATCATTGGCACCAAGGCAGAAGCGACTCTCATCGCTGAAGACGACACGGCTCCATTCGTCCCTCCATTCACGCCTGTCGCGACACCACTGGAGGTGGGCTGCACGATGTTGGGGCGTGAGCGGAAGACGGCCTAACGGTGTGCGGGACCGTAGCCCAGCTTCATGGAGACGGTTGCGAATGGTCCTCGCCGATACCCCAGGAGCAACAGTGTCCCTAATTTGCTGGGAAGTGGCGGTGCGGTCCCCTACGGCACTGCGTAGGATCCTACGGTCTTGGCGTGCATCCGTGCGTCGCTGCCGTCCGGTCCCAGGTCGACGGGCACGTGCACCTTCCGCCGACCACTGGCGACAACATCGATGTACTGTGTAGACCTCACGCCCCACGTGTTGAGCAATTCGGCGGTACGTCCACCCGGCCTCCCGCATGCCCACTATACGCCCTCGCTCAAAGTCCGTCAACTGCACATACGGTTCACGTCCACGCTGTCGCGGCATGCTACCAGTGTTAAAGACTGCGATGGAGCTCCGTATGCCACGGCAAACTGGCTGACACTGACGGCGGCGGTGCACAAATGCTGCGCAGCTAGCGCCATTCGACGGCCAACACCGCGGTTCCTGGTGTGTCCGCTGTGCCGTGCGTGTGATCATTGCTTGTACAGCCCTCTCGCAGTGTCCGGAGCAAGTATGGTGGGTCTGACACACCGGTGTCAATGTGTTCTTTTTTCCATTTCCAGGAGTGTATTATATCATACGTACTTCGGGGCAGCCGATGTCCGTACGAGTGGTATCGCAGTATAAGTTAATTAAAAGTCTCATTCTAGCCCACAATATTTAAAGCCACCTCAAACGAAATCATAAAAAATGTAATTATAAAAATATAAAATATATAACTATCCCGTGATAAGTGCACACAACCCAAACACATATACAGTTATACAATGATAAAACGTGTAACTGACTTTTTCGGAATCCATGCAGATCTGCGTGTAGGAGGTAATTCTATTCGGTTCTATAACAGATGGATGCCAATGGTGTTGGTAATTATATGGATCACTTCTACCTCTCTTGGAGAACAGTGTAGAATGTGCTTTCTGGCAACTACTGGGCAGCGTTTTTCTTTTTGTTGTGTACTGGTGCGAACGAAAGGCAAGAGGGCTCATTGCCATTGGAGAGCCAATTGCCGTAACACACTGGCGCAGCATTCGGACACAGTGACATCTTAAGTGGTCACACCACAACATACCTGCTTTGGTGCTTGCAGGAGGACTATTTTTCTTTCAGGATCCGATCGATCATGAAATGAACGCAACAATAAAAATCCGGTGAAGCTTTGCGCTGATATGTTGCACAATTTGTGTAGTATTGCCATCGCGAGCGTCACGTCCCACTTTTCAGTTCTGAACGCACAGTGAGCACGTAAAGATGCCTAAAACAATAGAGTTCCTGTCAAGTGTGAAGTGCGTGCTGTCATTCGATTTCCTCATGCCCAGAGCTCCCACATGATTTCATGCTGCCCACATTACGGAACTGTCATGAGTGACAGCAATTTACGGCAATAGTGCATGAATTTTGAAGCGGAATGTACAGATATTCATGATGCAAGCGGTCGTGAAAGGAGGCGAGTGTCAACTGATGATCTTGGTCAGAGAGTGGCTGAGGCCAATACAGAAAATGGTCTGCAAAGGGCAGTTCAGAACAAGCGAAGAGGGATGTTCTTATTAGGCATTGTCCTTCTTCATGACAATGCTTGGCCGCACACTGCAACTGCAGCAAAGAAGCTCCTCCAGCGTTTCCGATGGGAAGTGCTTCAGCGCCCACTATACAGCTCGGACTTGACTCCGTCTAATTTTCATCTCTCTGTTCACATGTACCGCTGCTGATGAGGGCATCATTTTGGCACAGACAATGAGCTGCAGACCAGCATGGAGAATTGGTGGTAAGAAGAGGTGGCTGCCTTCTGTAACGAGGTCCTTGAAAATTTGTAGCACGCTATGACAAATGTCTAAGTTGGAGCGGCGACTATATAGGGAAGTAGCTGGAAGATGTTGCAAATATAAAATTAAACATATTCTTGTTTCCGCTATGGTTTCCATTTCGCAACTATCCAACCTTAAAAGCTCTTGTATATACTGGCCGTACAATCAGGCTAGTGATGGAATCGGTTAGCCATCAGGTTGGTGTCCATTGCAGTGTTGACTTCTTCTGTGAGGTCTCCACTATTCAACTCTCATCCCGGCAGCACCACCTGACAGTTGGACCAGCCACAGCATTGACGGACCGAGGATCGAACTGTGGCTGAGCCACTGGGCGCCTGCCAGCCAGAGGCAGACCCAGGCTTCGTAAGCGGATGCCTCTATCGTCTCTGTCCATGCAGACCTCCAGCCGACGTCACCTATGGCAACGCCGGTCCGTGCGACCTCATTCTGGAGCTGATCCAGCACCGCCGTCCCCATGGGCGTGCACACGTCGCGAGGTGTCATCGCCGCCGTGTTGAGCTAGACGTAGCGATGGCAGGCACATTCATCTCTACACATCGAACAGGTATTCGATTAAAATATGTAAACAATGCGAGAAATGCATGCCTGAACATAACTGCAGGTGCCGGAAAAGCATACAAGTTCTTCTGTTGTGTTGACTACGAACAGCATTGTGCAACATCCTCAGCACGTTGGAAGTGCTAGTCGTGGTCAGAACATGGACAAATTGGTGCAGCTTGTATGGTGGTTGCTTCCATAACCAAGGTAGCCAAAGGGTTTGGTGTTTCAAGAAGCATTGTATCGAAGTTTATATTGCATACAGGGAAAGTCGGAAAACATCACCTGCTAAGTCAAAATTCAGACAAAAGTGAGTGTTGAGTCATCATGACAGGTTCATTGAAGATGACTGCTGCAAATATCATTGCAGAACTAAATGTAAACTTGTGGGTAAAGTACAGGGTGTTTCAAAAATGACCGGTATATTTGAAACGGCAATAAAACTAAACGAGCAGCGATAGAAATACACCGTTTGTTGCAATATGCTTGGGACAACAGTACATTTTCAGGCAGACAAACTTTCGAAATTACAGTAGTTACAATTTTCAACAACAGATGGCGCTGCGGTCTGGGAAACTCTATAGTACGATATTTTCCACATATCCACCATGCGTAGCAATAATATGGCGTAGTGTCTGAATGAAATTACCCGAAACCTTTGACAACGTGTCTGGCGGAATGGCTTCACATGCAGATGAGATGTAATGCTTCAGCTGTTCAATCGTTTCTGGATTCTGGCGGTACACCTGGTCTTTCAAGTGTCCCCACAGAAAGAAGTCACAGTGGTTCATGTCTGGCGAATAGGGAGGCCAATCCACGCCGCCTCCTGTATGTTTCGGATAGCCCAAAGCAATCACACGATCATCGAAATATTCATTCAGGAAATTAAAGACGTCAGCCGTGCGATGTGGCCGGGCACCATCTTCCATAAACCACGAGGTGTTCGCAGTGTCGTCTAAGGCAGTTTGTACCGCCACAAATTCACGAAGAATGTCCAGATAGCGTGATGCAGTAATCGTTTCGGATCTGAAAAATGGGCCAATGATTCCTTTGGAAGAAATGGCGGCCCAGACCAGTACTTTTTGAGGATGCAGGGACGATGGGACTGCAACATGGGGCTTTTCGGTTCCCCATATGCGCCAGTTCTGTTTATTGACGAAGCCGTAAAAATAAGCTTCGTCAGTAAACCAAATGCTGCCCACATGCATATCGCCGTCATCAATCCTGTGCACTATATCGTTAGCGAATGTCTCTCGTGCAGCAATGGTAGCGGCGCTGAGGGGTTGCCGCATTTGAATTTTGTATGGATAGAGGTGTAAACTCTGGCGCATGAGACAATACGTGGACGTTGGCATCATTTGGACCGCAGCTGCAACACGGCGAACGGAAACCCGAGGCCGCTGTTGGATCACCTGCTGCACTAGCTGCGTGTTGCCCTCTGTGGTTGCCGTACGCGGTCGCCCTACCTTTCCAGCACGTTCATCCGTCACATTCCCAGTCCATTGAAATTTTGAAACAGATCCTTTATTGTATCGCTTTTCGGTCCTTTGGTTACATTAAACCTCTGTTGAAAACTTCGTCTTGTTGCAACAACACTGTGTTCTAGGCGGTGGAATTCCAACACCAGAAAAATCCTCTGTTCTAAGGAATAAACCATGTTGTCTACAGCACACCTGCACGTTGTGAACAGCACACGCTTACAGCAGAAAGACGACGTACAGAATGGCGCACCCACAGACTGCGTTGTCTTCTATATCTTTGACATCACTTGCAGCGCCATCTGTTGTTGAAAATTGTAACTACTGTAATTTCGAAAGTTTGTCCGCCTGAAAATGTACTGTTGTCCCAAGCATATTGCAACAAACGGTGTATTTCTATCGCTGCTCGTTTAGTTTTTATTGCCGTTTCAAATATACCGGTCATTTTTGAAACACCCTGTATCAACAATTTCTTTGGTTTCTCTCTATGTACGTGAACAGCAGATGTTATCTTTGGTAGCTGCAACTTAACATTTATCGGTTGTGTCCTTCTAACGACTTGTTATGGCTCATGACATTCAGTATACATTTTTGTTTGTTTTGCTTTTTGGTTTATATGGGTTGGTTAATAGTACCCACTGACCAACTCTGTATTGTGGCAGTTGACCTATACGTTGTTCTGTCTTTTCCTGAGGTTCTAAAGCGTTTGCGTTGGCTCATTTCGCCCTTGCAAAACCTCACGTGAAGATTTTGCAAGTTCTGTTACTGACTCGCTGTTTGCTCCAAGCTCGGATTTTGTCAAAAGGAGGTGACAGTTTTCTACCGTACACCATCTTGTATGGTGAAACATTGTTACTAGTGTTAAATTTAGAACTGTACGCCGATATTATGATCGCTTGGTATTTGCCCCAGCAGTCGCTTTGGCTGTTAACGTAACGACTCAACATTTCTGAAATCGTTTTGTGAACTCTTTCTGTTCGTCCATTTGCTTGCGATTAGAAAGGACTCGTTCTTAATTTTGGAATGTGAAGAAACCGACACAATTGTTTCCTTGACTCTGATTTGAAGTTTAACCTTGGTCTGCTAGTGTGGTATCTGGTACTCCAAACATGAGGATCCGGTTATTTACTAAGGCTTGTGCTACCACGTTAGTTTATTGGTCTGGGATTGCTAGCATTTGGGTCAGGGGTTTTCTCTGCCTCGTGATGACTGGATGTTTGTGTGCTGTCCTTAGGTTAGTTAGGTTTAAGTAGTTCTAAGTTCTAGGGGACTAATGGCCATAGATGTTAAGTCCCATAGTGCTCAGAGCCATTTAAACCATTTGAACTGATTCCTCCAAGGATTAATTAAATGGCCCCAAGACGTAAAGTCCAAGAATTTCAAATGCATTTTTCGCTTCTGGCACTCATTACAAATGAACTTTTGTTGCTAAGGTCAGCCCTTTGTGCACTAGGTACACTCTTCCACATCGCGATTCCTATCTTTCCACCAGTATTTTTTGGCTCATAGTTTCTTCGCAGTTACCTTCTTTGTACCTATGTTTTTCTTTCCAACTTCTATCATTGCCCTTTTTAGATATGTCCATCCCTCTTCAACTGTACTGCCTACTGAGCTATTCCTTATTGCTGTATCTATAGTCTGAGTGAACTTCAGGCATATCTCGTCATTTATTAGTGCTTCCGTATCACACTTATTTGCGTATTGATTCTTCTTGAGTAAACTGTTAAGCTTCAGCCTGCTCTTCCTTACTACTATACTGTAATCTGAGTCTATATCTGCTCCTGGGTACGCCTTACAATCCAGTCTCTGATTTCGGAATCTCTGTCCGACCATGATGCAATCCAGCTGAAATCTTCCCATATCACTCTGCCTTTTCCAGGTATAGCTCCTCCTCTTGTGATTCTTGAACAGAGTATTCGCTATTACTAGCTGCAATTTATTACAGAAATCAGTTAGTCTTTCTCCTCTCTCATTCCTTGTTCCAAGCCCATATTCTCTTGTAACCTTTTCTTCTACTCCTTCCCCTGCAACTGAATTGCACTCCCCCATGACTATTAGATTTTCATCTCCATTTATGTACTTTATTCCCCTTTCAATATCCCCATATACTTTCTCTATCTCTTCATCTTCTGTTTGAGAAGTCGGCATGTATACCTGAACTATCGTTGTCGGTGCTGGTTTGCTGTTGATTCTGATAAGAACAACCCTATCAATGAACTGTTCACAGTAATGTACTCTCTGACCTTCCTTGCTATTCATAAACAATCCTAATCTCGTTACATCATATTCTGCTGCTGTTGATATTACACTATATTCATCAGACCAGAAATCTTTGTCTTCTTTCCATTTCACTTCACTGACACCTGTTATATTTAGATTGAGGCTTTGCATTTCCGTTTTCAGTTTTTCTAGTTTCGCTACTACGTTCAAGCTTCTGACATTCCACGTCCCTACTCGTAGAACGTTATCCTTTCGTTGATTATTCGATCTTTTTCTCATGTTCACCTCCACCTTGGCAATTCCCTCCCTAAGATCTGAATAGAGGACTATTCCGGAATCTTTTGCCAATGGAGAGATCATCATGACACTTTTTCAATTACAGGTCACATGCCCTGTGGATACACATTACGTGTCTTTAATGCAATGATTTCCATTGCCTTCTGCATACTCATGCCACTGGTCACTACTGATTCTTCCAACTTTGGGGGCAATTTCTCCGCCTAGGACAAGAGTGTGCCCTGAAAATCTGTCCGTTCCTGCGCCTTCTTTGACAAGGCCGTTGGTGAAATGAGGGTGACTTCTTGTGCCGGAAGTCTTCAGCCACCAATGATGATTATTAATCAAAATTTAAGCAGTGGCGGGATTCGAAACAGGGACCGAGGACGTTTTGATTACTAATCATAAACGCTACCGCTAAACCACGTGTAAAATTAGGCTATTGCTTAGAAATCTAGCAGCACACCTCTGAATTGCTTCGATGTCTTCATTAAACCCGACTAGGTGGGGACACCAAACACTGAAGCAGTACTCAAGAATGCGTTGCAATAGATATCTGTATCTGATCTCCTTTATAGATGAACTACACTTTCCTAAAATTCATCTAATAAACCGGCCTCCCTAGTACTGTTCCTGTGCGCTTATTCGGTTTCATATTGTTTTGCGACGTTACACCTAGGTACTTAATCGACATTACTGTGTCGAGAAGCACACTATTAATGCAGTAATCGAACGTTAAAGGATTGTTTTTTCTACTCATCTGCATTACCTGACATTTCGTATATTTAGAACACGAAGCCACCTGTCACACCAACTAGAAATTCTGTCCAACGCACCTTTCATTCTCCTATTGTCACTAAACGACAACATCTTTCCGTGCTCCTCAGCGTCATCAGCAAACAACTGCTAATTCCTCCTCACTCTGTCTGTCAGATTATTTATGTAACTGTCCAGTCACATTAATGCTTGAATAACTACCTCTTGCAGTGAGGACGTGCAGAAAGAGAATCAGTGAGATTCTGTAAGCTGCTGAAAGGAATATGGAGCCACACCGATTCCAGTACTGCAGCTAGTTGCGCTATGTTTCTCAGATGAGGATCCATGGTGCAAAACAGCCCCATCGAGGTGGACCCACAGGTTCTCGATTGGGATTAAATCCATGGACGTTGGTGGCCAGGGGAGTACGGTAAACTCGTCCTAGTGACACATTACATTGTCCTACTGGTAGATGCCATTGTGCCTAGGGAAATACAAACTACATACATGGTCCCCAAGGAAAGATATAAATATATATACACATCAAAAAAAGTTTTGCATCACCTCGGTTCCGAGAGTTCCGGAAAGTTGGAATAGATGTCAACATAAACACCAAAAACAAAAAAAAATTGCTCTAAGTACTATGGGACTTAACATCTGAGGTCATCAGTCCCCTAGACTTAGAACTATGTAAACCTAACTAACGTAAGGACATCACACATATCAATGCCCGAGGCAGGACTCGAACCTGCGACCATGTCAGCCGCGTCGTTCTAGACTCAAGCGCCTAGAGCCGCTCGGCCGGCCATAAACATCATTTCGGCCCTTTTTATTGCTCATGGAAACCACACATTGCATGTTCTGCCATCATACTGTAAGACCTTCAGAGGTGGCAGTTCAGGCTGCTGTAAACACCGGTACCTCCAATACCGAGTAGCACGTCTTCTTCCATTGCTGCATGCCTGTATTAGTCGGGGCATACTATCCACAAGTTCATCAAGGCACCGTTGGTCCAGACTGTTCCATTATTCAACGGCAATTCGGCGTAGATCCCTCAGAGTAGTTGGTGGGTCACGTCGTCCATAAATAGCCCTTTTCAATCTATGCCAGGCATATTCGATAGGGTTCATGTCTGTAGAATATGCTGGTCACTCTTAGTCGAGCGATGGCGTTATCCTGAGGGAAGTAATACAAGATGTGCACGATGGGGTCGCGAATTGTCGTCCATGAAGACGAATGCCTCGTCAATATGCTGCCGATATGGTTGCACGTTCTGTCGGAGGATGGCATTCACGTATCGTACAGCTGTTACGGCGCCTTCCATGACCACCAGCGGCGTACATCAGGCCCACATAATGCCACCCCAAAAACAGCAAGGAACCTCCACCTTGCTGGACTCGCTAGAGAGTGTCTAAGGCGTTCAGTCTGACCGGGTTGCCTCCAAACACATCTCTGACGATTGTCTGGTTGAAGGTATATGCGAGCTCATCGGTGAAGAGAATGTGATGCCAAACCTGAGTGATCCATTTGGCATGTTGTTGGGCCCATGTGTGCCACGTTACATGATGTCGTGGTTGCAAAGGTGGACCTCGTTACGGACGTCGGGAGCGATGTTGTGCATCATGCAGCCTATTGTGCACAGTATGAGTCGTAACACGACGTCCTGTGGCTGCACAAAAAGCATTATTCAACATGAAGGCGTTGCTGTCAGTGCTCCTCCGAACCATAATCCGTAGGTAGCGGTCATCCACTGGAGTAGTAGCCCTTGGGCGGCCTGAGCGAGACATGTCATCGACCGTTCCTGTCTCTCTGTATCTCCTCCATGTCCAAACAACATCGCTTTGGTTCACTCTGAGACACTTGAACACTTCCCTTGTTGAGAGTCCTTCCTGGCACAGAGTAACAATGAGGAGAGTAGATATCTTTTGTATGTTCTGGACCACTAGACCAATCTTATAAAAAATAAAAAATTACTCACTAACAGTCGCAATTTTTTATTTTCCATAAGATTGACCAGAACATACAAAAGGTATCTAATATTCCAATAATATAATATAATAATACACTCCTGGAAATGGAAAAAAGAACACATTGACACCGGTGTGTCAGACCCACCATACTTGCTCCGGACACTGCGAGAGGGCTGTACAAGCAATGATCACACGCACGGCACAGCGGACACACCAGGAACCGCGGTGTTGGCCGTCGAATGGCGCTAGCTGCGCAGCATTTGTGCACCGCCGCCGTCAGTGTCAGCCAGTTTGCCGTGGCATACGGAGCTCCATTGCAGTCTTTAACACTGGTAGCATGCCGCGACAGCGTGGACGTGAACTGTATGTGCAGTTGACGGACTTTGAGCGAGGGCGTATAGTGGGCATGCGGGAGGCCGGGTGGACGTACCGCCGAATTGCTCAACACGTGGGGCGTGAGGTCTCCACAGTACATCGATGTTGTCGCCAGTGGTCGGCGGAAGGTGCACGTGCCCGTCGACCTGGGACCGGACGGCAGCGACGCACGGATGCACGCCAAGACCGTAGGATCCTACGCAGTGCCGTAGGGGACCGCACCGCCACTTCCCAGCAAATTAGGGACACTGTTGCTCGTGGGGTATCGGCGAGGACAATTCGCAACCGTCTCCAAGAAGCTGGGCTACGGTCCCGCACACCGTTAGGCCGTCTTCCGCTCACGCCCCAACATCGTGCAGCCCGCCTCCAGTGGTGTCGCGATGGGCGTGAATGGAGGGACGAATGGAGACGTGTCGTCTTCAGCGATGAGAGTCGCTTCTGCCTTGGTGCCAATGATGGTCATATGCGTGTTTGGCGCCGTGCAGGTGAGCGCCACAATCAGGACTGCATACGACCGAGGCACACAGGGCCAACACCCGGCATCATGGTGTGGGGAGCGATCTCCTACACTGGCCGTACACCACTGGTGATCGTCGAGGGGACACTGAATAGTGCACGGTACATTCAAACCGTCATCGAACCCATCGTTCTACCATTCCTTGACCGGCAACGGAACTTGCTGTTCCAACAGGACAATGCACGCCCGCATGTATCCCGTGCCACCCAACGTGCTCTAGAAGGTGTAAGTCAACTACCCTGGCCAGCAAGATCTCCGGATCTGTCCCCCATTGAGCATTTTTGGTACTGGATGAAGCGTCGTCTCACGCGGTCTGCACGTCCAGCACGAACGCTGGTCCAACTGAGGCGCCAGGTGGAAATGGCATGGCAAGCCGTTCCACAGGACTACATCCAGCATCTCTACGATCGTCTCCATGGGAGAATAGCAGCCTGCATTGCTGCGAAAGGTCGATATACACTGTACTAGTGCCGACATTGTGCATGCTCTGTTGCCTGTGTCTATGTGCCTGTGGTTCTGTCAGTGTGATCATGTGATGTATCTGACCCCAGGAATGTGTCAATAAAGTTTCCCCTTCCTGGGACAATGAATTCACGGTGTTCTTATTTCAATTTCCAGGAGTGTATAATATAATTATAGCTATAATAAAAAATCATTTATTTTACATACTTTTCCCATAGGTGAATGTAATGTAATTAAATATATCAGAGAATTAAGTATTTTTTAAATTATATTAAAGAATAAGTATATAAAATTATTAACTTTCTGCTTTCACAGACATAAGATTATTATGAGTTGTTGTTTGTAAATGCTTTTTGAGATAAGACTTAGTTACAGTTTTACCACATTCACAAGTAACTTTAATTTTCTTACAGTCTTTACATACATAAGAATGTCCACCAGTTCGAAATTTATCTTTATAATATTCGTCAATACTTTTTTAAATCATACATTCACTACACTGTCTTAATTGTGGCTTGGTACAGCCTAAAGATTGCTTTAGCTGACGCTTAGTGTTGTCCATTTAAAGAATATAATTTTTTTTCACCATCTGAAAACTGCAAAACATCCTCACAATGTCCTACACACATTTTCTGTCTTTCGGACTCCTCTGACCCTATGTACACAGTGCTACATGAAGGGTAAGTTCTGAATTAACAGAACTGCTTCTCTTATTCGGGCTGTTATTAAGTACATAGCGAGTGTGTTGGATATTTTAGCAAAATCGCTGGCACTCTTCACACAAATACGTTATACTGACCTTAGATGTGTGCACTCTCATTGATCAATGAATGTGTGAAGTTTGGCTGAAGTAAAGGAGCTTGATGAATGTATTATAGTTGGAGTTCTACTAACAAAGTATCTTCTGAAAATCAACTTCTTTTTCAATTTATTTCAGTATCAAATTCATTATTTTCTTAACATTATTCCATTTTAAAATTGTAGAACAAGGGTGAACAATTGGTGAATGCGATTTTAAATGACAAAATTAAAAACAAAAATAGAGAAAATTACATCTAAAGTAAAGTACGTTCCCACATTAAAGTAAATGGAACTTACTTCAGTGCCATCTGTTGACAGAAGTTACAATCCAGTTAGTCCAGACTAATGCTTGCAGATGTCTCTCTAAGTACAGTTAGATACATATAAAATGAATGCAGTTTCATACATGCAAAGTGTATCTACCATGACTCAGCACTTTTGGACTTGTGATTTTCTGTTTAATCTTAAGATTATGAAAATTCGTTTTTACTATAACTTTTTTATTTTTAGAGATATTGGGATTCTGATTGCATATTGGTTGGGCCCTTTTCCCCTAAAAGTTTGCTACCTGAAATACACGGAAGTAAGTCTGGTTGCATAACTCACGGGGGCAAGGGGCAAAATACTTTTTGTTAATTTCTCAGTCAAATATTAACCAATTTTAAAAATTCGAAGTGCTATAATAATCTACATAAAACGAGCTATCTACAAAAAATATAATAAAATAAATCGGAAATCATTTAATAAGTAAGATACTAAAATTTTCAGTTTTTATTTTTTCTATTTTTCTTAAAATGTTTCAGAGATGTATATAAGCAAGAAGTTAACATGTTTATTAATTTTTAAGTTTCTCATTCACTTATATAGAAGCAAATGTTAATAATTAAAATATTCAATAAGTAATCTATGTTGTGCATCATATGTAAGATTCTTTTTACCATACATAATTACATAAGCAAGTGTATCATTTGGAATTTTATCATTAAAAGTTGCACAAAGTTTCATAGTAGTTTTCTGTGTAGCTACAACATTCTATCTGCGTGTCATATTGATTACATAAATTGGATAATTATTTATAAAACTTAATGGACTAATATCAATATCTGATTTTAGTAAAGTAATTCTTTTAAAATCAAGAAATGCATCATATGCTTTCAGAAAATTATTTGGCGGATTAATATTCCACATTTCTTGAGGAAAAACTTCATTTCTACCATTTTTAAATAAATATTCTGTAGTTTGACATGATCAAATAATGACAAATCAACTAATTGTTTATTTTTACGATTTGTTTGAAATATAACAAATACGAAGAATGGCATATCAAATTCTGTAGGGTTACAGTAATTTGTAATATCTAGTTCAAAACTGTTTTTACCAGATAATCCGGCAACTTCTTGTGTTTGAAGTTAATAAAAAGAAATAGGAATTTTCGGATTTTTAAGAATAATTTCACATTGTTCAAGTTCATAATTTGGTTCATATTTAACAACTAGTACACGAATTTTCATAGATTCTATAACTATTTTTTCTTCTTTAGGAAGGGTATCTTTTATTTCAATTCCAGCATAATTTTAATCAGGCCAATATAAAATTGTGTTTCCAGAAGATGAACTATGTGGAAAAATTACAGTTAAATCTCCTTTCCACATAATTTCTTTATAATCTTTAAAAAATCCACCATGTAATGGTAGTGGATAAAGAACTTCATTTCTTTTACTATTTATTTTTCATGTATCAATTATATGTCCTTCTAAACTTATTTTGTCAGTAACAGATGAAGTTAGATGAAGTAAAACAGATGAAGAAATAAAAGGATGTTCCATTCTAGATAAAATATTATTTCCTTTCTTTATCGTTATAAAATCAAACATGTTTGCTACATAATTATCAATTAATTTTTTGTTTGATTTTGCATGATAAGTTGGATAATCTGTTCCATCATTTCCAATAATACTAAAATTCATGTATGATTGAGCATCATCAATATTTATTTCAATTTCTGTATCTTTGTTAGGGACATTTAAATTACTTTTAGTTTTCTCATTCACAGGATATGAATAGAATTGATAGCTTTCAATTTTATTTATGACACAGTCTACTATTGTTTTAGCAGTTACTTATTTACTAAGGAAAAAGTTTATTAGCATCAGCTAAAGCAGACTTCAATATGCGACTAAGATATTTCTAAAACAACTGTTACATTAGTAACATTAAAGTCAATTAAATTATCATTTTTATCAGTTATAGTAACTTCTAAATCTTGAATTGTATCAAAAACAGGAACATTTACAGGATATTTTGGTTCATAAATTATTGGTCCACCAAATTCTGCATTACGTTTAAATGAAGCAATAATATTAGGTTCTTTATGAAAATGACCATTATGTTTTACATACATATCATCATGAGGATTAAAGTTTATATTCATTAAGTCAAAAGGAATAATTTTAGGAACCTTTTTAGCTACAGATTTTTCATTAGATAAAATAATTTGTTTACTAAAACCAAGTAAACTTCCAATACAATCTTCTATATCCATATATAATTTTACATTACTTTCAATAACAATTCTGTTCAAAATTTCATCTTCTTTAATATGTATATTAGACTTTTTCGAATGAATAAATTTCTTTAAATTTTTAAAATTATATTGAAATATAGGAATTTCTATCTTTTCCCCATCACAATAAAGTTTATTATTTTTTGTTGTAATATTTGGCGTTAAAAAACTAGTGAAACATTAGTATAACTATCACATATTGGAACAGTTAATCTTTTTCTAAGTATTGAAGATTTATCACATGGTTGAAATAATCTACTCATTTACTACTGAAAAACTTATTAAATAAATGAATACAACAGATTGGGAACTTAAAGTAAGAATTCCAGAAAATAAGTTAAAAAACTAACATGGTAGATGTATACCAAATTCTATTAGATGTTTGATAATTGGACCAAGTGGTTGTGGAAAAACAACATTAATGATTGATAATTATATTTTAGCTCCAGGATGGTTAAATTGGAATAAAATTAATCATTTATAATGTTATTCAAGAAGCTTAGATTAGCCAAAGTATCAAGGATTTATAAAACAATGTAAAAAATTGAAGATAAAATTAGTGAAAATATTGTTAGTGTTATTGAAAATAACGAAGAAATTATTCCTTTGGTGAATGTGTAGATAATTCAGTTGTTGTATTCGATGATTTCATTTTAGAAAAATTAAGATATTGTAAGAGAATATTTTACTAGAGGCAGACACAAAGGTATAGATTGCTTTTATTTAGCTCAAACTTATTCGAAAATACCTAAAAAGGTAGTTAGATACAATCTAAATTTTTTAAACATCTTTAGACAAGATGATACAAATTTAAATCATATTTATCATGAATTTGTTGTTGGAGATTTAAAGTTTGATAATTTGAAGGAAATGTGTAGCAAATGTTGGAATGATGAGTTTCGATTCTTCATGATAGATAAGTCTAGAAAACCAAATGAAGGTAAGTTTAGAAATAAAATACAATATTTCGCAAAAAACATAAACATTAAACATGAACATGAACTTTAACATAAACATTAACATAAATATAAATGTTCAACATAAATGTTAAATATAACTAATGTTTTTTCTTCCTTAATAAATTTTTGCAAAGTATGATTAAAAAGTTATTAAACAATCTAAACAAAATAAAAACAAAGCTGAAGAATGAAAAGAACAATTTAAGCTTTGGAAGAAGCAACCAAGAACAGAATATGAAAAATATAAAAAGGAAGATCAACCTGTTATTGATGCTATTGAAAAAGTAAAAAAGGTATTGAAGGATTAGAAGATAATGTTCTGAAAGCAATTGAAGAAAATAGAGAAGTTGAAAAACAAATGATTCCATATCGTCATCATATAAAAGATTTTCTAGATTTATCACCAATTAAACTGTTAAAAGGTTGGTCTGATGATGAAAATATGATTATACATTAAGTGAATCAGAATTTCATGGTGTATTAAATAAATATCAAGAAGAAAATGAATCAAGTAGTCATCAAAATGAAAATAAAACGATAAATGAAACTAAAGAGATAAATGTTAGTGAAAGAATGTTAAAGTACATTAATCATAGTGAAGATAAAGTTTTTGGTTTAAAACCTGTTGGCATGTTTAAATATGTTGGTAATTTACATGCTGAATTCAGTGGAGATAAATTAAAAATTGGTGAAAAAACATATGAAGGTACAGATGGATTAATGAGACTTCTAACTGAAAAATAAATTAATATAGATGATATGAATGACAAGTTTAATTCTGTTGATTTATCAAATTATGCAGATATATTATATAATTCTGGAGCATTATATTCTGATAATAATCCAAAAAATAAGATCAAGTAAAGGTAATAAATATAAATGCTTAATAAAAGAAATTGTTGATGATTATTTTCCAAACATAAGAAGACAAACTATAGATTCTTCAGATTTTAGTTCTCTAGAACGAAAAGGTAGAGGTTTAATTAAAAATATACAGGTAAATCCATTCAATGTGTTTGGATGAATGATGTTAGATAATTAATTGATAGAAATAGCAGTTATTCATGGTGTAGAACTAGCCAGAAATAAGAATTATCATAATGAAAAATTTAGTATTGCACAAATGTTAACAAATAAATTTAGTGATTTTATAATTTATAATCCAAAAGGAATACCATATTTAATTAGATTTTTAAAAATCTCCCACATACATTTTGGAAAAGTAATAAAATGGAAAAGGATTAGTAAATACTTTAATTAACGAATTGTCATTTGAAATGCATCTTCCTGGTTATAATTATTGTGGTCCAGGTACAAAATTAGAAGAAAGGTTAGCTAAAGGTGATAAAGGTATAAATCAATTAGATGAAGCTTGTAACAAAATGTACAGCTGATAAAGAACTTTAATTACCTGCAAAAGAAAGAATATATGCAAATGATTCTACGTTTGGTGAAAAACTTGCAGCAACAGCAGTTAGAGGAATAATGTGTGGAAAACGAAAATTAGGTATGGGAATTAATGTTGATGAAAATGGTTGGGGATTATAAATTTAAGAAATCTTTATTAAATTTTTAACTATATAAATGAATAACTTTACAACTGATTATACTGTGCTACCTAGGGGCAAAACTAAACCAAAATCAATTAAATAATGAACAATTGAATAATGAACAATTAAATGCTATTGAACCATTCTCAACAGATGTTCAAAAAAGAAAAAAGAAAAGAAAGTTGGTGGAAATTTACTTATTACATTGGGTTTCTTGTTGTTAAAAAATTATTGAATATTTAACAAAAAAGAAAGATGGTAAATGATTAACACAACATGAAGGCGGATTTTTACCATCATAATTTGCTGCATTACCATATTTAGCTACAATTGGTTCTTTAGCTGGTGGATCTGCAGCAATTGCAAATGCAGTTATAAACAAGAAGGAAGCTGATAAAGAATTAGAAGAACAAAAAAGACATAACTTAGAAATGGAAAAGAAAGCTGGACCTGGAATAAGGAACAAAAAAAAAATTCGTAAAAGTAAGTAATAAATGTCATAATGCATTAAGTTATTTTGATATAGAAGAACTTACTAAACAATTAAAAATTAAACACATTTGTGGTGTATATATGATTGATGAATTACCAGATAAGTTATTTAAAATGGAACGTGGTATAGTAAATTAAGATACATCTGATAATCCTGGTACACTTTGGATCTGTTATAAAAATAAAGATAAAAAACTTGTTTTTGATTCATTTGGCGGTAATATACCAAAACAATTAGTTAGCTATTTAGGAAAAAGCGTTTATATTACAATAAAAAAAGAATACAAAATTTTGATGAAGTAATATGTGGTCAGCTATGTTTATTCGTTTGAAAATTACTATGTGATAATTATAACTTTAATGATATTTTAGATTTAATAAATGGACATTTTTGGAAATAAGATCCAAACTGATGAGGAATGATCATATGATATGAGGTCATTGGAATCAAAAATTAAAAAAAAGATTTAGAACCAAAAATAGATAATTTAATCAAACAATTTCAGAAAGAATAACGAGGCATTTTTAAAATAAGTAAATCTTTTGTTGATTTTAAAGGTAGAAGAATAGTAGATATAAAAGATCCAGTAACTGGTTATGAAGCTGTTACTAAACAATACTTAGAAAAGGGATACGTCACAAAACCTGAATATACAAGCATTCTAACACAGCTCAATAATTGTTTTAATAAAAAAGCATTAGAAAAACCTTTTTCAGATTATTTTTCAGAGACAGATTTAAATCTATACTTAGAACAGTTAAGTAATCTTAAAGAAAAACTATATGATAAACAAATAATTGAATTTACTTTTCCTGTACGTATTTGAGTCTCTTTTCATACTAAAAAGAATTATTGTTCTTGCTAAACATACAAACGAATATTTAGAATTTGATGATTTTTATATATCAGTAAGTTTAGACAATGGTGAATATCAACAAATAAGTAATAATAATCTATCAGTACCAGTACACACATCAACCTTTTCTTACGTACAATTACTAGATTCTGTTTAGGTTCTCTTAAAACTATTCCAGTTGATGCAAAGTTAATTATATTTGGTGAAATATACTAAAAGTCAAAAATTAATAATTTTTTATCAATATGATTGGAAAAATCATACTTCATATGACTATCATATTTATTGTTTCAAGTGTAAAAAGTTTACTGATACACGTAAACCACATAGAGTAAGAAATAAAAATGGTAAAGAATTGAAAGTCTTTGTACAGTTTGTAAATCTAAAAACAGCAAATTTGTTAAAAAATATTGTAAATGATGGAGGTCTAAATAATAATATTCGTGAAGAAATAATTAATTTTAAAAGAACAAATGTTGTTTCTTTTGGTGTAGAAGATTTATGGCAAGCTGATTCAGTTGAAATGGATTCAGGTAATTTAAAAGGAATTTCGAAATAAACAAAGGTTATAAATATTTATTAACAATAATAGATTTTTTTTCTAAGTATGCATTGGCTGTTCCTATTAAAGATAAAACAGCTAAAAATATAGTTGATGCTCTTCAAAAAAATTTTTATAGATAGACCAAATAATTTACAAACAGATAATGGTAAATTTTCTGTAGCAAAGACTTTAAAGTCGTTATTCCACCTTTTCAGAATCAAAAGCATCTGTTGTTGAACGATTGAACAGATCACTTAAACAAAAAAGGTGGAAGAAATTTGCTTTACAAGGAAATTATAAATTGATCAATCTAGTTAAAGATCTAATTAATGAATATAATAACACAAAACAATCTACAATAAAATTGAAGCCAATGGAAGTAAAAGAAAAAATTTATAAATAGGTAACATTATATCTACTGAAAAAATTAGTCAATTTAAAGAAGGTGATAAAGTTAGAATTAGTAAACTTAAAGGTCATTTTGAGAAAGGATATACGGCTAATTGGCCAACAGAAGTATTTGAAATTGAAGATTTTACTCATTCTAATGCAATTACATATAAATTAAAAGATATAAAAGGAAATTTTTATGAACAAGAACTACAGAAAAAGAAATATTCAGATGTATTCTTAGTTGAAAAAGTTTTACGAAAGAAAGGGGATTAAGTTTATGTTATATGGTTAGGTTTTGATAATTTGCATAACAATTGGGTGAATAAAGATAGAGTTATTTTATAGTAGTTCAGTTTGATGATGATGATGGAGACTAATTACATCATTAATCAATTGTTCTTCTGTATATTTATTCAAAATATTGAAATAGTTCAGATGACAGACAATACTTAAATTTTCTTTCATTTGTTGATACAGATTTATAGTTCTATCTTAACAATTCTTCACAATTTGGATGTCTGTCTTCGATTTTATATAGTTGCTGCCGTAAATTTTTTCGTTATGTTCTAATGACATAATAGTTATATTCACATTCATCATCAAATAATTTTAAAATTACATTTTTATTGTTTTGTTTATGGAACAACATGTGGTAATAGTGTATCTATTTCTCTGTTTCTTGTGTTTATTACATCAAAGGACATATTAACTGGTTCTCTGAAATTTTCCGTTTGATTTTTTTCCAATTTATGTATTTCATGTAAAGATTCTATTTGATATTTATAGGCATCAATCATCTCTTTTCTAATCTTATATTCACCATGTTTTCTAAGTGATGGTAAAACTTCATGAGTAACCCATCTTTTAAATTGTTTTGCTTCTTCTTTTTTAGAAGATAAAATAAGTGAATATAATCCTGATTCCTTAATAAATACTGAAGATTTTTCATTACCTTTAAACCCTAGTAATTTACCGGGTTTAGATAAATGTTCATATTTTACTTTATCATCATTATCAACATGCTTTCTAATTGCATTGCCAGTATCTTTATACTCTAATATCTGTGCAACATCTTTTGCTTTGAACCATGGGTTATTTACTTCATCAGGAATCTTTAAAACTTCTTTATTGTTGTAAGTAAACTTGTTGTTAAACAGATCTACAATCGATTCCATTTAAGAGAAATGTTTTTTATTAATTTCGCGAAAAATAAGCATTAAGTGAAATTTGGAGTTTGTATTTATGATTAAATTAAATTGTAAATGAAAATAACTTTATGTATTTTTTATTTTTTAATTCTATTTAAATGAAGATACTTCCATTATTACTGTTTGTGAAAATAATAGTAGCTGCACCAGGCTTCGAACTGCAAAAGAACAAGGTAGTTAAATGTTTAAAAGATTTTGGTTTGTTTGATATTTCACCAAAAACTGGAATAACTCAAGTTAGTGATGAATTATTAAGAGAATCATTAATGTTATTTCAACTAACACACAATCTTGAGGTTACTGGTGAATTAAATGAAGAAACGTTACGTTTTATGAACAAACCAAGATGAGGTGTAAAGGATTCATTTGATAGTTATTGAACTAGTATGTATAAATGGAATAAAAAGAATATAAAAAGGGATTATGAAGGAGCAAATAAAAGAGCATTGGAATTAACAAATGCAGCTTTTAGTTTTTGGCAGAAATATAGTGGTATTTAGTTTATTCATGATATCAATGATCGTGATATTTTAATTACAGGTAAAAGACGAATACATTTATACGAATTTAATTGTCGATGTTGTATAAAGGAAATGTGTTAGGTCGTGCTTTTTTTCCAAATAGGAAGAATGATCCATTAGAAATACATATGGATATAGATCAAAACTGATACTTGGAAACTGATGAAAATACACCAAAATATCACACAAATCTATTTGAAGTTTTAGTACATGAAATTGGTCTTGCGTTAGGTTTAAAATATTCAGATGATTTTGAATCAATAATGTATCTTTATTATAATGGTTCAAATTTAGAATTATATCAAGATAATGTTGATGCTATTAAAAGTTTATATGGAACACTAACAACAACAACAACTATTACTACTACTACTACTACTAACTCACCTAAATCAGTTGAACCAATTGAACCAGTTGAATCATTATGTGAACGTAAGAAATATGATCATCTACTATTTTCGAATGGAATTTTGTATATTTTTCATAATAAGTGGGTTTCGATAAATGAGAATAGATTACAATTGATAACTAATTGGTTAACATTTTTACCACAAGGTTTACTTAAAATAGATGGAATATATCAAAGCCAAGGGTTGAAATCGTAATATTTATAGAGAATATGTTTTATATGGTAGATTTACACACATTTCAATTAATTCCAGGATATCCAAAGTCAATAACTACTAAAGGATTACGTAAAATTTTTTTATAGAATGGTATAGTAAACACTCATTCAGGTATTATTTCTTTGGGCAGGTTTAGTGACGTCTCTGAACAGTCAAAACGACTGTGGCTGTGATACAGTATCCACAGTCAACGTTTATCTTCAGGATTTCTGTGAACTGGGGTGATGCAAAACCTTTTTTTACATTTGTATTTATGCTGATCCGTTATGCCTTCCAGAATGACGAGATCATTCATTGTGATTCATCTAAAAAGGCCATCAGTCGTCATTCAGGGGATGTCCAGTTGCTATATTGGTGTGCAAATTCCAGACTTCGACACTGATGAACAAAATGGTTCAGATGGCTCTTACCACCATGGAACTTAACTTCTGAGGTCATCAGGCCCCTAGAACTTAGAACTACTTAAACCTAACTAACCTAAGGACATCACACACATCCATGCCTGAGGCATGATTCGAACCTGCGACCATAGCGGTCGTGCGCTTTTAGACTGTAGCACTTAGAACCGCTCGGAAACTCCGTCTGGCATGCCGATGAACAGCAGTCAGTGCTGGGTGATTTACTAGAAATGCGAGGTAAGTTATGGCTCAATGCCTTAGAGTAATGACTCTAAAACAATATTTCTTTTCAATATTTGGAGCTGTTCCTCAATGCCAGGAATTCTTATTACTATGTCTTCCACACGGGAGTTAGTGCAACAGTCAAACGACGGTATGTTTGTATGATCTTCCCCCATGAATGAATTCTTAAACGCCAAATTTAAAACTTCAGCCTTGCTTATGCTGTCTTCTATTGTCATAGTAGACTGACTGTGGAATGTCTGCACATAAGTCTTCGACCCACTTACAAGGAGCCCCTTGAATGTGAGGCAACAAAGACCAATGATGTTTACGGCAATCGTCGTCCCACATATTATCTACCATGCAACCACAATATTCGCTGCTAATGGCAACAGGTGGCGCAACTTGAAGTATCCAATGGTGATCACAGCATTAGGCTACGAAGTGTAGTTGAACTGCTTATTTGATGGGGAACTCACAGCATTGTGTAATGTCTCTTAGCAAAAGACATATTCTATGTGGTAAAAAAGAAAAGGAGAAAAGAATAATTGAACTGGATGACTGTAATTGCATGGACAACGGTTGTGTGAACTTTATGTAATAAAGAGAAAGCATTATGTGTCATGTTTTGTTCTTGTATAGAATCATGTACAGATTTTTTTAGGATAATATATGTGTCGGCGAGTACTGAAACCGCCACAGACAATACAAGATGAGAGTATGTGACTAGTATAAATAGTAATGACCAAACATTAATTTCTCTGTCATCTTCTTGGAGTTACGAGAGTAGGAAGAGCCTGTGACATTATATTGTATGCTTGCGTAGCATTCTTTTGTCAAGACTGAGAAACGAACGCCATTACGTACTCATTGTAAAGGTGTGTAATAATTTAATCTGTTCAAATGTTTTCAATAGAGTTACTCAGTGAAAACTTGCATTATGATTTGTAATAAGCTTGCCTGGTATTTTATCCCAACCCTTTAAGACATTTTCAGTTATTTAAATATTATTCGTGGTGCAGAGCTGCACTACGAACGAACGAGCCGCTACCACAGCGCATTCAAACTGCATTAAATGAAACCAGTCATACTGCAAAGAAGCGTGCAGGTAACAGTGAACTAAAATTATTTCTTTCAGCTTTCGGAATTGCAGAGCAGAGCAGCAGATTTTATGATGTGTTTCACAGGTTGACGCAAGCTGCTGATAATATATTATTAACAGTGCAAAAAGATAATTTACCTTCATAACATAAAAGAAATCTTGCTGTGCATAGTTATGGTCTGGCAAACCTTATAGTAAAAACATCTTTTTCTATGATAATGGTCTCATGTTCTCGTGTTAGTTGTGGTACTTATTGGTGTTTTACTGTTAACAAAAATCCACGGCAAAATTTTGATGTTGAACAACCATTGCGTACTGTGACATCAGTATTGATAACGAAGTAATTTTCATTAACCTTTTGAATAACTGTAAAGTAAGGAAGATATGTTGAACTTTATGGCGAGTTACAGTAACCAAAAAAATGTTCCTTTAATAGAAGGCCGGATCCAGAATAATAAGAACATAATATATTTTGCTTTGTTGGAAATTAATGATCCAAAGAAAGTTACAGCATAGCATCACTAAATGTATTTCTGGGCTCTTTTCGTAGTAACATATTTTATCTCATATATTAGTTGTTATGTGAGTAATAAAACAAAGCCAATAGAGCCAGTGAAACTGTCGCCCAAAGGCGTGGCGCAGGATTTGCAGTGGCCACGAAAACAATAACTGTTTTATGTGTTTTCTTTCATTGTCCATTGTTATATAACCACATACCGGCTGAAGTAAAGCTGTGAGACTGGGCGTGACTCGTGCTACGGTAGCTCAGTGGTAGAGCACTTGCCCGCGAAAGGCAAAGGTCCCGAATTCGAGTCTCGGTCAGGCACACAGTTTTAATCTGTCAGGAAGTTTCATATCAGCGCACACTCCGCTGCAGAGTGAAAATCTCATTCTGGGCACATATATGTATTTTGTGATAAAAGTATGTATGTGTCTCATGATTAATGCCATGTACTAATTAATTTACAAACATTCTTTCATGAAAAAACGCACCCCTGCAAGCGAGCCAGAGGAAAAGATCCTGATAGTACTGAGATACTGTAACGACTACATAATCCGGGGGCAGCCGAACCCCGAAGTCAGATAAACTAAAGGTAAGACTACAGTGTAGTTGTCCTGTTCGTAGGAACTTAACTCCAGTGAAGTGATCTCATATCGCTAGTGGTGTGCGTAGTTTGGCGTTAGTATTTATGACAGGGCAAAATTGAGTGTAGGTAGTAATTTTTAGTGTGCAGTGAATTGCAGGTAAATTACCATATTTTATTTGCATGCGGCAAAACTGTGAGATCCTGTGTTCGAGTAGGTAATTTATGAATATGGTTAAATTGCGTAGTCAACGTCCGAGCAATATGGATACTAAGGGACAGCCATTAGTTAGTGCACGATATGTAGAAATGGGTGCATTAAGCAGTACAAGTACTCTCTTTGAGGATATCCCATGTGAAAATGTGGAGGCAGGGGCACAGGAAGTGGTGCCACCGCCCACCAGTGCTCAAGGAGATGTAGATAAAGAAATTGCACCACCCCCAGAAAAGCAGGAACCAGAGAGTGGTTATCTGCCTGGTGAGTATTCACTTCAGGCAATATTAGAGCGCGTGCTGGATTACCAGTCAAAATTTGCGCAACAACAAGCTGAAAACTACGAAAAAATAGAGAGCTTTCTCGCACAGCAAGCTGAGTGATATCGCCAGCTAACAGAAAATTTCCTTGCCCAGCAAGCTGAGGAGCGAGATCGCCAGCTAGAGGAAAAGTTTGGTGCCCAGCAGGCCGAGCGGGATCGCCAGCAAGCTGAGCGTGACCAGCAACTTGTGCAATCGTTAGAAATTATGAAAAGAGAGATTGCCTGTATGAAACAGAATTATGAGTCGATACCTAAGGTCGTGCAGGACTTGCCTGTACAGGTCAACAACCTGCAAGTAGCAAACACTAACATTGTAGACGAGATAGGTGTCTTGGCCAACCGATTAGAAAAGCTAGAAATAGATTCCACACAGCTTGTAGAGCAGAAGTGGAACAAACAGCAGAAGTGGAACGAACAAGCGACAAAAATTGAAACCGAATTCAATTCATGGCTAGAAGCGAAGGAGAGCGAGATGGACAAAAATATTGATTCTAAGGTACAAGCAGCCATGGCAGATAGAGATTCCGAATCGTTCAGTACCGCAGTAAATAGACAAGTACACAACGACGTGCAAACCGCCCGCATCTCGTGGTCGTGCGGTAGCGTTCTCGCTTCCCACGCCCGGGTTCCCGGGTTCGATTCCCGGCGGGGTCAGGGATTTTCTCTGCCTCGTGATGGCTGGGTGTTGTGTGCTGTCCTTAGGTTAGTTAGGTTTAAGTAGTTCTAGGTTCTGGGGGACTGATGACCGTAGCAGTTGAGTCCCATAGTGCTCAGAGCCATTTGACGTGCAAACCAGCAAACAAATACTCAATGAGGATATTCCGCAGTGGTAAGTGAATATTACTAAACGGATATCCGAATTGGAAAAGGGTTTAGCACAGAGCAACAAACATCTTGAACATGAAACTATGCCGCCAACAGCCAATGTTTTTGGAAACGCATCAAATTATGCGCGACGCAACAATGCTGAATCTTTAGGCGATAATGCGAAGAGCTGTAGCTTCGGTTCGGAGCACAAAGCCTATGTCCCAGGAGCAAACCAGTGTAGTCCAAAAAAATTGTTGAAGAAAGTTTGATCAAAAACAGGCAGTTTCAAACGTTTACTACTGAACGGAGTCAGTACACCCAGGAGTATTCATAAAAAGCTTTAAAAAATCTTGCCTAGTGTGTGGAATGAAGCACAGAAAATTCAATACGTAATGTCATAAATTCAGGGTGATGCAGCGTTGTGGGCTACGGAAGTAGCAGACAGCTGCATGACGTATGAACAGTTCGAAAGGGCGTTTTTGTCGAATTACTGGTCGCCTTGTATACAAGAGCGGCTAAGAAAAGAAGTATACAATCCCGAAACGTACTCACCCCGTCTTGGGAATGTGAGACGGTATTTCGAAAAGTATATAAACAAGACGCGCTACTGGGATGAGCCTATCTCACCAAGAGACATAATAAGACTCCTAAAATCACATTTACCCATTCATATCAAAGAGAAACTAAAACACGTACCAGAGAACGACATGGAACATTTCCTATCTGTTCTAGATTCAATAGACTTAATCCAGGAAGACGTAAAATCAGCGTGTGATCACTCACGGAACAATGGATCAGGGTGTAAACATGACAGAAATAATAGTGCACAAAGCCGCAACCATGGAAATGGTGGGGGCGGTAACAAGTGGCAATAGCACTCGCAAAATAGTGGGAGAAGTCAGAACGGCTATAGGCAGCCGTCGCATAATAAAAAGCGTCGATTTGATCACCGGTACGATTCCGGACCGCCCGGGACCAACCGCTGGAAAAATGCGCGTGGTCAGTGTCACAGCAATTACAGCGACAGTAATCGCAATTGGAATCAGAATCAGCGACCAAGCCCAGAATGGCAAGGTGCGACCAAGCCCAGAACGGCAAGGTAATGACCGGTACGATAACAACAGACCACCACTGCAAAACGCGTCTATTGCGCAGTCGTGGCGGCCTACAAATCAAAACGTACACATAGTAGAGGTCGCGGACAATAGCCATCCAAGTACCTCGCAAGCAAGCCATCCAACAAACTAGAATCGGCCACGATATGCTCTCCATCGCTGGCCGAACATTAATTTCTCTGTCGTCTTCTTGGAGTTACGTGAGGAGGAAGAGCCTGTGACGTTATATTGTACGCTTCCGTAGCATTCTTTTGTCAAGATTGAGAGAAGGACGCCATTAGACATTGATTTGTAAAGGTGTGTATTAATTTAATCTGTTTAAATGTTTTGAATAGAGTTACTTAGTGAAAACTTGCATTATGATTTGTAATAAGCTTGCCTGGTATTTTATCCCATCCCTTTAAGACGTTTTCAGTTATTTAAATATTATTCGTGGTGCAGACCTGCGCTACGAACGTACGAGCCGCTGCCGCGGCGCATTCAGACTGCATTAAATGAAACCAATCATACCGCAAAGAAGCGGGCAGGTAATAGTGAACTAAAATTATTTCTTTCAGCTTTCGGAATTGCAGAGAAGAGCAGCAGATTTTATGATGTGTTTTACAGGTTGACGCGGGCTGTTGATACTATATTATTAACAGTGCAAAAAGATAATTTACCTTCATAACATAAAAGAAATCTTGCTGTGCGTAGTTATGGTCTGGCAAACCTTATAGTAGAAACATCTTTTTCTGTGATAATAGTCTCACGTTCTCGTGTTAGTCGTGGTACTTATTGGTGTTTTACTGTTAACAAAAATCCACTGTAAAATTTTGATGTTGAACAATCATTGCGGACTGTAACATCAGTACTGATAAAGAAATAATTGCCATTAACCTTTTGAATAACTGTAAAGTAAGGAAGATATGTTGAACTTCATGGCGAGTTACAGTAACGAAAAAAATGTTCTTTAATAGAAAGCCAGATCCAGAATAATAAGAACACAATATATTTTGTTTTGTTGAAAATTAATGATCCAAAGAAAGTTTAACATAATCGTCGTCACAATTTCGTTAAAGAAGAATAATAAATTTTATCTTTTGCTTTTAAGTTAATTTTCTTTCGTGCGAACTTTGTTGTAGAACCACTCTCTTATTTTCGTGTGGTAATAAAAATTTTTACTTTCTTAAGAATTACGTACATTTAAAGAAAAAATAATATTTACGTGAACTCATATGAACTGGTTAAGAATATTAGGTTGAGAATTGAGTCCTTTAAATCTTTCGGCCTTGGCATACACTTTCCAGATGCAGTGGTTTTTTTTTTTGTTTTTTTAAATATTTTTACTGAATTTTATCCCGGCACTAGCCATAGAACACAAGATTACCTCTATTAGCAGAAAATGTTTTAATTATTGCCACGCCGACATTTATCACTGATCAAACCTACTTCACTATGCATTTGAGTTAATTTTAAAGAACGAAACTGTTTAAATTTCAATATTAACAAACATTATCTATCCGCCTACGAATGCACAAACGTATAATTAATTCAAATTTTATCAGCCACAGGATCACTGAAAAAAAAGAACAATTTCTTAATTCACTATTGATTTTTATGCATCTGTTCCCGATTTACGGGTTTGATAATTTTTTTTAAATGTGCCGCCGCTGCTATTGTTGGTCGCGGCACAGCCCAGCAACACTGCTAAAAAATGCTGAAAAATTCTTAAAGAAATTTTATAGATGACGTGGGCAAGCTAATTTACATAAATAATTCACACATTTGATAAATTCTGATATATTTAGATCAAACAGTAGTACAACTCACATTAATTCGTAACGCATCGTCTAATGGCGGCTAAGTCCAGACAGAGACAAAAGAAGTCTACACATTCGTAAAAAAACTCTTTCACAGTGTCCTACCGCAATGACTTCTGAACAGAGAAGACCAAAGAATATATAATGCATTGTGCTTAAATAGTATTGCTGACTATTAACATTTCTTTGCAAATTGACGATATTATTCTCTTCTGGCAACATTTTATATCTCTGCTATCGCAAATACTGACACATTTTACAATCACATAATAAATACAGAAAAATTCCTATCCTAAATACAGAGAAATATTACAACAAAAAATATAAGGAGAATAACAAATGTCTTTTACACCACATTCAGTAATATTTTTGTTCAATAATTACGATATATACAACTTGCCCAGAGCGGCGTATACGGTACAAATAAACTCTTGTTCTTTAATAACGTGAGTTTGCCAGGGAACGTTACATTGCCCCCTGGCAGCATTTGGCAAAAAGTTTTTTAGACTTTGACACAATGGTGCCAGTAACGTTCTGTAGACTTGTATATTTTACGGAATGGCTCTTTTATTTAGTCCCAGGGTTATATAAGTTCATGGCTCCCCCATTTGGGCGTAGGCAAACAGGAAACCTGGGCAAAACTGTGCCGGAGCCCAGCCATCCCAGTTGGTTCATGGTCAATATTGTCTCTTTAGCAGTTATTCATTTGAATTAAATTTGCTGTTCGTCACAAACGGTTACACAATTACACAATATCACAGTCACATACAGTTCAACGGAAGGTTTTGTGCGTGACACTATTATTCTTGTGATACACTACAAGGTCACTTGTCCTAGGATATATCACTTACAGACATACATAGTAAATGTTCAATGTTTATCGAAATGAAGTCATTGACATGTTATTCAGTTTATGTGAACATAAAAAAAAATCAATAATGCTGTATTTGGTGAGCGGTGCGGAGTGATTGTTGAGCGGCGCTCGGCGCGGCGCGCTGACTCCGTGTAGGTCACCGCCCCCGGCGTTGACAGCTACGGCGCGGAGGGGCGTGGCTGTCTGTCTGGTCTGCTACGGGCTGCTGCGGCCGCTGCATAGCTGATGTAGCCGGATGCGCGTTGGATATCCGCTCGCCCGTGCGACGTCTTCTTGCAGTGCTCCAGCAAACATGCAACAAGTTCAGAAACAGTGTACTATCCTTATAGGCATTTTTCCTGCTGTGGGAAAGAACGCACACAGTTAGTGGCAGTTATTACTCAGTAGGCCTTCACTAGTCTGGTTTGCACAATGTTTCGTTGTCACAGTAATACGTTTTATGGGCACACAATATTTTTCACCATGTCATGACTTGTCATTAGTCACACGCAAGTTTTCACCTTAGGACAAAATGTATCTTCGTAGTCAATGCGCTTTCCTAGCGTCCCTTGACACACAAAGAGTTAAAGTTTGACACTAACTTGATCCACCGTCCGTTATCGGTTCACTGTTCGTGTCGTGCTAGTTCCTTGTCCACTTGCACACACGGCGATGATACAGTTTTTTTTTTATCACTTATACACAACTACTCCGTGACGTATTGCTGCAGGTTTAACAGTCACTGTCTGTCTCTGCCGCACAATACTGCACTTTTGTTTAAGTTCCTTTACTTTTATTTACAATGTCCGCTGTGCAATTTTTTTTGTAATAGCACATTCGTAACTCTTTACCAAGGTGTGATATTTGCGTACATGGTAACAAATATTCAAAATTTGGTATTAGTTTGCCCAAAAGTCATCTATATTCGTGTTCGAGTAGATTTTATTTGTGCATTCCAGCCGGATTCAGGCATATTGTTCAATAACTCCTTTGAACTCATGTCACACTTTACTATCAACGTCCTACGTAACTACAATGTAGTCTCTGTAGGCAAAAATTGACTTGGACTGTATCTGGCTAGCTCTTTTTTACTGTTTGAATCTGCACATGCTTCAATTGAAGCTTCTTTGTGCGTAACTTTGCACTACTTAAATTTGCAACAAGTTTGCCTCCCGTGGTGCCCTCGGGTCACTACTGGGTGCATTATTTTCTCTAATAACATTGGTGGGATAATAAAGTTCTCAGGGCCTCATATTATTGATATTATTCTGGGTTCGAATCTGTCAATCTGACAGCTACACATATATAGATACATACTCATAATAGAAAAGATTGTGCCAAGAAATATTTCAAATTTGGGCACATAAAAAATTATGTAGTACACTAACTAATCATTACTAAAATGTTCTTTTTGATTGAACTCTGTCACAGCTTAACACTACAAATAATTGCACTAATCAGATTATCTGTGCAAACATTTAGAGCATGTTCTAGATAACACAAATTAAAAGAGTACATAACACAAATATCCATACACATGAGAAAGTCAATCATATTCTTATAACTAAACACTTCTACACTAGTACATTATCTCTAAAGATCACACATCATTAATGTTCATTATTTACAAAAGAATGGTGTCCACATAGGACTATTAGTCTTTTACTGTAGGAATGCTTTTACATCCTTACGCGGATACAGTCCCCGTACTCTCCCTGAGTGGGGATCTGCTAAGAGATAGCTACACTCATGTGGCACACTTACTACTCTAAAAGGTCCATTGTACACCAATTGCCACTTGCTATTCTGTTTCAAGGATGCCGAGGACTTAGGATGATTGCGTAAGAGTACCAAGTCCCCAACATTAAATTTTTGGTTATTCGTCACATGTCGATTATATTTTTCTTTCCTTTTCTGAGCGCACCTGGTAAGGTTGCACCCTGCTTTTCTTATCTTCTCTTCCTTAGGCTCTGGAATGACTGGGACCTTAGGCAAAGGTGCCAGCCACTCATTCAAAACTCTATTATTATTCATTATAATCTCGTTTGGTGGATACCCTGTAGAAGCATGCGGGGTTGCGTTGTGAACTTCTACAAACTTAGGTATCAGATCTGGCCATCTTGTGTGTTTATATGCAATGTATAACCTGAAAAATTTATTTAACTCTCCAAATGTTCTCTCTACTAAACTTGCTTGTGGGTGAAAACGGGAAATTAGTATATGCTTTATATCTTGTTCATGTAAATAGTTTTTCCAGGTATGGCCTGTAAAATAGGAAGCATTATCCGATATTATCGCTTCAGGCTTACCCACTTGTGTAAAATATTCCTTCCCTAACCATTTAACTATTCCACGAGCAGTGGCTGATTTAAGGCAGTATATTTTTAAATATTTAGAGAAAAGGTCATACACCGCTAAAATGTACTTCAATCCACCCCTGGCTCGTGGGTAGGGTCCTGCTATGTCTATAGATACTAACTGAAGTGGTCGATGAGGCACTATAGGATGCAGTTCAAACCTTGTGGACTTATTTTGAAACTTAGCTTTTTGGCACAGAGGACAAGTCCTGATAATGGTGCGAGTCTGCTGGCTTATCCCCTTAAAATAACAGACTTTGGACAAAATCCTTATTGTCTTGCCGATCCCAGCGTGACCCCATGCTAAATGCGTGTGCCACACTACAGCTGGGATAGCCTGTTGTGGTATACACACGACTCCATGGTCATTTGACACACCTGTTTTATAATACAGAATATTATCTACTATTTTGAAATTCTGAACACTTTTAAGATTGGTTCCTTCTTTAATTTTACTAATGATATCTCGCCAAATCGGATCAGTTTCCTGCAATATAGACATATTTTTACACATATGTAAAAAGTCCCTCCTATGTACCTTATCTTGTACTAATAGTATTCGATGTTCCTCCGATTGTTCCAAAATATTTGACATTGAGGATTGCCCTTGTGGAAGCCTCGACAAGGCGTCTGCTACAACATTATCTTGTCCTTTTAGGTACATGATTTTAATTTTATATTCCTGTAATGCTAACCTCCATCTTAGCAAGCGGGTATGGTATAATTTGCAAGTCATTAAATAGCTCAGAGCCTGGTGGTCACTGAATACTTTGACTTCTTTACCATAGATGTAATAGTTAAATTTCTTTACCGCCCAAACCACTGCAAGAGCCTCTAATTCGGTAGCGGAATATGCTCTCTCGCAGCTGTTTAGTGTGCGGCTTGCAAATCCGATTACATTGATTGTTGAGGGGTCGTTGCTCCTGTCCCACTGAAATAAACACGCGCCCAGACCGTATGAACACGAATCTGTCGCTATACAAAAATCTTTTGTCATGTCTGGGTGTCGCAGTATGTTTGCGTTCACCAAGGCATTTTTGATAGCGTCAAATGCACGTTGACATTCTTCTGTCCACACCCAGTGTGCATTTTTACGCAACAGGCTCAATAAAGATTCGTTATTCATTAATTGGTTGGGAACAAACCGTCTAAAAAAAGATGCTAGACCTATAAATGCTTTGAGCTGTTTCTTAGTTCTCGGACTAGGAAACCCAGGAATTACATCAAGTTTTTTGCTGTCAGGCTTGATGCCTTGTGGTGTTATTATGTGACCTAGAAATTTAATCTGATTACGTCCAAATTTGGATTTATCAAGACTCGCTGTTACTCCCGCTTGCTTAAACCTTTCTAAGACTTTACTCAGTAGTTCTACGTGCTCCTCCCAGGTGGCAGTGGCAATCACTAGATCGTCTACATACACTGTTACCCTTTGCAGCAAATCCGGACCTAACACCGCGTCGAGGCTGTTATAAAAACTCCTGCACTTACATTTAGGCCGAAAGGTAGTACCCTAAATTGGTAGCTCCTTCCCCCAAATATAAATGCAGTATATTTCCTCGACTCGGGTGTGAGCAGGATTTGCCAGAAAGAACTTCTCATATCAATAGATGTCAAATATTGCACTCCATGAAATTTTTGAATTTGCTCATCAAGATTTTCCGGATGAGTCCTAACAGGTACAATAATTTCATTTATGTCTCTCGCATCTAGTACTAACCGTACCTGTCCGTCTGCTTTCGCTACCGCCACCAAAGGACTACTATAAGGCGACAAAGACGGTTCTATTATTCCCCACTCGATCAGTTTTCTTATTTCTTTAGCTACTATTTCCTTCTTGGACCAAGGAATGGAGTATGAGGCTCGACAGTAAGTTTTGTGAGGCTTTACCTCGATCTTGTACTGACATTCCTTAACAATTCCTGGTCGTTCAGAAAATACATCTGCATAATTAAATAATAACTGTACCAAATCCTGTTGTTGCATTGAATTTAAATTTTCGGACTGTGATACTTTGTTCACAAGTGCGTCCACATTTGCTTTTAATTGATCACCTTGTACGTCAGGATAATAGAGACTCTGACCTAGACAATGATTGTCTAAATGTAGTATCCACTGATTCCTACACCTTATGTTAATAGCGTTACAATTAGGTAACAATTCAGATCTGAGCATGGACAATTCTATTCTCCTACCAGCATTCATCAAACTTAATTTTCCCCGAGAAAGGTCGATTATTGCGTCCCTTTCTCTCAAAAAATCTACCCCCAAAATGCAGGCTACTTTTAAACCCTTTACTACCAGGAATGAGCACGCTATGGCTTCATCCCCTAAATACATCTCTACCCGCACTTGGAGTTTAATTATTTGTCGCTGTGCACTTATGGCTCCAGTGACTTTACAGTTATTCACGGGAAAAGTCAGCATACGCCTTTCCTTCCCCAGTACTTTGAATAAGTCCATACTCATAACACTGACAGTAGCATCTGTATCTACGACCGCTTGCACATCAATATTGTTAATTTTGACCCCTATTATCGCTTGTACTTTGTCTTTGTGCTCCTTTATGCACGTGGATGGTTCAGTTATTAATTCATCTCCCATCTGTACCCCGTCATTATACCTAAGGATACAGATGTTGTTCGGTGTTTTGTTATGTGTCGGGCTGCTCTCACTCCAAACCTCAGCCGACGATGGAGAGCGTATCTCGGCTGCATCTAGTTTGTTGAATTATTGCTAGTGGATGGGTGTGGCTGCTCTGTGTCACTGACCTCCACTATGTGCACGTTGTGTTGCGTCGGCCGCCACGGTTGCGCAATTGGCGCATTTTGTGGTGGCGGTCGGTTATTGTCATATCTATCACTGTTTTGCCGGTCCGGACTGGACCTCTGGTTCTGCGGCCAAGTTCGGTTTGCGTCATTATAAGTATTAGTATTGCTCGGCCCCCTGGCATTATTCCATCTATTATTGCTTGGTGGGCCTGTCTCATACCGGTCATCGAACCTCCTTTTCCGGTCATTATTCACCGGCGGACTATTGCCGTTCCGGTCTCTACCTCTATTTCCGTTTTGTGCATAATCTTGTCTCCTATTATTACCTCCGCCGTTTCCATTACTTGGTGGAGGCGTGTTATTTCTACCATTTCTATAACCATTTCCGTTACTTCTAGCCTGTTCAGAGGCTGCCTTAACGTCCTCCTGAATCAGGTCAATTGAGTCCAGAACAGACAAGAAATGTTTCATATCATTTTCGGGCACGTGTATAAGTTTTTCCTTTACATATATCGGCAAGTGTGATTTCAAAAGTCTGATCAAATCCCGGGATGAAATCTGTTCGTCCCAGTAACGGGTCTTATTAATGTACTTCTCGAAATATTTTCGCAAATTGCCTAGTCGTGGAGAATACGGCTCTGGATTATATACCTCCTTCCGTAATCTCTCCTGGATACATGTTGACCAATATTTGGCCAAGAATGCCTTCTCAAATTGCTCATATGTATCGCAACTATCAGCTGCTTCGGTTGCCCATAATGCAGCATCTCCTTGTATGTAAGACATAACGAACTGTATTTTCTGGGTATGACTCCAAACGCTAGGCAAAATGTTTCTAAATCCCTTGATAAACACTACAGGGTGAACAGATTTCTTCTCCGTTGTAAAGATCTGAAACTGTCGGTTCCTAATCAAGCTTTCTTCAATCACTACTTTGGAATGACATTCACTTGTTTCGCTTACATTGGTTGCCTGTTCTGTCTCGCAGTCGCAATTTTTTACTGCAGTATTTATATGCCTATCATTGTTGGACCTGGCTGGCGTGACATACGCCTGTGCCTCGCCATGTCGCAAGCTAAGCCCAATTTCGGCAATTTCCGCTGCCACAGCGGAATGTCTTTGTGCACTATCCTTTTTAGATCCTGCACATCCGCACTTGAGCCCACATCTCTGGCCTCAATTGCGGCGTGCACTTTCTGATCTATTTCTTTTATGACTTCATTTTCTACTTTGTGCACTTGTTCGATCACTTTGTCCTCAATTACTTGAGTTGTGTCAATTTCCAATTGCTCGACTCTGTTAGTCAGGACACTAATTTCCTCTACGATATTGGCGTTACCCACTTGAATACTGTCTACTCTTTCGCTTAATTCATGCACTGTTTTGGGTATGGTTTCATATTTTTGTTTCAAACTAACAAGCTCACTTTGCATAACTTCTAAAGTTTGCATCAACTGCAAGTCCCTCTCATGCAGGTGTCGGTCACGCTCTGCTTGTTTAGCATCACGTTCTTTATCGCGTTCTGCTTGTTTGCATGCAAATTCAGCTACCAATCTCTGGTCGCGCTCTGCTTGCATATGTACAAATTCAGCTTGGAAATTTAGCATGCGCTCGAACATAACTCTTAATGATTGCACTTCTGACATCACACCACTCTCTGGTCCGTGTCCAGTGCTTGCGGATGGCACAGTATTTCCGCTATCAACTGAATCACTGGGTGGCAATGGCAACATTTCTTGTCCTTCTGCCCCCAGATTCTCACATTGTACTTCCTGAACTACGTCACTAACATTACTTTGTGTCCCACTTTCCAACTCGGTATCACTACTTACTGATTGTTGCTCATTATCCATGTTGATATCTTTCTGACTACGCAATCTAACCATAGTAAACAAAAGAAATAAAATCTGAACTAAATATCCTAACACTCAGGTTTCACTGACATAATCACACAAGAAATGGACATTAACTAATACACACTTACTATATACTACAATGACTAACTACCTAAATGTCCTGTTATTTTAAAACAAAGTACTAACAACAAGCACACCACTAATGATCCGAGAACACTGCACTGAGGCTACTTTACTACCCACAGGACAACTACACTGTAGCTTTACCTTTTGGTGATCTATCTTGGGTGCAGCTGCCCCCTGATATTGTGGTAGGTAATTAATTTTTCGAAATATTGAGCTCTCTTCTTCAGCTTGCCTCTGGGTTCATAGTGTTCTCATGCAAAAAATCATACACAGGTATTACCACACAATATTGGTTATGCAATACATACAATACATAGAAAAATTGTTAAATGTTCTGCAACAAAGTTCGACTATATTAATTCCCTAGTTATCTCACGGGTATTTAGTGGCCACTGCATATTCGGGCCCCACGTTGGGCGCCAATTTAACAAAATTGTCGTCACAATTTCGTTAAAGAAGAATAATAAATTTTATCTTTTGCTTTTAAGTTAATTTTCTTTCGTGCGAACTTTGTTGTAGAACCACTCTCTTATTTTCGTGTGGTAATAAAAATTTTTACTTTCTTAAGAATTACGTACATTTAAAGAAAAAATAATATTTACGTGAACTCATATGAACTAGTTAAGAATATTAGGTTGAGAATTAAGTCCTTTAAATCTTTCGGCCTTGGCATACACTTTCCAGATGCAGTGGTTTTTTTTTTGTTTTTTTAAATATTTTTACTGAATTTTATCCCGGCACTAGCCATAGAACACAAGATTACCTCTATTAGCAGAAAATGTTTTAATTATTGCCACGCCGACATTTATCACTGATCAAACCTACTTCACTATGCATTTGAGTTAATTTTAAAGAACGAAACTGTTTAAATTTCAATATTAACAAACATTATCTATTCGCCTACGAATGCACAAACGTATAATTAATTCAAATTTTATCAGCCACAGGATCACTGAAAAAAAAGAACAATTTCTTAATTCACTATTGATTTTTATGCATCTGTTCCCGATTTACGGGTTTGATAATTTTTTTTAAATGTGCCGCCGCTGCTATTGTTGGTCGCGGCACAGCCCAGCAACACTGCTAAAAAATGCTGAAAAATTCTTAAAGAAATTTTATAGATGACGTGGGCAAGCTAATTTACATAAATAATTCACACATTTGATAAATTCTGATATATTTAGATCAAACAGTAGTACAACTCACATTAATTCGTAACGCTTCGTCTAATGGCGGCTAAGTCCAGACAGAGACAAAAGAAGTCTACACATTCGTAAAAAAACTCTTTCACAGTGTCCTACCGCGATGACTTCTGAACAGAGAAGACCAAAGAATACATAATGCATTGTGCTTAAATAGTATTGCTGACTATTAACATTTCTTTGCAAATTGACGATATTATTCTCTTCTGGCAACATTTTATATCTCTGCTATCGCAAATACTGACACATTTTACAATCACATAATAAATACAGAAAAATTCCTATCCTAAATACAGAGAAATATTACAACAAAAAATATAAGGAGAATAACAAATGTCTTTTACACCACATTCAGTAATATTTTTGTTCAATAATTACGATATATACAACTTGCCCAGAGCGGCGTATACGGTACAAATAAACTCTTGTTCTTTAATAACGTGAGTTTGCCAGGGAACGTTACAAAAGTCACAGCACAGCATCACTAAAAGGTATTTCTGGGCTCTTTTCGTAGTAACATATTTTGTCTCATATAATAGTTGTTACGCGAGTAGTAATAAAACAAAGCAAATAGAGAGCCAGCCAAAATTACTACAGTGCTAGTGCTGTTGGTGCAGAGCAGAGCAATGCAAACGGTAAACAAAGTAACGCAGTCAAAAACAGTTATGAACGCATTTCGAATAAATCCACAACAGTATGACCCAGTAGTGAGCAGGCAAAACTATGGGTATTCAGTGGAGGACAAGGTGCACTAGTTACAAAAACAGATGTTTGCGCGTTTCAAGGATTTTTGATACAATTTACAGGATGTGCATAATATGATCTATTACGTTACGTCCATCAAGCTGCGCTCGACAGATATGACAGCGATTTGGAGGGAAGCAGTGTATGGTTGCATAATTTCAAACAGAGCTGTAGAATTGGAATACGTAAGATAACTAAATTTCAGATAAAGCGTCAAATGCACAGCAAACTGCGGAATCGTCCCGAAAATTTGTAGATGAGATAAAGAAACTTATCATATCGTTCAGTAAGGACTTTGTTTTCAATTTCGACCAATAGTGATTTGAAAAGGAAACGCATATGAATGGATTCCTGGAAATAAGAGGTACGAAGAGAGTTGCATCAAGATCAACTAACGTCAATGCCTAAATTCAATCGTATACAATTATGACGACTGTTAATCTTGATGATAAATTTTCTCGAAAGTTATTTATTGTGCTGCGAGAAGATGGAGGTGTTCTGCCCTCTGCGATTCTTTCTCGTGTGCGTCATCTTGCAAGGGCAGTAGGGAATACTTACGTCACAGCAAGTAAGAATGGGAAAATTGGTGTAAGAGAACTACAACTATGGCGTGAGCACTGTTTTTGGCTAATAGCTGATCAAAATAACTTGCTTTTGCTTGATTCTTGGTCAGCGTACTAAAATCATACTCATTCGAGCACACTACCCCTACTGAAAAAATGTGTGAAATTGCAAGTCATACCACCTGGAACCACTGGACAAATTTAATCTCTGGGAGTTAGTTTTTCCGTTCCTATAAAACATGTTATCGCACTATCTGCAGTTATGCTCTGAAGAATCGCCAGTTTCGCGATAAGCTGCATGACCGACAGTTTCGCATTCGGTTGCATGCGAATACATTCCATCAGTCCTCATCACCCCGTCACACCAATATGATCCCATATGCATTTTTTTAAGAGTGGATACCTAGCTGAGCGTCCCGCACGGTTTATAGTACCAAGGAGTTCACCTTCGACATTGATTGTGCGGACCTTTGTGATCACTGTGGCGCACCATTCTCCCATGGTGCAAATTAATGGTTTGTTTTGAACATTTCTTGAATGTCAATGATGTCCATTTTGTGAAATATAATTCATACATACCACTGGAGGTTGATCTCTGCAATTCCCACACACATATTTCTGTCCCCTCCCGTTGAATACGGTGACTCATTAGCAGCTAATATTTTTCCTGTTATAATTGTTAACACATTTTCAAATGATCCTTATTAAAGAGTAAACATGCGATCTGGCACTCAAGGTTTTCATTGATAGTAATTTTACGTAGGACTAGAAATTTATCGGGTTCTCAGCAGGACATTTTGCCAATTGTTGTTTTATACTTCGCACATCGATATTTTTAGGCCGCACAAATCTGCGTGTTATTTTTCGAATAGAGAGTACAAAAATCTCTGCTTCCTCAGAATTTTACGAATTTTATTGTTAAACCACGATGGGTCTTTTCCGTCCTTCATCCATTTACTCGGCAGATGCGTATCCATGCCGCGATTTACGATCAGTTTAAAATTTGACAACAATTCCTCTACGTGCAACACACTGGAACTAAATGATGTCCCTTGATTGTCTAAGCGAAATGCTAACAACTGCCTATCTGCTCTTTCTGACAAAAATAACCTCATAGCCGTCTTGATGGATTTATTTATTATCTTTAGTGGCGATCGTCGCTATTATGACATCATTATCACAAATACCTGTCTCTATACTGACATCGTCTATGCCCTCAAGCCAGTTTCAAGTTACAAGGTGTAAAATACTTCCATTTTGTGCTGACTGTCGAACTAGCTGCTCATGGCACTTTTCGGAAAACGTGCTGAAAAGTACTTCAGAAAGAGGTACCACCTGCAATGAATCGACAGAGTTCGCTGTGTATACTCTGCAGATTAGTCGCCTCCAACCAACATTGTACGATTAGGATATTTCCGTCTTTTTAGCTTTTACGTAAATAGTCATCACATCGACTTGGACTTTTATCTTATTTAATCTGTGTCGTAGCTGCTTGTAATTCAAAAGTGCATGACAGCGTTGGCCTCTCTTCAACTGAAATCTTGCGAAAATGTTATTAGACTGTGGAAGCGAGTGAAAATGGTGAATTCCCAGACTCTGGAATGGGACAGTGTACTGTTAAGTTGCCGGAATATAGGGTTGGTCGGTGGATAATGTTAACTTGAGCCTTGACGCCAAATTTAATATGTGATATCGAGGGCCGTACCAAGTCATAGAAATGTCATCGATAGTAAACATGAAACTAAAATTGCTGACCGAGCGGTCTAGGCGCTGCAGTCATGGACTGTGCGGCTGATCCCGGCGGAGGTTCGAGTCCTCCCTTGGGCATGGGTATGTGTGTTTGTATTTAGGATAATTTAGGTTAAGTAGTGTGTAAGCTTAGGGACTGATGACCTTAGCAGTTAAGTCCCATAAGATTTCACACACATTTGAACATTTTTTAAAATTGCTGAGGCGGACCACCATTGTCCCCATGGGGTGCATTAGACCATTTACGGGTGCTTTGGATGCTTTACCAAAGACGCCTGCGAAGAAGGCTGAGGGCAAGGATGGAAGGGAAGAATCAAAATGTAATGCGCAAGCTGTACGTGAAGTACATTATACACTCAGGTTGTACTTATAAGCAATGAGGCTTACAGAATTTATGATAAAGCTTTGTGGTAAACTGTGTTAGCTTCATATGTTTCTCATATTTTGTTGGAGTTGTTATGTTATATTAATATAGAGAGATTTTTATCTTTTCATTTTCTTATTTGTTCTGGTGGGGTAATAATGTCAGCTTCTGTCGATGGGTGGCCAGCTTGGTTGACTGCCGTGTGGGGGACCTGGGTTCTATTCCCAGTACTGGCAGGGAATTTTCCTTGGTGGGAAGACTGGTAAAGGGTGCACTCAGCCTAGTGAGGCCACGTGAAGGGCTACTCGACTGATCAGTAGAGGTTCCAATATCAAGAATAGCGACAAGGACCAGAAGAGCGGTGTGCTGACTTCTTGGCTCCTCCATACTGAATCCGATGACGTCTCTGGCAGAAGATGACACTGGGATTCGGTCAGGCCTGATTGATCCTTCTAGGGCCAGAATGCGGAACTCTGCCTTTACCTTTAAAATAGTGTAATGCATAAATGGAACAGAGGTATGTCACTGTAACAGGATGAGTTGTGTTATTGTTGGTGTGTGAGAATGGACCACAGGTATCAGTGTCATTCGGGAGGGCGAGGGAGAAATATCTGGATTCCTTTCTTCTCAGTGAATCACATCTCGAGGGCGGGAAGAAGGTAATATTGGAGGAGACACGAGAAAAGTACCAAGGATTGCGTCGCTCGTATAAACGATTATGGGAACAATTGTGCCAAGTGATGAACCTAGCACCATACACATTGGTGCGTCAAAACTGTGATGCTTAGGCAAAGGCGGGTAATTATTAAAGATAGTCTTTGGAACAGTGGATAGTGACGGTAGATGGGAATTGAATGATATGTTGGGACAAGTACAAGAAGTAGCGAAAAGGAATAAAGCTGCTCTTGAGTGCATACCATACAGTTAACAAAACTGGAGCAGGGCATATTAAAGAACTCTCACGTTGTCGAAGTTAAATGCAGAACTAACAGGACATATGGAAAAACTACAGTCACAGTGAATCAGGCTTCAAATATGATACAGACCCAACTGAATCTATTGGATATTACACTACTGGCCATTAAAATTGCTACACCAAGAAGAAATGCAGATGATAAACGGGTATTCATTGGACAATTATATTATACTAGAACTGACATGTGATTACATTTTCACGCAATTTGGGTGCATAGATCCTGAGAAATCAGTGCCCAGAACAACCACCTCTGGCCGTAATAACGGTCTTGATACGCCTGGGCATCGAGTCAAACAGAGCTTGGATGGCGTGTACAGATACAGCTACCCATGCAGCTTCAACACGATACCACAGTTCATCAAGAGTAGTGACTGGCGTATTGTGACGATCCAGTTTCTCAGCCACCATTGACCAGACTTTTCAATTGGTGAGAGATCTGGAGAATGTGCTGGCCAGGACAGTAGTCGAACATTTTCTGTATCCAGAAAGGTCCGTACAGGACCTGCAACGTGCGGTAGTGCATTATTCTGCTGAAATGTAGGGTTTCGCAGGGACCGAATGATGGGTAGAGCCACGGGTCGTAAGACATCTGAAATGTAACGTCCACTGTTCAAAGTGCCGTCAATGCGAGCATGAGGTGACCGAGACTTGTAACCAATGGCACGCCATACCATCACGCCGGGTGATACGCCAGTATGGCGATGACGAATACACGCTTCCAATATGAGTTCATCGTGATGTCGCCAAACACGGATGCGACCATTATGATACTTTAAGCAGAACCTGGATTCATCCGAAAAAATGACGTTTTGCCATTCGTGCACGCAGATTCGTCGTTGAGTACACCATCGCAGGCGCTCCTGTCTGTGATGCAGCGTCAAGGGTAACTGCAGCCACGGTCTCCGAGCTGATAGTCCGTGCTGCTGCAAACGTCGTCGAACTGTTCATGCAGATGGTTGTTGTCTTGCAAACGTCCCCATCTGTTGACTCAGGGATCGAGACGTGGCAGCACGATCCGTTACAGCCATGCGGGTAAGACGCATGTCATCTCGACTGCTAGTGATACGAGGCCGTTGGGATCCAGCACGGCGTTCCTTATTACCCTCCTGAACCCACCGATTCCAAATTCTGCTAACAGTCATTGGATCTTGACCAACGCGAGCAGCTGTGTCGCGATACGATAAACCGCAATCGCGATAGGCTACAATCCGACCTTTATCAGAGTCGGAAACGTGATGGTACGCATTTCTCCTCCTTACACGAGGCATCACAACAACGTTTCAGCAGGCAACGCCGGTGAACTGCTGTTTGTGTATGAGAAATCAGTTGGAAACTTTCCTCATGTCAGCACGTTGTAGGTGTCGCCACCGGCGCCAACCTTGTGTGAATACTCTGAAAAGCTAATCATTTGCATATCACAGCACTTTCTTCCTGTCGGCTAAATTTCGCGTCTGTAGCACGTCATCTTCGTGGTGTAGCAATTTTAATGGCCAGTAGTGTAGATTCACAGTGGCAATACACGTACAATCAATAGTGGATGTATAGTTGGAATTAACAGCATCATAGGAGGCAGTATACCAAGCAGTACATGGGCAATCGAGTTCTACGTTGCTACTGCAGATATAGTTCCTGACTGGCCTACGGAAGTTCCAGAATGGCCTACCAATGGAGATGCATCACATAGTGGCAGCGAAATAGTAGTGCTTGTCGTTATTCTGCCATGTTGTGACAGCAAAAATTAGCATCAGCAGAGACCGACTTCATTTACTAGCTCAGTTGCAAGCGTTGATGCACATTACAAATGGCTTACAATCCACACCCACCCAGTAAAGTGGGAAACTCTAGGCAGATCCCTACAGGTAAAGAGTGAAGGTAATGCTGACCTTAAAAGAAACGGAAAGCCACGTGTTGATGCCATCGATGCCAGAAGGATAAAGTTACTGTATGGACAACGCTAATGGTCCAGACTGACACGAAAGCATGTGAAATAGAATTACTCCTCGAGAAACCAGCCGGCCGCGGTGGCCGTGCGGTTCTGGCGCTGCAGTCCGGAACCGCGGGACTGCTACGGTCGCAGGTTCGAATCCTGCCTCGGGCATGGGTGTGTGTGATGTCCTTAGGTTAGTTAGGTTTAAGTAGTTCTAAGTTCTAGGGGACTTATGACCTAAGATGTTGAGTCCCATAGTGCTCAGAGCCATTTTTTAGAGAAACCAGATGTAGTAAAATCCCAAAGGGATTTCCTGATGCCACGCCGTAGTTTTTAATGGGCCAATATGAAATGAATTTACTATGTTTACACCTGAAATAATGATTAAAAATTATTACGAACAAGAGTGATAGAGGGAATGATGAGGCCGGAATTACGAAGTAGTGAGTTATTGGTTACTGGTACAACCCGTGATATAGCATAAACTATTTTTTGCCTCGATCTACTGTCACTGAGACGACTATAAAGAACCTGACACAGCCTTAGCTCTACTTACCAGAAAGACCATTGGAGGTGGTACAAAACCGGAATACAACTTCTCTAAACAACGCCTTGAAACCTGGTTTTATCCATTCGTGGGATGAACTTATAGCTACATACAGGGAGACAATTATTGAAGTATATGACAACAAACCTAAGTTACTTACAAAGTACGGCGTGCACACACTTTATTCAGCATGTATACGTCACTATAGATATTCAGATTTAGGTTACGACACGTTCAATATGCCGGCTAGCATTGCTGATGATGTGGGGCAGACTGCGAAATTCTGCATGACCCGCTGAAGTGCCGGAACATAGATGGGTCGATGATCTATTGAATAGCTGTTTTGAGCTCAGTAATGGTTTTGGGGTTAATGCTGCACACCTTGTATTCAGTATAGCTCCACAAAAAGGAGTGGCATATGTTCAGATACGGAGAATGTGGCGATCAATCGAGGTCCATGCCAGTGGTCTCTGGGTACCCCAGAGTCAGAATGCGGTCCACAAAGTGCTCCTCCAGGACATCAAAGACACTCCTGCTTCGACGGAGTCGAACTCCGTCTTGCATGAACCACACCCTGTCGAAATCAGGGTCACTTTGGATAATGGGGATGAAATTATCTTCAAAAATCTTCACGTACCGTTCGCTAGTCACCGTGCCATCAAGGAATATCACACCGATTATTCCGGGACTGGACAATGCATACCACACAGTCACCCAGTGAGGGTGAAGAGACTTCTCGATCGTCAAATGCGTATTCTTAGTCTCCCAAATGCGCCTATTTTGTTTATTGACGAACGAATCCAAATGAAAGGGGGCTCCGTCGCTAAACCAAACCATGCGTGCGCATACTAATTCCCATGATGTCCCGCGACCTACCGCACAGTTCAGTTTGGACGTCTTAAAGAAGTTATGACGATTTTGTTTCATACCGTTCAATAATTGTCACCCTGTAGAAAGGACTTGTAAAAGCTGAGGAAATGCTTCAGCATGTACAGCAAGAGAGATGAGGAGCAGTGCAGTGAAGTCATGTCTGGAGTGTCTCAGTTTCTGATGTGGTTGTGGTTGTGGCTTACTTTGTGTAACCCATATCTATTTTAGGCGTAAAACGACCTGACCAGATGAGCTCACAATGCACCAGGTACCAACAGTCCCAGTTAACATTATAAAATAACATTGAAGGAGAAAACAGTCAATGAACCATGTGGTTTGCTCTAAACTAGAATGAGGAGGATCGGAACTATTTAATTTTTATGTCAATCTTTGAAACATGTTTCAAGATCTTTTTTGTCCAGAAATGTAAACAGGTCACAAGCCGGAGACCGGATTTTCCGAAGGAAGGAGGCGTGTTACGCGATGGGCCAGTCTGTTGTAATGCAACACCTTATATTGATTCAGCAGAATTAAGTCATAAGGACGGAAGCGCAGATCGTTCAGTACGCAAGTACAGTCATTCAGTACTCTGACGATGGCCGGCCGTAGTGGCAGTGCGGTTCTAGGCGCTGCAGTCTGAAACCGAGCGACCGCTACGGTCGCAGGTTCGAATCCTGCCTCGGGCATGGATGTGTGTGATGTCCTTAGGTTAGTTAGGTTTAAGTAGTTCTAAGTTCTAGGCGACTGATGACCTCAGAAGTTAAGTCGCATAGTGCTCAGAGCCATTTGAACCATTTTACTCTGACGATGGGAAGACGCCAGCCAGCATCAGTGTCTCAGTGTGCTCAGTATACATAGTAGTATACAGGTGTGTACAGTACAAGTATGCCAAGAGATGCTGCCAACTCCAACTGATAACTGTGAGAAGAAGACCACCATTTGCAGTTCAGGATGAAGCAGCCAGACGTCGTCGAAGTCTTTTCCCCTATTAGCTGCAGGCCTCTGTCTGAGTTAAAATCAGTATGCAGTCAACTTGGCGCATTTGTACTGACGACTCACCCATTCTCTACGTGCGGTCACTACGGGAACAGCCTAGCAGCCAGGGCTGCCTTGACGCCGACAACACGCCACCTTGTGTCAGGACTCTCTGGCTGCGCTGATCCCAGCATGTGCTGCCAACAGCATGTGCTGCATTGCTGATGGACAACCGCTGTTACCTCGATCCAGTTGCCGTGGCTGACTACGTCAAAGAGCTCGCCAACCTCCTCTCCAGCTATATTTCCATCTCTGTACTTGGTATGCATAAAATACTTTCTTAACCTGGGATGATTTACTAAGGGTGCACCGTTTGACTCCAGTCACTACCACCACTGCACCCACGTGCAGGTGGGGGATCGGCCCACCATTCTGGCTTTCCAGCAGCCCAATTCAGCCCCCACATAGGGGTCATATTCGACCCCTATAAAGCGTTGATGAACCTCTAGCAAGGACACGGTGCACCAGAGACAGATTTGTCAAATAAAAACGTGCTTCCTTTATTCCTTCTAAACTATGCAAAATGTTCTATAAATAACATTTCTTACCCTCTAAAAAATGGGTAAGGGGCCTAGATGCACATAGTCATACAGACCTATCACTCTTCTTTAAGGTATTAATAACATGTTGACATGGATGATCAAACACAATGCTGGAGTGAGAACCATAATATATTGCCCATTGGACAAACTAGTTTTGGAATGCGTAAAAGTGCAACTGAAATGCTAGTGTCATTAGTCACCGTATTCAGTGATATGCAACTCATGTTCTGTGACAATCAGTATTTGCTAACAGTGTAAAAAAATCGTGACACTCCATTGCCATTCATCCACAAGATATTTGCTAACAGTGGAAAAAATCATGACATTCCATCGCCATTCATCCACAAGATGTATTACTTGTTGAGTAACAGAAGCCTGAATCTCACAATAATCAATGAAGCAACAGGGCCAAGGTGAAAAAGGTAGTTAATAACGTTTATTTGAATAATACTCATACAGAGAAATTTTAATGATGTTTTTTAGATAATTCCAATCCTCAAAATGTAAACTACGCTAGAAAAATTTTATATAGTTCTGCCTCCACGTGGAACTTAATTCTGTTCGTACGCAATCGTAAACTAGTGATTAAACACAATCTTCGTGTGGACAATGAGCCTGAGACAGATTTTCCTTTCCATTATCTTCGTAATCATGCTTTTACATAACATTTTCTTTTTCTAATAGTCATGCCGAAGAAAAAGTTACTGCAGCTAATGCAGCTTTATCACGCTCATATAGTACTGATTCTGCAAATAGAAGAAACAAACAAGCCAGTATTCGAAATGAAATCTTAAACATTCTATCTACTAGTGATTAGTGCGAGATGAATATTATCAACTCGTTACCTTTCTTTTGTTGACTTGCGATAGAATTTATTGGTCTTGTACATAATTCAGTTAGGTCACTAGCAACCAAGGGTTATATAGAACGTAGATTCACTATTTATTAGTGCAATTATATTGCCCATATAATTGTCGACCGCTCCAAAAATTATACACGTTTCAATTTAACTCTCCCTTTTATCTAAAACTTCAAAATCTGAAACAAGAAAGAAGGGAAAACCATATGAATGTTGAGACTGATATTTAATGTATTTGAGTATATTCACTTTGAGGTAGAAATTTAGGCAACAAATATGTAAGAAGAAAATAATGCTTATACCGTAAGCCGAAAGCAAAACTTGCTTTGTTTGGAGATGATTGTAAATTTCACTTTTTAACCACTGTTACCTGGCGAACAGTTTCCTCTCTATCTGAAATGAAATTCGTTGAAGAAAGGTTATCATACGTGGATAAATACGAGTAGAAGTTGCATATAAGCAAATAGTCACAATGTGTTTCCTGTAGAATGTGAACACACCCGTATTTATTTCAATCCACGAATTCTCTCACCTGGAACTAGTGTTTGCTTAAGGCAGATAAAAAGTGACTTGTTGAATCGGGACTAACACGTAACGGTCGGCACACCGGCCATAGGTCATGTAAGCACTGCATAGGCAAAAGAGATGTGACTGTGAACCGGAAAAAGAAGGAATTTTTCTGGCCTTTGCAAATCTTTAGGATGTTCACATTATGCTTAAGGAGAGGAAATCTCGCATCATATCAGGGGAAGAAAAAGATTTACTTTGAAGCAGAAATAAGAGAATGAGCTTATTATTGATTACAGTTATTGGGATAATTTGTTGTCGATAGTGTGTCGTCCGACAGTAGAGGTGGTTAGCAGCCGGGAGAAGATTCTAGACAACGGACTTAGCGAGATTATAAAGCAAATACAGCATCTGCCACGGCTGTATCAGAATACAGTGCTGGAGTTAGGAGCTGTCAAAATTGAGCAAATACAAAGGAAAGTACCTTGTTGAGAATATTAAGACATATAATGATGACTAATGGGCAGAAATGTAGTTTGTTGAAAGGATGTTTCTGTGTATGTAACTAGAACTTCCCCTCTATACGTTAGATAATGTCCTCAATTACACAGGGTGAAACAGATCTTGAATGACAAATTTCCAGAGGAGGCACTGTAGACGAAAATAAGATAAAATATGTATTAAACTAGGGCTCTATAATCCATACCTTAAGAGCTATGAGTACTTCTTCATCTTCGATACTGTGGAACAGATCTATTCTACTGTTACCTCTTTGCTTTACATATTTTGGGAGGAGGTAATATGGACCAAAAGAACAAAATATCATCCAGTAAACACGGGCTCTAAAATGCATACCTTAAGAGCTATGAACACTTGTTCAGTAGATGTGGTTTTGTGTTACAGTAACGAAGATGAAAAAGGGTTCATAGTGCTTAAGGTATATATTTTAGAGCCCATGTTTACTTGAAAGTTCTTCCTTGTTTTGGACCTTTACCATCTCTGAAAGTTTGTCAGTGGGGTTCTGGTTCAAGAATTATTAACATTGTGCAGCCCTGTCAGCAACTGTGATAATTGAACATGTAACACGTCAGCCTCAGTTGCAAGTAGAAACCAAACTTTACCCAGGTTTTAGCAAAGATAATTTGGCCTTCTTCAGAAGCGAGCGACACTAAACTACTAAACTATAGTAGTTTAGTGTCACTAGCTTCTGAAGAAGGCCACTAAACTAATAAACTATATTAGTTTAGTGTCACTCGATTCTGAAGAAGGCCAAATTATTTTTGCTGAAACCTGGGTAAAGTTTGGTTTCTATTTGCAACTGAGGCTGACATGTTACATGTTCGGTTCTGGTTCACCCTGCATGTAGGGTGACTCACTCGAAACTTGCACCGTAAATGTTGCGGAAATGGAAAGGGGTATTGGTGTGCGGTCTTAACAGAATGTATTGTAGTCAGGGGATCGTACTGTTAGAAATTCAAGAGATTGTAATAATAGTTAGAAATTGTATTTTTTGTGCGAACACACACTTGTTTTTCAAATGTAACAATGCCTATTGACATTAGCAAACTAAAAGAACGGAAAATTAGAATGTCAGTGGAGTTTGTTGCAGGATTCTACTGGGAGTCGTTTATGAGGTATCGTATTTTGAGAAGTTCCCACACCGACACTTGTACAATGTCTCTGGTAGCATATACTAAACAACAACATAAGTATTTACACGAGTTATGTGGATTCTGCCCAGTAACGAGGCAGTTGACCACCACAAGTTGTGTTTGAATTGACTACCGGCAGCGGCAATACATGCTTCCAGTGTGGATTGGACCAACTGCTGCACACGTGCTAGCATTTAAGCGGGGATCTCCGAGCAAGGTACATTAATAAATCGTTGCTTACCACCGGGTGTAGTTGATATATCCTTGTAAACAGAGTCTTTCAGCTTCCTCCATAGAAAAAAGTCTACAGGGATCAAATCCGGGGAATGTGCCGGGTAAGGTGCAGCAATTTTTTTTTTTTTTTTTGGTCATCAGTCTACTGACTGGTTTGATGCAGCCCGCCACGAATTCCTTTCCTGTGCTAACCTCTTCATCTCAGAGTAGCACTTGCAACCTACGTCCTCAATTATTTGCTTGGCGTATTCCAATCTCTATGTTCCTCTACAGTTTCTGCCCTCTACAGCTCCCTCTAGTACCATGGAAATCATTCCCTCATGTCTTAGCAGATGTCCTATCATCCTGTCCCTTCTCCTTATCAGTGTTTTCCACATATTCCTTTCCTCTCCGATTCTGCATAGAACCTCCTAATTCCTTACCTTATCAGTCCGCCTAATTTTCAACATTCGTCTATAGCACCACATCTCAAATGCTTCGATTCTCTTCTGTTCCGATTTTCCCACAGTCCATGTTTCACTACCATACAATGCTGTACTCCAGACGTACATCCTCAGAAATTTCTTCCTCAAATTAAGGCCGGTACTTGATATTAGTAGACTTCTCTTGGCCAGAAATGCCTCTTTTTGCCATAGCGAGTCTGCTTTTGATGTCCTCCTTGCTCCGTCCGTCATTGTTATTTTACTGCCTAGGTAGCAGAATTCCTTAACTTCATTGACTTCGTGACCATCAATCCTGATGTTAAGTTTCTCGCTGTTCTCATTTCTACTACTTCTCATTACCTTCGCAGCAATACAAAAAGAAAAATGTCTACAGGCGGAAAATTCTGGGAATGTGTCGGGCAGGATACAACAATATTCAATTTGGAAACAATTCGTGAAGATATGCTGTAGTACTTCATGCTCTATGTGCTGGACAGCCATCATGTTGATACCACGGGTTCTTCCTAGTCTCTGCAGAAGAACTTCATCTAGCATCCGTGACAGGTGGTCTGTTAGGAGGCTGTGATACTTACGCGTGTTCAGTGCTCTGTCTATGAGTAACGGGCCTATTAGCTGATGGTTCACTATCCCAAGCCACACGTTTACACTCCATGGACGCTGACACTCCACTTGACGAAGCCAACGGGGACTGTAAACCAACAGCGCATGTCTCGGCGGTTTACCTGGCCATGAGTAGTAAAAAAAAAAAAAAAAGGTTCAAATGGCTCTGAGCACTATGGGACGTAACATCTGTGGTCATCGGTCCCCTAGAACTTAGAACTACTTAAACCTAACTAACCTAAGGACATCACACACATCCATGCCCGAGGCAGGATTCAAACCTGCGACCGTAGCAGTCGCGCGGTTCCGGACTGAGCGCCCAGAACCGCGAGACCGTTACACTATCACTTTAACGTAACTGGTTAAGGAGGTTGATAAATGACTGCCGAGGTGGTTGACGTTTATTGGGATATGTTACCGCATTCGCTCCACAAGAACGAACTGCAGTCGTTCTTCTTACACTCTCGGTAAACTATGAGCAGGTCGGCTTTTTTCGAATTGGTAGATCCCATCATGCACTCACGACCTAATGCTTAGACTGTCACACACTGACTGACTAGCGATCGGAATGCACTCAAGGAACACACAAACACAAAGTAAGCAAACACAACAATATGTTACCAGCAACTACGCAGGACGAATGGTAAAAACAGATTTCAGTGTAGAAACTTTTCGAAATGCTATTACAAACGACTACCACTAAAATCACGCAACAAACACCACTATAATTCTAATTTACCATACTTTTAGTTTTTTAATGTCAATAGGCATTGTTCCATTTAAAAAACGTATTTTCTAAGTATTTCTACAATCTGTTGGTTGGTCAACAATACGAGTCTCTGACTACCAATCCATTCTGTGAACACCGCACATCAATAGCACCCCCCATTTCCACAGTGTTTGCGGTGCAAGTTTCAGGTGATTCAGTCTGCATAATATGAGCTGATATTTTTTTTTTTTTTTTTTTTTTTTTGCAGCAAAGACAGTTAACAAATTCACTTGCGTCTTGTATATTATGCTTCTGTGTACTGTGACGCAAAATGTTTGATATTGAGGTTTATGTATCTTTAAACTATATTTTGTCTTGTTTTACCAGCACTGTTATGCCCACGTCATACAGGAACTAGTGTGCTTCACTCTGATATGTTTATTTTCCGTAACCTTGTATGTTTCGAGTGGATAATGTGCTTTAGACGGTGGTATCAATTAAATCAATCTCATGACTGTCATTGTACATAGTTTAGACATAAATATCTTTACTCTGTGATTTTTTTTATACGTCTACAGATGTATAGATAACCACAGCTGGTTATATGTCATTAATTTTGTGTTTGCTTTTAAGGAAGAACAGTCACTTACATGGCGCAGTCTGATTTTCATGGCCCGTTGGAGCACATTTCTGTAACGTAGAGCAAAGTGTTAATGCACAGTTCAGCAGTCGGCGCACCTGCCATCTGTGGCGTGGCACCACCGAAGAAGTGATCCAGAGCAGCGATCACCCCTATACCTTCACGATATGTAAGTCTATCAAGTTCATTGTTCACGTCGAGCACTGGTGCACTAGTGAAGTATGTGTGCTGACGAAAGGCTGTTATTTCTAATTTTGGTGGTTGTATAAAGTGCGTTTTAGCAATGCCAGTATATTGTTATACAAATTCAGTTCTTTTGCTATTATTTTACAGACACGATTTGTGTGTATGAGCGCCCTGAGAATTATATTCGTTTTCTTCTATATTGTTCTTTCATTTCGTGTTTGTCCTTTTATTGTGATTTTTTGCGCTTGCCGTGATATTATTGATTCGTGTTATGCAGCTGCAATGTAGACCTTTAGATTTCAAGAAAAAAATTGTAGTTGCTTTCTGGGGTATGGTTTTAAACATTCGTGTGAATTTTTGGAATTTTGGAGTGAATGAGTAAGAGAGCATAATTATGTTAGAATAAGTCTACCAAACGATGTTGGTGAGTTTTTTGTCTGTCATCACTAGAATTTTTCTTTTATTCTTCGTTGCCCCATGTGGTCCCCGAAGGACTTTCTTTTTCCCCTAAGTTCCTCCAATATTAAAAAAAAGTGTTGTGAGGGGAACCTAACTTCATATTATCGGTACCGATAGGTGTGTTGGTGCCAGTAAAGTTACATTTGTCTCTTTGGTGCTGTTAACATTAAAGCTATACGTGTAGATATCTTTTTCTCTTGTTCGTTCTCTGTTTGCTGCACTGACTATGTATACATGTGATTTGACATGTCTGTGGTGCCACCTGTTCGCTGTTCACATAACTAGTTTTAATAGATAAATTTAAGTTTTTGTAAATTAGCATAATTATTCAAATTTTGTTTAATGTTTACACATACGGAATCATTTGTTCCGTCAGCATTTATATTGAAATTCATTGTAAACAACACTTATTTTGTCGGTGTTCAATTGGGTACAACAGCACTTGAAAAATAGCTGTATGTTGCAACACAGACGCGCCATGAGAGGGGTTTAGACATTTGTGCCTATTTCGATACAACATTTCCGGGTAAATGGATCGGGCCATCGCGATCACCGGACATAACACCATATCAAGTACCATGTTTACCAACGACCAGTGAATGACATCGCAGGATTATGGCGCAGAATTACTGACGTCATAACATCCATCCCTCACGAAATTTTGACCAACACAGGGGTGGAATTGGAAGGTCGCCTGAATGTCCTTCGTTCAACGAAAGGAGCTACACGTCGAAATTTCTTAATTTGTATGTGCACACAAAAACTTCAGTATGTTACCTGTACTGCAAGGTAAAGGATATGTGTGTTGGTGTCATATTTTCTGCCTTATGCATGTTTATAAACAGAGAAAGACTTACGGAACACACCCTTTAAATAAAACAAATTTGTCACGAACGTGAAGGTCAACAGATGGTGACTGCACGTTTCTATAAACGACCCATTTGTGGCGCACGTGTAGCTGTCTCCAGCCTTGAGCCGTAGAAGACGTGGTTAAACGTGAACACACTAATCAGCTCCAGTAACGGCTACAAGTTCTCACTTCCTTCGAACGCAGTGATATCAAAAGGCGGCAGCTGTCTCGTTTCAAGTCGGTCTCTGTCGCTACTGAGTCCTGGCTGCGTTTTCCTGACCACAGGGTGGACAGTAACTAATACCCTTTGCTGCTAGTTTCTTCTGCAGCCAACAGGTCCCTCCTACCTCTGACAGCTGAAAGCTTGTCTCCGCTTACGGAACGTTCTCGCTGTGAGGCGCTGTCGTAACGCCTCGTTCGCAGGTCGGCCATTTCCTTGCATAACTCAACGATTTTTATTTAGAGTACCTTCATTTCGAAGATACCATCCATTGTGTAATCCAGAGCACTAAGTCAGTGGTGGATAATGTTTGCGTCCACTAGTAACCTCGATGCCTGTTTCACCCCTGGAATATTATCATTGAAAGCTTTACCCCTTCAAACAACTTAGGACCTATGATGAGTTAAAGACAAAGAAGTCTACGGTGCACTGTTACTTTCTTGGCGCAATAGCGAAAGCCGATTGATGAGCTCATAATTGATAGTATTGTACCTGTTAACACTTCTGCGGCACATTCCTGGCCGTTTGATCGTTGACAGCAGCAAAAACTAAGTCTACATGGCCTCGTCGTCATTGATGTGGAGCATAGCAGACTGTTTTTTAAAATGGGGAAACCATACCTCCCGCTTGTCACGTGGAAATGGTGGAGCAATAGCCAGCAGCAGGTAAACATCGGATCAGAAATGCAGATTCAGTCAACAGTTTCGTTTTTAAACAACTACAGTTAGTTACATAACATATAGCAATAATGTTATTCAAGCACATGGATTTAAGTTTTTCGGGAATGTAGCAGAATGGATGCAAGGTGAGAGGCTTGTATCTCTCTGTCCCCCATAGCTCCCCCATCATTCTCTATCCAACGATGAACAGCTGATAGATAATAATCACCCTGAACGTAAAGCATAAAGAAAATGAAAATAACGACCTAGAGCCGAACCCACAACTTTCCGATATGGAGAGCTTGTGATGTCTCAACCATCTCCCCAAAACATAACATAAGAAACAGGTCCACAAAATGAATTTTTAGAGCCGTTTCAAGTTTTCTTGCACACAGTTGGAGTGACACAAAATGTTAGGTTAAATAAAATCAGCCACAGTGCTTACCATTACTCGTAGAACACAGTATTTGCGAAGTGGCGCTTAGAATAAAAACAAGTGACGTATTTTACTTACTCCTGATCAGGTCGGTGCTCCCTCAGCCATCTGAAAAATAAACAGTAGTAAGTTGGTTATACAAACAAATGAAAATAGTCACTAGACTAAATAATTGAAATAACTATTAATGTGACGACGTAAGGGGAATATGATTGAAAAACGTAAAAGAGAGCACAGGCGACCAGCCTCACGGCTGTCTGACTTTACACAAGATGACTTAATGATACAAGCTAGATGTTAGATTACCTCTCGTATTATATCCCGAAAATCAGTAACATCCAAGTACACTACGTGATTAACATTATTTTTAAACAATAAAACTTTATAAATTTGTAGAGCAAAAGTGGTAACAGTGCATCAGAAATGTGTACTTGGCTTTTGTGTCTCCCATAATTGACTAAACTGCAAGCATAAGTCTCGCTGCAGTAGCGTTTTGGAAAAGGAGACACATGGCACAGGAAGCCTTATAACGTACAAAAAGTTAGCCTCACTGTCAGATAAACCGATGCCCATGTCTTCAGATAATTTGATGGCTGCGCCTTGGGCGAATATACGGCGTAATTAACTGTCACAGAAAAAACACGACAGGCTGTGTGATGACGGATTGATAATTCTTCAAATTCCTGCGAAATATTGAGATCTGATCTCTGTTGTCAATAACACTGGAAACCGTAATCTTTGCTGGCGTTTAGAGCAGCATAGCTATTCGTTTGCGACTGTATTTAAGTAAGAGTTACACATTTATTTAATATGAATGAAAGCAGTATCGGAAGCTGAAGAAACACTCTTTTATAACAGGTTTTGAGGCAGTGTAGACGGACTGAGGAAAACTGAAGGGGGCTCTTCACCCGAACTGAAGTCCAAGTACACCCGAATAAATGAATATAATTCTAGTCACATTACCACTGATTTCCAATGTCTGGGACTTTCCCTGGAGATTTATTGAAGGGAAAGGACCAATAAGAAATGGCACAGAAGACCGTTTGCAAGACATCAGACGTTCAAAAGAGATTTCCTGGAAAGAAATAGCAGATAAAACGGTTGGTACTGAGGACGATCCGTCTTAGATTCATGTTATTCACGAGGTGATAAGCACCTCATAGGGCGAGTACATAACATGAACTACTGCACGACGAGAGCTGCATTTGTTGAGTCCCAAGAAAAGCCGCTCGAAAATAGTCATTTCGAAACCATATTTGGAAAATTCGAAATATATGCGAATGACTTCTTGCTCTATTGTGGAAGTGTTGACGAAATGAGTATCCACCATTGTGTTTCAGAGAGCAACTAAAGCAAAACCTATGGCATGACACATGTGAAAGTGTACCCAATACAACGAAAACCATCTAGTCGTCTTGTAAACCACTGGCAATGACGGTCGCAAGATACCATTACTGAAATCACTCCACGCCATAACTACCACGTTGACAATGGTACAGCAACTGTAACAGATCTTTGGATACAGAAAAAACAGTCTTGGTTGCGCAATATAGGTTTACTTAATCTTCACCTGTGACGTCTTGTGCCTGCTCTAAGCATCATCAGACAATCCGGGGAGATTACAAACTGGTTTAAGTACAAATTGCTATTAAAGACAATAACTGAATAAATTAAAAATAACAGATGGAAGACAAATGTCGATTGCACTATGGAGCACAGGGCCACAGTTATGTTTCAAGGGGTGGTAAGGGGTATAAATTTCAACTCACAAAATACTGCACCGTAACTGAGCCTACCGATAAAAACTCCTGCTAATCGTGACAGAGGCGTCGAACGTAATTAAAAGTACCATAGAACAGGGAGGTAACAGATAGCTACAGTCAATCCTTCATTACATCATCAGAGATGAAATTCTTCCTACTCGTAACAGAGGCATCAAATGTGATTAAGAGCCCCATAGAACTGGCAGGAAACATCCGGATAGCCACTGTCAACGCTTCTTTTCGTCACCTAGAAGCAACAAGAAAAAAGGTAACGGCAGTAGTAAAAAGAAAGCTGATATGGCCTGCAAGGGATGCTTATCTCAGGCAAACAGGCAAATTCAGTCCAAGTGCGAAATATAGCCATATAATGGCTAGGGTAATATACCTTAGTCAAACGAATGAACACTAATAAGAATAAGGAAACAGCTAAAAATTTTAGCAAATATATGAAGCAACGAATCAATAAACAACTCTACACCGAAAAACTGACAGCAATGATGATAAGCTACCAATGAAGAAAGAGCCCCACGAACACCCATATGGTCTGTTTACAACAGTGTGAGCATAAACTTAAAATCCTTCAAGTGGCTAACAACACCAAGAAACTGAATGTATTGGAAGAGTTTAAAATTTCTAAGCATATATTTTTCAAATTTCCAAATCTAAATAATGAACAAGTCTGTGCGAAACACTAAACATTTTTTTCATATAATGATTCGTATCTTTAAATGATGCTTAACCCTTGGCAGCGGCAGCTGGCTGAGACAGAAGCAGCCACAGGGAAGTAACAGATTTTGTGACTTTTACTAGTTCCTAACCAGGAGTCAATTGTATAATTTCATCTGGGTACTTTGATAGTATAGTTTCTTGAGTTCCTTCGTGTTAATTTGTTACCTAATAGAAACAGTTCTCGCATTTTTGTTTGCGTTGGAAAGGAAACCGATTTTGTGACATATTACAAGTTTCTAGTCAGGGGCGAATTATTTAGTTTCAATTGAGTGCATCGATAGTTAGGCTTTTTTAATCTCTGCGTCTAATGCGATTTATTAGACGCAGTTCCTGCGTTTTGGTCACCGTCTACAATAGAGTTGCGCAACACATGCGGAGAGTCCGTTTTTCTGAGTAGTGTAGTTTTCCACTGTCTTTAGCACGGACAGGGACTGTGATTGTTGCGTGCAGATGCGAGCCGAGTTTGTGACACTTCGCTCTCAGCTTCAGGCTGTGATGGCTTCGGTTACACAGTTTGAGGCTGCAGTGGATGGGCACCTCTTTTGTGGGCCGGCCGTGGTCATCCAACGGACATCCAGCACGTCCGAGTCCTCTGATCGAGCCTCACTGGTGGCCAGCCCAGTTACTGTTCGCACTGAGGTTGACCCCCCCACATGTGGTAGAGTGGGTGGTCGCCTCAGGGCGTAGCAGGCGGGGAAAGACTTCCCAGGTGGCCACACATACGGCCTCCCAAGTTAGTCTGTCAAACAACCTGAAGGTTCTGTCTGTGGCTGACAATGTCCGTGAGCCAGATGCCGTCGCTTGTCCCGTTTCAGAGGAAACCTCTCAACCTGCTAGATCCGGAGAGTCACAGAGGGTGGGGTTATTGATAGTTGGAAGCCTCAACGTTAGGCGCGTTATGGGGCACCTTAGGGACATAACAGGAAGCAAACTAATGCACATTTCATTTGAATACTAGGTGGAGTCATTCCAGACATGGAACGGATCCTTCCAGATGCCATAAAGAGCACAGGGAGCGGCTGACTACAGGTGGTGGCTCACGTCGGTACCAATGATGTGTGTTACTTTGGGTCAGAAGAGATTCTCTCTGGTTTCGAGCGGCTAACAGAAGTGGTAAAGACTGACAGTCTTGCTTGCGAGATGAAAGCAGAGCTGACCATTTGCAGTATAGTCGACAGGACCGATTGCGGATCTCTGGTACAGAGCCGAGTGGAAGATCTGAATCTGAGTCTCAAACGGTTCTGCGACCATGTTGGCTGCAGATTCCTCGACTTGAGCCATAGGCTGGTTGGGTTTCGAGTTTCGCTGAATAGATCAGGAGTCCACTACACGAAGTAGGCGGTTACACGGGTACCTCGGGGAGTGTGGCGTGGACTATGCAGTTTTTTAGGTTAGAATGTCTCGCGAAAGCACAAAAAGGGCTTCAGTCTCAAAGTGGCCAGGTCGAACACAGGAAGAACGTAGATACAGGAACCATTGGTATAACAATTGTAAATTGTCGTAGTTGTGTTGGAAAAGTAACAGAGCTCCAAGCGCTAATAGAAAGCACTCATGCTCAAGTCGTTATAGGCACTGTAAGTTGGCTAAGGCCGTTGATAAATTCTGCCGAAATTTTCGCGAAGATCCCAAAGGTGTTCCGATAGGATAGCCTAACCACGATTGACGGTGCCGTGTTTGTTGCTGTTAGAAGTAGTTCATCTTGTCGCGAAATTGAAGTACATAGTTTCTGTGGGTTAGTATGGGTAGAGGTCATTCTTGGCGACCGGAATAAAATAATGATTGGCACCTTTTACCGACCTCCCATTCAGATGCTACAATAGCTGAAAGGTTTAAAGAAAACTTGGGTTAAACTTCAAAGATGTATCCGATTTATATAATTATAGTTGGTGGTGACTTTAATTTACCCTCGATATGTTGGCGAAAATGCATGTTTAAATCCGAAGGTACGCATGAAACATCGTCCCAAATTGTGGTAAATGCGTTCTTTGAAAATTATTTCGGGCAGTTAGCGCATGAGCCTACGCGAATAGCAAGCGCTTGTGAAATCACACTTGCTGGCGCGAGTGGCCGAGCGGTTCTAGGCGCTAGTATGGAACCGCGTCACCGCTACGGTCGCAGGTTCGAATCCTGCCTCGGGCATGGATGTGTGTGATGTCCTTAGGTTAGTTAGGTTTAAGCAGTTCTAAGTTCTAGGGGACTGATTACCTCAGAAGTCAAGTCCCATAGTGCTCAGACCCATTTTTTTTTGAAAACACACTTGAACTCATAGGAACAAATAACCCTGAGTTAATAACAATTATCAAAACGGATACCGGGATCAATGAACACGGGGTTGTCTTAGTGAGACTGAATATTGTAACCCCCAACTCCGTCCGAACAGGCCTCGAAAGACCCTAACAGTACTGACCGACCGCCGTGTCATCCTCAGTCCAGGGGCGGCACTGGATACGAATATGGAGGGGCGGATGGTGGGCACAGTGCTCTACCGGCCGTTGACAGTTTTCGTGAGCGGAGCCGCTACTTGTCATACACGTAGCTCCTCAATTTGCCTCATTAGGGCTGAGTGCACCCCACTTGCCAACAGCGCTCGGCGCTCGGCAGACTGAATGGTCACAAATTCAAGTGCTAGCCAAGCCCGACAGCAACTTCGGTGATCTGATGGAAACCGGTGTTACCACTGCGGCAAGGCCGTTGGCCAGTAAACCCCAAATCATCCAAAAATAAAGCAAAAATAAACCTATTCAAAAAAGCAAATAAAAATTCACTTGGTGCCTTCCTGAGAGACAATCTCCACTCCTTCCAAATTAACAATGTATATGGAGACTAGACGTGGCTTGAATTCAAAGAAATAATATCGGCAGAAATTAAGAGATTTATAGCAAATAAGTTAACAAACGACGGAGATGATCCTCCTTGGTACACAAAATGGAGCAGAAGACTATTGCAGTAACAACAACAACAAATAATCATGCCAAATTTACACGGACGCAAAATCTCCAAGACTGGCGATCTTTTAGAGAAGCCTTCAATGCGAGATGCTCATAATAGTTTCCACAACGGAACTTTGTCTCGATACTTGGCAGAAAATCCACAGATATTCTGGGAGTAAATGAAGTATGTTAGCGGCAAGACACAATCAATGTCTTCTCTGCACAATACCAATGGAAATACTATCGATGATAGTGTTGCCAGCGGAGTTACTAAACACGGCCTTCCGAAATTCCTTCACCTAAGAGGACGAAGTAAATATTCCAGAATTCGAGTCAAGAATATGAATAACGCAGGAATAGATATCCTCGGAGTAGTGAAGCAACTTAAATCACTTTAAAAAATCAACTGTATACCAGTTAGGTTCCTTTCAGAGTATGCTGATACAGTAGATCGATACTTAAGAATCATATACAACCGTTCGCTCGACGAAAGACCGTACCCAAAGTCTGGAAAGTTGCACAGGTCACACCAATATTCAAGAAAGGTGGTATTAGTAACCTTCTAAATAACTAGCCCGTATCATTAACGTCGATATGCAGCAGAATTTTGGAATATATATTGTATTCAAACATTATGCATTACCTAGAAGAGAACGGTCTATTGACACACAGTCAACACGGATTTAGAATATTAACAGAATCTTCCGTCGGTTCTTGGTAGAACAACATTATAATAAATGAAAAGCACCAGTTTGCTTTTGTTCTACAATATTACTTTTATTGTAAACCGGTTTTCGGCTTACAAGGCCATCTTCAGACATTTAATCTCTGAAGATGGTTTTGTAAGCCGAAAACCGGTTTACAATAAGAGTAATATTGTAGAGCAAAAGCAAACGGATTTAGAAAACGTCGTTGTTATGAAACACAACTAACTCTTTCGTCATACGAAGTGCTGAGTGCTATTGACAAGGGATTTCAAATGGATTCCGTATTTCTAGTTTTCCAGAAAGAATTTGACAGAGTTCCACACAAGTCACTTGTATTGAAATTGAGTGCTTATGGAATATCATCTCAGTTATGTGACTGGATTCGTGATTTCCTGTCAGACAGGTCACATTTCGTAGTAACTGACGGAAAGTCACCGAGGAAAACGTAAGTGATTTCTGGCGTTCCCCAAGGTAGTGTTATAGACCCTTTTTTCTGTTCCTTATCTATAGAAACGTTTTGGGAGAGAATCTGAACAGCCACCTTAGGTTGTTTGCAGATGATAGATAGATATAGATTAGTAAATTCGTCAGAAGATCTAGACAAATTGCAAAACGATTTAGAAAATATATCTGTATGGTGCAAAAATTGGCAACTGACCCTAAATAACGAAAAGAATGAGATCATCCACATGAGTGCTAAAAGGAATCCGTTAACTTCCATTACACGATAAAACAGTCAATTCTAAATTCCGTATATTCAACCAAATACCTAGCAATTACAATTACGAACAACTTAAATTGGAAGGAACACATAAAAATATTGTGAGGAAGGCTAACCAAAGACTGCGTTTTATTGACAGGATGCTTAGAAAATGTAACAGATCTGCTAAAGAGACAGCCTACACTACGCTTGTCTGTCCTCTTTTGGAGTACTGCTGCACAGTGTGGGATCCTTGCCAGATAGAGCTGACGGAGTACATCGACGAAGTTGAAAGATTCAAAGAAGGGCAGCACATTTTGTATTATCGGGAAATAGGGGACTGCGGGTCACTGAAATGATACAGGATTTTGGGGTGGACATTAGAGATGGGGGATCCGCTCTTGAATTGATTCATAGAGTTGAATCTTTCAAAGGAGTGAACAATCAGTGATTCAGAAAAAAAGAACGGTAGCTCCAAACGTTTCCCACGGCAGAGAGAGAGAGAGAGAGAGAGAGAGAGAGACGGAGCATATCAGCAGCGCCTCTGCTGGTCACAGCACAGTGCACGCCACACAACACAGCCAGTGCCGGCCTCTGCCCTGCTTCTACCTTGGCTGCCTGCATTGTGCAGTGCCCCATTGGATTTTGTGTTTCACATATGCCGTGCCGTCTCTGTGCGTCGTCTGCCGCGTGCATTGTCTGGCGCAGCTTAACTTCGCATCGCACTCTGTCGGCGATCATTTCAGTCGCATGTCCTGCCCTCTGGGCAGTTGATGCGAGCAACAGGACGGAGAGCCACCTAGCGAATAACATAGGAACTACTTGCAACAACCTGCTCGCAAGGGAACGGACGATTTGTCTCGGAGCGGGTGAGTTCACTGCTCCCCCCACCCTCAGAACTCGCCTGCTCAACGCTCACCCCACCATTCTCGACTCTAGCCAGAGCGTTGAGCAAAGCAACTCAGGTGTCACTCTGGTCTCTGCGGTCTTAGCTCACACAGTAATACAGCTCGCGGCTCGACCTGCTCGACTCAGTGCTTCTGCATCGGAGTTCGTCTCTACTGGATATTGTTCTTCGTAGTAATACCGCTATGTATATTACATTATTATGTTATGTATACATCATTTGTTTTTATTTTATTTTTATTTGTTTAAACTGATCAGATTAGGTTCCTGACGACTCCTCTTACTATAGGATTTTTATTATGGACACTCGAATTTACGCTTTAATTACGAGCGAACCCATAAATGTATCGCAAAATGTGATACACCAATATTTTCCTTGTTTTATTCTGCGTAAGGCTATATGCAGCACTTTCGTTTTACAGTCAAATTTATATTTTTTTTCTTATTCTGGTACGGATTTTGCGATTTTAGGCGTCCTCGGAAGGAAACGTTCACTTTAAAAATATATGGCTTGCGATGTATTTGTATGAGGTTAATGAAATTTTAATACATAGCCAAATATATTGTTAATGTAAATCTCAAGTTACAACATTTTCTGATCACCCAAAAAACCACGATAGTGCAAAATAAATCAATAATCAAAAACTTTGTCATATCGTGGAAATTTCAATAAACAATACAAAATTCTTACTCATTATCTGTGTTACTTCAAAATAGGATCAAATAAGATCAAAATACAGGTATAGTAGTGGAATAAACCAAGTTTAAAGGGCAATGTGCCTTCCATTTATTTTCTATTGTAAATGAGTGGTGAGTCATGAGAAAGAGCTAATTCATTTCAGGGAGTGAACAGTTCTGATCCAATCTCTGAAAAGAACAGTTTTGCCCATCTCTAGTGGACATCATTAAAACAGAGGTGTTTTCGTTGCGGCGGAATCTTCTCACGAAATTTAAATCACCAGCTTTCTCCTTCGAATGCGAAAATATTTTGTTGACGTCGACCTAAATTGGAAGGAATGAGCATCATAATAAAATAAGGAAATCAGAGCGTGCACGGAAATATATAGGTGTTCGTTATTTCCGCGCGCTGTACGAGATTGGAATAACAGAGAATTATTGTGAAGGTGGTTCGATGAACCCTCTGCCAGGCACTTAAACGTGATTTGCAGAGTATTCCTGTAGATGTAGATGTATTGAATGTTTTATTTAAGACTTAGAAATCAGACAGGTAAGTTTTAGCGCGCTAATTCGTGTGCCTTTCCTCATTAAGGCTACACGGGGCGTTGACACTTTCTTGGCAGTCTAGTTGCCGGCATGGCAGCACGTGCCCACAGTGTTGTAAACCGACCATATTTGTGATCATGGGGCGCCTTCTTCATAGGTAACTGACCATCACTACTGTCAGTTTTCCAGTTTAGTGTTGTTTATTGCTTCGTTGCTTCATATTTGCAAAAAATTTTAGCTGTTTCTTTATTCTTATTATTACTCATTAGTTTGCCAAAGTGGTATTACCCTAGCCATTATACAGGTTTATTTCGCACTGGTGAGTTTTTTTCTGCTGACTGGATTTGCCTTTTTGCCTGAGTTAGATTTCTCTTGCAGTATTCCATTTGAGTTCACAGACGTATCTCGACACTTCACTGAACAGAAATTTGAATGTTATGCAGAAGCAGATTAATTTAATGAAGATAAACTTTCAATTGTTGTTGTTTATAGGTGCCCTAACTCTGACTCCAGAGCATTTCTGCTCAAGCTCGAGAGGGTTCTTGATTCAGTTTGTAGGAAGTACCAGAAATTAGATATATGTGGTGACATCAACATAAACTTTGTATATAATGGTGTGAGAAAAAGGATGTTGGTAGATCTCCTAAATTCATATGATCTGATGCAGAGAGGTTTTTTTTTCCAACTAGGGTGCAGGGAACAGTAGCACAGCCATAGACAATATTTTTATTCATTCTTCTTCTGGGAATTCTGTTAGTAAAAGGGTGAATGGCCTTTCAGACCATGATGCACAAATTTTTCACTAAAAGGCTTTTGTACTCAAACAAATGTCACATATAATTACAAACTATGTAGGAAAGTTAATCCAACAGCAACAGAGAGTTTTTTAAACCTTGTCAAGGAACAAGTGTGGCAGTATGTTTACAGTGCCGATAACGTAGATGATAAATATAATGCTTTCCTTTCCATTTCTCATGCTCTTTGAGAGTTACTTTCCAGGTGGCTGGCTAGCGGGATAAGGCTATCATATAGAACAAAGCGGGAATTTTATCAAAATGTTAGAAGTAGTCACAATCAAGCTACAGTAGCCCATTACTAACAGCATTGTAAGGTGCTTAATAATGTTATTAGGAAGGCAAAGAGTATGTGGTATGCAAATAGAATAGCTGATTCACAGGCTAAAATTAAAATCGCATGGTCAGTTGTGAAGGAAGTGCCTGGTCAGCAGCACAAGGTCGACGATATGAAGTCAGTTTGTAGTAAAAACATTTCTATTACTGATAAATCAGATATATGTACAGTATTTAACAATCATTTTCTGGGCATTGCTGGTGAATTAAACAAAAATTTAGTTTCTACAGGGAATCATATAACTTTGTTGGCAAATGCATTTCCGAGACTGATGTATGAAATACTCCTCTGTGATACAGACAAGGGGGAGAGAGAGTCAATAATTAAATCACTGCAGACTAAGGACTCTCACGGATGTGATGGAGTGGCTAGCAGAATATTAAAGTACGGCGCTGCACATGTTAGCCCTGTATTTAACCATATTTGTAATTTTTCTTTTAGGAATGGTCAGCTTCCTGAACGATTAAAGTACCCAGTAGTGAAACCGCTTTATAAAAACTGAGGAAGGGATAATTTAGACACTTTTAGACCTATTTCTATGCCATTAATGTTTGCTGAAGTTATTGAAAAGTCTGTGTATGTAAGGATAACTGATCACTTTATTCACACGACTTGCTATCAAATGTACAGTTGGGCTTTAGAAATCGTTTAACAACTGAAAATGTTATATTCTCTTTTCTCTGTGAGTTACTGGATGGGTTAAACAAAATGTTTCGAACTCTAGGCATATTTTTTGATTTAACTAAGGCGTCTGACTGTGTTGATCACAAAATATTACTCCAGAAGTTGGACCATTACGGAATAAGGGGAGTAGCTCACAATTGGTTCACCTCTTACTTTAGCAACAGACAGCAAAATGTTGAGAACGGCTGTGATGTGGAGTGTGTGTGGGGTACAGTCAAGTGTGTGCATGTGTGTGTGGGGGGGGGGGGAGGGGGGGAGGGGCGCCCCGTGCATCAGGGATCAATTTTGGGGCCATTCCTGTTCCTTATTTATATAAATGATGTGCCCTCTAGTACTACGGGTAACTCTAAAATATTTCTGTTTGCTGATGACACTAGCCTGGTAATAACAGATGTTGTGTGCAATATTGGCTTGGTTTCAAACAGTACAATTCATGACTCAAGTTAATGGCTTGTAGAAAACAAACTAACGCTAAATCACAGGAAGACTCAGTTCTTACAGTTTCTAACACACAATTCAATAAAACCTGACGTTTTAATTTTACAGAGTGGGCATATGATTAGTGAAACTGAACAGTTCAAATTCCTAGCTGTTCAGATAGATAGTAAACTGTTGTGGAAAGTCCACGTTCAGTATCTTGTTCAAAGACTTAATATTGCCATTTTTACTATTTGAACGGTATTTGAAGTGAGTGACTGTTCGACACGAAAATTAGTCTCCTTTGCTTATTGTCATTCGCTTATGTCGTATGGTATTATATTTTGGGGTAACTCTTCCCATTCTAAAACATATTTTTGACTCAGAAACTGGCGGTTCGGGTAATAAGTGATGCAAATTCACGAACCTCTTGTCGACCTCTGTTCACGAGTCTTGGTATTTTGACACTGGCCTCTCAATGTATATATTCCTTACTGACATTTCTTGTTAACAATATTAGCTTATTCCCAAGAATAAGCAGCTTTCACTCAGTTAATACTCGGCAGAAATCAGACCTGCATTTGGATCAGACTTCCTAAACTCTTGCACAGAAAGGTGTGCAGTATACTGCTGCAACCATTTTCCATAAGCTATCACTCGAATTCAAAAATCTTAGCAGTAATCCACACGCTTTCAAATCGAAACTGAAGAGTTCTCCTATTCTATTGAGGAGTTTCTTGAAAAATTTACCATATTCTTGTTGTTTTGTTGATTGCGTTTACTTAAACTTATGGATGACATTTTTCGTGTTGATAAACATTTTATTTTTATCTGTTATTTGCTTTAATGTTGTAATTTTATGTAATGACATGTTCCATGACCTTGGAGATTTGCTCCTCAATTGGGTCCTACGGAACTTGACGTATAAATAAAAATTAAAGAAAATGCCTTAGTAGCTTTCTTTTTCCTACTGTCATTACCTTTTTTCGTATTGGTTCTAGGTGGTGTAAAGAAGCGTTGACAGTGGCTGTTTCCTCCCAGTTATTTGGGACTTTTAATCACATTTGATGACTCGGTTACGAGTAGGAAGAATTTTATCAGTGATATAATGAAGCATCGACTATGGCTATCTGGCTCTTACCTCCACGTTCTATGGGGCTTTTAATTACGCTCGACGCCTCGGTCACGATTAGCAAGAATTTTTATCGATAAACTCAAATATGATGCAACATTTCATGAGTTGAAATTTATACCCCTCACCATCCCCTGAAACATAAATATGACCCTGTGTTCAATAGACCAATCGACGTTTGTCTTCCTTCTGTTATTTCTAATTTATTCATTTGTTATTGTCTTTAATAGCAATTCATACTTATACCAGTTAGTAGCTTCCACAGATTGTATGGTGATGCCTAGAACAGGCGAAATGCGTCACATGTGAAGATTAAATAAACCTGTCTTATGCCACTGAGACTGTTTTCCCTGTACCTAAATATACCGTTATGATCAACAAATGGGAAAATGCAAAACACTCGCTAATTGTTATTATTTAGCGTTACAGCAGGTGTTGCTAGTTACTTAGCACTCAGCATAGAAGTGACCACAGATGAACTTGTGCAACAGTACAAAGCACCTCTCTGCTCATCAGTTGCGATGTCAAAATTGCGCGAAATGGTTTTTGGAATAACCTCCTTTCTCACCGCACTTTCCCATTTCACTATCTATTTAGCCGTTTTCAATATCTTAGTGTCTCGTTATAAACATTGCTCAGAGGAAAGCAGTGTTCGTGGAATTAAAAAGCTTTTCTTTGCTATAAACGGGTGGTTGAATGGTTCAAATGGCTCTGAGCACTATGGGACCTAACATCTTAGGTCATCAGTCCCCTAGAACTTAGAACTACTTAAACCTAACTAACCTAAGGACATCACACACATCCATGCCCGAGGCAGGATTCGAACCTGCGACCGTAGCAGTCCCGCGGTTCCGGACTGTAGCGCCTAGAACCGCACAGCCACCGAGGCCAGCTATAAACGGCTGTTTTTCAGTGTTAGGATAAAATTTGGTTTTTAAGGTAATAAGATATTGAAATTAATCTCAAACAAATAGCTTGAATTGAATGGAATTAGTGTTTTTTTCACTGATGAAAAGTATTTTTACTGAGTATTTTAACGTAACAATGTTTAACATATATAAGCATTTCGGTAAGTTATTTTGTTGAGGCTTATTTTGGGAGAAAAACATATCTGAAGGCTTCCCTTACATTACGAGGTGCATTCAAGTTCTAAGGCCTCCGATTTCTTTTCTACGGACTGGAAAGAGATAGAAACATGCGCATTGTTTTAAAATGTGGCCGCATTCTTTGTCAATACGTCGCAGAGATGGCAGCACCGTACGGCAGATGGAATTTTACCGCCAGCGGCGAGAATGAGAACTGTTTGACATACTTAAAATGGCGACGTTTTCCTTACTTGAACAGCATGCAATCATTCGTTTTCTGAATTTGCGTGGTGTGAAACCAATTGAAATTCATCGACAGTTGAAGGAGACATGTGGTGATGGAGTTATGGAGGTGTCAAAAGTGCGTTCGTGGGTGCGGCAGTTTAATGAAGCCAGAACATCGTGTGACAACAAACTGAAACAACCACAGGCTCGCAAAAGCCGGTCTGACGACACGATCGAGAAAGTGGAGAGAATTGTTCTGGGGGATCACCGAATGGCTGTTGAACAGATCGCCTCCAGAGTTGGCATTTCTGTGGGTTCTGTGCACACAATCCTGCATGACGACCTGAAAATGCGAAAAGTGTCATCCAGGTGGGTGCCACGAATGCTGACGGACGACCACATGGCTGCCTGTGTGGCATGTTGCCAAGTAATGTTGATGCGCAACGATAGCATGAATGGGACTTTCTTTTCGTCGGTTGTGACAATGGATGAGACGTGGATACCATTTTTCAATCCAGAAACAAAGCGCTAGTCAGCATAATGGAAGCACACAGATTCACCGCCACCAAAAAAATTTCGGGTAACCGCCAGTGCTGAAAAAATGATGGTGTCCATGTTCTGGGACAGCGAGGGCGTAATCCTTACCCATTGCGTTCCAAAGGGCACTACGGTAACAGGTGCATCCTACGAAAATGTTTTGAAGAACAAATTCCTTCCTGCACTGCAACAAAAACGCCCGGGAAGGGCTGCGCATGTGCTGTTTCACCAAGCAACGCACCCGCACATCGAGCTAACGTTACGCAACTGTTTCTTCGTGATAACAACTTTGAAGTGATTCCTCATGCTCCCTACTCCCCTGACCTGGCTCCTAGTGACTTTTGGCTTTTTCCAACAATGAACGACACTCTCCGTGGCCGCACATTCACCAGCCATGCTGCTATTGCCTCAGCGGTTTTCCAGTGGTCAAAACAGACTCCTAAAGAAGCCTTCGCCGCTGCCATGGAATCATGGCGTCAGCGTTGTAAAAAAATGTGTACGTCTGCAGGGCGATTACGTCGAGAAGTAACGCCAGTTTCATCGATTTCGGGTGAGTAGTTAATTAGAAAAAAAATCGGAGGCCTTAGAACTTGAATGCACCTCGTATACTAAACGGTATGTGGCAGTAGGTGTGTGCATTAGTTTGTTGCAGGATTTCTGTTTTTGGTGTTACTTTGAGTACTAAGCAGTACCTGTGTACTGTGCGTCCTTTCAGGACTGACATGCATGGCATCAGTCTAATTGTCGATTCCACGTCCCGTTACTTTTAATGGTCTTCATTGACTGTGAATTATTTCGTTAAGGATAGAACTTTTTTCGATCGATTTCTATGCTGCTGCAAAAACGCCAAAAATAACAAACGTTGTCATCGACAAACGGATATGACCTCTACAGTTCAAGTCTCAGATTTCTGCCTAACAACACTTCCGGAAATCGCGACATCTTTGTAGTAAGCAGCATAGTTTACGTCAGTTACTAAGGGAACCACAGATAATATTTAATAACAGACGACTTACATCCTTCACATCGTAAACTCATGACATTAAAGAGAAAGTCTCTGGTCAAAGCTGACGGGTGGACACGTACCTAGAGCTGACCCAGGAAAAGAGAGTATGACCACTGGATTTTTTCTTTTTTTACATTTACATTTATGTTTCCGTTTATCCTTTAAGTCAAAGACCTCCACAAAACTTTGAGCCACGTACAGAAGTAGTATTTGTTTTACTTTACAGTGTTACGTGTTAGTCTAAAGTCGTATGAAAACTGATAACTATTATATTAATCAATATCAATCCACCTGTTAACGATGGTTTGAATTTCCGAAACGCGTTGTGGAAATAAATAAACAGCGACTGGCAACAGTAAAATTGCTATTTCATTCGATGAGAGCAGCCAATGCCGTGTCAGAAACAGAATAGAAATTGTCAACCTCGAATATTTGGGCGCCGCTCTAGGCGTAGCTTCGGCGCTTGGTGTTGCTTACCTCTCGAGAGCGTCCAGCGCGAATCCGAGCGCCACACTTAACGCGAAAGACGCGGTCGCCTTGGCACCCAGCATCAGCAATCGGGCCTTATCTTCCGTGGACATCCTCGGTTCCACTAATTGACTGTTTCTGTGGAGACGCCACTACTGTTTGTGGCTAACAACAATAGGCAGAGACTGCCCGCCTCAGGGCCAGCGATGCTCACTCGCTCACAGGACACGACGTCTCCCTCGGATTCAGTTACGAACAATGACGTTCACTACAGTAATAGATGACGACCACCACAGCTCTGTTCGAAACGCAAGCGGCAATTACTGAGAGACTATGTAGGAAGTAACGATACTTCTTTTATAACCCATGGCGTCAAGATCTCATACGAGTGCTGTAAACTCTAAATACGAATTCACGGTAATACGACTGCCGTAAAATCTAAATACGAATTCATGGTATCCAGATACTGATGGCTCCAGTATGCCAATATCGATACGTTTGCATGTCTGTACGTGATGTGCATGTCGGGCCTGAAGATGTCATATTGAATTGCCGAAACTGGCTGTCAAAATAAATTAACTTCTCAAATCGCACGGCTGTTTGACGATTTTCCTTGTTAAATGTTTGACCAGATTTTGTCCCGCGTCCACAATGGATCAACACAGATTAATTACTAAATGTTTACACAAGTGTGTTTTCTACACTAAGATGAAAGTTTCAAGAATGTTCCGCTAAGAAGCCTCTTTTTATTAAAACGAGAAACTGTCATCAGAATCACGTAGATCATCAGACATCTGCATATCCACAGCTTCCTGGGTAACTAAGTCCCAAAAATCTGAAATGGAGATCAAAAGACTTTGGTGAGAGGGATAATCACAGTTCCTAGAGCAGACACTATTCCCCAAACATCGATATAAGTGTTGGAAGTTTGACTCTTGTGTAAAACGGCTTTCTCTCTCTTAGCACTTGACATCATGGGTATCGAGCACACAGCGTATGATGTCAAATTCTATTCACCTGGATTTCCTCAAGACGTTGAACATCTTACCATACGGTCGGGTAACTGCACATTCACTAGTATACCTAGTGTAATTTCAAATATGTGACTGGATAGAATTAATTCTGATTGACTAAACCTTTGTGCGTCATCCTGGACGTCGAATACTCAGAGCAAACAAACCTGAGGGTGGATGCCTAATGTAGACAAATGTAAGACTTTGAGCGGGAGTATAAGAAGGAACTCAGATGAGGTCGGATGTAAAGTTTATTTGCCACCGGATGGGTCGCTTCGATGAGATACGTCGGCGTAAGTGAGGTAGCGGAATGCAGAAGAAAGGCTACATCACAAAGACAAATGTTGGGAGGATAACAGGAAGTTTAGAGGACTCCGCAGATAACAAAGAGAGGGGCATAGCAGTTAAGGTACAGACATTCTCCTGTTTTAGCAGTCATGTTGTTATTGTTTTTCTACAATTGAGTAATAAAGATAATAAACAGCTGAATCACTACTCCAATTTTGTTTTTGTCAAAGTCCGGCGTGTTTCAGCAAGTTATTCCCAATGTGGGACTTATATCTTCGCAGATATCACGTCTGGGTTTTATTTCAATTACGATTCACGAACATCTGAGTTTTAATGAAAACCTTGCATATACTGGAAATGGTATTATATTTTAGAAGTACTTATCGATCCTGTATACCTCAACTGCGGTGAACTTTGCACACAAGCAAAAGATAGTTTCCATATCAGCGTCAGCTGACAAACCCCGTTGCGACATTTTTCAAGTATATTCCTTTCAATGGTGACATGTTCTACATCTACAGTTTAAGATGTCCTGGTTAGTGAAGTTGCTGTTTCTACCACAAAATAGTTGACTTATATTAACTCTATAAAAGAAGCGTTTGAAGAAAACAGATGATACTGGTACTTAGCTTATCATTCTAGAGATCGTGCACTGATTTCCTGTTGTGTACTTTACACTCTTTATACAGGGAGGCTCAGAACGTAGGGAGGGGTGCATATCGGCAGGCAATAGTTAGCTGATAGCCTTGATATTCCCCAGTATAGCATGGGGAGGAGACTGGACAGCTACTGTGGCTAGTGGGGGAAACAATTCAACAGGTTAAAAACCATTCAAAAGCCCAGTTGTACCTTGGACGCCAGTATGTCAGTTGTATCTTGTACGCCATTTAAACTGGATTTGAACTGTTTAGAAAGTGTCCAGCATATGCAAACAGATGTGATATTGTGTACCATATTTGTATCATGTAGCAAGCATCTGTGAGCAATATGTATATGGACATTGCCTTTTGGACAAGATGCTGTGTATTTTTAAATGTTCTAGGGATGAAAAACCTGTATAACGTGCTGAGTTTTATCCGCCTGGCATCTTGTGCATGACGTCGGCTTAAAATGAACATGTTAAAAAGAATGTTTAAGGTATGTAAATGTAAAGGTACAATTCCGTTGTTTTCTTCATTTTTTTAAATACCAAATTAAAACTTTTATATCAAGTGAGACATATTCCATGTATTGCATTTTCTTAGAGACTTGAAGATGACAGCTAAGACTTTTGAAACCGGTAGTCTTCCATAAAAATATTTTGGGCGATGGTTTTTAACAGTTGAAGCAAATTGATCTTCAGTACTCTCATAATGAGAAAATTCAATTCAACAGGTGCCCGAGACAAAAGTCCAGGCTGTAAATGTTATGTCCTAGATGCTTCAACGCACTTTTATGCGGGAAGGTCATAGTAAAATATTTTGCGTTATGGAACGCTACTGCAAGTCTTCTTTCCGTGGAGAAAAATGTATGAACAAGTGTGAAGTGAAAGATAAAAGTTTATGTGCAATTATGAAGTGAAATAATGTACGTCACGGCACGTTATTAACAAACTTGTTTGGTAGGACTGAAAAACATCTTACTCTACAGTTGTCAAGGTATTTCCCGTGCAAGGCTGGTTGGAGCTGTTAGATAAATCAGACTTCTGCGCCATTTAGGCGACATCAACATGAGCAGTTCTCAACCAGGACGTCATCACCCCTTAAGTAGGGAACGTTGACTTCTTAGCACTTGAAAGAAAAAGAGCTCTGGAAGAAGACCTGCGAGAGCATATCGTTTTACTTTGAAGACTGTTCTTTTACTTGCGTGCAGTCTAAATGGAAACGAATTTATTTTTAATTATTTTGGTAACATAATGCACGACATCTTTCACGAAACTGATATTTTAGTTATCACTACTGAAATATCTTTCATCACATCGGATGAGACCAGAACAACTTAGGTAAGACTTATGAATGTGAAAATGGAACCAGATAGGATCTGATCAGCCTCGAGGGAGCCACTAATGACAATGACTCATCTATTTGTCGTAAGAATTATTATTATTATTATTAATATTATTATTCAGCTGAGACTGGCGCAAGTCATTATTCAAATGCAGCATGGAGGCGATGAGTTGAAGAACACTGACAACCACTGAACATATCTACACTGCCCTTGTCCCTGAAACCTTTGGAACGACCTTCCTAGCACACACACGCACCCACGTGAGAGGTCGCAATGACCGTTCGTTCATCGTGACAAAGAAAGAGATACGAAATATCTGAGTATTTTAAAATTCATGTGCAGATTCGGACTATAAGAGAGAGGACAAATCAGATGATCGAAAATACGGATGGATTACATGCATAATTAGGGATCTGATAAATCTTATAGACAATTTTGCCTCCGATAAATACTTTCTCTGGCGATTCTGAATCGACTAATTCTTCCTTTAAGAATAAAAGATCCGAGATAAAAAAAAACTACTGGAGGAGAAAGTCCCCACAGTTTTGTCTTGTCTACAAGTCAAATGCGAAAAATAGTCCCAAGAACGCGTATCTATTGAAAACAATTACATTCAAAGTCGGTTCGCATACCCGCTGCTGGGGAAGGAGACGCTGTTTTTCTCTGGGATACCCGTTTGGCGCCTCTTCAGAACGACTAACGTAAGCTCAAGGGGTCGCTGCCGTTATTTGTCTGACTAGCTACTTGGGCTTTCCGACCGTGGCTGTAGGCGTCGCGTCTACCGTGGGACTTCGGCTAGCTAGTTTTGCACAATGGGTTTTCCGACCAGTGCCTCCACTATTGTTGATTTACGCAAGCCGTTCAACAGCAGCGGATGTGTTGTCATTGTTAGTCCGACAGTGCCGTCTCTGACTGCTTTCGATTCCCTCTAGTTTCGCTGGCCTAAACTACTTCAGTTCTATATACTTCGAGTAATGGAAATAATTACAACAACGATAGGGAAGACGTGACCTCCCATGGATGGTGATCCCTAATGGGTGCACAGAAAACGTGGCGAGTATATGAACAAGTTGCGCATGAGTTCCAGAGCATTTGCCCAAGGTGGTTTAAAAAAAAATGGCTCTGAGCACTATGGGACTTAACTGCTGAGGTCATCTGTCCCCTAGAACCTAGAACTACCTAAACCTAACTAACCCAAGGACATCACACACATCCATGCCCGAGGCAGGATTCAAACCTGCGACCGTAGCGGTCGCGCGGCTCCTGACTGTAGCGCCTAGAACCGCTCGGCCACCCCGGCTGGCGTGGTTTAAAAGTTGCAAAGGGTAGAACATGGCTCAACAGCAACAGTCTTGACCACCTGACGAAGCAGACATGAAGATTAAGAAACGAATGCATAATTGTAGAAAAAGAGTCCACAAAGAAAAGACAGTTCCCGTTTCGTGAATTTTTAAAGAGAAATTTCAAGATTTGAAAGAAAAAGGTTTGGATTAGTCACAAATGTGCCAAATTATGAGAACTCTAAGACTCAATTGTGTAAAGCTAAAAACGAAGTTATTTGTATGACACAGAATCTTAGCACTAATTTGGAGATTGAACTTAGTGAAGACATTTTGAAATTAACTGAAGGTAATTGTTGACGTGTCTCTTCCTGAAAAAAGAGTGCTGGTGGTCAGTTGTGAAACAGCTGAAAAAATCCTCTGTGGAAATGAAACTTTTGTTATGGACGGGACATTTAACATTTTTTTGAAACAATTCAAACAAATGTACGCATATACGTTCACATCGGAAGCACAAAAGAAGACACAAAGGTATTTTCTGTTCTATTTTCTTTGCTACCAGAGAAAAAATCAAAATACTGCGTAGTTGTAATTAAATTGACGGTCTTCCGAGTGAGCCGGAACCGCACTGCTGCTATGATCGCAGGTTCGAATCCTGCCTCGAGCATGGATGTATGTGATGTCCTTAGGTTAGTTAGATTTAAGTAGTTCTATGTCTAGGGGACTGATGACCTCAGATGTTAAGTACTATAGTGATTAGAGCCATTTGAACCATTTGAATCTTCCGAGTGCTGCAGTGCGGCTTGTATACATTACATAACACTGAAACATCGTAGGTTATGTTCCTTAATCGGTGTGCTCGCGGAGTATGCTGAAAATATAATAGTTTCGCTTTCTGCCACCAGGTGTAAATGTGGCCCTGTAATCAGTCGGAATATGATTTGGATGCAGGGAAAGGGGAGAAACGATCAAACACATGATAACTGTGCTTCTGGCTCGTTAGCTAGGATATTGTCAGAAGTTACAGCAGGGTTTCAGTATCGTCTCCCAACTTAGCTAATGCTGCCTCTGTAACACAGTATGGTCGACAGTTGCTGGCAGGATACACAGTACAGCCAGAGCGATATGGTCCTCGTATGCTATACTTCAGATCAGGAAGAGCCCGCAGAGATCGCTGATAGCGGCGATTTTTCAAATATCTCCACAGTCAGAAGTCACTTGGAGTTATATCGGGTGATCTGAAAGAGCACATTTCTTGAAATGGCCTGGAGATTACGCTGTCGCTACCGAAAGTTTCTCCAAGCAAATCTTTCACTTGCATGAATATAGTGATGTGGACACACTTGCTGAACCGTGGTGCACCTTTTCTTGCACACCAGCTCTTTGGCACGGCTATCGATTACCCGGCTGTACTACGATCTTTGCCCCTGTTGTGATCTGGGGGTGGGTTTTTACCGTCGTCGAGTTGGTCGTCGAACTCGCTACAAGTTGGAAGGACGTGCTCGCGGGGACGAAGGAGGAAAACACGCGGGCTCGGCCACTAGCGGCGCGGCGCGTCTACCTTGCAAGACGGGCGCGAGTTTGTGGAGGACCTGCCTGATGTGAACTCCGAGCGTTGCTCGTCGCACTGCTTCGGCACCTGTTTTCCATCCCATCCCTCGAGACCATCTCGAACAACGCTGTCCAACGAAGGTGTAAGTGGTTTTTGTGCCTTCGTTTCGTTGAACGATTTGCGTTCCAGCTAGTATACTTGTTTGTTCGTTGCCATAATGTACGTGTTGCTGAAGTAAGAGCAGCCGGCGAGGTGTGTGACCACATGGAGACCAGCAGTCACTACCTCCTTTAAAATATCATTGTTCCCTAAAGTTGTAGTAACTGTAAAGTATTCAGGATAGTAGGTTTTATAAAGCTTGTTTTGAATAAATTGTTAATAACTGATTTGCTAATTGTTGTGTTAAGGAATGACATAGTAGGGGTCTTGACCTTCCATGCTAAATGTACCCCTCATCCCGACTTCCTAAGTCACACTTGCGTTCTTGCAAAGCTGGAGTCACATATTGAACAAGAAGTCCCTAATAATATGCAACTGTTGCTGCACACCTAATAGGCCCTTGAAGTTGTCATCTTAAACAAAAATGAACCGAAAAAGAAAGTGCGTCTGAAATCACTCCACATACTCCCATAATCTGAGTCCAGTGGATGTGCCTGCACAGCATGTAGTGGAGAAGTTCTGTGCATTCCCGGAACTGTGGAGAATAAAATATGCCTCTTCCTTCCAAATGTCATCCACTTCCATGTAAACCAAAGAAGATAGGGCGAAGTCACGGCGTTGTAGCCTATCTTGGGGCTTCATTTGGTGCACATTCTGAATCTTGTAAGGATAGCAGTGCAAGATGAGTCGCAAAATCTTTTGAACTGTTGACCAGCGAGAGACAATTCCTGAGACTGAGCTTGAGCACTGGCTGCGGAATTTGATACACGTGCTGTGGGGGCACATGTAACCACTGTAGCGGCACCACCATTTAGGATAGGGAAAGTTAGTTTTGTACAATATTCTGAGCACAAGTTACAGCCAGGTGTGGGCTGGATTGCAGTGATTTACGCATACCAACAGTTGTGAAGTAGAATAGAGGCCACAGGGCAGTCGAATTGCTGAAAGAGTATCCATAGCTGTTTTGCATGTCGAAAATCACAGGCAGAAGGGGCCCAATGGCCAACCTAGCATGTTATGAGTACGCGAAGTGGCACGTACGGCAAAACAGAGGCGCACAGCAGCGTATAAATAGGTGTGGGCTTCTGAAGAGATTCATTCAAGTGTGGCAGCTCCCCTGGATGGTGGGGCGCGTCACACCACCAGCTACACGCAACAGCAGATGGGGCGCCAATGTTCCAGTCCACGTCACATCGCTGGTTCGACCCTCTGAGGCCGATGCGGGGTCCGTAGCCAGCCAGCGGCGGGCCACTCTACAGCTTGCTACTGCGGGTAGTCGTCCTGGCTTCCAACACACGCTGGAGGCATCCCGAGGTAAGGGCCACAGATTTGGAATCCGAATCGCGGGCGCTTGTTGTCGCGGCGATCTTAGCTCTGCCGGCGAGAAGCACACAGCTGGCCCCCTGCGGCTCACAATGAGCGGCGCTGAGTCGGCAGGGATGCAGACCGTGGAGTTAACTGCCAGCATCCTGACGACGCCGCAACTCCGCTGGCATACAAGGCTGACACACAGCAGTGCGTGCATGCGACACTGAGGCAGCCATTCTGCACCAAGCTGTTTTGCAGACAGCGAAGTGGTGTCCTCAGCATTGTGGGACCCAGTGATGCAGCTCGAGAGGAACGGGGGCACTGTAGTTGGAAACAACAAATCACTTGGAAAGCTCGGACGAGTCTTAATATGGTGCCTTCTACCTCTTTCAGCTACATTTGGTGTTGCTGTTACATTCGGCGGCAGAAGTTCCCACTACACTATAGCAGCTTCCTCAACAACTGCCATGGGAATGAGTGACTTCCCTCTCCCTGATGGACCACCTAATTCACCTGTTTCTTCAGATTTCTTAATGTTATTCCTTAGCCCTTTGTATTGATATGAGGCCTCTTTGCAGCTGTTTCTGTCGGTGTTATTCCCACTGTGCCACGTTACTATTGCTGTCATGCTGGTAAAACACTTTTATCAGCAGAGCACGATCTATTCTCAATATCTACTGAGTTTGGTACGGAAAACTTCAACTTTCTTAACCCTTTACATGAACAGTCACTACACAAACGAAATCAACACATGTCACAAAGTGACAAAAAGCACACGGACATCAAAACAGAAAATATAATGGGCATTCAAAAAGAAACGAGCCGGAGGTATAATTACAGAAACCAGTACCTGTATGTTAGAAGTATTGACCCTGGCTGTTGAGACAGTTGTTCCACTGGGACACAAGGTGGTGAATGGCTGTCTCATACTGTCTCATAAAATTCCTGGGGCTGCAGTGTTAACCAGTTCCGCATGTACAGCTGGAGGTCGACGTCCGAGGTGAATCGTTTGCCCCTCAGAGCCTTTTTAAGCGGACCAAAAATGGCGTAATCACAGGGAGAGATATCTGTCTGGACTCTATGGAGAACCTCCCATTTGAATTTCTGCAGGAGTGCCACGACTGTGTTGGCTGTATGGGGCTTTGCTTTGTCATGGAGCAGAATGACCCCACAGACGAGATTTCCTGGTCATTTTGATTTCATCACTTGGCGAAGGGTGGTCAATGATTGTGAGTAATGCTGGGATTTCACTGATGTCCCGTGCTGCAGAAAGTCAATCAGAAGGGGGCCATCTGGTAAAAGAAGAACGTCAACATAACCTTTCCTGCACTCGTGTGGGCGACGACATCCAGCTGTATGTGCAGAACTGGTTAACATCACAGCCCCGGGAATTTTATGAGACAGCCATTCACCGCCTTGTGTCACATTGGGACAAGTATCTCAACAGCCAGGGTCAAAACTTCTAACACACAGGTGCCAGTTTCTGTAATTATGCCTCTGGCTCATTTCTTTTTGGATGCCAATTATATTTTACATTTTGACTGCTTACTGCGCCGTATGTTCACCTGGTGACAGCAAGGGGAATTATAATTTTTTTTTAGCATACTCCGCTAGAGCGCCAATTAATGAACACTAGTGTCGCTTGTAGTTGAAATTCGACCAGTTGCGTCAGTGTACCTCAGCTGTGATAGCAAATGTCATGTATCTTGAAGAATCTGAAATTTTCGCCACAGAAGTGATGTGTTGTAGTTACGTGTATTCTTGAAATAATTCTTTGATTTCTCTTTAACTGTCCGATAATTTGAAGTAAGTCTTTGATACACTACGCTGAAAAATAAATTTTGTGTTAATAGCGGCAAATTAATATTTCCTTCATGACAACACTATGTGAATGTCATTGATCGAGTAAAGTCACCTCAGATGCGAAATGATTTCCATTACAAAATCTGCACTGTAAATTCATCAAATCACAATTATAATTCTCAATATTATTTGTAATTATGTTCAGCGCACATTTAAATATATCTTTCAGAACGACAAGAGAATTATCGTTATCAGCATCTGCTTTATTCATTACTGCCTCTACACAAAAATTGTCTTTCTAGCTCTACGTCTTTCAGACCCACCCGGGATGTAGACTAAAATAAATATAATTTATTTATAATAAGTTGTAGCTACTCAAAACGAAGATATTGAAAATTAGGAACGCTGTAAATTTTGTGGTGATGGCGGCAAATAACCATCGAGCTAGTTCCGTTTGAACTTAGATCAAAGTAAGTGAAAAAAGGCACTAATAAACAACGTTTATTGTCTCGACAGCTTCGTTACTGCGTTTCGTTTTGCACTATCGACATCAACGGCGTAGCAGTTGCGGAATTGTGGCTGTCCGGTATGCGTGTGTTACTGCAAATGAACTCTCTGCAACATTTAAAATTTAACGTCCTTCAATGTCAGAGACAAAGGAAAACTTTTCTAGTGCGTGTGCGTGCGTGCTCTACAAAATAAGTTCAGTTGCCTCATACCTGAAAGGGAAATACGGAACAGCACACACTAAGTCCCAAAAGGTTTTTATTGGCGAAATTCTCCTATATTTGAAGGATCCTTTGGTAGATTACGTAACGGGAAATTACGACCTCTTAAGTTTCGGCAAAATTTTATGGTAAAGATTGGGCCTAAGGGAGTTAAAATACTTCATTCACTGGTTTAACATATGCATATAATTCATGAATCAATTTCGTTAAAAATTACTTACAATTTTTTAAAAATTTAATACAAGGTAAGAAATACACTGTAATAAACAGAGACATTACCCCAAGCAACAAGTTATTTAAAAAATTATAAGAATTTATAATACAAATTATTAACAATTTCAACAGGGGCACTGACGTAGAACTGTTGGATTACCAATATGAAAATGCCCCTGGATTATATGAACACACAGTACCCAATAATGTGCAGTACAAATTTCATAACGTACTTTCAAATAACGACGGAAATGAGCCGTTTCCTAACAAAGCCTTTAAAATAGAAACTTTCGACTTGATTTAAATAAAAAAAAAGCTCACATTGTAGTTTTAAATCAACAAGGGATGAAGTTAAATCCGTCTGCCTTAGAGAAAGTATCCACATATGCTTTCAAAGAAACTAAACACGAATTTAGCCGTGAGAAAATGGCTATAAGAATGGTTGACGACCCACTTAAATCGGTTAATCGTCAGACCCCTCAAGAAGGGTGGAAGCTGACACTCATCGAGTATCCAGAAAACCGATATGTCCAAATCTGGATAACTTAACTGGCGCCCCGCCTCAGGCAAAACAGGATGCTGCGGATGTATGGAGGCAAGAGGGCAGACACCGCGGGACCAGCTTGGCCGACAGCCTCAGGTTGGGTGGGTCTCTTGTATAGGAACTCCGTCACCGATGATCCCCTTAGTGAAATCTCAGTGCCACGATCCTGCAGTGAAGAATAGTTAACTTAAGATATGGACTACTATAAAGACACTACCAAGTGTCCCTCTATCAGATACATATTCTAACGCCAGGCACACCAAGAGATAGAGAATATTCTCCCTTAACGGAATATAACAATCTAACGGCTTCAGCAGGGCCCGCAAATACCAATGGAAGTATTTTTTTAAAATAATTAGACATGGGCTAGACATGGGCTAGAATTTACAACATTAATTCATAGCTAGTGCCTGAGACATGCACGAGAATTACAATTTGAAGTTCTTTTAGACACCAAGATTTATTACCAAAATGCCATGAGGGAAAATGATGCCAAATGTAAGAACAGAAGACAACTAAGTATAATGGCCTCCTCCTTTCAAGAACACTTGACGTCAAATACAGGCCAGTAAAATAATCTAAAAGGATAATAAAAATTCATAAACACGGCATATCAGAGCAAATGTTCCGTACATAACTTGAAAGTCACACAGAAATAAAATTTAACAGGCCTTAATGTCAACTCGCTCTCTTAACCACAGGAAGTCACTCCAACCTACCATAATAGAGACGAGAATAGCCACGAATCGAATACAGCAGGAAAATACTAGACAGTTATGGTGAGCACGCCTCTGACTGACTGCCCGGTACCTCGTTCGTAACCAACTCTACGCTCCTTAAAGGCGTCAAACAATGAATACAAGGTTCCTTCAGCGCGCGATGTTGAGAGCCTCTATAGCTCCGTCAGACCGGACGCCGCCACAATTTTTTTTTTCATTCGGCTGCACAGCCCATACTTCCAGAACCAAAGATAACCAAACCCCCCGGTTCGCCACGGACTCCGCAGAGGGAGCCACACTCGTTTCAAAGCCCTGCGGTCAAAGATGAGAGACAATTATCAAAGTCTACATCGCCCAATAATCCGCCAAGACTCAGTTTCCCTCAAAAAGACGTCATTTTGGAATTAAAACATTTCTTTTGCACCTTTGTGAAATGAAATTTTTATTTGACGTTTTAGTTTATACGTGCAAATTATTACGTGGTAGTCCTCGCCTATATGTGGACATTTAGCACGCAAGTCTAGCTTTCTTTCACTACTTGCATGTGTGAAGAACAAATGCAGTATGAACAGTTTGCATGAAATTCAAGCTAAACAGCAAAGAGAGATTGAATTTTGGTCAACAGACAATAGGATGGCTTTGAAATGGCGTCGCGAGAGAGACTTGTACAGGGTGGTCCACTGATCGTGACCGGGCTAAATATCTCACGAAATAAGCGTCAAAAGAAAAAAACTACAAAGAACGAAACCTGTCTAGCTGGAAGGGGGAAACCAGATGGCGCTATGGTTGTCCCGCTAGATGGCGCTGCCACAGGTCAAACGTATATCAACTGCGTTTTTTAAAAATAGGAACCCCCATTTCTTATTACATATTCATGTAGTACGTAAAGGAATATGAATGTTTTAGTTGGACCACTTTTTTCGCTTTGTGATAGATGGCGCTGTAATAGTCACAAACATATGGCTCACAGTTTTAGCCGAACGGTTGGTAACAGGTAGGTTTTTTTAAATTAAAATACAGAGCATAGGTACGTTTGAACATTTTATGTCGGTTGTTCCAATGTGATACATGTACCTTTGTGAACTTATTATTTCTGAGAACGCATGCTGTTACGGCGTGATAACCTCAAAATACCACATTAATGCAATAAATGCTCAAAATGATGTCCGTCAACCTCAATGCATTTGGCAATACGTGTAACGACATTCCTCTCAACATCGAGTAGTTCGCCTTCCGTAGTGTTCGCACATGCATTGACAATGCACTGATGCATGTTGTCAGGCGTTGTCGGTGGATCACGATAGCAAATATCCTTCAACTTTCCCCACCGAAAGAAATCCAGGGACGTCAGATCCGGTGAAAGTGCGGGCCATGGTATGGTGCTTCGACGACCAATCCACCTGTCATGCAAAATGCTATTCAAACCGCTTCAACCTCACGCGAGCTATGTTCCGGACATCCATCATGTTGTCCCGTAATTTCTCTTGTGCCCAGTGGCAGAACTGTACACGACGTTCAAAGTCGTTGCCATGCAATTCCTGGTGCATAGAAATTTGGTACGGGTGCAATCGACGTTGATGTAGCATTCTCAACACCGACGTTTTTGAGATTCCCGATTCTCGCGCGATTTGTCTGCTACTGATGTGCGGATTAGCCGCGATAGCAGCTTAAACACCTACTTGGGCATCATCATTTGTTACAGGTCGTGGTTCACGTTTCACATGTGGCTGAACACTTCCTATTTCCTTAAATAACGTAACTATCTAGCGAACGGTCCGGGCACTTGGATGATGTCGTCCAGGATACGGAGCAGCATACATAGCAGACGATAGCCATACATCAACGCGATATCGACCTTTTGCGCAATTCGTAAACGGTCCATGTTAACACGGGTAATGTATCACGAAGCAAATCGCACTGGCGGAATGTTACGTGATACCACGTACTTATAGGTTTGTGTCTATTACAGCTCCATCTATCACAAAGCGAAAAAAGTGGTCCTACTAAAACATTCATATTTCTTTACGTACTACACGAATATGTAATAAAAATTTGGGTTCCCATTTAAAAAAAAAAAAAAACCGCAGTTGATATCCGTTTGACCTATGGCAGCGCCAACTAGCCGGCCGGCCAACGATATCGCCATCTGGTTTCGCCCTTCAAGCTAGACGAGTTGCGTTCTTTGTCGTTTTTTCGTTTGATGCTTATTTCGTGAGATATTTGGCCCAGTCACTATCGATGGACCACGCTGTATATGTTGACGACATGCAGTACAGTTCAAATGAAATCAACTGGGAAAATGGAATGCCAGACTACAAGGGATGATCAAAAAGTTTCGGTCTGACGGTGCTGCTGCAACGTACATCATACTCAGTGCTACTTCAATGCGGATATACAAGCATCGACATATAGGCAAAGGGTTAGCGTGGCATTCGTGTCACTTCGGCGTGCGTGCGGTAAATGCGGAAACGTAAGCTACGGCGACGTTACTACCAGATGTTCCCAACCCGAGCCAAGGTGATGTTATTCCTTTCTTGACTGCTGAAGAGCAAAACCTGGGGTAGACATCTACTGGAGAATGAAGAATGTGGGATGGTGCTCTAAGTTTAGTGTTGGTGGTAGCGGTTCGACACAAGACGTCATCGATCTGCGTGGCACGTCTCATCCATTACGGGAAAATGGGTATCTCTAGAGCACAAGTCCTATAGTCCTGATCTCTCCGCACGTGATTACCACGCTTTCGGTCCATTAAAAAAGACCTTGAAGGGTCGACTATTCCTGTCGCTGGAGGCTGTACAGCAGGCAGTTACGGACTTATTCACGGAACAGGATACAGTATTTTACCATAAGGTTATGTTGTGCGATCACTGCCTCAATGTTCAAGGCGATTTTTCCTGACTGTCACACCGATTCTGGACTGTACGGCCTTCGAACGGAAACTTTTAGATTGTTCCTTATAATACTAACAAATTAAACCAAAATGTGTGCTGGATTACCATGGGACTATGGGTGCAGCGGATGTAACATGTTACTTAGATCATCAGAATGAGTTCAGAAGACACTAGAAAAAAAAAAAAAAAAACTTTTTCACCCTCTAGACATGTGAGTGCTAAAATTCCACGTTATTTACAAGGTTCAACCGGAAAGAATTCATCAATCAGTGGATGTCACCTCAGCGCCACTCGTGGAGTTTTAAGTGACATAGCATTAAATCAGAAGAGGAAAATCCATTGAAACTCAAGAAAGGCGCTTTCTCGTTATTAAAACAACACGGACCTGTAAGTACAGTCTTGCTCATAAATTAAGGATAATTTCAGAATGTGGTGCCACACAACGTGTCACTACATAAAACTGGCGCTAATTGCATAGGCACATAGGGAACACACACGACACAGATCTGTAAGACCACGGTATTGGTGACAAGTTGAGAAAAACCGCCCCGAAACACACGTGCTACAAAACGCCACCGTCTCCTGCGCATGTACCCCGACGTCAATATGGGATTGATCACCATGTAGACGTGCGCAGGCCGCACAACGGGTTGGCATACTCTGGATCAGGTGGTCGAGCAGCTGCTGGGGAGCCGGCCGGTGTGGCCGTGCGGTTATAGGCGCTTCAGTCTGCAACCGTGTGACCGCTGAGGTCGCAGGTTCGAATCCTGCCTCGGGTATGGATGTGTGTGATGTCCTTAGGTTAGTTAGGTTTAAGTAGTTCTAAGTTCTAGGGGACTGATGACCACAGATGTTAAGTCCCATAGTGCTCAGAGCCATTTGAACCAAGCTGCTGGGGTATACCCTCCCATTCTCGCACCAGTGCCTGTCGGAGCTCCTGAAGTATCGTAGGGGTTTAAACACGTGCAGTGACACGTCGACCGAGAGCATCCCAGACGTGCTCGATGGGGTTTAGGTCAGGAGAACAGGCAGGCCACTCCATTCAACTGACATCTTCTGTTCCAAGGTACTCCTCCACGACGGCAGCTCGGTGGGGCCGTGCGATATTACCCATCAGGAGGAAGGTGGGACCCACTGCACCCCTGAAAAGGTGGACATACTGGTGCAAAATGACGTCTCGATACACCTGACCTGTTACAGTTCTTTTGTCAAAGACATGCAGGTGTGTACGTGGTACGTGCACCATCATAATCCCACCCCACACCATCAAACTACGACATCCATACAGGTCCCTTTCAATGACATTAAGGGGATGGTATCTGGTTCCTGGTTCACGCCAGATGAAAACCCAGCGAGAATCACTGTTCAGACTATACCTGGACTCGTGCGTGAAGTCCGTGAACATAACATGAGACCACTGTTCCAATGGCCATATACTCTATTCTTGACACCAGGCTTTACAGGCTCTCCTGTGACCAGGGGTCAGTGGAATTCACCTTGTAGGTCTCCGGGCGAATAAACCATGTCTGTAGACTGTGTGTCTGGAGACAACTGTTACAGTATCTGCGGTAAGGTCCCGAGGAAGGCTGCCTGCAGTACGCCGTGGCCATCTGCGGGCGCTGATGGTGAGATATCGATCTTCTTGTGGTGTTGTACACTGTGGACGTCCCGTACTGTAGTCCTGGACACGTTTCCGGTCTGCTGGAATCGTTGCCATAATCTTGAGATCACAGTTTGTGGCACACGGGGGCCCTTGCTACGACCTGCTGTGTTTGACCAGCCTCCAGTCGCCCTAGTATTCTACCCCTCATAACGTCATCAATATGTATTCTTGGAGCCATTTTCAACACACAGTCACCATTAGCACGCCTGAAAACGTGTGCACACTTACTCGCTTCACCGTCCTCTGACATACACCAACACACCTCTGCGTATGTGGACTGCTGCCAGAGCCACCGTGCGAGGACCGCAGGTCAAACGCACCTCATGGTCATACCCCGAGGTGATTTAAACGCGCAAACCGCCCATGTGTCAGCATTATCCTTAATTTATGAGCATGAGTGTAGCTGCATAATATGCAAAATAACAAGAAAATAAAGGAGGGTGTTATTGTTGGAAACAATGTGTTGCGGGAATATGTGCTGTGCCTCGTACATTAATAGCAGGCGTAACCGCCAGAATGTTGAATGTAAGCACGCAGATGTGCTTTTATTATTTTGCACAGGTGACAAATAACAGGCAAAGGCCACATGTCGACACTCTTTAGAGCATTTTGGGTTACAACAGCGGTGGACGACCCCTATCCTATTGGAAAACACTCCCTGGAATGCTGTTGATGAATGGCAGCACAACAAGTGGAGTCAACAGACTGACGTACAGATTTGCAGTCAGGGTGCATGGGATAATCACAAGAGTGCTTTTGCTGTCATATGAAATCTCGTTCCAGACTATAACTCCAGGTGCAGGTCCAGTGTGTCTAGCACGCAGAGAGGCTGGTTGATTGCAGGCCCTCAACTGGTCTTCCCCTAACGAACACACAGCCTTCATTGGCAACGCGGCATAACCAGCTTTCATCAGAAAACAAAGCAGACCACCACCTTTCTCTCCAACGAGCTCTTGCTAGACATCACTGTAGTCGCAAATGACAGTGATTTGGAGTCAGCGGGGTGCATGGCACAGGGAGTCTGACTCGGAGCTGTACTTGAAGTAACCGATTTGCAACATTTCGTTGTGTCACTGTGATGCCAACAGTTGCTGTTGCAGAAGCAGTACGATGCGCCAGAGCCACACGTCGAAAACGATGGTCTTTCCTCTCGACAGTGACACTTTACCGTCCAGAGCCCGGTCTTCTTGCAACCGTACATCCTCGTAACCACCGCAGCCAGCAGTCACGCACAGCGGCTTTACTCCTGCCAAGTCTTTCTGCAATATCGAAGAAGGAACATCCAGCTTCTTGTGCCCTGTTACATGACGTCGTTCAAACTCAATGAGGTGCTGATAACGGCACTCTTTGTCCCTTAAAGGCATTCTCGACTAACATCAACTCACCATGTCCAGCCTCAAAGGTAACTAACGCTCAGGACAATTACAGCGTGTATTTAAAGCAAACCTAATTTGCATCCTCATAGTGACGCTACTGGCAAGACTTTTAGGCGACTGGAGCGAAATTTGAGTAGACATAATCTGAAACTTCTTGGAAGATTAAAACTGTGTGCCGGACCGAGACCCGAACTCGGGACCTTTGTCTTTCGCGGGCAAATGCTCTACCATCTGAGATACCCAAGCACGACTCACGCCCCCTCTTCACAGCCTTACTTCTGCCAGTATCTCGTCTCCTACGGGTGTTGTACAGGTAGAAGACGTTGAGGGAGAAAGAAAAGTACCGGTACATATTGACAATTTCGGAGTGAAGGACAAAGAGTTGCATAAGAGAATATTAGTAGCCACAGTCAGTACGTTTGAAGAAGAAGATTTCATTTGGTCAGATATTACTAATGGTCAGAAACCAGACGCCTATAAAACGGCATTACGCCAGAAGATTGAACATTTGAAAGGAAATGATAGAGACACGATAGAAGCAGTTTTAGTTGAGTTCCAAGATTTATTTAATGCAGAAGGTCCACTGCCAGCAACAGATATCACACAGCATGGGATCCCAACAGGAAATAGCTCCCCAGTTTATAGGAAGCCTTATAGAGTTCCACATCACTTACAGTCACTACTGGGTGAATTTTTAGAACAGCATCTAAAAGATGGAATTATAGAATATTCTGATTCGCCTTATAATTCAAATATTGTAATTATTCCAAAGAAGTCTTCCGACAGTACGAAACGATATAGATTTTGTTGTGACTACAGACACCTTAACAAACAAACAATCTCAGATGTTTATCCTCTTCCAAACATTACAAATATCATTGACAGTTTGGGTAACAGTAAATACTTTTCAACAATCGATTTACGGCGCGGATATCATCAATTGGAAGTGGCACCTGAAGATAGGCATAAAACAGCATTTCTTACCCCTGGAGGCCACTGGCAATTTAAAAGAACGCCTTTCGGTTTGAAAAACGTACCAGCAACTTTTCAAAGACTATCGATGGAGTATTGCGAGGACTCAGAACTCAGCAATGTTGTGTATATCTAGACGATACTATTGTATTCTCCAAAGACATTAATGAACATGCTGTGCGTCTGCGTAACGTTTTTCAGAGACTTAGAAAAGCTAAATTAACATTAAATATGGAAAAATGTAGTTTTGCGTTGAAAGAGGTTACATACCTAGGGCATGTCATTAGTGAAAGAGGAATTAAAGAATTAAAACAGATCCTCGATTAATTTCGGCAGTTATCTTGTTATTTGCTGTGTGACAATATTTCATGTACTGTACAGAAGACTATATTAAGATACACTCCTGGAAATTGAAATAAGAACACCGTGAATTCATTGTCCCAGGAAGGGGAAACTTTATTGACACATTCCTGGGGTCAGATACATCACATGATCACACTGACAGAACCACAGGCACATAGACACAGGCAACAGAGCATGCACAATGTCGGCACTAGTACAGTGTATATCCACCTTTCGCAGCAATGCAGGCTGCTATTCTCCCATGGAGACGATCGTAGAGATGCTGGATGTAGTCCTGTGGAACGGCTTGCCATGCCATTTCCACCTGGCGCCTCAGTTGGACCAGCGTTCGTGCTGGACGTGCAGACCGCGTGAGACGACGCTTCATCCAGTCCCAAACATGCTCAATGGGGGACAGATCCGGAGATCTTGCTGGCCAGGGTAGTTGACTTACACCTTCTAGAGCACGTTGGGTGGCACGGGATACATGCGGACGTGCATTGTCCTGTTGGAACAGCAAGTTCCCTTGCCGGTCTAGGAATGGTAGAACGATGGGTTCGATGACGGTTTGGATGTACCGTGCACTATTCAGTGTCCCCTCGACGATCACCAGTGGTGTACAGCCAGTATAGGAGATCGCTCCCCACACCCTGATGCCGGGTGTTGGCCCTGTGTGCCTCGGTCGTATGCAGTCCTGATTGTGGCGCTCACCTGCACGGCGCCAAACACGCATACGACCATCATTGGCACCAAGGCAGAAGCGACTCTCATCGCTGAAGACGACACGTCTCCATTCGTCCCTCCATTCACGCCTGTCGCGACACCACTGGAGGCGGGCTGCACGATGTTGGGGCGTGAGCGGAAGACGGCCTAACGGTGTGCGGGACCGTAGCCCAGCTTCATGGAGACGGTTGCGAATGGTCCTCGCCGATACCCCAGGAGCAACAGTGTCCCTAATTTGCTGGGAAGTGGCGGTGCTGTCCCCTACGGCACTGCGTAGGATCCTACGGTCTTGGCGTGCATCCGTGCGTCGCTGCGGTCCGGTCACAGGTCGACGGGCACGTGCACCTTCCGCCGACCACTGGCGACAACATCGATGTACTGTGGAGACCTCACGCCCCACGTGTTGAGCAATTCGGCGGTACGTCCACCCGGCCTCCCGCATGCCCACTATACGCCCTCGCTCAAAGTCCGTCAACTGCACATACGGTTCACGTCCAGGCTGTCGCGGCATGCTACCAGTGTTAAAGACTGCGATGGAGCTCCGTATGCCACGGCAAACTGGCTGACACTGACGGCGGCGGTGCACAAATGCTGCGCAGCTAGCGCCATTCGACGGCCAACACCGCGGTTCCTGGTGTGTCCGCTGTGCCGTGCGTGTGATCATTGCTTGTACAGCCCTCTCGCAGTGTCCGGAGCAAGTATGGTGGGTCTGACACACCGGTGTCAATGTGTTCTTTTTTCCATTTGCAGGAGTGTATTGTAATTGTTATTGTTGTGAGCTGAGTCTGTGTGCTGGGGCAAAATTAATTTTAATTCTGTTCGACCGAATTCTGTTTCATTGTCCTGAATGCATTTCAATTTCTATTCTCTTGGTTAAGTCCTGTTTTGAAGAACTATACTGGACTGCAAATTGATTTCTATTTAACTATTATTGTTCTGTTGTCTGAAATATTTTAAGTTTAAAAAATTAGTTGGTTAATTGAACCCCTGCCTCCCATCAACGTCCATCCTGAACTCCTGTCCACCGAAATCCTATGAAACACACTATGGACTATGCAAGCAACCGGCAGTTTTGTGCTATTGTTATAAACATTACTAGTGTTTAGGAAATCAAAGTAAAATAAGAACGACATGATACTACGGTACGACTTTCATAAGAGTTACTCACTGTATATAAAATTGTACATATTTAATGATAATCACTAACATAAAAATATATAAAAAACACAGTCGGAGAATAATTAGTACGTCCTTTTAGAGGTTTCTAGATCACTCAAGATTTATTACTGCAAGAGTGCATATGGAGTATATGAAATAATTACATTTACAGACCAATAGTACAAACGGTTCTGGGGTACCTGGTATCGGCCTATGACGAATCACCTATGCCAGTACGTGGTGTAACCTCCACGGGCTGTAATGCAGGAGCTCTCTCTGGCATCCGGTCGATCGTACAGATGACGAATACCGTCCTGAGATGCATTATTCCACACCTAAAAGAGCTGTTGGTTGACGAGTCATATGAGTCACTTTTCGTCCCATACATGCGCGATTGCAGACAAGTCTGGAGATCGTGCTGGGCAAGGAAGTTGCTACACGTCTTGGAGAGAACGTCGAATTTCAGGGGCAGTGTGGTGGCGAGCATTATCCTGTTGGAACAACACATCACCTTCCTGTTGCAAGAGCACCAAAGAAACCGAACTGAAAAGAAAACCGGTTTAACAAGATTCTACACGTACCGAGTGCTGGTTAGTGTCCCCTCCAGAAACATGAAAGGTGATGTGAGTCTGCTATGCAGCGCATGTGTCTTTGAGGAATGCACTCTACGGGACAGTACTCATCAGCTCTACGTCGTACGCGCAAAGGGCCACCACTTGTGCACAGGCAGAATCTCCTTTCATTGTTGAACATCACGGCGCCCATTTCATCTTCCAAGCGATCCACTGAAGCCAACGTTCGAGCAGTGCACATCGATGTTGTGACGTGAGTAGAAGACGGGCTAGAGGTGTGCGTGCTTGTAGCCCCATTGGCAGCAACCTGATCGCAACATTTTGTGTTGACACATCTGGATCCACAAGCCGTGGTATCTGCGTTGTAGTAGCTGTACGATATGCCAGTGCTGCCCTTAACAATACGACGATCCTGGCAGGCGTCTGTGATGCATGGACATCCAGAGCTTCATCTACGGCTATTAGAATGTTCATGTGACTACAGATACCAGCATCGTTGCGCAACTGACGCAGCACGTCCGACTTCAGTGGCAGTTCTCGGAAGGACCCTCCCGCTACTCGGAAGCCCATAATTTGAACCCTTCCAAACTCGCTAGGTTGCCTGTGAGAAGGACGTGTCTGTCTCTGCGTGGCCGGCCGGAGTGGCCGAGCAGTTCTAGCCGCTTCAGTCTGGAACCGCGCTGTTGCTACGGTCGCAGGTTCGAATCCAGCCTTGGGCATAGATGTGTGTGATGTCCTTAGGCTAGTTAGCTTTAAGTAGTTCTAAGTTCTAGGGGACTGATGACCTCAGAAGTTAAGTCCCATAGTGCTTAGAGCCATTTAAACCATTTGTCTCTGTGCCATGGTTGCCTACATGCATCACACGTTTGCATCACACTGAGACTTCTGACTTTGCCATTACACTGTCTGTAGGCTGGCGACGTTGAAACTATTATCAGTACATCTACTATTCACCGTGTGGCGTATCCCTCATAGGATCAAAATCGACATAGTCTTTCCAAATGTATAAACTTTTTTTCTGGCAGTGTATGTATTGCACCATCCTTGAATAGCATTATTTGCCTCTTTACTTTATGGCATCTGTCAAATGCTACTAATACTTAGTAACTCTCTGAGCCATATTATGAAGTAGACTTTCTCTGTAGTTTGTGTATGTCTTTATGTTGGTCATAGTGTCCATAGCTCTCAAGAGTACATGCAATAAGTCCATCTACGTATCTCTCAAGGAAATATAAATTCCAGCCAGTACTCACCTCTTTTTTGTCTTTTGAATAAGATCCTCTTATGAAACTTACAAAAAATTTTTCAACTTTTCCTGACCTTTCAAGTCAATACTGATTTTTATCGACTTTCATTTAGGATCTTCAGTTTATCTTCTTCACAAATTGTTGCACACTTACCTTATTGCCTGTTATGTACATCGTTCAAAATTTATTATGTGTATCACACTCTGACATAACTGGTTCTCCCCTACTGGCAGCCTTGTCAAAGCTTTGTTCTCAGTTCTGTGACTGTATTCAGTTCTGTAACCGAATTGTTTCAGGAATAAGGCCCATTCGGTAAGAGGTCCATAATCTACATTCTTGCAGATATTTTAGTGCCTTATGACCTGAGTGGACAATAGCAAACCTTCTAAGAGGTAGTACATAAATTAAGAAAATGCCAAACAATCGGCAACCATTCTTTCTCTGTCAAGATGTTGGGCTGTCTTATACATAGCCAGTAACTCGTTTTTAAAACATTGTCTGGTTCTCTCCCCATTTACTATTTTAGTTTTTAAGAATTCTGAATTCAGCCAATAAAAACTGGTGTCTGCTGTTAAAAATGCCGGTGTCTAAACTGGCCTATGGTACAATTTACTTTTACATGAATCTTTATTTTGTTAAAAGAAACCTCACAATCTGAGTTACATGTCCAAACTCTATTTTGCTTGAGAAAGTTTTTAAACTGGGATAATTTAAACTTTATGGCTTCACAAAGTTTCAAAAAAAACATTTATTCTTAAGAAGGATTTTACCTGCTTCCGGTTTCCAAGAGTGCAGGCATTTGTGAAATTACTTCGATTTTATCGTAGTCTGAATATCTCAAAAATTTTATTTCTTGCTTGATAAATTCACGTTATGTGATTTTTAAAGTTATGCCCCACTTTTCAGATCTTTAAATAACACTGGACGTATACTTTAATTCTCATGCAAATCAGATGCTGTTATCAGGGTATTGTCAACATAAACAATTTATTTTGATATTAAATCAGGGCCCAACATGAAGCCGACGTCTTGAATAAATTCGCCTAGAGAAATATTTAGTCCAAAAGGAACAACTTGGTACTGTTCACGTTTACCACCATAGAGGACTGCAGTGTACATATTTGAATCAACAGCCAGTGACACTTGATGGAAGAGTAAGATTGACTGTAGACACGAACCTTGTAGTCATGAATTTATGAAGCAGTTCATCCCTATATTCAGTATATGTAAATATAAAAATAATATATTACGTAAAATAAAAAAGTTCATATAAATTTTTTGACTTAGGATACTTAACTTCCAAAGTATTATGCATACATAGAAAGTTTAAGTCACTGATTAGATATGCTTGCTTTGGAAGATGTGACTGACATCTTTCATGTCATATTTGAGTTAGGATTGTTTTTCTTTTTTATCGGAAAAGAGCAACCAACACAGCCTCTGAGACGAGAAGAGTAAGCATAAATATACTGAGTATGCCAACACTTGTTCCAGCTTTACATGGTTGCAAATCGTCGTTTTAGCCTTTGTTTTTCGAAGGAATCCTGTACAAAAAGGGTACCCTATAAGCCCATTGTTGTTATGATCTAACACGTAACTTTACTCTGGACAAATGGATGTATTGTCGACACATCGAGACACGTTACATGCAGTAGAGGTGTGTACTTCATTAAAGTCGACTGCCTGACATTCGAGATCACCATGATGTTTCAGAAAATAAGATGCAATAGTTACGTAGAAGAAATGTTAGAAACGAAAACATGCTCGTACTTAGATAAAGTACGATATTCCAACTGTTTCATTAATACGATTAATATAATTGTGCACTGAATACACACTGGGCATGATTTATGATTAACAGAAATAGTTTTAAATTATATTTCGATCACAAAAACATACGATTTTCCAGTATCTGTTGCATCTGCCCGAATCGCATACGGGACTACGCTTCAAAAGCGCATAAGGACATTCTGATATAGATTTTCCGTGATTTCCCTAAATCGTTTAAGGCAAATGACAGGATGGCTCCTTTGAAAGGGTACGGCCGCTTTCCTTGTCCATCCTTCCGTAATATGAGCTTGTGCTCCGTCGCTAATGACCTCGTTGTCGACGGGACGTTGAACGCTAATCTCTTCCTCCTCCTCTGCATCTGTCCAACTTAAATATTCTGTGTGCCTGACATTACAAAAAATGGCGGTCAACGTTGCTCGTTGCTGTCATCCAGAGCCCCCTCCATGTTGGGTATATGACTCTGTGATGGAGATACTTGAGGTGCCATCTCTGGAAAAGACTTTGAACTACTTAAGAATGGCCTGGGACTTGTATTCTTTCCCAAAGTGTTAGTAGCTCAAAAATGGCTCAAATGGCTCTGAGCACTATGGGACTTAACATCTGTGGTCATCAGTCCCCTAGAACTAACTACTTAAACCTAACTAACCTAAGGACATCACACACATCCATGTCCGAGGCAGGATTCGAACCTGCGACCGGAGCGGTCTCGCGGTTCCAGACTGAAGTGCCTAGACCGCACGGCCGGTTGTTAGTAGCAGTACGTAGAACTATTTCAGTGCAAAATCTCCAAATGATGTATCCCGTCACTTATACCGTTTCTTGCAATCAGTAGTCAGTTACGTCTGCTTGTCGCCATATTATACATGTTTACTGGGGGGAAAAAGATTCTAAATGCAGCTCTCGTCACTGGTTGTCTAAGTGAAGACGGATCGTCCTTATCTTGAACATTCCAGAAGAAAAGAAGCGTTACTGGTATACTCTGCGTCTCTGAATATGTACTTGATTTGCAACTCTTTAACACAGGTGCCTCTTAATGCTGCACGGGGCCTGCGGCGGCTATTTGATCCGCTAGTAAGTCGCTCGGCAGATTAAATATGCAGGGCGTTAGCAGCTTTTATGTCCGGCGGCTGCGAGCACGCGCTGTTGTGTCGGCGGCGTGCTAGTGTTGCTGCTACTGAATCGCGTGATAAATGGGCCTGCGAGAGGGCGGGGATATTAAAGGTCCGCAGCCGGCTTTGCCGACACAATGCGCCCCTTTTTGCTGCGGGCCCTCGGCGCACCACGCCATGCCACGCCACGCCGCAGTTTCAAATTAAAACTGTATTGATTGAATACACAAAAATTTTGCAGTGTTATTGATGGCGGGAAATATTAAAAGCAGGCACTTTTCGCGCTTATTAATTGAGCCTGTCGCCCATTTCCATATCGCTACTGAAGTGAAACTGTTAACTTATTTTTTGTGTTTTCGACTTTCTCATTCACTGCAGTTATTCCACTGGATTTGGAGCCTCAATATTGCTAAACACGGAAGATTTAACACGGGAGCAGACAGTTAATTGCATGCGTTATCAGTCTGGCGCATCCTGAATTCTCATTTTTTCAGACCAATAACCTGAATCTCCCTTAAAGTACTTTGGAGTCACCGGTATTGTAAAAAAGTATGTTTTCATAAGGAAATGAAGCTGGGCTATATTAATACTGTAGTCAAGAAAGGGGATCGCAAAAGCTGCTCCAACTACCGCGGAATTTGTGTTATAAACATATTAACGAGAATCTTTCGCAAAATAATTAAAAATAAATTTAAAATCCAGGAAGAATAATGTGGCCACACAGCTGGTAGATAATGCGTAGACTATATTTTCACATTACGACAGATCTTAGAGAAACATGGGGAATAATCAAAAAACATGGATTTAATTTTCACAGATTTAGAAAAGGCATATGATACTGTCCCGAGAAAACTACTTAGGAGAGTATTACAGTTGGCATACATAAAGGATTCTTTAATTAAAATAATACGAAGAAATGTGTAAAGATATATGTTAAGTATAAATTGGTAGTACACTTTCACAGAAATTTAGAACAAGCAATGGTCTGTTACAAGGCTGCTCCATATCACCAACATTATTTAAAATCTGTATAGACATCAGTCTTAAGACATGGTCTCGTAAATGCAGTGGGATGGGGATAGAAATTAAAGATGGAGTTTATTTACTATTTACCAATGATCAAGTAGTTATAGCATAAGATGGGGAGGATTCAAATTATATGCGTAAGCAATTAGCAATGATCTAGATGACTTACACATGGGGGGAAAGAAAATAAAGAAGGTCAATACTTTCTGTTATTTCGGATCCATTTTAGAGTTGCAAGGAAAATCAGGGACAGAAATAAATGAAAGAATTAGCAGTGGAAGAAAGGCATTGGGGTGCTCAACTCAATCTTATGAAGCAGAAACGAAATAAACCGCACCAACAAAAATCATATTTAATCGGTACTGGAGAGCGTAGATGTGTATGGAGTGGGGAATTGGACTACAAATCTGAAACACCTAAAAAAACCACAAGCAGTAGATATGGATTTCTGGAGAAGATCAGCAAAAATTTCTGCAAAAGAGAAAGTAATAAAAGGCGAAAAAATATAGAGAATGGAAGCAAGAAAAAGAATAAAAGACGTGATGGGTGGAAGGGTGCAGTGGTACGTGCATGTAAGAAGAATGAAGGAAGCTAGAATTCCCAAAATTATCCTGGTATGGGAATCAGAGAAGAGAAAAGAACGCCATGTGACTACCTGGCTCCAAAATGCACGATTAACAAAGAGAAGACTTGGCGCAGAGGAAGAAAATATTCAAGATCGTAATACCTGGAGGGACATCCTGAGGAGATAAATTAAGATCTTACGTAAAATGTTCTGGGTATTTGCTATGCTGGAGAAAAATCTTTGTATAGAGGAAAATCTCAATAAATAGATAATACTTCTTTTTTTAAAAATTTTGTTTGAAATTGATATTCAGATTCGAGACCATATATATGACTGCTCCTGCTCATTACACAGGGTGGATGAGAAGTTACTTCCTGGTTTTGTCAGACTGCTGATCATCTACAATTACTGCAGATTGGGGAACATTCTTACAAGAGAGTGCAAGAATTCAAATACCTAAGGGCACTTTTCACTGAGAACTCGTCATGTGAAGCAGAGATCAATGCCAGAATACAAGCAGGAAACCGATATTACCACAGCCTAGCACAACTGCTTCGGTCCAAATATCTCTCCAGACAGTTCAAGATTCGACTGTACAAAACCCTGATCCAGCTTGTTGTTCTATATGGCTGTGAGACATGGACTATCCGGAAACAAGACTTCCATCAGCTCCTTGTTTTTGAGAGAAAAGTGCTTCGGAAAATCTTCGGTCCGGTTCTGGATGCAGATATAGGGGAACGGAGGATCAGATACAACGAAGAGCTTGAGGAACTATACCAGCAGCCCTACATAGCAGCAACTGTCAAAGTCCAACGAATGCAGTGGGCCGGCCATGTGGCCCGGATGGAGGATCACAGATGGCCTCGGAAACTCCTAGATTTCACACGTACAGGAAAGAGACCGCCAGGGAGACCCAAGAAGCGTTGGAGGGATGGACTCCATGAAGATTTAAACCAAGTGTCAATAGATGTGAACGGATGGCCGGTAGCAGCAATGGACAGAATATAGTGGAGGAGCAAACTTGTAGATGCGTGCGGTCCACTGGGCCTGATGACGTAGTAGTAGTAGTAGTGGTATAAGTTCTGTGATTGTTGATATTTATTAATGAACGATGTTGTTTTTAATTACAGGATCCCTGTGAATACCTTGACCGTCCGTAGCGTCTTCTTATGGTGAACGAAGAGATGATAGGAAAGTTGCCTTTACAAGAGTGTGCCCAGGTCGCATCGCGGTTTAAAGTGTGGCTATCTGTAGCCCTTGTTCGGCGATGGTGACGGGTTGTTCATGGCCCTCATGCCACACTTGATGCTAAAACCATTAGGAGTTGTCACACAAAGTTAACGACAGGTACAGCAGTTGTTGGTAAACCACGAAGAAGTCGACATTTCGTGTCGCGATCTCCATAAAATGTAGCGGCAGTGAGAGACATCTTCACGCGCAGCCCTGGTAAATCAACACCCCAGGCAGCTCGTGAGAAAGGAATGAGCAGGCGCACGGTGCGTGTTGTGTTAAGGAGGGGCCTGATTTAGAAACTCTGAAAACCCCATTATTTTCAGGAGTTATCGTTGGAGCATTGTGACAGGTGCATGTGATATGGAGAAATTATGCTGTCATGGCGTAACAGAAACATTAAATAGAGCGAGGAGGTGGTGTTTCGCTTTGGGAGATTCGTCAATCGACACAACTGGAATTATTGAGGAGAAGCAAAACCAGGGATGACAGCTGAAGAATGATAATGTCGACCAAAATTGATAGTATGGTGCGTTTCGACCGCGGATTGGTTCATTCATGTTGCGAGATATCATCTACAGTGACCGATATATGATAGTGAATCAATGTGTGTGGCCACTGATATCACAATGGGGCAATGTTGCGGATATACTTTTTCAGCAATATTGAGCACCACCTCATCTTTCCTGCATCGTTAGTGACTATCTGGACGACCACTCTCCAGGACTAGTTGGGACAGCGAGGTCCCAGCGAATGGCCTCCGAGAAGCCCCGATCTCACCCCTTGTGATTTATTTTTGTGGGATTTGGCCAAAGAAGAGAAGTACCGAACAAACCCACGCTCTCTGGACGAATTAGATGAGATGATCACAGTTGTCCTCGGAAATGTACCTGTGACTTCCCTGCAGAAAGTAACTGATAACATTCGTATACGTTTACATTGATTTGTCGACAACGCAGGAGAATATGCGGAATTTTACTGTAGTATACGTATTCTCAAGGTCCTGAGAACCGGCTACAGCTTGTTCCATAAGCATGAATTTATTAATAAAAAATTATGGGGATTCAAGACTACGGGCCACTTCCAACACACCCTGTATATTGTACATTAAAAATCTGGCGGTTAAGTTGAGCAGCAAGCTGCGACTGTTTTCTGGTGACGCTGTAGTGTACGTGAAAGAATCCTCATTGAGTGTCTTTAGGAGGATACAGGATGACTTGGATAGAATTTCTGTTTGGTGTGAAGAACGGCACATAATCTAAATGCGGGAAAATGCACGTTAATGAAGATGAGTAGGAGAAACCACTCCCATAGTGTTCGAATACAGTATTAATACGTAGTTTTCTGCTTGGCGGTCACAAGAACTAAATGTACAGGAGTAACACTATACTGTGTCATGAAATGGAACGAGCAAGTTAGGACGGCTGTAGGGAACGTGAAAAGATGATTTCAGTTTACGGGAAAATTGTAGGAAAATATTGCTCCACTTCAAAGGAGACAGCAGTCAAAAAACTTGGGTGACCGACTCTTGAGTAACGCTCAAGTGTTTGAAAGCCCGACAAGATCGGATTAAAGGAAAACATCTAAGAAACTGAAAGGTTGTAAGGTGTAAGGCCAATCCAACACCTTCCATGAAAACCCTGACATGATGAGCAAATCCAGTAGTATGTCACATAGCTCCAAATAAATCGTGACATTAAATTAACCAAAGTAATACCAGTAACGAGTGAGCAAATGGAATACCACAGACTAACACAAGAATGCCTAAATGCATGTCATACCTTCCCACCGTGAGAGAGACGCAGTTCTGAGGGGAGAAACGAGAATAGAAGCCGAGAGCAGAACCATGTTCAGCTAAAAGGTCCTACGATAAGGGACGGACTGGACACCCACGTCGCCAGCTAACCACTAGGACCATCCCAGCTGCAAGTTTTAGCGTGAGACTTTTTCGCGTCTCTGTTACGTCAGGACCACCCCCCAGCCAATGTTAAAAGCTAGAGCCCTCCAGAAGAACAGTATAGATCTTACGATAACACAAAAAGGGCCACCCCAACTGCAAGTTTTAGCGTGAGACTTTTTCGCGTCTCTGTTATGTCAGGACCACCCCCCAGCCCATGTTAAAAGATAGAGCCCTTCAGAAGAACAGTATAGATCTTACGAAAACGCTAAAAGGACCACAGCAGCTGCAAGTTTTAGCGTGAGACTTTTTCGTGGCTCTGTTATGTTGCAAACTTTAAAAACATTGCCCCACCACGAAAAGTATACCATTTCTCATTGGATAGACAAAAGCTTAAGGTTAACATTGAGGCCCTGATTGGTCAGATGAAAACATAGCCAGATAGTTTTTTTAAACCAACTTCGGTAAATTGTAGTAAGGAGAAGTTAGGGGGAATAGCCTCCGAGACGGCGAGGTGAGCGGGGCTGTGCTGACCGCCACCCCCTCACGAACACCGACAAGGTAATGAACGCATGCGATGCCACATAACAGCGCATAAAGGTTCACTCAGAACTGCAGAAACCTCGTGTCTTACACCCCTTTTTTGCGTAATACTTGTGTCGATCGTCAATTAAAGCTCATGGTGTTCACATTTGCCACTTGAAGTAAAAATCTGAAACGCTATGATTTTTCTGTTTTATAGTTATTGAGAAGCCACATCAGCCACTGTAATTTACGGCAAGTTAGATAAGTAATTAAAGATAATTGAGGGTCACTGTAGACCATTTTGATAGTTTTCTCTTTTGTGAAACTTAATTTAAATCTAGATTATAGATGTGATATGGCATAGGTCATCCTTCGATCCATTGTAGAACTTGGAAACCCATTCTGGGAATATTCGTTCACATTTTTGTTGAACACAGTTGGTTTCTACCATCCTGTATTAAAACATTTCCTTTTATCAATAGTGCAATTTATAAACAATGTTTTGTGAGTAGAATAAAATTTCCAATGGTAGACTTAACTGCTTTTTCGACTTTATTTTACCAGCTAACTAAAAATAGGAAAGCCTTGAACCCCTTCCACTAAATTTAGTTAGTATTAATATTCTTTTACAGGGAGTGCAGTGGAGCTGACGCTGAAATCATTAAGTATTTGGTTATATCATCGCTAGTCTCACTGAACTCTTCTGAATTCTACATGTCATGTGTGGCCTGGCGTCTCCTTACCAGCAACAGGTCCCAGGTTCAAACTAGTCAATTCCCTAAGAAACACGCTCAGAGCGTCGTTGCGCGAAAGTGGTAGGGAGACACGATATAGAACAAACAGACACCATGCAGAATGTTAGAAAATGGCGACCCTGCCAGGATGGTAAAATACCATGATTGAAGGTCGACCACATGCCTAACTAGGTCAGAACAGTATCCTGTTAAAAAGTTACGTAATAAAAAAAAATTCTTTTTGAACGTTATAAATAGTCGAAAACTGTAGCTGCAGCGATAGATAGTAAGAAAGTATTCAATAGATAGTGAGTCATTGACATTCTAGCAGAGACAATAGCATAATTAAGTTATGAATTTTCAAAATTGTTAGAATTAAGTTTTCTCCTCAATGCAAGCGCACAGGTGGCGGATACATCGTTGACAAGTTGTTTCTGACCCAACAAGTAAGTGAAATGATTGTCAAGTCGTGTGTGCAAAACGTTTATGAAACTCGTGAGATCGTATGAGCGCATGTTGACTCGAAGTAGGGCGCGTGAATTGATTTTAAAACAGAAAATAAGGGATTCGGAAAGATTAGCAATGGAAGATCGAGACCTTGACCGAATTGAGTTAGAGACCCAGCATGAAAGTGGACAGAGAATAGAGGACAGTACAACAGACGATGCAGTATCGCGAGAAATAGGACATATAACGCAGCATAACGAGGATAATGTACGTCAAGGCATAGAAAACATAAGTCAGCTTACGACAGAGGAGCAGGAAAGTAGAGAGACAGTCGTTGAGGATTCTAACTTGCGTCTTGAATACGTAGAACCCATAGTACAAGTAATCAGAGCTCCCTCACCACAGAGTACAAGGAATGCGAGCAGAAACGTGTCACAGCACAGGTCAATGCAATCGGTTGCGAACCAACACTTGGGTGAAAACACAGAGCGTAGGACGTCGGAAGAAAACGCAATAGGACCCACCAATCTGGCAGAATTATTACAACAAATTACGGAAATCATGACAAGGCAAAATAAAGACATAGCGAACCAAATTCAAATTCAGAATGCAGAAACCACGAGACAAATGCGTGAGATTAAAGAACAGAACAAAAAAAAAAAAAAAAAATCAGTTACACCTAAGTCATATTGAAGACGAGGCAAAAGAATCTCAAGAAGTGATAGGAAACTTAATAACAGGTCACAATCAATTGAGAACAGACATTGACAAGGTACAAGTAAACGTACAAACATTGCGTAATGACATTCAGGACGAGATCAAAACATTCCGTAACAACACCCAGGGAGAAGTCAAGAAACTAGAGTAACAGATAAACGAAATTACTAGACAAGCAGCAGGTACAGCGCGTGATGTTGTTGAAAACAGTATGTTACACAAACGTATCACAAAAGCAGCGCTGAAAAGATATAATAACCGCATAGTCAAAATAGAAGCGCAAACGAAGCGACAATTTCAGAAATTGCGAACAGAGTTGTTGCAAACCATTGAAGAGCGTAGTGAACAGGATCGAACAAGCACTGAGTCTGCAACCACATCCGTATCTGTAACAGCACCGGAAAAACAAGCAATTAACGAAGATATCATGCATTTTCGATTTCAATCACAGGCGGAAAATAACATACGTGAAATCAGACAGCCTGCACCGCAGCAAACACGTTTCGAAATTCTTGATGAACAAACGTCATCACAAACACATGCGGAACCACAAATGCATGTTTCAAGACAGTTTGGATCGTGCAATGAAGCAGCAAGGTTAGCCAGACAAGATACCGAACCAATACCTGACAATGGAAAGCCACGTCGCGAAGAGTACAGTGCAATGCATTCAGCTACACGTTCACAACCGATGGAAGAAAATTATTGCGTACCACTCCAACGATACTACGCAAGGGTAGGCGAAAGTTACAGTGGACAATATCCAATGGATCTACCACAACCGGAAAGAACGACGGGAGAAATGATCAGAAACAAAAGTGGCGAAGAATCGCGAATTTCATATGGAACTATGACGAAGTACGACAACGATCATTTCCTCACAGTCAGAAAATTTCAGCACTTTCGAGAAGGAAACTCATTACGTCCACGAACTTTTATTGATCAATTCCGAGTAGGATTACCAGAACACTCGACGCTAGCACGCAAATTAGACTTTATATGTGCACACATGTCAGGAACAGTCGCAGAAACCATGCAGACTGTTGCAGCGACATGCCGATCGTACGAAGATTTCAGAGAGAAGCACAGAACAGAGTGAAGTACGAATTATTACAGAACCCATATTTTGAAAATTCAGGAGAGAAGAGTCCCGTGAAATTTTTCGAATTAATGGCAAAGAAAAATCAATGCTTAGATGTACCATACAGTGACGGATTAAATTATGCATGATGAAGCATGATGAAGCTAGCATTGAAATACCAGCAATCATTAGTAGGTCGCTGAGGCAATGGCGTCGAAGCATTTAAAGGTATTCTAAGGGAACTAGAGTTCATATTTTCGGAAGATGACGCAAGAAAAAGACGAAGCGCACGTGAAAACGAAAGCAAAAAGCAGTGGAATCCACAAGACACAGTACGAAGAAACAATAATTACGAACCATGTGATAACGTCGCACCAAGAAACGACAATAGATTTCAACAAAAAACCGGTTATGGATTTAGAAGAGAATATGGCAATAACTATAATTCACCCAGGAACGGCAACAACTATTACAGAGGGAATAGCGACAACCGGAACGGGTACTGGAGAACCAATAGACCGACAAATTATCAACAAAGAAACCACTATCAACAAGCTGAACAAGAAAAGAGAATACAGATAGAAGAGGTGGAGGTAAGACCACCAAACCCCGATAAACGTTCGAATTGACAGCTAAGCGCCCATGCCAAAGAGAATGACGGACCGACCCAGGACAATTGCAACACCTTGAACAGAGAAGTAAAAATCTTATCACGAGAAGAGAAGAAGGAAGAAACAAATCCGCAGGGTTTAGATGAAAACGAAGACAAGAAAATAACAATATTGTGTTGGGACGAAATTAATTGGGAGAATACTGACGAGGAAGATGAATTACCAGAGGCATGGACAACGAATGTAGGAGGAAAGGACGAAGTAATGAGTATTGCAGAGCTATTTGAGATGGAAACCTGGGAAAGCGAATTCAATGAGGATAATGCGCAGTTGACAGAAGTTGAAAATAAGTTACGAGTGGGCACACAACCCAACGTATATAATGAAGGAAGTTATGAAGCGATAATTAGAGCATTTAGATGCGATTATGTGGAAGTAGCGATGAAGTAGGAGAAGATAGATGAGGATGAAAAAGTAGAGGATGTTGAAGAAAGCCTAAATGAAGGAAGAAATAGTGAAGAGGAAATAAAAGAGAGAGAAGTAGCAGTCGAAGCTTATCCTACAGAAAGTTCGAATTCACAAGGGAAATTCCTAAAAAGACTCATGTATGATTCAGTGGAGGATTCGTTGGTGCAAAAAGAAGAAGAACAGAACCAACCCTTTCAAATTCAACCAGTTGTGAAGGACATGGTAAAGCATATCCCAGTCAGTATTGTAATTGATAGCGGAAGTGAACTGACTGCAATCTCAGAAAATTTATTCATGCAGTGTAATGCCAATGAGGAATTGCCAGTTCTGAAAACACGTAAGATTAAAGTAAGAGGTCTATTAGAAACAATGCTGCGGAAGTTACGACACAAACAAGGTTAACTCTTTCGTGTCAAGGTCAAACGATCGAAGCCAACTTCGTGATTATACCTAAACTAACTGTAGATTTGATTATAGGTGCAGATTTTTTAAATGAGAGGCGAGCGATAATAGATATGGGGAAAGGTAGCGTAACATTCGGGAATGTCACACTTCTCTTTGAGCAAAAGGTAAAATTAGAAGAAATACCAGTTATAAGCAAACAATTAAGAATGACGCGAGACAAAGAGGATGAACAATTAGAATGGTATGCACAAAAGTGGGAATCGCCTCAACTCATGTTAGAAGTCCATAAAGAAATCGACGAAAAATTGCAAGAAGTTCTAGGTATTTCAGAACACAGTAAAAGAGAATTAGAGGGTATTTTATGACATAAAGCAGAGGTATTTTTACCTAAGACTGGCAGTATTAAGCACTTTCAGTACAAGTTTGAAGTAAAACAGCACAAACCATTTAGAGTGCCACCCTATACAATCCCATTAAGCTACAGGAATAAAGTATTCCAGGAGATATCTAAAATGTTAGATGACGATGTTATTGAACCAGCTACCTCCACATATAACAGCCCGCTCCATATTATACAAAAACGAGATGGGAGCATCAGGTTAGTGCTTGATTCCAGACAGATCAACACAATCATAATCACTGAGACAGATCGCCCAGAAAAATTAGAGGAATTGATACAAAACTTCCACGGTGCTAAGATATTTTCATCAATTGATTTACGGAGTAGTTTCTGGCAAATAGAATTGGCCCCAGAATGTAGAAAATTTACAGCATTTATCGTATTCGGTAGATGTTACCAGTTTAAACGATTTCCATTTGGTTTAAACATATCATCAGCAGCGTTTATTATGGGATTTAATACTATACTCAGTCTTGAAATTTTACAAAAAATTACTTGTTATGTTGATGATGTCATTATAGCAGAACCCTCTTGGGAACATCACAATGACACATTAAATCAGTTTTTACAGATCATGAAAGAGCATGGGGTCACAGTAAATATAACAAAATCCAAATTTGGTAGGCGAGAGGTCAAATTTCTAGGACACATAATTTCCGAGAAAGGGGTAATGCCCGACCCAGGGAAACTAACGGCAATCAAAGAATTCTGTACTCCATATAATAAGAAAACTCTCAGAGGATTTCTAGGTCTCACCGGATTCTATAAAAAATTTATTTGGATCGACTCTCTCGCAACACCACGCCTATGTGCGTTGACTGGAAAAAACACGCCATGGGTATGGGATCAACAAGCCAATGAAGTATTTTTAAAAGTGAAAAACGCATTAACAACAGCACCGATTTTAGCACATCCTGATCTAACAGAAAATTTTTGTATGGCTACTGATAGCGCGAAAACAGGTTTAGGAGTTGTTTTATTCCAAGAATACGAACAGGCAGGGCTAACATCATATAGAACAATTGCATTTGCCAGTCGGGTACTCACAAAAAGCAAGAAAAACTATTCAGTCACGGAGCTGGAAGCATTGGCCATTGTATGGGGCTCCCAACGTTTTCGATACTTCCTATTCGGAAGAAAAACAAAAGTATACACTGACCACAAAACATAAGAATTTGTGTTATCCGCCTAACTAACTCATGGGAGGTTAGCCAGATGGATGTTAATACTACAAGAATTTGACTTCACTATCACACACATACCAGGACCAGCGAATGTATTAGCAGATGCTTTATCACGATGTCCACAGGGTGCATCCAGTAACATAGGTTTGGAAGCAGCAGAAGACCAGTTTACAATGTACTATATGAAACAAGTACCTTTCGAAAACTACATTATGACAGCATTGAAAAACATAGGCAAAGAACAGGACAAGGATCCCGAAATACTAGGAATCAAACACAAGTGGAGAAGTAAGGATTTTCCAGACATTCGACAGCACTATCTCGTATAAAACAATGTTTTATTTTTTAGACGAAATGTTGCAACGAATGAATGGTTAATTTGTATCCCAGATGAACTAATTAATAAGTACATATGGTATACACATTTAAGTAATGGCCACTTTGGACCAAAGAAATGCTTTTTAAAAATAAAACAAACAAGCCATTTTCCTAATATGGAAAGATGAATTAGAACAGTATTAGTCAAATGCAAAAAATGTATGAGGGCTAAACACGTCACATTCCAAACCAAACCACCTATGTTTTCAATAATCCTTAAAAGATTAAAACAAATAGCTGCAACAGATTTGCTGGGGCCCCTCCCACGCACAAAAAATGGATATATTTTCATATTTGTCGTTTTGGAACTTACTTCTAAATATGTTACCTTGACACCATTAAAACAGGTCTTACTATAAGTAAAGCATTTAGACAAGATTTTCTCAGACAAGTAGGTCGAGTGGAACGAATAATTTCGGATAATGGCCCACAATACAAATCAGTGCAATGGCAGAACACGTTAAAACAACACAAAATAAAACCCATCTACATATCTAAGTACAAACCTAGCGTAAATCCAGCAGAACGATCTATGAAGGACATAGGCACTTTATGCAGATTATATGCAGGCAAAAGACACAACACTTGGGATATATACCTTAAAGATTTTCAAGAAGTAATAAATGAATTGCCACATAGCACTACGCTACTACCTTCAGTTACTGTACTTAAAAATATTGAACCCCCAAACATAACCAGAGAAAATGTTAGATTTCCTATTGTACCACGTAGATAGCACAAACAAGTCATAGCAACAGCACTCTCCAACATCAGAAAGGCAGCCATTAAAAGAAAAGAAAGAGGAGATAGAATAGCAATTAAAAGAACAATCTCAGTGGGCCAGAAAGTATTTGTAAAAACACACCATCTCTCCAGCAAACAGAAACACAAAATACATAAGTTTTATGCTGCATACAAACGACCTGTCATAATTAACTGAATTGCTCATGATAATGCTGTGGAACTAATGAACCCAAAAACAGGCCAAACCTTAGGACTTCACCAAGTGAGCCACATCAAAAAGTTTGAAGATTAATTTTATTACTGGTAAATAATCAGCACAATATTTCAAGATTATGTTGCAGATAAGATCGTCAGAAGAAAGAAGAATGAAGAGAGAGGAAGGTGGGAAAAAGAAAGTAGTTTCAATAAAAACAACAAAAATAACACCAATAGTACCATAGATTAAGGTGAAGGGATAAAGCATAGATAGTCTAACAGCATGAAATAATATAATGCTATACATCATGACACTAAACAAAAATAAAAAACGAATTTGTGGATTCTAGTAGACGTTAAGACTCAAAATATCTTAGAAGTGTAACATGGAAAGGGTGCAGAAATTTGTAAAGCTTTTTAAGAAGGCACAAAACAATGTAGGTACTAGACATATGTTAGATGATTATAAGTAAAAGTTTTTGTAAGAACCATTGTAAAAACTCCAGCAAGGACAAGATGCAACGACCCACTAGTTGCAATGAGAGAAGTATCAAGAAAGAAAAGGACGTAATTAGCAAGACACGATTTCTACAAGGCAGAAGCGTCGAGAGAAAGGAAAGGACAGTGAGACCAACAGAAGGCCCTTGTATCGAAAGTGGGCAATAAATCTGCCCACTACGCGGAACCCTGCTGGGACGGAACATGGAGCCACACAGTGGCGGAGCCCTGCAGAGACGCAATGGGACGCCAAACGCCGGAAGGGGCTCCGAGTGCCCTGACTCAGTGGAGCGAGCAAAAAACGGCCTGACCAGAAGACCGCTTGGGCAAGCCACCATTGGCAAAAAAAAAAAAGAAAAAAAAATGTGTAAAAGTCACATTACTGCTATTAAACAGCACGCTGATGCACGAAACTGAAGAAAACTTCCACAAAGTAAAAATGACATGCCCAAACAATTTATCAAACTGTTACTAAGAGGAGAACTTCAAAGCAACTAGTTATCAATAAATATTTCCATATCCTGCCCAGAGAAGAACCAAGAAGCAGGTAAGAAGCAGAGAAAAAGCAGGAAGAACAGAAGTTGAAGATGCGCAAGATTGAGACCAAGAAAGAAGATGGGTGAAGAATAGACGACATACCTTCACAAATCCCTATCCTATTGTAAACTAGTCGTCTGCGAAGTATTACAACGAAAAACGACAGCTTTCAGCGACACATAACGATGACTTTTACACATACAAAGCCAGTAAACCACGAGATTCTGCACTCACAGCTCCATTCCATTATGGGACCTCCACAACAGCAACACACACTTGCAAAGCCATCAAGGAACGACAAACGAAGCTGTACATCAAATACTTGCCCACATCCATCTCGCTCAAATGCTTAAACATTCATAGGATTGTGTGAATGTGTGAAATCAAATTATGTGATGTAGGAATTGTGCAAAAGAAACATGTGAAAAACTAAATAAGTTAAGCACACCAGACAGCTAATAAACTACAAAATAACATTCATTGACTATGGACTCAAGTAAAAAATAGACTATCGATATAAATAAGTCATTAGATCTGAAATGGGCAGTATATAAAGAACAAAAGTAAGGCATAATAAACATTAAAACTATACGCCACTAATTTTCTCCTCATAAAAATAAAAGAATAACTATATTTTACTTATTTTCTCCTTAAAAAAACAAAGAATAAAAAATTATCTTGTTGGATATTTTTCCTTTTTTTAACATTTGTACCATCTGTTAGGATAATATCTCATTACTTGTGTATGTATATTTCTTTATCAAAGCAATTCTTGGAAATAATTCTTATTTGTTAGTGTAATAATGTTGAAATGAGTGTCTAGAAACGAAAAACATTTTACTTGTACATGATATTTAGAAAATGTGTTAGGAATAGATATTACTTAATTACTACATTAATAAAAAAATATTTCTAAGAAAATCGATGTGAAAGACTCCTCACTTTCAATAACAAACTTCTTATAAAACAAAATTCTAACTTAAATAAAGAAAGAAAATAATTAAAAATTAATAATAGCATAAAAATATTCTTCTCTTGCCATTTTTAAGAATAATGTGGAAGAATGTAAAAAAATAAATTAGTAATACAAACTAGCATAGAACCAGAATAACGTGGCTGAACAGTAGGCAACGCAATTTAGATAAAGGAATAATTTTTGACTGACTTAGACAACGATTCAATCATTGCCTAAATTCAGTGCAAAAATTAAGTTCGAAGGGTGGTGATATCTAAGGTGTCAGGCAAATCCAACACCTTCCATGAAAACCCTGACATGATAAGCAAATCCAGTAGTATGTCACATAGCTCCGATTAAATCATGACATTAAATTAACCAAAGTAATATGAGTCATGAGTGAGCAAATGGAATAGCACAGACTAACACAAGAATGCCTAAATGCATGTCATACCTTCCCACCGTGAGAGAGACGCAGTTCTGAGGGGAGAAACGAGAACAGAAGCCGAGAGCAGAACCATGTTAAGCTAAAAGGCCCTACGATAAGGGACGGACTGGACACCAACGTCGCCAGCTAACCACTAGGACCATCCCAGCTGCAAGTTTTAGCGTGTGACCTTTTCGCGTCTCTGTTACGTCAGGACCACCCCCCAGCCAATGTTAAAAGCTAGAGCCCTCCAGAAGAACAGTATAGATCTTACGATAACACAAAAAGGGCCACCCCAACTGCAAGTTTTAGCGTGAGACTTTTTCGCGTCTCTGTTACGTCAGGACCACCCCCCAGCCCATGTTAAAAGATAGAGCCCTCCAGAAGAACAGTATAGATCTTACAAAAACGCTAAAAGGACCACAGCAGCTGCAAGTTTTAGCGTGAGACTTTTTCGTGGCTCTGTTATGTTGCAAACTTTAAAAACATTGCCCCACCACGAAAAGTATACCGTTTCTCATTGGATAGACAAAATTTTTGTAGGTGGAGCTTAAGGTTGACTTTGAGACCCTGATTGGTCAGATGAAAACATAGCCAGATAGTTTTTTTAAACCAACTTCGGTAAATTGTAGTAAGGAGAAGTTAGGGGGAGTTGCTTCCGAGACGGCGAGGTGAGCGGAGCTGTGCTGTCCGCCACCCCCTCACGAACACCGACAAGGTAATGAACGCACGTGATGCCGCATAACAGCGCATAAAGCTCCACTCAGAACTGCAGAAGTCTCATCTGTTACACCCCTTTTTTGCGTAATACTTGTGTCGATCGTCAATTAAAGCTCATGGTGTTCACATTTGCCACTTGAAGTAAAAATCTGAAACGCTATGATTTTTCTGTTATAGAGTTATTGAGAAGCCACAACAGCCACTATAATTTACAACAAGTTAGATAAGTAATTAAAGATAATTGAGGGTCACTGTAGACCATTTTGATAGTTTTCTCTTTTGTGAAACTTAATTTAAACCTAGATTATAGATGTGATATGGCATAGGTCATCCTTCGATCCATTGTAGAACTTGGAAACCCATTCTGGGAATATTCGTTCACATTTTTGTTGAACGCAGTTGGTTTTTACCATCCTGTATTAAAACATTTCCTTTTATCAATAGTGCAATTTATAAACAATGTTTTGTGAGTAGAATAAAATTACCAATGGTAAACTTAAATGATTTTTCGACGTTATTTTACCAGCTAACTAAAAATAGGAAAGCTTTGAACCCCTTCCACTAAATTTAGTTAGTATTAAAATTCTTTTACAGGGAGTGCAGTGGAGCTGACGCTGAAATCATTAAGTATTTGGTTATATCATCGCTAGTCTCACTGAACTCTTCTGAATTCTACATGTCATGTGTGGCCTGGCGTCTCCTTACCAGCAACAGGTCCCAGGTTCAAACTAGTCAATTCCCTAAGAAACACGCTCAGAGCGTCGTTGCGCGAAAGTGGTAGGGAGACACGATATAGAACAAACAGACAACACGCTGAATGTTAGAAGGTGTGCTGTTAGATTCATTAACGTTAGGCACAATCAACATGACAGTGTAATGGGAATACTACATGAACTGAAATATGAGTCCATGGAGGAAACCAGAAACCCTTTTTGCGAAAAACTATTCAGAAAGTTTAGAGAATTGACGTTTCTGGGAGACTGCAGAACGATTCTGCTGCCACCAACGTGCATCGTGCGTAAGGACAGCGAAGGCGCGATAAGAGAAATCAAGAGTTGTACACAATCATAAAGACCGGGGTTTCTCAAACTATGTTCCGCAGAACACCTGTGTTCCGCGGAAAGTGAATAAGTGTTCCACAAGTGTCTGTTAATAACATGGCGTATTTTTATTCCTGATCTTAATTATTTTTGTGTTATTATGATTTCTATACGATTAGTTACGATTTAAAATTGAAGTAATTACTGAGTAAACTATTCTTATTTTAAAAATTTTATTAACGTTTCAAAATAAACCAGGAGTTCAATCAAAGTTCCAGGATTCTCAGAGTGTTCCGTCAGAGGAAAGGTTTCCAAACCTCTGATATAGAGAGTCGATTTTACTTCGCTCCATTTGGGAGTGGAAGAGGACAAGGAATGGTTAATTATGTATAGAGTACTCTTCGCCATGCACAGCTAGATGGCTTGCGGAGTGTGTATGTACATGCAGATCTTTTTCATCAACTTGGAAGATTCATCAGTCGTCTTCGCAATCCTTTTTATGTTCATTAGTCTTCTTTGTATCCATTTTGGCGTGGCGCTTGCACACGATATCTTCATTTATTTGTTGGATCTATTCGAATGCCCTACAGTCTTTACGCTAGGTGGCTTCCTGTAGTTTCATGGCAGACATTCCCTGATTTCTGATCATATGTTCTATCATTCTGTCTCTTCTTCCTGTCAGTGCTTTTTAAAATTTCCTTTCTTCGTCGTTTCTGCGTGGAACCTCCTCATTTGTCATATCTATCCACCGAATTTATAACATTTTTCTATAGCAAGAATATCAAAAGCTTCGACTCTCCTTTTTTCGCCACAGTGCATGATTCAGTTCCATAAATGCCATATTCGTCTGTGCTAATTTTTTTTCTCCATGCTTCGCCCGTGACATATTTTGCTTCAACGGTTGCACAATTCCGTTCCTTCGACTGCTTCGTGGCCCTCAGTTTTGATGCCAAGTTTCTCAATAATCTCATTTCTAGTAATCATCACTTTCGACTTCATTAGGTTTACTCTCAGTCCATATTCAGTACTCACTGACTGTTCATTCCATTCAACAGGTCTCGTAATGTCATCAGCACACATTATATCCAGTGATCCTTAATTTTAATCCCACTGTCATATTATGTTGTAAGACCAAGGTTGCTGCTGTGTTTGGTTTAAGCGTTTATTACAGCAGGCCTATGTCAGCGTGATTGACATTTGTAGGATGTCTGTGAACAAGTAAATAGTTTAACACAGTATTTAAAGTTTTCAAATAGATAATTTAAACTATTATAGAATTATGTTTTGCTATGTACGTCAAGTGATCTTTATATCCATACGACATCCAGTCTCCCTTGCAGACACATTATAATAAGTTCCCTACCTTAATGGTGTCGGAGCCATAGTAGATGAAAATTTTTTTGTGTTGTAATAGTTATTTATATAATTGTAGAAGTATGAAAATTTATTTCATGACTATGTTTCGTGACAGCTGTATTGAAAGCTGAGTCAGTGATGTTACATGGTTACAGGCAATTTTCTTCTTTCCTATTCTTCAGATCACATGTTTATTCTTATCAGCTATATCATACTGATTGTGCGATTCGTGTTTATGTGGTCCTACTATCATACGTAATTTAATCCTTTCGCCTTTCATAGGATTCGTTATGGCAGTGTTGTGATGTACGAGGTTTGTAAGAATTTCCAAATGTTGTTTATGTCAATGCATGCTTCAAGTAATTACTTTGAATTCCGTGGTAACATGATGTCTGATATGTTTGTAGATTTGGTTTTGTACTCACCTCTTGTCTGGAAAGATAATTCCAATAAAATATTCCATGTAATGTTTATGTTTAAAGTCGTTCAGTTCCATTAGAATTTCTTGAGAGTTATTTTGTGTGAGTGACTAAATTTTGATATCTTCAAGAATGCTATTTAGTGGTCCTTTTTGTGCAATGTGTAAAACATCGATGACCCATTCGCTTTCGTCTGTTTTCAAGTGGTGGAAGTAAGTTGATAGATTACTGCCACCATCTCTAAAGTGTTCTCCGTGTCGAATACTGAAATATCGTTCACTTTGACTCATATATAATATATCACGTATTTTACGTTGAATTTGATATATTCTCGTATATTCTCGGATTTGAATATATGATTAGTTTTGTTTGCGTGGAGTGTAGTAGGGTTCAAAGACTGTGACATGTCTAGTATGCAAATTTTATGTTACAGTAGTGTATTTTAGTAATGTGCTGATTGTGTGTGATATCATTCCTAGATATGTAGCGGAAATATATTCACATTTATTTTGGTGTACATATTTTTAAGACACATGTATTAGTTGAATGTCTTCATTATTCCCATATACAAACATATCCGAGTTCATGTTAGTACGAAATTCGAAGTAACCACTAGAAAGCATGCATTTACGTTAACAAAAACTGGAAACTGTTACAAACCTCGCACACCACAACACTATCTGGTTTAACCAATTCTATAAAAACAAAAGGATTGAATTACATATAGTCGTAGAACCACATGAACATGAATCATAGAATTAGGATGATATAGCTGGTAAGAATAAAGATATCACCTAAAGAATACAAAAGAAACTAACTGTCTATAGCCATATAACACTTCTGACGCAACTGTCAGTAGAGCTGTCACGAAACATCATTACGAAATAAACTTTCATATTTCGACAGTTATGTAACTAACTAATACAAGACAAAAAATTTAACATCTGCTACAGCTCCAACAGCTTCAAAGGAGCAGACTAATAAAATAGTGTGACAGCAACTGGGATATGGATGTCACATGGATATCGAGACCATGGGATGTGCTACAAACTACAATTTTATAATAGGTTAAAGTTTCTACTTCAAAATTTGAAATATTGTACCAAATTATGTACTTTCATAGATAACCAGAACATGGCAATCGCGCCGTAATAGGCCTACTGTGATAAAGAATATAGTCAAACACAGAAGCGTCTTTCGTCTCACAACATATAATAACGAATTCCTTGTATGACATATATGACGCAGTGGTCCCAGGTAAGAACAAATATAAAAGAGTGTTGAAACTACCTTTCATTTCCGTCATTGCTTCTTCCATATATTGGTTGAACACCAATGGCGAAAGGTTGAATACTTGTATTACACACTTTTAAATCCATGCACTTCGTCGTTCTTAGTATACCACTCTTATTGTTGACACTTGATTCTTGTACATATTGAATATTACCATTATTTCCTTACAGAGTATTCTAATTTTTCTCAGTATTTGAACTTCACACACCTTTTGGCTTTATCTATTGCTTTTCTGAAGCCGACAAATCGTATGTTGGTGTCTTGATTTTGGTTCACTCTTGGTGCCATTGTCAAGCGCAATGTCAGGGTTTCCTCACTAGTGCCTTCGTCTTTCCGAAAGCGAGACTGATAGTTCCCTAAGAGATCTTCAATTTTCATTTCCAATCATCTGCATACTATTCGTTTCAGATACTTGTATGCACGAGGTGGGAAACTGATTGTGGTATAGTTTTCGCATTTATCAGACCTTGCGATCATCGGGAGTATATGGATGATACTTTTCCGAAAGTCTGATCGTGTATCTGCAACCTCATAGTCACCTGAATAGTCGGTTCGTTGCCACTTTCACAATTATTTTTGAAATTCTGCAGGGATGTTATTTATCCATCCGTCTTATTTGATAGCAAGTATTCTAAAGCTCACTTAAACATTTAGTCTAATACAAGGTCCCTTACGTCTTCCCCATTCAGAACCATTTCTTTTTCTGCCACTTCATTGGACAATTCTTCCCCATCGTGTGGACCTTCGTTTTACTCTTTCTGTCTGCTCTCTCCTATTGATAACCTAATTTCGCTATCAAATGAAATAATCAGAATTATATTAACCAAGCCTTATGCTCCCGAGGAGTCTAAGAACGATATCCCCAATTACTGGAAGGTATCACACTACGTTCTGTGATATAAGATATTACCTAAAACGACGGGCTATTCATATAAAAAGCTTCACGCTTCTTGAACACCAAAGAGCACTCCCGAAATGACAGTTGCGGCAAGTGACCCCCCAAACATTTCTGTTACAAAATGACACACATAATTTACGAGGGTTGAAACTTAAATAGTGACAACTATTTATTCATAACCGATACAAAGGAGTTATATGTTTGCACCTGTTACTGTCCTTCAGAGTAGTCACCAGATTCGTGTAGAAGCCGTTTCCATGGATGTGGAAGGCGCAGTATGCCGTTAGCAGAGCCTTTTCTTTTGATGGTGCGAATGGAGCGATCTACTGCCTGTCGAAGCTGTGGAACAGTTCTGAAGCTACTGCCACGAAGTGGTTCCTTCATCTTTGGAGTTAAATCAAAGTCACGAGGACTTAAATCCGGGGAATATGGTGGATGGTACAGTACTTTCCAGTCTCATCGACCAAACAGAGCAGCCGCAGCTTACGCTGTATGCGTCCTGGCCGAGCGGTTCTAGACGCTGCAGTCTGGAACCTCGCGACCGCTACGGTCGCAGGTTCGAATCCTGCCTCGGGCATGGATGTGTGTGTTGTCCTTAAGTTAGTTAGGTTTAAGTAGTTCTAAGTTCTAGGGAACTGATGACCTCAGAAATTAAGTCCCACAGTGCTCAGAGACATTTTTTGTATGCACCTGCGCATTGTCGTGCAAAATGATAGGTGGGTTGCGCAGAAAGTGTTGCCGCTTCTTTCGCAAAGCTGGTCGCAGATGATGCTCCAAAAACGAACACTAATACTGTGCATTGACGGTCTGCCGTGTACGAACGTAATACGTTAGGATAACACCATCACAGTCGTACATGAGAATCACCATAACTTTAGACCGCTCCATTCGCACCATCAACAGAACAGGCTCTGCTAAAGGTATACTACACCTTCCACGTCGCTGGCAACGGGTTCTACGCAACGCTGGTGACTACTTTGAAGGACAGTAACAGGTGAAAACACTCAACTCTTTTGTATCGGTTGTGAATAGATAGTTGCCACTGTTTAAGTTCGAACCCTCGCCTTAAGCGACGTTTCCACGGTTCTCTGCTAAATCGAGTACGAAGTTCAGATTGCCTTAATATCAAAACCAGTACTGAATGACAAGAATAATATAATACTCCCCATCCATTTGTAGTATTAAAATCAATTCAAAGACGATCAACCACGTTTTCTTGTTGCGCATCATGACAAACTATTTTCTGTAACTAGAATAGGATTTTCACTCTGCAGCGGAGCGTGCGCTGATATGAAACTTCCTGGCAGATTAAAACTGTGTGCGGGACCGAGACTCGAACTCGGGACCTTTGCCTTTTTCGACCAAGTGCTCCACCAACTGAGTTACGCAAGCACGACTCAGGTCCCGTCCTCACTGCCGTACTTCTGCCAGTATTTTCTGTAACTGTATCGATACAGCCTACCAATTCTCACAACTTGCTAGAACCAAGGAGAATCGATTACTGAATGAATTTCCAGCCATAAATTATTCCATTGAGAACGAATACCTGGACACCAAACACTGCCGTGTGCCGAGGATCGCCTTGTGAACGAGTAAATTCCGGTTTTCTTTTGCGTCTAGTATATTGCAATGTTTTGTTCCCTGAAACGGTATTGAACGCAGCCTATGTTTTTGTACAGCCAACTTCTAGGATGTTCTTTCGGCTGGATAGTTTGAGTCCGACGAATAGTGGAAGTGGGGGAGAGCCACCGTGTAACTGGAAATAGGGAACTTGTATTGTAGTAACAGCCTCGCCATTGACAGAAAGCCAGATTACTTATAACCAGTGACACAAAAGCGACTGAAACGTTCGTCTTCCACTGTCGCCTAGATGATTTTGCATCTTCGGCCAGCGTTACACACTATGAGCCCTGCCCAGTATGCGAGACGAATCACGCTAACGAATTCCCGGAAGACTTTCTCTGAAACGTTTGATGGGGGACACGGATTATTTCTGTGCTCTGTTACACATTTGCTATTACCCCATGTGTGGCGCTAGAAATGACTGGTAGGGCTGGGGTCAGCTTTGAGTGGTCTGTTGCCTGTAAAATTTTTATTCATTAAATTCTAAAATTTAATTTTACCACAAATATTCAGCAAACTTGTATATCACAGTTTAAATTTGCATTACAAAACGCAACGTTTTTAAGGGTTGAAAAGTGAGGAGAGTCACAATGACATTTCGTAATTAAAAAAAGACAAAAATTCAAAATTAAAACAAGAGTAATACAGCCAAGGAATCACAAACTAATTTTAAAACACTAAAGGAAGAAATTCTTTGAAGAGTTCTAAGAATTCTTGAATTATGAAAATTGCGCGACGGCAGTCAGCTAAAACACACTTATTAGAACCTTCTGAAGTACACGCGAAGTCCAATACTATACAAGGAGCGTAGTGCTGAACGCAACAAGATTCAACAGTAATGGTAAGGACTCTCACATGGAACCATTTAAGGAATTGTACACACTGTCTGGCCAGTAAATCAACTTCAACCAATGGACCATCTGACCAGATGCGGTCAGATAACAAACCACCTTCAGAAAAAGCGAAGAGGTTTCAAAACTCCTTACGTAACTTAAAATTATCGTTTGGAGTGGGTTCACTGAAACATAAAGAAAGGAAACAATCCTGAGATATAGTTAACTGAGAAAGATCCCACTCAAGACAAGCGGACTATGAAACAAATATGCTATGAGTATGTCCACTATACAGCGTGATTCAGCTGCCCTGCCGACGTCGTTTTATACAACCCGAAATACATCTGTATCATAAACGTATCCAGAGAGGCGACAGCCATCTACACTATTGGCCATTAAAATTGATACACCAAGAAGAAATGCAGCTGATAAACGGGTATTCATTGGACAAATATATTATACTAGAACTGACATGTGATTACATTTTCAAGCAATTTGGGTGCATAGATCCTGAGAAATCAGTACCCAGAACTACCACCTGTGACCGTAATAACGGCCTTGATACGCCTGGGCATTGAGTCAAACAGAGCTAGGATGGCGTCTACAGGTACAGCTGCCCATGCAGCTTCAACACGATACCACAGTTTATCAAGAGTAGTGACTGGCGTATTGTGACGAGCCAGTTGCTCGGCCACCATTGACCAGACGTTTCCAATTCGAGACAGATCTGGAGAATGTACTGGCCAGGGCAGCAGTCGAACATTTTCTGTATCCAGAAAGGCCCGTACAGGACCTGCAACATGCGGTCGTGCATTATCCTGCTGAAATGTAGGTTTCGCAGGGATCGAATGAAGGGTAGAGCCACGGGTCGTAACACATGTGAAATGTAACGTCCACTGTTCAAAGTGCCGTCAATGCGAACAAGAGGTGACTGAGACGTGTAACCAATGGTACTCCATACCATCACGCCGGGTGATACGCCAGTACGGCGATGACGATGGTGGTGGTGGTGGTGGTTAGTGTTTAACGTCCCGTCGACAACGAGGTCATTAGAGACGGAGCGCAAACTCGGGTTAGGGAAGGATTGGGAAGGAAATCGGCCGTGCCCTTTCAAAGGAACCATCCCGGCATTTGCCTGAAACGATTTAGGGAAATCACGGAAAACCTAAATCAGGATGGCCGGAGACGGGATTGAACCGTCGTCCTCCCGAATGCGAGTCCAGTGTGCTAACCACTGCGCCACGGCGATGACGAATACACGCTCCCAATGTGCGTTCACCACGATGTCGCCAAACACGGATGCGACCATCATGACGCTGTAAACAGAACCTGGATTCATCTGAAAAAATGACGTTTTGCTATTCGTGCACCCAGGTTCGTAGTTGAGTACACCATCGCAGGCGCTCCCGTCTGTGATGCAGCGTCAAGGGTAACCGCAGCCATGGTCTCCGAGCTGATAGTCCCTGCTGCTGCAAACGTCGTCGAATTGTTCATGCAGATGGTTGTTGTCTTGCAAACGTCCCCATTTGTTGACTCAGGGATCGAGACGTGGCTGCACGATCCGTTACAGCCATGCGGATAAGATGCCTGTCATCTCGACTGCTAGTGATACGAGGCCGTTGGGATGCAGCACGGCGTTCCGTATTACCCTCCTGAACCCACCGATTCCATATTCTCCTAACAGTCATTGGTTCTCGACCAAAGCGAGCAGCAATGACGCGATACGACAAACCGCAATCGCGATAGGCCACACTCCGACCTTTATCAAAGTCTGAAAGGTGATGGTACGCATTTCTCCTCCTTACACGAGGCATCACAACAACGTTTCACCAGGCAACGCCGGTCAACTGCTGTTTGTGTATGAGAAATCTTCTGGAAACTTCCCTCATGTCAGCACGTTGTAGGTGTCGCCACCGGCACCAACCTTGCGTGAATGCTCTGAAAAGCTAATCATTTTCATATCACAGAATTTTCTTCCTGTCGGTTAAATTTCGCGTCTGTAGCACGTCATCTTCGTGGTGTAGCAATTTTAATGGCCAGTAGTGTAACTGACATAAGTTACCTCTCAGAGCTTTGGGCGACTGGTAACAAACGGGATCGTGCTGAAAAAAATATAAATGAGGATCGGTCATGAGTTAAGTGGTATTTTGGGGGCATCCAAATGTCTCTAAACTTTATTTCTGTAATCAGGAGTGGAGTCATACAGTATCTGATCTCTGTAAATTTATTCAGTTCATAGAACTCAATCTGTCGTATATGGTTCAGAAACTTTAGCTTATTCAGTGAGTTTCACCTTCTAAAATAACGAAATTGATAGGATATCAAAAATGAGTGGCGTGGAAGTAACAACTTTCCGGTGCCTAGTCCAATGAAAAGATTAATACATGACTCGCCACATAAATGTGCTAAAGTAGTTTCATAAGCAAAATTTGTGCAATAAGTCTAAGATGTCCTCATTTACTTTACAGTTATTATGCTGCATTTTGAAAATGTGCTTCACATCTACAGAGCGAACTAGCCAACAACATCGTCCTGTCATGTATGATTGCATAAAACAACATCGGTAGGGGCAGCTGAACCACCCTACATGTGAGCACATGTCGAGATAACAAGCACAAAATATGTGTAGTGCGGAGAATACTATTGCACTACTAAACTGACTGACCAACATATCTTGTACAGAGGTAACGTAATTTCATTATCAATCTTCGGAACACACAGTAATTAGAGATTAGCCTAGTTATGGCAAGAATATGTTGCATTTAGAAGTTGCTTTGCTCACGCCAATGAAACACACTATCGAGCACATCAGGGAGAGAGCCAAAGAGCCAACCACCACTTATCATGGAAAGTTAGAATAGCACTGTCTGATCACACATGCACAAGACTAAGTCACTGTGTCCAATGTTGCCTTGCAGGAAATGACCGGATATATAGTCCTAAAGCAATCTGCGCCTGACGTGCGCCTGACCACAAGCGTTCTGTCAGCCCACTCTGTTTAATGCTAGCCGACTCAGACATGGCTGCCCAGGTGTGATGTTAAATCCGTACAGCTCGCTTCTCGGGCGGTGTTCCCAGGTTACTTCTTGATGGTTTTCGTTCGTGCGACTCCACTGCAACACGTGACAAGCTATAGTAAATAAGAGGCGCGTGCCTAGCTTTGACTGGCGAGGCCGTCACTTTTTTTATACCACTAATCAGCGCCACGTAGCAATTCGACTACTTTCAAAAGACTCTCTGTTCCTACTGCTGGAATGGAGAATGAGCACAGCAGACAGTCTCTGCACTCTGCACTGTCTTCAACCGGTAGCAGCACCTCCTCCATCTAAAAAAGGACAACAATCTAAAGTTAAAAGGAATACTAACGCACGCAGAAAACACCACAAGTTAGCAGTCGAACGGATGGAATTTATTGTCTCCTATTAAGTCTATGCCAAGTCCACCTAGTCTAGCAGATATTTCGACGTTTCTGTCCAGCTAGGAAATACTCGTTCACTAAGTTTCTCCTTTTCTCACAATAACAGGAAAATAACAATGCTGAACATTGAGAATCACTCACTGTCGACCTCATACGCAGAGCACAGGGCGCAAACACTATTCCCGTCCTCCCCTCACGAGGGCCACCAGCTAACTGACAGCTCGAAAAACCACTTCATGAAATTGTTTCAACACGTAGAATTTTCATCCAAACGGCCTCGAGGGCAGAATGTAGTCACTTTTATCGTCCATTTTCTGTTGGGGCTCGTAGCACTTGCTGTGAAGTGCTGCCCCGTGCCAACACTTCTAACACCGACCATGATGTGGAATGTACTCTCTTCTGAAAACGAACCGTTTGGTTCAGACCACCACACATTTAGCCCGCTTAAGGGAAGATTGATACGTTACCTTCAGGCTGGAGAATAGCCCTCGTCCCTCGGAAACCGAAAACTGGCGCTAACGGTCGAAACAGCGATCAACACTAACCGACGGATGCGGCATAGAAATGGTACGTTACGTAATGGACGCTGCTGTCTCAGAAAGTGCGGACAAGAGGAGAGTGAGGAACAGGGAAAGGTGGCCCTCAGGAGAAAAATGTACCCCCTTACTCACTGTTTTCCCAAGTTTTTCCGTCACCTAAACGTTCGCATCACCTTCATGTTCACTGATGGTGTTTGGCAGCTGTTAAACTTGTCTCTCGGCAGTTAACTTGCTGCCGTGTGAAACACTTGTGATGCGATAACATCTCTCCTTGGCACATTTGAACCCGAGGATGTCGACGTCGACCATGCATGATAATTTCCTCGTTCCACCAGCTGGAGGCGACAGTATTCTGCTCGGGCGAGAAACAGCTATAAAGAATATATCGCCACTTGTACCTGGTGTCAAATAATTAGTGTACAGTTAATGTTTCACCTCGATCAAACTCTTCGTTCCATGATTTGTATGATTAAAACGAAAATATACAAGTATGTGTTTCGAGGTGTGTGGTCTCCTGTTAACAACTTTGCTTCGAGTAGCTTGTTTCTAAAACCCACAGTCTGTTGATGGTTAAAAGACGTGTACATGATAGGAAACGAGTTTTTCTAGCAACTGGCTTTTCCCGACGTAGCATCTATTTTTATGTGTTAATTATCCTCGGCCGGCCGCAGTAGCCGAGCGGTGTAGACGCTTTAGTCTGGAACCGCGCGACCGCTACGGTGGCATGTTCGAATCCTGCCTCGGGCATCGATGTGTGTCATGTCCTTAGGTTAGTTAGGTTTAAGTAGTTCAAATGGTTCAAATGGCTCTGAGCACTATGGGACTCAACTGCTGTGGTCATAAGTCCCCTAGAACTTAGAACTACGTAAACCTAACGAACCTAAGGACATCACACACATCCATGCCCGATGCAGGATTCGAACCTGCGACCGTAGCGGTCGTGCGGTTCCAGACTGTAGCGCCTTTAACCGCTCGGCCACTCCGGCCGGCTTTAAGTAGTTCTGAGTTCTAGGGGACTGATGACCTCATAAGTTAAGTCCCATAGTGCTCAAAGCCGTTTGAACCATTTTTTGAACCTGCGACCGTAGCAGCAGCGCGGTTCCGGACTGAAGCGCCTAGAACCGATCGGCCACAGTGGCCACAGTGGCCGATTATGTAAGACACATCTGATGTTTCCGTCTGGTCTGTACTTATTTAAATTTTTTTGCCACATACTTTGTTTTAGCAACAACAGAAATCTGTGCAAATGTAACGACAAGAATTACAGATCAGACCAACCCATCGTAATCTACTTCACAAAGCTACTTCTGCCCCCCCCCCCCCCCCAAATTATGAGTCGAGCAAAAATCGAGAGAATATGCTCCTACAGTACAATTCATGAGAGATGGCCGAGAGAGATAGTTGAACAGAGATGGCACAGAGGCTGCCCTACAGAACAGTACTTCCATCTAGAATTTTTTAAAATTTTTTTTTAGGCTACCGATCATTTCATTCCCCCCACATCGTATTGGTGGTTGGGGGGAAGGGAGGCTTAAAGCAGCCATTTTTTTGAACTACAGTCGCTGTAGTCATATTCTAAAATTACGCAAATAGTTTCCTATAGATAAAACTATAATAATATGAATTACTATGAAAGTGAATTACTTTTATGATTTGTAGTAGAAAACAGACCTGGCGTTAAAATACAGATGATGATGCTGTTATCATCCGAGTCCTTTGAGGTGAGTTCCCAGAAGCCGTTGTGAAAATATGAAACAAGGATAGAGGGATGAGTGTGTGGTAATGTAGGTAACGCATGGCTACACTTGAAGTCGAGGTGTGGGAGAGGGAGTGATGTAGGTCGAGAAGTCAGTAGGGGCTGAATTACACTGACGCAAAAATAAATCCTGGCACCAAGAAGGAGTTGTGCGATATAAACGAAAGTTGGTAGACGTGTTTCTATATCTGAAAGATGAAGTCTATTCAGATTTCGCGCCAGTAGCATAAGAGCGGCGCTAGTAGCGCCAATATGAGGATGCAAATCAGGTTTGCTTTAAATACACGCTGTGGCGGTCGGGAGCATTAGTTATCTTTGAGATTGGACATAGTGAGATGAAGTTAGACAAGAATATCTTTAAGGTAATGAATGTGCCATTAAAAGCAGCTCACTGGATTTTCCGTATGAAAAATCTGTTACTTGATGGAAGCTGACTGCATCAAATACGATCAATGAACTTAATTTATCACTTTTAGGCAAATATGTAAATATTTTTACTGTTAATGACAAAATTCTTTCCATCATGAAAAGGAAAGAATTTTGGACATTTGTATCTGCCCAATGAGTCTGAGTGATTGCTTTCCAACAAAAAATGACATTTTAGAAGAGGAAGGGTTGAAATAGGAAAGTCATTAAGTCATTGGCGCACTGAAAGGTTTGACAGAAAATTTTAATACGTTTTTGGCAGTTGAACAGCAGATTAAATGTCAAAGTCAGTTTCAAGTTGCAAACCCATTTACTGTCAACACACGACCTTCACTCATATGAGCAGAAGAATACGAAACTTATATTGACCTAACATGTATGTACTTCATCACTGGAAGAAAAACTTATGGTAATGCCTTTAGCGGAATTCTGCTGCAGTTTGAAAGATTAATATCTGCAATTTTTACAAAAGAGATCGTTGATACTTTTTGAGACTACATATAAGGGCGAAACAGGATTTTCGCTTCCTTGTCGACAAAAAATAAATACCGGGATAGATTTGACACCCAATCTGTCATGAGGATTCATCTTTCATCTCTAATATTAACTACAGGGTGAAAAGTATTTAAACCAACAAACTCTGGGAGGTTGTAGGGGACATCAAAACAAATATTTTTCCCTAATGTAATTTTTTTCCTATGAGAATTATTTAAACTGGTGGAGGCCGTATTACGCTTTCAGTTGTTAGAGGCCGTATGACGATCTTCAGTTGTTAGAGCTCGTATTACGCTCTTCAGTTGTAGGCAACTGCTGTCCACCAGTGTAGTAGTGCATTGTCTCTGTTTACTAATGGAGCGATACACCTGGAATGTGTACACTGATATGGTTGGTGCGTACTACGTAGCGCACCACAACGGACGAGCTGCACCACGGGTTTGTCAGCAACAATATCCCAATCGCAATATCCCGCATCATACGAACTTTGCTGCTGTGTGCCAACGTCTGCGTCAGACAGGGTCATTTAGCAGATTACCTGGACAGAGACGCCGTCGCACGGTAAGAACGCTGCAATTTGAGGAAGCTGCATTGCAAAATGTGGAGCGGGTGCCTTCAGTCAATATTCGTAAAATTGCACATAACATGGGGACGAATCAGACGAATGCAAGAACAGTCCTTTCAGAGCAGTTGTTACGTCCATTTCACTTACAGCGTGCCCACAACCTGGAACCAGTTGATTATCCACCCACAGCCCAGTTTTCGCAGTGGTACCTGGAACAATGTGAGATGCATCCTACGTTTCCATCCTCTGTGTTGTTTACCGAGGAAGCAACGTTCGGGCGTGGTGGAGTCTTCAACATTCACAATTCGCATGTTTTGAGTGGGGATAACCCACATGCCACTGTTACTAGCGCTCATCAAGTGCGGTTCTTCGTTAATGTGTGGATCGGTGTTGCTGGGGACTGTTTAACTGTGCCGTATCTGCTACCTAGGCCATTAAATGGCAGGCACTATTACAATTTTCTCGCCAGAGCATTGCCAGAATTTCTGGAAGACATACCGCTCCCTACAAGATAGCGCATGTGGTTCCAACGTGACGGGGCGCTGGCACATTTCAGCCGTCGTATGCGTCGATTCCTGGACCGACGGTTCCCAGAAACGTGGATTGGCAAAGGTGGTCCTGTACCAAGGCCTGCTCGATCCCCAGATACGTCCCCTCTGGACTTTTTTGTGTGGGGAGAGATGCGCAACCTTGTTTCTGCAACTCCTGTTGCATCAGAAGAGGATCTGGTTGCCCGGATAGTAGCAGTAGCAGGAACAATTCAGGATACTGCTGGGGTTTTTGCCCGTGTCAGACAGAACATGATCCGACGGCGTAACCTTTGTTTACGTGTCAATGGAGGCATTTTTGAAAATCTACTGTAATCGAAACTGGGTTGTGTTAATCTGTTATCTCTTGGTCATAAAAAAAATGGAAAAGTGTTTGTTGGTTTAATTGATTTGCCGCCCGCATCTCGTGGTCGTGCGGTAGCGTTCTCGCTTCCCACGCCCGGGTTCCCGGGTTCGATTCCCGGCGGGGTCAGGGATTTTCTCTGCCTCGTGATGGCTGGGTGTTGTGTGCTGTCCTTAGGTTAGTTAGGTTTAAGTAGTTCTAAGTTCTAGGGGACTTATGACCACAGCAGTTGAGTCCCATAGTGCTCAGAGCCATTTGAACCATTTTTAATTGATTTGCCGTTAGAGAAGTCTTCCTCTACTAGTTTAAATACTCCTCATAGAAAAAAATTACATTAGGGAAAAATATTTCTTTTGATGTTCCCTACAACCTCCCAGAGTTTGTCAGTTTAAATACTTTTCACCCCGTGTATCTGCGAATACAACAATGAGCACCACTCATGTAATTAAAATTTAGGTTTGAAAATTCTGTTTTACTGTCTTAATTCAAATCTATCAGAGTGTTCATATGGCTTTAAGGCAATCTTCTTACAGTTACAGAATATAACCACAACATTCTCGTATTTGAATGAAGTAGGTCTCAGTTTCCAAACTACTCGTGAAAGAGGTGGTACAGATAGTTCATTAGTGTAAGTATACGCTATATCACATAATAATAAGTAATGGATGAACCACCTGCAAAGTGGGTTTAAATCAAAGATAATAATAATACCCTTGATGGATTTGCATGTTTTCTCTTTTTGAGTGACACAGTACCTAACTATGATAGGTTTAAGGATTCTGAACACTTTCTTGATGCCTGTTTTCCACTTTTCAGCAACAATGTACACGAATTCAATCAACTGCTTAAGACAAACACCTCACTTTCTAAATTCCTACTGTCCAAGTCAAGTGAGGTTAGAAAAAAGGAAAATAAAAGTAAGAACGCGTCTCTATTGCTGTCTGATGACATCAGTGAATGATATTCAACCAGCGTTACAGTTCCACTTATAAAAAGAGACTGGAAACTTCCCCAAATTATGAGTCCGCTGGGATTTACAAAGCTTTTAAACTTCCTGTTAATATGAATATAATTCAAGGTTTTATGCAAGACAGGACAAAAAATTCCAAATATTATTAAAAAAAAAAAAAAAAAAACGTGCCGTGATAATTGCTGATTGAAAAAACATTGGTAATTGCTTCAGATGGTCAATTGTAGCTGATTTATACGTGGTTATAAGATGCATTAAACTCGGTAAATATTGAATTCCAGGCTGTCTGAAGCAAGTCGAAATATTGTAGAAAAACAGCAAAAATATGTCTATTGATATATACAGTATACAGTATACAGTATCCTGAGCATACGTCGATGGTTATAGAGGGGAGGAAAGGATACACAGCAAAAGAGATAAACTGATTCCGCTGTATGTCTTGAAGAATCGTTTTCGAGAGAAATGGTGCCAGTCGAAATCATGGAAATTTACGATTTCTGTTACACAAAAATGCCTTTGGCGTTAGCACGTAGTGGTACTACTATTTTTAATTATTATAGTGTACTATGTGAACGCTGTGAGTGCTGCTCGTGCTATTTTTATTCTAAAGAGTAGCTGGCTAAAACTTCAGATTATTGGGAATTCAAAACAGTTTCTTCTACCATTTGCCATAGACGCAACTATCGCATGCTTATTACAACAGACTGTTACTGATGAAATTCATGTGCATAAGCTGTATAACCTTTAATTCACAAAGTGTGGTCTCTCAGTCCGCTCGAAAATTCTCGAAGTCGGTCTCCAAAGACAGTTCTGCCGGAATCCTCCAATAACCCCCGTATCCTCCTTAACTCGCCAATCCTACAATGTTTGGTTGTTGGTTACATTTTTTTCAACATAGGAAACAATGGTATCGCAGGAGTGTATCAAGTTAACGATCTTAACTTTGATGAAATTGTTAGTCGGTCGATGGCGGAAGTTGTCAGTGATACAGATCAAGAAATATACGAAAAAGACGACGATTTTGCAATAGCCAGTGATCGCGGTTCTCCTAGTGGAAGATTATTCAGAAGAACTACAGGACAATTGTGCTAGGGATCTTTCTGTTTCGCCAATAAAGTAAGTAACGTGTTTGTAAAAATTAAACTTTTCTGGGAGATGGAAATGAAAAATGTAGATTCCAGCACTGAATGTCAGATCTGCAGACTTTTTTTTTACGTGTCGTCGACAATTTTTATGCGAAAATTAATGCCTAGAGTTTTGTTTTACGTCAAAATTTACTTTCTAAGAGATACTATAATTTTTCAGAATGTAAAATTGACTTCTGAAAGAGTTCGTGTGTATCTACTGTTTGACAACCGAACAAAAGTATGTTATTTTGTGAGATACAGGCTTTATTTAGTGCAGTATAATCAGTAAGAAGTATTGAAACAACACTTGAATTATCATAAAAATAAATGTTATGTTACTTTAATTAAAAGTTTAAAATGATACGCCCCTTAAATCTCGATTTAAACTAAAAGTCCGAGAGACTCCACTTTGTAGTATACACACAGGAAAATCGCCTCGTGAGTTAAGGGATAATATTGAAACTTCTGGCAGATTAAAACTGTGTGCAGGACCGAGATTCGGGAGACAGGAGATGAGGTAGTGATTGAAGTAAAGCTATAGGGGAGGACCTAGAGTCGTGCTTGGCAGAGCACTTGTGCGCACAGGGCAAAGGTCGCGAGTTCGAGACTCGATCCGGCACCCAGTTTTAGTGTGCCAGGAAGTTTCACATCATCGCATACTCTGCTGCAGAACGAAAATCCATTCTGTGATATAATACTGTTTTCTACGTACACTATAGTTACAGTGAGGAATCTGAAGCCTTAGTCGTAGCGAGTTGCTGACTGTATGGTTCAATCTGCCTGCTGAGTGCATAAAAGATTACTTGTTGTAAAGCAAGTACATGATTATTAGCACTGAAGAGAAAGTAGTGTTTCAGGCAGTAGAAATTTGCCACATCTATAAGGACGCTTCAAGCAAGCTGAAGTAAGAAACAGAGATCATTGTCATTTAACAGGCAGATTTATAGGAGCTGCATATGTAAGTTGTAGTGCAACTATAGATATAAGTTTAAGGTGCTGGTGGCGTTTCCCATTCTGGTGAATTGCAGTGGTCCTTTTACAACTACGAACGTATACAAGCAAATGGAAGAAACTGAGCACAATAAAACGATGGAAACAAATCCAAGTCATTTTTCTCTTATTGCGAAACATGTGGATAAGCACAAAAGATTTACTGAAACTATCGCAATGAAACATTATTGAGGGATAAAATTTCGGTTTATGGATTCCTTCAAGTTTTAGGGGTGCTCTAGAAAAATGAGTCTCACATTTAAAATGTGACGAGTTGAAAATAACAAGAAAGTACAGTGCACGGTTTAACTGATTAATAAGAGAGGTGTATTCCTGATGACTATTAACTGACGATTCCATTTTGTTGACTGAACAATTGCCAACAATGCAAGCTGAAAGCACTGTCAAAGAATATGAATATCGAACAGCATAGAAACTGTGGTGTTTATTTGAACGCAGGACTATGAGAGATTACTCTGAGTCATCTTTGAAAACCGACTTTTTACTTTTGGCTGATATCTTTGAAATTTGCCGCGCTCTCCAGCTCAAAACATATGAACTTTGTTCCACACTTTATGTGAGTACACTTCGTTTCCTGTTGAATGATTTGCTTGTTGATTGTGGCATTATAGGCTGTATTGTTCAGTGCTCACACAGACATCTACATCTACATATACTACATCTACATCCATACTCCGCAAGCCACCTGACGGTGTGTGGCGGAGGGTACCTTGAGTACCTCTATCGGTTCTCCCTTCTATTCCAGTCTCGTATTGTTCGTGGAAAGAAGGATTGTCGGTATGCCTCTGTGTGGGCTCTAATCTCTCTGATTTTATCTTCATGGTCTCTTCGCGAGATATACGTAGGAAGGAGCTGTGAACCAACGGTAGATTCATACCTGATTATAATGAAAATAATGATACGTGTTATAGACACTCAAAAAAAAAAGAAAGGAAAAAACATGATGGGATTATCCGAATGTAATGGAAATCGATAGATGTGATGTACATGTGCAGAGAAACGAATTACTATAACTTCAGAAAAACTGTGTGATTACTGAAGAGAAAGAGTTTCACAGATTGTGCAAGTCAATAACGCAGTGGTCCACCTACAGCCTTTATGCATCAGTTACTAGGCTTGGTACTGATTGATGTGGTTGTTGGACGTCCTCCTGAGGCAAATTGTTCTAAAGTCTGGCGCGTTAGGTCGTCATAATACCGAAGCGGTTGGAGGGCCCTGACCATAGCGCTCCAGACAATCTCAAGGGGATAAGATCCGGTGACCTTACTAGAGAAGGCAGGATTGGCAAGCACGAAGACACTTGCCGTGTGCGGTCAGACATGCATTCGCTGCTCATCGGGGCTCAGTTCGAAGTGGAACTCATCACTGAAGACAATTCTACTGCAGTCAATGAGATTCGAGGCCGAAGACGTGCCTGGACACTCCCCAAAGAGCGATAAGTTGCCAGCCTGACTGTCGCCTGCCATACTGTCCGACAGCCAAAAGAGATGGTCTGTGGTGCCATTTCTTTTCGTAGCAGGATCATTTCGGTTGTCATCTGTGGCATCCTTACGGCACATCGGTATGCCGACGATATTATCCGTCTCGTTTTGTTGCCCTTCATGGCAAAGCATCTTGGGCTTACGTTTCAGCAAGGTAATGTCAGCCTGCACACAGAGAGAGTTTCTACTGCTTCCCTTCTTGTTTGCAAACCCTACCTTGCCCAGCAAGGCCACCGGGATATCACCCTCTCGTGAAAGTCTGGAGCCTTATGGACAGCCCCCTCCAGCCATCTCGGGATTAAGGTGACGACCCAATTGGACATAATTTGGTACGATATCCCTCAGGAGGACATCAATCAGTGATAAGCTGAATAACTGCTTACATAATGACCACAGGTGTCAAACACGTTATTGAGTTGCTCAGCTTTTCTGAAATTGCAATCATTTATTTGCCTGTAATGTACTTCAAATTTACCGATTTGCTTTGCATTTGAATAGTCCCTTCGTGTTGCTTCGTATCGCAGTGTTAACAGCCTCTAATGATGGGCAGTCATACGACAGCTACCACTCTCCTATTTCGGATGCCTATCTGCAAAAATGGTGGACTGTTTTGAAGTAATGAGCATACTGTATGATTAAGACATAGGTTACATGTGAGGAGTAGGCCATGAGTATCTAGAAAATATCCATGAATTTTATTCTGATATATATTAAGCCTAGAGAAAATAGAGCCACCACCTAGCATCAACAATCCAGGAGATAACGCTGATATTTGACATTCCAAAGAAGCTGATTTCCACATTGTAAAATAAAAAGCTTATGTGATTCATTACAGAATTTAAAGCATTATTCCAGCAATATCCTTGTTTAAGCTCAAATTCACCATATACTGCATCATCATTCCGTCGAACTTCTCGGGTGAAATCAGATAACGAGATTAATGATGAATAAGGTACGAATACAGAAAATCATTTCGAAAAAATTGTTTCAAATTTATGTATAACAATGTTTTGGCAAAACTGTGCAGGGAATGCGTAGAAAGTGTGATGGGAAATAGTAACGCGTTTGGAAGACACAGAGATGATGCTCTAATTGATAGACCAAATTACATGACCAAATTACATGTGAATTTTCTCAGCAGATTGTCATTATATGTTTATGTTGAAGAAACATGAGATGAAAAAAAAATGTTAGAGGACATTATACAGCCACGGATTGCTAAGTATATCGTGTAATTATCTCAATTATTTATGATTTTAGTAAAGGTGATCTGCATAGCTGCTTTGACACTTCAAATTATCCTGATAATAACGTTTATAACATCTCGTGCAAATAAAGTAGTTTAATGAAAGACGAATTAACAAGAGACATTATTACAAATTCATAGGACTAAGAGCAAGAAATGTTTGCTCTTGAACTTGAAACACCACACGTAATGCATACAGCGAAAAGAGTGAAACACTCATCGGCTAAGGAATTAAGCATTGGTAATTACCAAAGATTGTGTAGGCCTATTAAGTAATATTGATAAATCGACTGTTATGCACATTATTCGCTCCAAACTTCATACAGTTTCCACTACGAAGTAATGTACACGGACATTGGTAAAAGATAATAGATGGTTCACACTTGATGATAAATGGAGTACTGTAGTGTGGGGTCATTTTCGAGGAGGCTGGACAGCTCAGCAGCTCTATGCACAACGGGATGAGATTTAAAATTGTTTTAGCAGTAATCTACTGGTTGTGAAGGTAACAGTGTCTAATATTGTAATGTGCGTATGTTGATGCTTTATGAAAATGTATACACATCCTCCAACAAATTCGAAGTGATATACACTCCTGGAAATTGAAATAAGAACACCGTGAATTCATTGTCCCAGGAAGGGGAAACTTTATTGACACATTCCTGGGGTCAGATACATCACATGATCACACTGACAGAACCACAGGCACATAGACACAGGCAACAGAGCATGCACAATGTCGGCACTAGTACAGTGTATATCCACCTTTCGCAGCAATGCAGGCTGCTATTCTCCCATGGAGACGATCGTAGAGATGCTGGATGTAGTCCTGTGGAACGGCTTGCCATGCCATTTCCACCTGGCGCCTCAGTTGGACCAGCGTTCGTGCTGGACGTGCAGACCGCGTGAGACGACGCTTCATCCAGTCCCAAACATGCTCAATGGGGGACAGATCCGGAGATCTTGCTGGCCAGGGTAGTTGACTTACACCTTCTAGAGCACGTTGGGTGGCACGGGATACATGCGGACGTGCATTGTCCTGTTGGAACAGCAAGTTCCCTTGCCGGTCTAGGAATGGTATAACGATGGGTTCGATGACAGTTTGGATGTACCGTGCACTATTCAGTGTCCCCTCGACGATCACCAGTGGTGTACGGCCAGTGTAGGAGATCGCTCCCCACACCATGATGCCGGGTGTTGGCCCTGTGTGCCTCGGTCGTATGCAGACCTGATTGTGGCGCTCACCTGCACGGCGCCAAACACGCATACGACCATCATTGGCACCAAGGCAGAAGCGACTCTCATCGCTGAAGACGACACGTCTCCATTCGTCCCTCCATTCACGCCTGTCGCGACACCACTGGAGGCGGGCTGCACGATCTTGGGGCGTGAGCGGAAGACGGCCTAACGGTGTGCGGGACCGTAGCCCAGCTTCATGGAGACGGTTGCGATTGGTCCTCGCCGATACCCCAGGAGCAACAGTGTCCCTAATTTGCTGGGAAGTGGCGGTGCGGTCCCCTACGGCACTGCGTAGGATCCTACGGTCTTGGCGTGCATCCGTGCGTCGCTGCGGTCCGGTCCCAGGTCGACGGGCACGTGCACCTTCCGCCGACCACTGGCGACAACATCGATGTACTGTGGAGACCTCACGCCCCACGTGTTGAGCAATTCGGCGGTACGTCCACCCGGCCTCCCGCATGCCCACTATACGCCCTCGCTCAAAGTCCGTCAACTGCACATACGGTTCACGTCCACGCTGTCGCGGCATGCTACCAGTGTTAAAGACTGCGATGGAGCTGCGTATGCCATGGTAAACTGGCTGACACTGACGTCGGCGGTGCACAGATGCTGCGCAGCTAGCGCCATTCGACGGCCAACACCGCGGTTCCTGGTGTGTCCGCTATGCCGTGCGTGTGATCATTGCTTGTACAGCCCTCTCGCAGTGTCCGGAGCAAGTATGGTGGGTCTGACACACCGGTGTCAATGTGTTCTTTTTTCCATTTCCAGGAGTGTATTTCCCTGAAACATAAAACTGAGCCAGTGAGACTCACTTCACCTTTTAGAAAATTTGGAGAGTCCTGTGTCAGTAGGGGGCAGACACAAAGGGTAGAGGCCTATCAACCTTCGCTAGTTCAAACGTACGTAGAATTATGGAACACTTGACGGAAATGGCAACAAGAGACAGGAAGGAACACCAGGTGCTCAGTGGGTGTACCTAGGATCTCTTTTAGAGTGTTGAAGAAGCTATTCCGGCAGCCATTGAGGAAACAGTGTGCGACCAATAGCAGATTACGGCACACGTTGGAACAAATGACATCGTCTAGGCTCCGAGGTCATACTTGCATCATGCCAGCGACTCGCAGAGAAGGGTGAGTATACAGGGCTTCAACGGAGGCCACAGTTAGCAGCATTAACTGATAGTGGACCTCTGATTCAGAGTCGAGTGGACAAGGTAGACTGCAACATCTGGACTTGCGTCACATGTCTGAGAATGGAAGGGTCCCTCGAAATCGGTCAGGTGTACACTACACATCAGAAGCTGCTACCCAGGTGGGATGCATAAAAGTTTTTTTTGTGTTTTAATTTTTTGGCTTCGCGCTCAGGAACCGCGTATGCAAATATAAAAAGTGTAACAGTCAGCCAACCGGTTGCACACAACATTAAAAAAAACACATTAATCAGGTTTCGATAGCTCTAAGACTATCTTCATCAGAATGGTAAAAGTTGCATGAGTTCACATGACAACTTTTAAATTTTCAGAAACAGTGCTGTCGTCAAATGATATGGTTTTGTTCCATGAGTCAAGAATATACTTCATGATAAAAAAAGACAGTTATCAGAGTAATACAATCATAGTTGCGAGCGGCGCCACAAGTTAACTGCTCTGGCCGGCTAAGACCGGCACATACACAGTACAGGTCTCTCTCCATCCATTCAAGATAACGACAGCTGTAGGATATCCGGCAGTATTTGTGTAAGATCCAAAGAATACCCTCCACATGCCTGAGTGTTAATATCCTAAAAGTTAACAGTCAGAGCATTCACAACAAAGTGCCACAGTTTGAATTGCTACTGAAAAAGAATGAAGCTCACATAATACTAGGCACAGAGAGCTGGTCAAAATCTGAGGTAAGTTGCAGTAAAATTTTGGGGAAAGTTTAACCGTATGTCGAAAGGATAGCCGAATGGGTAATAGGTAATTGTGGTGGTGGTGTATTTGTAGCAGTAGACAATAAACGCAAATCCAAAGCGGTAGATAGTGAAGCTGCATGAGGGATTGTGGTAAAAAACTCAATATTATTGGTGGGCGTATGTATTGACCACTGGACTCACCTGCTGATGTAACCGTAAACTTGAGAGAAAACCTCATTAAGTCAGTGCCTAAGTTCCCCAATAATACTGTTTTCATCAATACTTTAATCATCCAACAAGCAATCTGAAAAATTAGTTTTGCTAGTGGTAGGGCTGACAAAGTATCTTGTGAAATATTACGAAATGCCTTCCCTTAACTCCCGAGAAAAGATAGCTCAGAATTTCACTCTTGATGGACATACATTAGATCTAATGGTAACAAATGGACCTGACGTTTTTGAGGAAGTCCACATCAAAACCGATATCAGTAACCATGAGGTGGTTGTGCTGACAATGATTACAAAAGTAGAAACATTTGTATATTGAGTAAACTAGATGAAAAACAGTAGCGTCGTTAGAGTCATAACGCAATTGGGAAACAGAAACTTTTTTTTACAGGAGAGGAGCATGTAGAGGAACTGTCTCTCAAGTATAAAAGAACCGTTGAGCATGGATTGGACAGATGCACATACAGTAGGATAGTTCATGATATGAGTGCCCTCCATGGTACACTGTCACTGTAAAAAAACTTGTAAAGAAACGGAGATTACTGCGTAATGAGTGTAAAACAAAGCGTCGGGCAATAGATAGAGACATGCTGAATGAAACGTGTTAGCTCTCAAGAGAGCACCACATGAAACTTTCAATGATTGTTGTAGCAGAATATTGTCAAACGATCTTTCACAAAACCCAAAGAAATTTCGGTAATATGTAAGAGTTGTTATTGGCACTAAAGTTACCATCCAGTCACTTGTGAATGAGACAGGAAGTGAAAGTGACGGTTGTAAAGAAAAAGCAGAAATCCTTACATGTACATCTACTTGGATACTCTGGAAATCATATTTAAGTGCCTGGCAGAGGGTTCATTGAACCACTTTCAAAATTCACTGTTATTCTAATCTCGTATACCGCGGGGAAAGAACGAACACCTATATCTTATCGTATGAGCTGCTCTGATTTTCTTTATTGTATCATGGTGATCGTTCCTCCCTATCTAGGTCGGCGCCAACAAAATATTTTAGCATTCGGAGGAGAAAACTGGTGATTGAAATTTCCTGACAAGATTCCTCCACAACAAAAAACGCCTTTGTTTTAACCCCTTATCATTTCAGTGACGCTCTTTCCCCTGTTTCACGATAATACAAAACGTGCTGCCGTTCTTTGAACTTTTTCGATGTACTCAGTCAATCCTATCCGGTAAGGATCCCACAACGCGCAGCAGTATTCTAAAAGAGGACGAACGAGCGAAGTGTCGGCCGTCTTCTTAGTAGATCTGTTACATTTTCTAAGTGTCCTGACAATAAAACGAAGTCTTCGGTTAGCCTTCCCCACAATATTGTCTATGTGTTCCTCCCAATTTAAGTTGTTCGTAATTGTAATTCCTAGGTATTTGGTTGAATTTACCGCCTTTAGATCTGACTGATTTATCGTGTAACCGAAGTTCAAAGATTTCCTTTTTGCATTCATCTGGATGATCTCATGACCTCTCAAATGTACAGTTACAAGGGAAAACTCACTAGTATTCCCACAAATTGATTCGTATAACACTGAAAAGATGACTGAAATACACTCCTGGAAATGGAAAAAAGAACACATTGACACCGGTGTGTCAGACCCACCATACTTGCTCCGGACACTGCGAGAGGGCTGTACAAGCAATGATCACACGCACGGCACAGCGGACACACCAGGAACCGCGGTGTTGGCCGTCGAATGGCGCTAGCTGCGCAGCATTTGTGCACCGCCGCCGTCAGTGTCAGCCAGTTTGCCATGGCATACGGAGCTCCATCGCAGTCTTTAACACTGGTAGCATGCCGCGACAGCGTGGACGTGAACCGTATGTGCAGTTGACGGACTTTGAGCGAGGGCGTATAGTGGGCATGCGGGAGGCCGGGTGGACGTACCGACGAATTGCTCAACACGTGGGGCGCGAGGTCTCCACAGTACATCGATGTTGTCGCCAGTGGTCGGCGGAAGGTGCACGTGCCCGTCGACCTGGGACCGGACCGCAGCGACGCACGGATGCACGCCAAGACCGTAGGATCCTACGCAGTGCCGTAGGGGACCGCACCGCCACTTCCCAGCAAATTAGGGACACTGTTGCTCCTGGGGTATCGGCGAGGACTATTCGCAACCGTCTCCATGAAGCTGGGCTACGGTCCCGCACACCGTTAGGCCGTCTTCCGCTCACGCCCCAACATCGTGCAGCCCACCTCCAGTGGTGTCGCGACAGGCGTGAATGGAGGGACGAATGGAGACGTGTCGTCTTCAGCGATGAGAGTCGCTTCTGCCTTGGTGCCAATGATGGTCGTATGCGTGTTTGGCGCCGTGCAGGTGAGCGCCACAATCAGGACTGCATACGACCGAGGCACACAGGGCCAACACCCGGCATCATGGTGTGGGGAGCGATCTCCTACACTGGCCGTACACCACTGGTGATCGTCGAGGGGACACTGAATAGTGCACGGTACATCCAAACCGTCATCGAACCCATCGTTCTACCATTCCTAGACCGGCAAGGGAACTTGCTGTTCCAACAGGACAATGCACGTCCGCATGTATCCCGTGCCACCCAACGTGCTCTAGAAGGTGTAAGTCAACTACCCTGACCAGCAAGATCTCCGGATCTGTCCCCCATTGAGCATGTTTGGGACTGGATGAAGCGTCGTCTCTCGCGGTCTGCACGCCCAGCACGAACGCTGGTCCAACTGAGGTGCCAGGTGGAAATGGCATGGCAAGCCGTTCCACAGGACTATATCCAGCATCTCTACGATCGTCTCCATGGGAGAATGGCAGCCTGCATTGCTGCGAAAGGTGGATATACACTGTACTAGTGCCGACATTGTGCATGCTCTGTTGCCTGTGTCTATGTGCCTGTGGTTCTGTCAGTGTGATCATGTGATGTATCTGACCCCAGGAATGTGTCAATAAAGTTTCCCCTTCCTGGGACAATGAATTCACGGTGTTCTTATTTCAATTTCCAGGAGTGTAGATATTAGTGTGAGTGTCGTTTAGAAACAGCTGAAATCATAGCAACCGAAGAAAGCTCCAGGGGCTCTCAAATTCTGTACTAAATTTTCGTCTGAGTTAAGTCCTCTGTTAACTATAATCTACCGTAGATCCCTCGAGAAAACCATGTTCAATATTAGGAAGAAAGCACAGGTCACACCAGTCTGCAATAAGTGTAGCATAAGTGATCCACAAAACTACCGTCCAGTATCTTTGACATCGATTTTTTATAGAATCTTAAAACATTTTCTAAGCTCAAACATACTGAGGTATATTGAACAGAACACTTTCTCCATGTCATACAGCACGGATTCCGTGAACATCCATCATAGGGAATCCAGCTCGTACTTTACTCTCACTATGTACTGAAATCCTTGGATCAAGGCAGTTAGGTAGTAGCAGTAATTCTCGATTTCCAAAATAGCATTTGACTCAGTACCAGATTTACACTTGTTATCAAAAATACAATATTATGGGGAGTATAGCGAAATTCTTGACAGGACTGAGGGTTTTTTGACAGGGAGGACTTTGCAAGTTATCATGGATGGAGAGTCGTCTACAGATGTAAAAGTAACTTAGGGTGCATCCCAGGGAAGAGTGTAGAGATTCTTGCTATTCATATTGTATATTAATGACCTTGCAGACAATATTAATAGTAACCTCATACTTTTCGCCGATGATGCAGTACCCTATAATGAAGTACTGTCTGAAACAAGCTGCATAAATATTCAGTCAGATCTTCATAAGATTTCAAAGTGGAGCAAGATTGGCAACTTGCTTTAAATGTTGAGAAATGTAAAATTGTGCCCTTCACAAAACGAAAAAAGCGTAGTGCTCAACGATTATAATATCAATGAGTTAACAGTTGGAATCGGCTAACTCATACCGACACCTGGGTGTAACACTTTTTGGGAATATGAAATGGAATGATCATATAGGCTCACTCGTGGGTAAAGCAGGTTGTAGGCTTCAGTTTATTGGTAGAATACTGGGCAAATGCAATCAGTCTACAAAGAAGATTGATTACAAGTGACTCATGCGACCCAGCCTAGAATACTGTCCGCCCCCGGTAGCTGAGTGGTCAGCGCGACAGAGTGTCAATCCTAAGAGCCCGGGTTCGATTCTCGGTTGGGTCGGAGATTTTCTCTGCTCAGAGAATAGCTGTTGTGTTGTCCTAATTGTCAGCATTTCATCCCCATCGACGCGCAAGTCAACGAAGTGGCGTCAAATCGAAAGACTTGCACCAGGCGAGCGGTCTACCCGACGGGAGGCCCTAGTCACACACCATTTCATTTCATCCTAGAATACTGCTCAAGTGTGTGGGACCTGTACCAAATAGGGCTAACGAGGATATTGCACGTATACGGAGGTCAGCAAGAATGATCACAAATTTGTTTTACACGTGGGAGATTATTACTAGATTCTGAAGAAACTGAACCGGCAGACTCATGAAGATAGACGTAACTATTCCGAGAAAGCTCACTTACGAAGTTTCAAGAACTGGCTTCAAATAATGACTCTACGAATGCCCTACAATCTTTGGGGATATAAAATTTTGTATACGTGGGGATCCACAGTCTCCAGATGTTTAATAAACCTAAACATGGTCCGTAATATGCTGTAATGTGGTTTTTATTTAATCGTGCGATTAGCTAATTTCGAATACTTGTCATTGTCAAGCACCTGTAAAACGAACACGGAGAATCACTTAACTGTCCGCATACGTCGCCATGTATAAATAATACTTTAGACACTTCACTTTAATTTTATCTTAACGTGAGGTGTGTAAAGCGTTATTTATACACGACGATGTATGCAGACTATGTAGTGCTTTTCCATGTTGGTTTTAGAGGTGCTTGACAATGCCAAGTAGTCGAAATTACCTAATCGCACAATTAAATAAAAATCACGTTACAACCTATTAGATATCATGTTTACGTTAATTAAACTAGGGATATACTTTAGACCCTCCGTATCGCTTCCTAGGGATCGTGGACAAGATTAGATTAAATGCAGCATGTGCGGACATATTTAAACAATCGCGTGGACAAGATTAGAATCAATATAGCGTGCATGGAGGCATTTAAACAATCGTGAACACAAGATTAGATTAAATAAAGCACACATGGAAGCATTTAAACAATTATTTTCCCGAGCTCCATACGTGAATGGAAGGGAAGGAAACCCTAATAACTGGTACAACAGAAGATACACTTTGCCAAGCGTTTCACAGTGATTTGTAGAGTATAGATGTACACGCAGATTTAGATAGACGTAGAAGAGATTTAACCTGATGTAATGAAATTATAAACCCACTAGTTGTAGATGTAGAAGAGATGTTGGCGTAATGCACTGAAATTGTAACATGCCTATTGCAGATGTATTATGAAAATGTAATTATAATCTACTTGTTGTAGATGCAAATAGTTGTAAAAATGTGCCTGAATATTAGTTGTAGATGCAGAAGAAATAGAATAGTTTTATTATGACAATGTAACAAAAAATTCTCTAATATACTAAAGTAATGCTATATTTTATGTTATATGCTACATATCTCAAGAATTTTTGTTATGATCAAGCCCGACGATACAGAATATCCACTCCGAACATCATGGCAGGCTGAATATTTTACCTGCTTAATGAATATGTACAATTGTGTGGATTATATCACTTGAGAAATTTCGTGAAATGGCTTACTTTGGAAAAAAGTGCATACGTAAGTTTTTGGGTGTGTCCAGGCAAGTGACGTATAAACGTGTACGAACCTGCATGCCACACAGTTCCTGGAAAAATATTCAAACGTATCCAGCCCTTATGCAATTGTTTAGGGAGAGCCATTACTGGATCAACTCATGCGCAGTCGAACCTAGTTGTAATAAGCTCTGTAATTGGTTGTTTAATTTTTTGAGGCTATTTCCAAGAAATAAAATAGAAAAGGGTGTGGGGAGAGGGAGAGTGTTGCCTTACGAAGAGGTAGGGGTGGCGGAGGGTTGAGCGAAGTGAGGGTTAGGGAGAGGAGGAGGAGGGAATGATACAGGAATGAAGGGGGCAGGGTGGGAAGGTGAGAAGGGCTGAGGTTAATGTCAAATTGGGTCCAAAATCAGCATAGACCTCCTGCCTTATCTCATGTTTTAATCTGATTCCCTCAGAATCTCCTGATTTACTGCGACTACTTTCCATACCCTTATTTTACTTTTGCTAATATGGTTTATATAAATTTTTTTCTCGACTCCACCCTTTATATAACACTTATCTACCAAGATGTACCAAAACTTTCACCGTTTCTGACAGACATACAATGTCATCATGAACATTCAAAGTTTTTATTTTGCGTTCTTTAACATTACACCTCTTTCCGACTTGTTTCCCTTTACAACTTGTTCAATGCATGGACTCAAGAGGTATCCTTAGTGGGATGAATGGCATAGAAAAAAGAAGGTAGGAAGATTAGTGATTAGCTCTCCATCGACAACGAAGTCATTAGAGACGGAATCCCAACTCGAATTAGAGAAGGATTGGGTAGAAAATCAACCATGCTCTTTCAAAGAAACCGTCCCAGAATTTACCTAAACAGACTTAGGCAAATTAAGGAAAACACAAATACTGAAGGCCGGAAGGAAATTTGCACCGTCGTCCTCAATAGGTCGAATCCATCGTGCTAATTAATGCGCTACCTTGCTCTGCAAATGTTGCCTTATGTTTGTGGATTTTTCTGAAACTTCTTTGTAAGTGTATTTGCGACGTTATGTTTTCATTAACACATAAACAACACACACATAGACAATTCACTGAGTTAGAGACTGTTAAAAAGTGGTTATGTTTTTTTACAGGGGATTTTTACTTTGACATAAAGACAACTGTTGAAGCACTTTAATCTCGCTTAGAGTCCATAGTTTACTGCAGGTCAAACAAACACATTCAGTAGTTATACGTTGCCTCTGCCGTAAACTGTGTTGACAGTTTCACAGAGTTCGAAGAACGATGTTTGTCGGAGGTAGGTTAAGTAATTAGTTGGCTGTTGTATTTCTTATGGCTAAATTAGCCAGCCCTTTGGGACTATGGATTTGAACAAACCTGTAAGTTCCAATCAATTGAACTATACCTTTACAAACTGTGGCAGAGCTAACTATATCTCTGTTTTCATATCAGAGGTACACTTAATAATATCACACAGTAAATGTATCTTGTTTGACTGAGGTAATATATCTGTGGCTATCATCAACGTTTAATTTACATCTGTTAGATATAGTGTATTCAGTGTCAATTCGCTGAACACCGCTTGTCACATGGAAGAATGAAAATGCTTAACTGCTTTACTGAAGCTCTTCTGACATATGTAGATGAAGAGTCGTCGAAGACAGATCACCAGAAATGTAGTTACCACTTGGAAATACTTCGAGGTTCGGCTTTATTTAAATTGTAGCCGACAATACGGCGAATTTTCTGACATACAATATCAATTTTTAACGTTAAAAATTGCCGATTTAAAATACCAACTTTTTAAAAAATACAAGTAATTTTTGGCTGCGGCGTTGGAAAGGGTATTCGAAGTGGATTTAAATGACATCACTAATGTGGACGACAAGGAAGTAGCACAGCAAAACATTGTCCTACAGTTTGCTCTGCTGCGTCTAAGGTAAGCAGGCATGTAATTCAAGTACTGGTGTTTTGTTTATTATTGAGACAGTTACACGACGTGTTCAAAACGTTGACCTTGAGCACTGATAGATGCTATAAAGTGATTCTGGATAGATAACAATGCCCATTAAATTTTATGTGTATCTGCATATTAGGTTCACGTTATACGGTGTTTCATGCCTACCGTGAGTTGTCGGTGTTTCGTTGTGGGCCTGTTGTTTTAATTTTTTCCCTCAGATAAAAATTCAGAGGTGTTACGCCTGGTGAGGATGTATGCAATTTTAAGCTTCCCAAATGACCGATAGTATGATGTCCAGATATTCTATTAAGATCTGCAAATAACTGTGCGGAATAGGCGGGATCTCCGTCATGTTGTCACTACATGCATGGCTTTACGTCCAGTGAGATGTCTTCCAATAAATAATGAAAGAAGAATCGGTTATGTGACACCTGTTAAGACCGCACCACACGTTGACAGACCAAGGTCGTTGCTTGTTCACATCTCCCAGCAGCTCGCATTTTCAACTGAGCAGAAGTGCATTTTGTAAAGATTGATTTGTGCATAATCTGTAACAGATGCCTTATCAGAAAACAATATCTTGCATAGAAACGTAACATCACATTACAATTTTCATAACCATCATTCGGAGATATGTAACCGATTTTGAATGAAATTGTCATGACACTGTCGCGGCAGCCAAAAGTGCAAAGGACAAAATGCTTTGAGAATTTAATGCTGCCTGTATTTCAAATTGTTGAATGTAAAAAAAAAAATATGCGGAATATTCAAGCACGTATGACTGATGATAAAAAACAAGCTCACCTGACTCTGAACATTCCATCTGACTCAGGTTGGTTATTTCATCGCAATTGTAAACAAATTATACACCTAAAGATTAGCCAGTAAAACCCACTAAAACGTACAAAAGATAAAATTGTGATTCGCGACGGTATAAATTTACCTTTATTTAACCAAAATCGCACACTGTATAAAGTTTCTGACTGCACAAAAAAACCATTATTTTGAACCTAACCACATCTGAAACATCCTAGTAGGTTTGCGAAGCTAGAGATCGAGCACCTACAAGTAATCTTGTTTGTAGCCTGCTTTACGCAGAAACAGAAAGCTGAAATAAATGAGATGCTGTACTACAAATTGGTCGTAAACATGTGGTTAGTAAGATCTTTACAAAATTTCTTATTAATTCTCTGACTGAAGTAGTAGATCAACGTTTAGACAGGACATCTGTTTTAAGAAAAGGAGTCAAAGCTGTGGACATAAGTGGAATGTGATGACCAAGGGTGGAAAAAGTTTTCCTCGATAAAAGTCAATAAGATCTGAATTCAAGAAAAGATGGATGTATGCACCCTGAACTTTGCCTCAGGACAAAGTATTCGGGAACAAACGAAATCCTGTTGCATAAACTAGCTGCTAAAGCCTATTTGTACGTATGCATTCAGAAATAATATTATTAGAGAAAGTGACTTGATATAGACAGGTAAATTAGACAAGTTAATACTATAGGAGAGGCATCCAGACGCTTCGTCTCATTCTATTAGATGTGATCAGCATCAGATGTTGACTGGTTACCGTGATGGAGATGGAGATGCCGTATACTCGTATGAGAAACCGTTATCAGCATCTAATACAGTTTGAAGAGCATATCAATGTGGATCACAATTGAGCCAACTGACCAAATCATGCAGTACCCAGATTTGTGGGAAATTCTGGTGTGACAATGGCTCGATATTGTACCGAATGGGCTCGTCGCCATGGTTCTGTCGACCACGTCTGACCACAACAAGGAAAGATCGTCATATTGTGAACTAAGTACATCATAACCCCTTCGTATCCGTCCCTGCCATCTGAGAACACGTAACAGAATCCGTGCAATATTATGAGTCACTGTGCATCGTTAGTTGGAGACTAGCAGCAGTCAGACTAGGGAGTTACCTTTCCATGTGTAGGCTGCAGTTAACACCACGACGCAAATGGATGCATTGGCATTGGTGCCATGATCAGGATATTTGGACTGCTGATGAAAGGCATTGCATTGAGTTCGGTGATGAATCGTGTTTCTACACTACACTGGATCAAACATGTGTGGGACTGGTTCTGATCTACTTTCCTACCACAGTTGCGCAATGATGCTCTGTGAGTGTTTTGGGGTATTATTGTTGAACCTACTGCCTGCAACATAGGATGATACCATCACAGGCAAGCAGAGTTCAGAAGAGTGCAGTAGTACAGATAGTGATGCACTCAGACAATGATCTCAATGTTGGTTCCACTACACTCCCTGTAAAGGAAATGTTATCGCTAACAGAAATTAGTGTATATTTTAGCAAATATGAAACTCTTAGATTTTCGTTATTCAGGTTTATTTTTACTCTGACTTTATGACGTAGCAATCATAATTATACTACACAAAAGATGGTAAAATATTGGAATTGGGTGTTGGCAAGTGTGAAGCGAAATTCCTAACTATTCTACGGTTCTAATAGTAAGATGGTTGATGGCCGTGTCTGGGGGTCAGTAAAAGACAAACACATTAAGTACAATTGGGGACAGAGATATCAATGAAACTTAAATGCACAATGAAAATACCCAAAATTATTGGGGTCTGTATAGGGTATGTAAATATTACTCCAAATACAATGACACAATTAAAACAGTTCAGTAACTTCAGAGTATAAGCACTCTGCAGTGGCTGATCAATCCTTTTCGTTAGATCAGGTATATCGCATCTTTTCATTTCAGTTAAGTTTGACAATCGTGGATATGGTTAACTACAGGCCATGGTTGAATGTATGAAAAAAGTAGGAGAGACAGAGATGACTGCAGTTCTCAGTGTCAATTGAATATCACTTGCTGGCAAGGCGTGAGCACGCGTGATTACCTTTCGTCGTCGGCAGCAGTGGCTGCGGTAGGCACGAGCTGTGAACCTGAGAATCTGTTTCAAATCTCTCTCGACTGTTAAACACCAGTCTGATACGTTTCCTACGTCTTTGGTGAAGCCGAGACTCCTAGTTATTCCCTAGCTAAGTTTATTGGCATTGTACATTCTATGTGGTTGGAATAGCGCAAACATCGCTGCCTTCAAATCACTCACATGCTCGGCGCAGTTCTCTGTGCTAGGAGACTTTGCAGTTCAGCTCCTTCAGAGTTGTAACGAGCCAGTGACAAGTGTTCACATAATTACTGTTGCCATAGTCTCAGCTCAGCGCGGGTAGACTTCCACCAACATACGACGATTTGTTGCAAGAGAAGAGAGAATTTTTCTGTATGCATTTTGACTATATCTAAGGTGGTGGCCATGCTTTTTCTTTCTGGCCAATCACAGCATTTGTACTTGTTATAACTCCACCCACTAGAGTTTCTGTAGCCTATCGAAGGAGTCGTTTCTTTCATAGGCAGAGTTTAACGTCTTCTACATAAGACTGAGACAAACGGCTTGTTTCCACGTGTGTTTTAACGCAGGTGGCCACAGTGAGTCACCAATGTTTTGAGTTGGGTTTCTCTCTGCCATCTCCAGCCGTGTCTCTGAAGAAAGGCTTTCTGAAGGGTCGTCATTAAAAGCTACATTTATTGGGCTTCTTCCAGGGACATGAGTGGTTTCTGTCGGCAGCCTGCTCAGTGGCCAAGGATTCTCATTGTGGTGTCACTGCCAGACACCACACTTGCTAGGTGGTAGCCTTTAAATCGGCCGCAGTCCGCTAGTATACGTCGGACCCGCGTGTCGCCACTATCAGTGATTGCAGACCGAGCGCCGCCACACGGCAGGTCTAGAGAGACTTCCTAGCACTCGCCCCAGTTGTACAGCCGACTTTACTAGAGACAGCTCTCATTTGACGAGACGATAGTTAGCATAGCCTTCAGCTACGTCATTTGCTACGACCTAGCAAGGCGCCATTATCATTTGCTATTTATCTTGTGATGCATGTACCGTCAGACCGATGTTCACCAATTATGGATTAAAGTTAAGTATTCCAGCAGCTACGTATTATTTTTACTAGACTCAACTCCTTTAACTGTTCCAGAACTCACGCCAGCCTGCGTGAGCTTAAACGCGTGCCTTTCGGTTACCAATCATAGTGGCTTGGCTGTCTTGCCAAGTCACAACACTCATTGTATCAGCTGGATCTCCTGCTGTGAAGGTTTCGGCCGGACATGGAATGGGTGCTGCCTTCGAAAAATTCTCCTTTCCTCAGAACTGTGTCTCATAGCTCGGGTTTGGCAAATTACTTGCATGCAACTCCTAGTGTGAGTGTTATTGGTTTATATTCACGAGGTATCGCCTTTTTTGTTGGGTTTGCCTATCAATAAATTCGTATATTTTCCCATAACTAAGCCATGTGACATATCGATTTAACCGGAACTGTTTCAGGAATTCAGTGTAAGGTGTGTTAGTTGTCTGATACCTTACACGGCTAATCAGCTTCGTCGAGTATGGCGGCGACCTGGAGTGAGGTCCCATTCTTACATTGTTTTGGCGAGGCACGACAGTGTTACTCCAGGTGTCATAGCTTCGAGAGCCATCAGTTATGACTTCAGTTCATGCTGGTAGTGACTGATGCCCCAATGGTACATCATGGATATCCTACAACCACATGTTTGACCTAGTATACGACAGTAACTGGGCCCCATTTTTCAACAGGTCAATGCTCGACCACACATGGCACCTGCCTCTATCAGCTACGGGATGCTGACGCACTTGTGTGCCCAGAAGTATCCCCAGATATGTCCACACATGTGTGGGACATGCTCAGGTATCAACTCCATCCCAGAGCCAGTATCCAGCACATCAGAGAGTATTTATAACAGTTGCAGGCCAAGAGGAGAGGATATAATAGTTTTATGAGAATCTTCTGAACCGAGTAGTACATGCACCTCGCCTAGAGAGAGTGCAATGCCATACTGATAAGTAGGTGCATGTTGTCAAATTTTTTGTAAATTTGACTCCATTATTTAATCACTGGAATAACATCACATGCCCTTACAACCCATCACGTTTCATTTTGTTTCCTCATTCTGGGTACTTTCTTTTTTCTTATTAGTCATTGTAGGTATAAATACCAACGCAGTATGAGAGTGTGCTCATATTTAGTAAAAGCATCACAAATTCTGTCCTCATTGGTGGTCACCATATTTCTCGAATTTTTCTCTGGAATGTTATAATCATAACAAATATTTCGTGTAATAGATTCCTAAACATTTACGAGATATTGTATAAGACAGGAAAGTGACCACAGAATCGGTATTTGCAGTCACACAAAAACATTGCAAGAAACTCCAATCAGTGTCTAGGCAACCTAATAAAGAAATAACTACAAGTATAGAAAAACATTATAATAACTTCATTTATATAATGAATAAGAGAGGTAACATAGTAACTGGCTGTTTGACTGGGAGTCATGTGGGACTAGCAAAAAGCTACTCACATAAAAAAAATTATTTAATTTTGTAATACTAAGTTCATAAATCAGATTACAAATTGTGACTCACATAATTAATCTGAGGAGATTTGTAATGAACAGAATAACTGAAAGTTTATTCTCTCCCTCGCGCAGAAACTCAGCAGTGCATAGCAAAATATCACCCAGATACTCCAATAATGGCAACGAGGTCCATCTGAATCGCATCTTCCAAACAAGTGTGTGAGCCAGTGAATCTTTGTTACCATTTTTTTTGGTAAGGTCTTTCTTTGAGTGCGAAAGATAAACCGCTCATCTTTGGTCGCGGCATCTCGTGGTCGTGCTGTAGCGTTCTCGCTTCCCACGCTCGGGTTCCCCGGTTCGATTCCCGGCGGGGTCAGGGATTTTCTCTGCCTCGTGATGGCTGAGTGTTGTGTGCTGTCCTTAGGTTAGTTAGATTTAAGTAGTTCTAAGTTCTAGGGGAGTGATAACCATAGATGTTAAGTCCCGTAGTGCTCAGAGCCATTTGAACCATTTGAACCTTTGGTCGCAGATTCTACTCAGTTCACCCAATAATTGTTTTACTGAACCACAGCCATGGAGGTATAATGAGGGAAGATGGTTCTTTAGGCTTAACCCAGCTTCATGCGGGCAACTAAAGTGGTGATGATAATGTTTGGTTTGTGGGGCGCTCAACTGCGCGGTTATCAGCATCCATATAAAGTCCCATTCTTTTCACTGCCCAGTCTTTCCACTTTCCTGAACGCAGCTGAAATGATGAGGACAACACAAACACCCAGTCCCTGGGAGGAGAAAATCCGTGAGCTGGCCGGGAATCGAACCCAGGAACCAATCATGCAGAGGCAGCAACGCTAGTCACTAGACCGGGAGATATTGACCGCAACTTAAGTGACGCCACAGATGGCGGTATAATGCAGTGGCATGGCAGTTGCACGTGTGAACACCAACTTTTCATTGGCGTCACGCAACTTTTATCATGCCAGAAAAAATTCAACTCAGTTGCACTTTGCGACGCCAGTAGTTCTCTCTCTCCCCCCCCCCCCCCTCCCCCCTCCCTCCTACCCCCAAGTGAGTAGCATCATTTGACTTCTTTCTGATAGCTAAAGTTCGAAACACGAACTTTCTGTGGCAGTTATCATGGAGGAATGGCTTCTCCACTCCTTCTGATTTCAATGTGTTTTCATTTTATTACTGAAAAAAATGAAAATAGTGGTTGTCAGGTAGCCTACACGTTTGCAGCATTTAGAACCACAAGAACAACATAATATTACAGTTAACTTTTCTATAACAGTGTCTGTGTGTGTATTTGCAAACGAAAGCAGAAGTTAAGTCCCATAGCGCTCAGAGCCGTTTGAGCCAAACGAATGCTGTATCCCGCAATCTTGAAGGGTTTTTGGATGAATAAATAAACTTAATATGTAACACAAAAAGCAAGTCGCATAAATTGTGGTTTGCGAGAACAAGCACTGTATTAATTGTGGACTACATGTGCAAAATATGCTGCGAGTGTGAAGCGACAGCCATTAAACTAAAAATTTGAGTTAATCGAAATGCGTACTCAGAATGAGATTTTCACTCTGCAGCGGAGTGTGCGCTGATATGAAACTTCCTGGCAGATTAAAACTGTGTGCCCGACCGAGACTCGAACTCGGGACCTTTGCCTTTCGCGGGCAAGTGCTCTACCATCTGAGCTATCGAAGCACGACTCACGCCCGGTACTCACAGCTTTACTTGCCCGCGAAAGGCAAAGGTCCCGAGTTCGAGTCTCGGTCGGGCACACAGTTTTAATCTGTCAGGAAGTTTCGAAATGCGTACTGTTGGATCTTGTCCACTCGTCGCTTACAGGGTGCCTAAAGGATGCTGCGTTCTCGGAATGCTATACAGCAATTCAAACAATTAACATTAGTAGTTTTATTTCTATAAAACAATTCACAATGCTTAATTTTGAGATTTACAAGTAGTAATTGCAAACGAGGGGCGACGTGCAATATAATTTGGAGTCCTTGGTTATGTGTGATGTTCCTGGAAGGTGACACACGTCACTGGTGACTGGCGTCCACGTTACGGTGCCGTTCTGAGCGGCCGAGGCTGGCAGGAGCGGCGCTTATATTCACTTCTTGCCGGGGGCGGGGCGGGGCGGTCCTGGCGCGGCCTCGGTCCTTGTCAGCGGGCTATTGGCTGACGTTTCCTCACCACCTTCTCTGTTTTTCCGTTCTTCGTTTTCTTTCCGGCGCTTGTGATTACGCGAGAACACTTACATTAACGAATACAATAAGAGTCTAAAATCTCGGAAGGGTGACGAGTCTGCAAATATTTACAGGCTAGCCATTGGTTGGTTTGCCGCAGCAGACAGTTTTTTCGTCTTCGTGTGTTATTTCTTTTGTAAATGTATTTATAGTTCTTATATTCCTGCTTGGGATCTATTTTCATATCCAACGTTTGGGTTCTGTCATTCTTGTATTTAATTCTTGTCGCAGAACTACAACATTAATTCTCGCTCATATGATTTCGGCTGAGGCCACATTGAAAATTGTGCAACTACGGAGAATTTATTAATGGACACCTTCAAAACACCATGACCTACACTTGAAAGATTTATTTGCCCAATTGCTATTTAGGTGAATAACTCATCATTTCTTAATAAATACCTTAAAGCTTCGGAACACCAGGTATTCAAAGTTTTACGTAGAATTCGTTGTTTTCTGTGTGAATGATAGTTCACAGTGCAATTACACAATATCACGAGCCGTGGTGTCGTATTAGTTGCGTACGTGGTTCCGGCGTTACCCAGTACTTTGCTTTGAAGCCGGCACCGCCATATTGGATACCCCAGAACATTAGCAGTCTGCTGTTTACCATTGCTCTTATTCTTAATTTCTCTCATTTGCACGCAACAGTTGTTTTAAATAACAAATGTTACGTTGCTTTCTTGAGCAACACAGTGTGAGGTAAGTATTTTCAGACGTCTCTCTGGTCTTAAGTCGTCATGCATGTGACGGCACGTGCACCTAATATGTTCCAGTACGCCGCATATAAAAACGGGATTTTCCGGTGCTCATATCTCGAATTTTATTTTTTGCATAGCCCTTGGGCTAAGGACCATTTGTATACCCAGCAGGAGAGTCTTAGTGTCACTATCCTACTGTCCACGGTCAAATTATGAACGTTACACACTTCCTCCTGCTTAGGCAAATAGAGCAAATCGGTTGGTTCCTTTTGCGTTTGACGCTGTCTACGATGGGCTTGACGGGGCTCATGGAAGCACCAGTAGTTCTGGGGCGGTTCCTCGGAAAATCTCACAAAAGGGTTTTTTACTATATTTTCGTCGTCACCAGCTAACCAAAGCCAGCAGAGGTTCAAAGAGGGCTATGCACAGCAAATTTTTACTATATGTTCCTAAGACCCCTATCACCAGCAACCACCAAAATTTTCTTGATATCTTTATCCAAGATGCAGAGGTTCAAAGTTACCCTTCTTGTACACGAAAAAAGTGCACCCAAAATCCGTGTGAGGCGAGTACGTTGTTTAGAAACTGACGCAGCTCGGAGAAAAGCGCTGCAGATTGTCTCCGCTACCGTTTGGGAACCACATGTTGCAGTAATGAAGCACATGGAAAACCTTTTTGCACCTAAAATCTGGTCTGAGGTGCAAAATTAGTTTTGCGTTACTTCAGTTTCACATAAGTAAACTATCTACGTTTTACTGACCAATACAGTACGTTTTATATGACTTGGAAGCCCTGCAGCAGCAGAAAAAGCAACAGAACCATCAGGAAAATCCTCCTATCAGTTCACAAAAGTGCTAGTGTGTTCATGTTTATTTAAAAGGCTCTAACTGAACAGAGGAGTACCAGCTGCCTCATTCTACCTTCCTCAGTACATTTAAAAATTTTGCCATAAAGTTTGGCTTGCGAACATGTTCGTACTCTTTTATGCTGAGAGAGAAGCGGACAGTGACAGTGGCGTAGAGACGGAGAAGTAATTAGAAGATAGTAGACAGTGGTTGTGTTATAAAAAGAGCGAAGGAGACAACAGCAGTGTGAGAGAAAGACAGGGACACAGTGGCAGTGGAACGTAGATAATGAGAGACAGAGGATGTGACAATGACAACGAGGAAGAGAGAGATAGTGCACTGAGAAGAGACAGCAGCAGTGAGAAAGGATAAGTGAGATAGTAGCAGCGAGAGAGAGCAAGAGGGACACAATGACAGTGAGAGGAGACTGTCGTAGTAGGACAGAACGAGGGGATTGTGGCTGTGACACAGGACACACTGACAGAGATAATGACAACGGGTTGAGATGAATGAGTGAGTGAGAAAAGGCAACTGGGAGTTGATTGCAGTGTGCGACTTAAAGCGACTGACTAATGGGTGCGAGTGAGTTACAATTAGGGGAGCTTGTGGATGTCTGAGGTAATTTGCAAACGAAAGCGTGAATGTGTTCGCATCCCAAAATATTTGGGAAAATTTTTAAAGGTGCTGTGGAAGGTAGAATGAGGCTGCTTGTACCCCACATTTCACTCCGAGTATTTTACATAAACAGGAACATATTCACATTTCTTATGCTCCGACAGGAGAATTTTTCTGCTGGTGCATATTTTATGTAGTAATAAGACGCATTTAGCCACATTAATTTAATTAGAATAAACAAGGTCAGAAGTATGTAATGTGACAATGCTGCTTTCGTAATCCAGCATTTTCCTAAATACGGACGGACGAAACTGATGTTCTTTTAGCCGGCCGGGGTTGCCGAGCGGTTCTAGGCGCTACAATCTGGAACCGCGCGACCGCTACGGTCGCAGGTTCGAATCGGGAATGGATGTGTGTGATGTCCTTAGGTTAGTTAGGTTTAAGTAGTTCTAGGGGACTTATGTCCTTAGGTTAGTTAGGTTTAAGTAGTTCTAGGGGACTGATGTCCTCAGAAGTTAAGTCCCGTATTACTCAGAGCCATTTGAACCATTTTTCATCTTCGATCTTTGTCCTCTTCCAGAAATTATTGAGAATCTATTTTGCTGTGTTGGTTGGTTTCTAGTTTTTACTTCTCGACATGTTCAACCAGAGGACTTTCAAGGTTGGACCGATAGGAAATCTGTAGTTAAATGACAGAAATAAAATCACTGTAGTAAAAATAGTCAGCGCAACACTAATAAAATCATTACAGTAAAAATAAGCAGCACAATAAAAGTTGAAAAGAAAATATCGCTTGAATGAGTCAAATTGCGGATGAAATTTAATTTCTTTACACTTTACACTGAGGAGACGAAAGTCATGGGATAGCGATACACTCATATACAGATTGCGGTAGTATCGCATACATAAGCTTGTAAGAGGTATGTGACGCCTGCGATATGTAAGCTATAAGAGAATCTGAGACAAAAGAGCAGTGTTGACTGCAGTACGAACTGTGTAGCAGTAGCAGTAAGTCGTTGCTAGCGAGCAGTCGCCTGTCTGCCCTAGTCTGGTGTATCATGTTGGCTGGGCCGGTCGCGGTGCAGCGATGCCTGAGCCAGAGTATTATTGTATAAGGAAAAAAAAAAGCAGCCTCGCGCATATCTAGTAACATTATGTAAACTGAGATGTAAATCTTTTAAAAATGTCCTAATAATAATCTTTGTCTAATTTCTAACAAGCATTCATTTCAATTTAAAGAATTTAAATTTTTTTAAATGCATGATCATTCCGATTGTTGCAAAAAGAAAAATCATTTGCTTCCCTTCATAAATAATAAATGTATAGGCCAGCATTGCACAGAGCTGTGCCGGGAAAAGCTATTGTAAGAACAGATAGTTGCCGACTTTATCGAGGTGAGAATTTTTGCTTTTTATTCAGAATGATCTTACAGGGCCATGACGCAGCGCTGCTGTCGTCCACATTCTACCAGGTTACTGAATTTATTTTTTATTACGAGGCTTAGGAATTTTTTCTGTTTCGAGCTTACATTAAATGGGAACCAATTTTGTTCTGAGGTTACATTAAATTAGAATCACATTCATTATTAATATTTAAATTTATTTAATTATTTCGTGTGGGGAGGTTACACTTGGCGACAACCGGCCAGGATCGTATTTCTTTGTGAATCTCTGAGAAGTAGTCATATATCTGCTCTTATCTACTTAAATGTAGTTTGCATCTGGCGCAACGCATTTACTAACTTGTCACTTTTTCTTTCACAGATCATCGGCAATTTATTGCTCTTTGTTGTACTTGTTTGTTCCATTCTTTGCTTTGTCTTTATTTCATTTTTTCAATTTTGATTTGTGAAAAATGCCGCGAAAAACTGTTAACAGTACATCGCGATGTGCAATGAGTGAATAGTTTGACAAATAATACCAGCGACACTCAGTCTAATAGTGATACTCCCCTATTTACAGACGATCAGTGCGTACCGATCACTAGTAATGATTTTAATTCTAATGGTGAGCAAACAAATTCAATTGTGTCCTCTGTTAATTTAACGACAATTGATGACACGGCACGTTCCATTACAATGAAGGCTGCCCAGCTTGACACACCCGGTTTGCAAAATTTACGTAACGGACAGATCAATTTTTTAACGAAGATGAACAGTGTAATCAGAATACGTCAGATTTATTTGATTCCGAGGTAGTGACTAATAATGCACATCCATTTGGCGAACCTGTTCTTGTTCAAGAATCAGAGAATGACTAAATGGTTATACAAAACGCGACAAATGCAGATACACCAACAAACAGCACAGAGAATAGAGTAGGTAATATTGGAATGGATCAAGTTATGGCATTATTGCTGCAACTTAATGAAAATTTCAAACAACAACTTAATGAAAATTTCAAACAGTCGAAGAAACAACAAGACAACAATCACAAACAACTTAGTGAAAATCTCAAACAACAAATTAATGAAAATAATGAAAATCTCAAACAACTAAATGAAAAACAAGACAGGTCGATCGAACAAATTAATGAGAACTTTAAACAGATTAATGAACAGATTGCAGCCGTTGACTTGCAATGTCATGATACTAAAGAACAATTACGTGAGGAGATTAAGACTTGTGCTAGGAACAGTAGTGAAGAAATTAGATCTGTGGCACAAGAATTATATAATACACATGCAGCTACAACTAAATTACTTACAGACGAAATTAGTGCAGTCGCTAAACAATGCTCTCAAAACGCAACACAGTTACGCGACGAGTTTATATTAATGTCAGCAGAACTTTCACACACACTGGACGCGAAAGTAGATAAGAAATTTGAACAACAGAACAGCCAAATTGACAAACAGTTTAATCACCACCTACAAAACAGTGAAACGCGTTACCGTAAATTTATACAGGAACAGAATAAAGTAAAGCGACAAGTCATGGAAACAATTACTGCACAGAGACAGGAAGATAAACGTAAATTGTTTACGAAAGCAAAAACATACGTAGACAAAATATTGCTACAGTATCAGACGAAATTAATGCTATCAAACAGTTGAACACCGAATTACATGATGAAATCTCTGATCTTAAAACAAATACAGACACACACAGTAGACTTTCAGACAATGACCGACAGACTTGAACAATTAGAACTAATATAGGATCCCGATGCCATCAAAGCAGACGTTAAAAAATTGAACGAAACCACACGTAAAATACAAAAACAAATTAATGCTTGTGATAATAAAAACGATGATCAGGTAAAAGCACTGACTGAAAAATATGATGAATTGGCCAGTCGTGTTGATGTTATCGAAAGTAATAATGACACCAAATCAGACGATACGTCACCTGTTTCGTTTAATCAAACACCCGAATTTCAAAATTTACAGCAGACGATAAGTGAGATAGGTTCGTCCAATAATACATTACGTAGAAAATTGTCATCTTTACAGCACGAAGTGACGGAGATGAAAAATATTTCAGCCTTTAACACATCACAGCATACGCCACTTTGCGAACATTTCTCAGACTCACACAGCGAGTATAATTTAGGTAATATACAGAGAGTACGTTAGTTAGATTCCGAACAGTCACAGACAAATAGATTCTCATACAATCCTGAACCTGTTCAGACGTACAGAGACGATAATTTTGATTACAAGCATTTTCTATCCGTGGGAAAATTTAAAGCATTTGAAAATGACAGAACACAGATTCACCCATTGGATTGGATACAACAATTTAGCTTTGCTTTTCCACCGTCTTGGCCAGTAACACATAAACTTGAATTTATTTGCAATTTTTTGGAAGGCGAACCGGCAACTCGTATGAGACCGATCGCGAGACAATGCTATTCGGTAGAAGAATTTCAGAATGCTTTTCTGTCAGCGTATTGGTCGAAGACGACACAGCGCGGAATCAAGGATCAACTAATTAGTTTACCGAATTATGAGAACTCAAATTTTCCCACTGTCACGCAATTTTTTGAACACATGGTCCAACAAAACCAATACTTAAGTGAGCCATACACTGAATCTGCACTTATCAAATTATGTATTTCTAAATTACCACGATCATTAAGAGTATAACTTTTAACAGGACAGCAGAAAGAAAATATTTCGGCATTTAGAGATCTGTTACAGCTTTTGGAAGTTCAGCAATCAGATTATTCCTTCATAAACAAAAATTTTTCATACAATAACCAAGGTCAACAAGCATACAGCAATTACGACCAGCCACGCTATTTCAATAGCAAAGCTAATAGACGCTTCAGGAACGACAACCACCAGAACTTTAATAACAGACAAAAGTTTAATTATCAGTATCGTCAAAATTATCAGCAACAGGAATCACATTTTGGTAACAATAGAGGTTTTTCCCAACAACACCATCAAAACCAGCCGGTTAGCATACCTAACCAACAATGCAGTCTGCAAGATCAACCAAGCTTTAATGTTTCGCCGCCTACACGTATAGCGTCGGCCACACCAAATAGTAACGCACAGCAACAAAGAAATAACTACGTACAGAAAACACACCATTTCAACTCATATCGCAATGCACCGTATAGAAATGACTATTATGACAGATGTAAAAATAATGGTCACAATTTTCAGCGTACGTTTAATAACAGTCGGCCTTACCAGCAGCAGAATCATACGCAACAACAAATTATCATGAATGAACCAGACAGTAGATATCATCCCTAACGTAATACGTCAGGAAGAAATAACAGAACAGTACAAATAGTGGAAATGCCGCAGCATCCTCCCGCAAATGATAGCACGTCAGATAGAATTTGACTAGATACAGTACAGGTTGCATCTTCCAGCAACGCAAGCAATACCTTTGACACGCACAATCTTGTTCACGAAACTGTTATTACTTTTAACGACATCCGAGACATGCTTTAGCAGGAAAGACCAGTTATTCAAAAAACCATTTCACACCCTGTCATTGAAGTAAAGATTGGATCATCTAAATTTTCAGCAGTAATCGATTCTGGATCACCTATGTCAGTTATAAATGAAGAAACTTTCAATGAATATAACAAAGAGAATACCTATCCTACGTTACCATTAGGAAAAAACTAAAGTAAAAGGAGCAGTATCTGGTAAAGGAGTAGATGTAAAATTACAGACACATTTATCATTTTGTATCGCAGGTCATACATTTCACTCAAATTTTTGGATTGTTCCCTTATTGACAACAGACGTTGTTTTAGGTACGAATTTTCTGGTACAACACGACGTAATTATTCACTTTCAAAACTCCTATTTAATGTTAAAGAATGAAAATGTTCAACTGGCTTTAGAATTTCAGCACTCTTTATCTGCACAAGAACAAACAATTAATCGTACAGAGGTCATTTCCGCATCACGTAACATAGACTGTCATTCCACATCGTTCACAGATACGTACGTACACAACTATAATACTCCAGACGAAGCCGACTATGACGTTATACAAATGATTTGTGATAAAGTTAAACAGAGCGGTGCAAATACAGACGACGAACGCACACAACTACGCAAAATTCTTTTACAGCAAGCTCCAGTTTTAACAACGTCCCTGGTACTACGTCCGGTTTTATGTATGAATTTCAAGTTAAACAGCACGGCACATTTAAAGCCAAACATTATCCCATTCCGTATATTCACAGCGAACAAGTTAAGAAAGAATTGCAAGCTATGCTTGACCAAGGAATTATTGAACCGGCAGTTAGTCCGTACATAAACCCACTCCATATTGTTAAGAAAAAGGATGGTTCACTTCGCCTCGTACTTGACTCGCGTCACATTAATGACATTATTATTAATGAAACAGATCGCCCACAGACACTAGAAGAGCTTCTACAGAAATTTCATGGTACTGCTATTTATTCCACATTAGATTTGAAATCGGGATTTTGGCAAATTCAGCTCCATACGAATTGCAGAAAGTACACAGCGTTTCTCTGTTTTGGTGACTGTTATCAGTTTTGTAAATTACCGTTCGGTTTAACTATTTCTTCAGCAGCATTTATTCGCGGTTTGAATGGTATACTTCCGACAGAACTTAAAGACAGAATCACAACGTATGTAGACGACATTCTTATTGCAGAAGCTAACTGGTCTGAACACAATCTGATTCTGGAACAACTGTTACGAACTTTACGTGCACAAGGACTCACAGTTAATCTTAGCAGGTCGCACTTTGGCAAAACGTCTATAAGGTTTCTTGGACATGTGATTTCAGCGGAGGGCATTGCGCCTGACCCGGAAAAACTTCAAGCTTTACGTGACATTACTGTACCTGCGACGAAGAAACAACTACGCAGCTTTCTGGGATTAATTAACTTTTTTCGTAAATTTATTCATTACTCTTCTTTAGACACCCCTAGATTATGCCAATTGACGGGTAAAAACACTATTTGGTCCTGGGATGGCCAAGCACATTCTGAATTTGTGAATCTGAAGGAAGCTTTGTTGAATGCACCACTTTTATCACATTCAGATCTTACTAGAAATTTTTCCATTGCTACCGACAGTTCTAGCACCGCTTTGGGCGTACACATCTTTCAGAAAATTGAAGAAGATGGTACTACAGTAATTAAAAACATCGCCTTTGCGAGTCGCATTCTGTCACCTGCTGAACGCAATTATTCTGTTACAGAACTTGAAACATTATGTGTTGTGTGGGCATTTACGAGATTTAGGCATTTTCTTTATGGAAGACACACTACCGTTTACACAGATCATAGAGCTATACAGTTTTTACTTTCCGCTAAATTTACACAAGACGGATTAAGCAGATGGAAACTTTATTTACAAGAATTTAATTTTACAGTTGTTCACGTTCCCGGTACACAAAATATCGTAGCAGACGCACTATCCCGTTCTCTCAGCAACAATCAGCAAGACATCGCAACCAACTTCTGCAAAGCAAATTTCAGCGTCATGTATATTCAACAAGTTGCATTTGAAAATTTCATTTCGTCGTCATTACGAGACATAGCACAGAAGCAAAGTAAAGACAACGTATGGAAAGAAATTAAACACCTTTGGCAAGATAGGAATAATGTTACCATTAGAAACCATTACACTGTACGCAATAACATTCTGTTTCGCCGCTCTCACCCTGACAGCAACAACTGGTTACTATGCATTCCTGACGAGCTTGTTAACAAATTAATTTGGTATACTCATTTAAGTTACGCGCATTATGGAGCCAGAAAATGTGTTCTAATACTGAGACAAAACTGTTATTTTACCAACATGGAGAAACGTATTCGACGAGTTTTAGCGTCATGTAAAATCTGCCAGAAAGCTAAGTCAGACACTACTTCACATATTCCTCCGTTACATCCCATTATACCTGTTAAATTGAGACACATGGCCGCTGTAGACATTTTTGGTCCGATTGCCAGAACTAATAGAGGTTTTTGCTACATCTTTGTCGCTGTTGAACTCACTTCAAAATTTGTTACCTTCACTCCATTACGCAAAGCTACTGCTAAATCTGTTTCGAAAGCATTTGTAAAACATTTTTTATTTCATGTAGGGCATGTATTGAAAGTAATTTCCAACGATGGACCACAATTTCGATCTGCTATGTGGACACATATGTTACGAACAAGAAATATTTCTCCGATCTATATATCCAGGTATCATGCTTCTTCGAACCCTTGTGAACGATTAATGCAAGAAATTGGTAAACTGTGTAGAATATACTGCCATAAAAGACATATTGATTGGGACACACAAATACTCTCATTCCAGGCTGTAATTAATTCCATACCAAATCAATCTACTATGCTATCTCCGACTGTTATACTGAAAAATGTTGAACCACCTAACAAAATTAAAGAATTAGTATCCTTTCCTACATCTCGTCGACTACGCCACCATGAAATAATTGACATTGCGCTGAACAACATCAAACGTGCCGCAGAGCGCCGGAGAAGACAGCAAAAACAGGTTTGTACACGCCGTGACTTTGACATTGGACAGAAGATATTAGTGCGTACACGCTATTTATCTAACAGAGGAAAGAGTAGATGTAGTAAATTTGAACTTCTTTACGCAGGTCCATATAGAATTCGCAGCATTCCTCACCCCAATGTAGTACACGTCGAAACACTGAGAACCAGAAAAAGTAAAGGCAATCACCATGTCTCCAATATTAAACCCTTTATTGAATGAACATACTTTATGATTTATCACACTGTAATGCCATTTCCTATTTTTTATGACCACTTATGCAATTATATTCACATGAACACTTACTAATGATTATCGTATTTTTTCTTGGCAAGTGCCCGGCAAGGTAAGGTTAGCAGGTCGCTTTTCTTGTCGTTACACATCAGACCGTGCACATTTTTCCAGGTAAACTTACACATTTTATGACCACTTATGCAATTATATCTATGTGATTACTTACTGATGATTATTATATTTTTTCTTGGCAAGTGCCCGGCAAGGTAAGGTTAGCAGGTCGCTTTTCTTGTTGATACACATCAGACCGTGCACATTTATCCAGATAAACTTACACATTTTATGACCACTTATGCAATTATATTAATGTGACTACTTACTGTTGATTATTATATTTTTCTTGGCAAGTGCCCGGCAAGGTAAGGTTAGCAGGTCGCTTTTCTTGTCGTTACATATCAGACCGTGCACATTTTCCATTTTTCATGTATGTATGATTGTTTTCCTGTTTGTTTGTATGCACTATGAAATGTTTAAGATGTAAGAAACACCAGTTGACTTTGACATTTTTGCCTTATGATATCTCAACATCGTGACTATTTTACATTTTTTTTTGCTACTACATTATGATACTCTCTGTACATTTTTCCACCTGCACACTGTCTGTGTTTTTGACATATTACGTTTTCCGTCATGCTATGCTGTATGCTTAATTATATCACTAGAAACCAGATTTAAATGCAAGACATTAATCATTGTTCATCATTTTCAGAAAGCAATAACGTGTAAAAGAAATAAATGAAACAAACCACAGTGGATTACTATGAAATGGGAATTTCACCTTGGGAATGAACGAAAGAAGATGCAATACCTCGTCACGAAGAGGAAATGGATGAGAATTAACAAATATTAACATGAATATACTATACACATCGTATGATAGCAGTCTTAACTAATTTTTTCTTTCAGAATACGAGGCGATTGATGCAGGCTGTTAGGCAGAACTACACATCTTAGTTTTAATGATGAAATATGCTAGAAATAAGGAACTCTATACTATGAATGGTTGTATGAAGTAAATGGTAATATGAATAATGAATAATGAAGTGTCTTTTTGCAGATGATAATGAATGATGATGAATAGTGATGACGAATATGGTAATATGAATAATGAAGTTTTTCTGTGCAGGTGATGATAGTAATGAAGTTATGGTAATATGAATAATGAAGTTTTTCTTTGCAGATGAGAATAATGATGAAGTTTATATATTTACTGTTAGTTAAGAAATGCTATGTAGTTATTTAAGTATTTGTTGCAGTTTGTATTGACAGTATGTCTTATGTCACATGGTATAATGACTGAAGGTTTTGGAAAGGACAGCTAGAGTACATATATATTGAGTACACATTTCATTACCTGTTAATTCGAAGTTCACTAATTTTCAGCATAATATGCGTTTCTTCTTTCAGCTTAATAATCCATTTTGTATTTTTTCTAGGAGAAGCTATTCACGAAATTAATATGCTATAAACAGTTAATCATTAAACCTGTTCTAGTACTTGCATTTTTTTTACCCATTTGTGTGTGTCATTCATGAATGTGATCACATATACTCTACTTGTTTCATAACCTTGCTACAGCTGACTCATGACGAATGACGTTACCTATCCTCATTTGCAGCAATAAGTCAAAAGCAAATATTTTCATGCCCCAGCAATTAATTATCGATCCCAACGCAATACATTGCTATCAAAAAGGAAAAAAAAATGTATTACCAGTCCCAAATAATGCTACCAGTTTAAGAGAGTTCTGAGTAATACTGAATGATGTTTTCTAATCACAGACCTTGAGTAACAGTTACAGTGTGTTACATTTTCAATATGTCCTATGTCACTTGAATGATGAGTTCTAAATAATACTGAATGATGCTTTGTAATAATGCATAAATACTATGCCAATAATTTCTGTAAATAATATTTTTGTTATACTCTGTAAATGCTATGCCAATAATTAACTCTCATTTTGAATGATAACTTCTGAATAATACTGAATAAGGTTTTATAAAAATATAAGAATACTTTGTAACTGGCCAATGAGTGCCAATAATTATCTTAAATATGTCGTATGTCACTTGAATGATGAAAAATGTTTCATACTATTCAATACTTGCTATATGTTTAGTAACTGGCCAATGAGTGCCAATAATTATTTTAAATATGACATATGTCACTTGAATGATGAAAAATGTTTTGTACTATTCAATACTTGCTATATGTTTAGTAACTGGCCAATGAATGCCCTGTTTCTTTTTTTAATTTTGTATTATGTCATCTAAATGCTATTATATATGAATACCAGTAGCTTGATGCTACATTCATTAGCTCCTGTTTTGAATGATGACTTTTGATGGTTTGTAACTGGCCAATGAGTGCCAATGATTACTATAACTAGGTGAATTATGTTAATACTATGCCATAATTAGCTCCTGTTTTGAATGATGACTTTTGATGGTTTGTAACTGGCCAATGAGTGCCAATGATTACTATAACTAGATGAATTATGTAAATAGTATGCCATTAATTAACACTTTCTTTGAACGATCACTTTTAAATAATATATAAAAATGGTTTGTAACTGGCCAATGAGTGCCAATGTTCACTGTAATCAGATGATTTATGAACATTATTCTGTAATACTTCATACATAGTACAGAAGTGTTCAGTAACTAGGCGATGAGTGCCAACAATTAGTCAAATCGGTTGAGAGACTAGTGTAATTCTCAATTATGACTAGCATGTGACTTAATGTCCTTCACCTTCTGACCTAATTACCAGAAATTACTGCAATATACGTTTGTCCTGTCTATCCTTATGATCATGGAGCACTATATTTGGCTTCTGCACTAATTCTACGTTGGTGAATGAGTGTGGTGTTGATACATCATGGTGTCTACCACCTTGAACAATGGAGATGTTACTATGGTTCCACTGTTTGGTGTACCTAATGTACTACCAAAATGATTACATGGAATATTAATACGACATTTCAGTGTCTTGGCTACACTGATTAATACTCCAGGGAGGAGAACTTCAGATTGTCTCACTTGGTGTTGTGCTTCTGTAGAAAGGTATGGACTTTCAGTGCAGCTATGTGCAACCTAATGTGCTACAACCATGATGCAATCCTTCCCTTTCCTATCCTAGTTCTAGTAAAATGGTAACAAAGAAATACTACAGTGTGTATGCACTTTATGTCATTTGTTAATATGTTTTGTACTCATTGCGTATACATTTTGTCATTGCTTGATATGTTCTGTACTACAGTGTGTATGCCCTTTATGTCATTAGTTAATATGATTTGTACTCATTGCGTATACATTTTGTCATTGCTTGATATGTTCTGTACTCAGTGCATGTGCACTATATTTCATTTCATGTTATGCAGTTATATACATGTATATACTCTGTGACTGCAAACTTAGTTAATTAAGAAAAATTGCGTATATATTTTGTGATTTCTTGATATGTTCTGTACTCAGTGCATGTGCACTCTATTTCATTTGATGTTCTGTACTTATATATATGTATATACACTGTGACTGTAAACTTAGTTAATTAAGTAGATTTTAGAAAAATTTGTTGCTCATGACAAGTCCAATTGACTCACCATCGCTGCCAAATTTTTGCCCCCCCCCCCCCCCCAATGGAGGGTTATGTAAGAGCTATGTGATGCCTGCGATATGTAAGCTATAAGAGAATCTGAGACCAAAGAGCAGTGTTGACTGCAGTACGAACTGTGTAGCAGTAGCAGTAAGTCGTTGCTAGCGAGCAGTCGCCTGTCTGCCCTAGTCTGGTGTATCATGTTGGCTGGGCCGGTCGCGGTGCAGCAATGCCTGAGCCAGAGTATTATTGTATAAGGTAAAAAAAAAAGCAGCCTCGCGCATATCTAGTAATATTATCTAAACTGACATGTAAATCTTTTAAAAATGTCCTAATAATAATCTTTGTCTAATTTCTAACAAGCATTCATTTCAATTTAAAGAATTTAATATTTTTTTAATGCATGATCATTCCGATTGTTGCAAAAGAAAAATCATTTGCTTCCCTTCATAAATAATAAATGTATAGGCCAGCATTGCACAGAGCTGTGCCGGGAAAAGCTATTGTAAGAGCAGATAGTTACCGACTTTATCGAGGTGAGAATTTTTGCTTTTTATTCAGAATGATCTTACAGGGCCATGACGCAGCGCTGCTGTCGTCCACATTCTACCAGGTTATTGAATTTATTTTTTATTACGAGGTTTAGAAATTTTTTCTGTTTCGAGCTTACATTAAATGGGAACCAATTTTGTTCTGAGGTTACATTAAATTAGAATCACATTCATTATTAATATTTAAATTTATTTAATTATTTCGTGTGGGGAGGTTACAAGCTATAAAATGGCAGTGCATTGGCTGAGCTGTCAAAATGGTTCAAATGGCTCTGTGCACTATGGGACCTATGGGACTTAACTTCTGTGTCATCAATCCCCTAGAACTTAGAACTACTTAAACCTAACCAACCTAAGGACATCACACACATCCGTGCCCGAGGCAGGATTCGAAACTGCGACCGTAGCGGTCACGCGGGTCCAGACTGTAGCGTCTAGAACCGCTCGGCCACACCGGCCGACTGCTCAGCTGTCATTTGTACTCAAATGATTCCTATGGAAAGGTGTCCGACGCGGTTATGGCCGTAAGATGCAAATTAACAGACCTTCGAATGCGGAATGGTACTTGGAACAAGACGCATGGGACATTTCATTTCGGAAGTCGTTAAGGAATATTCCAAGATCCAAAGTATCAAGTGTGTGCCGACAATACAGAATTTCAGTCATTACCTCTCACAACGGACAACGCAGTTTCCGACGGCCTTCTATTAACGACTGAGAGCAGCTGAGTTTGCGTAGAGTTGTCACTGTTAACAAACAAGCAACACTGCGTGAAATAACCGGCGGAAATGATCGTGGAACTTACGACGAACGAATCCGTTACGACACTTGCGGCGAAATTTGGCGTTAATGGGCTATGGCAGCAGAGGACCGATGCCTGTGCCTCTGATAATAGCACGACATCGGCTGCAGCACCCCTCCTGGCCTCGTGACAATATCGGTTGTAGCCTCGACGACTGGAAAGTCGAGGCCTGGTCGGATGAGTCCTGATTTTAATTGGTAAGAGCTGATGGTAGGCTCGAGTGTGGCGCAAACCCCTCTAAGCCTTGGACACAAATTGTCAACAAGGCACTGTGCAAGCTGGTGGTGGCTCCATAATGGTTTCGGCCATGTTTACTTGAAACGCAATGGGTCGTTCGGCACAACTGAACTGATCATTGAATGGAAATGGTTATGTTCGTCTACTTGGAGTCCATTTGCAGTAATTCATGGACTTCATGCGCTATGTTGCGGGACCTCAGTTGTTCGCGATTGGTTTGAAGAGCATTCTGGACAATTCGAACGAATGATTTGCCCACACGGACCGCCCAACATGAATCGCGTCGGTCATATATGGAACATTGTCGGGAGGTCAGTTAATGTACAAAATCCTGCAGCGGTGACACTTTCGCAATTATGGATGGCTATAGAGTGAACATGGCTCAGTATTTCTACAGCGGACTTCCAACGTTTGTTGAGTGCATGCCACGTCGAGTTGCTGCACTACGCCGGGAAAAGGAAGTCCGACACGATATTAAGAGGTGTAACTTCTATTACCTCAGTGTAGACCATAACCAGAACGATTAGTACTCCCATAAATGTCGCAAGCTGGCACTTTTGAGAACACTTCGAGCAGAGGCCTAATGTTTGGAGCAACTGGCATAGCGGACGTCAGCTTCAAGTCTGCAGTGTCATGACAAATCCGCTTATTATACTTCCACGAGTACAGCTAAACTGACATCTTTGATCAGTACGAAACCGTGAGGAAGCGCGATAAATGATAGTTGACAAGCTTTTTTAAACAGTCACGGCACGGCAAAGTGACTGCTCAAAGTCACGTCCCATCGCTCGTCGTCAAGATACAAACAGATATCTTGCCGACGAACGATGGAACTTGGCTCTAAGCAATCACTTTGCCGCGCCATGACTGTTTAAGAAGTCTATCATGTGTAGATCCACCTCTATTGATGCGAAAGCGGTAATGACTTTTTACTAAAAGTTTTTATTAGCCAGTCGGGAAAGTTTTATACATCATCTGGGATTTCGGCTGTGGGTTGCCCGACCTTTAAAAGAAAATTGTATCCATTGCCTTGATTGTCGTACCCACTGTGACGGTCTGAATAACTTCATGAACAACTTGTTTGATTGCTGCAATAGCAAATCACAGATTGGTTGGCTCACACGAACGGGTAAACACACGAGCCGCACCTGAGTTACTTCTTTGCTTACAAGTGATACAGTAACGTAATTGTTCGTGGAGCCCGCACACCTGGCGGCTGGTCAGTCGTTAACACTTTCATTTATATTCCGTGTTAAGAAATTTCTCTTTTCAGAACTGCTATTGACAGTTTGCATTTTATACCCGCTAGGTTAGCAGGAAGCGCTAATACGCTGCTTCCTCGACTCGGGTAGGCGCGCCGGCGCCAGATCCAATCCGCCCGCCGGATTAACGACGAAGGCCGGTGTGCTGGCCAGCCTGGATGTGGTTTTTAGACGGTTTTCCACATCCCTCTAGGTAAATACCGGGCTGGTCCCCACGTCCCGCCTCAGTTATACGACTCACAGACATTTGAAACGCACTTTTCCATTATATCCAGTAGACGCAGACAGACGGGGTACTCTGATTCTGGCCACGGGGGTTCAGGGTGGCGGTAGGAAGGGCATCCGGCCACCTCTTCCCATTAACATGCCAAATACGACTTAATCACGCCAACCCCGTGCACAATAGGGGACAAAGGCGGAAGCGATAGCGATAGAATAGACAGTTTGCATTTTATATTCTTTTCTGCTTCGGTCATGGGCAGTTTTTCTGCCCAAATAGCAAAACTCATCCACTACTTTGCATGTAAATTTTTCATTACTTCGACAAGCTACAGCAGTTACAGGCGCGCTCTCGTCCAGTGACATGGCCTGGCGTCATCCCATGGCTTCTATGTACCATGGGCGTGGTTAGTTATTGATCTTGCGGCCCACGGTGGCAAGAAGCAGTGTCGTGCGCTCTGTCCCACTAATTCCAAGGCTTTTCATGGTTGGCATTCCTCGGTTGTGCTGTGTCGACTTCCGCAGCTTTATGTTGTTACACTGTTGGTGGGCGGCCGTGTCCCGCCCAACTGAGTCGAGTACCGGGCGCTGATAGATGCTCCACGTCTCGGTAACTAGGAGAGCATAGGTTCGACTCTCATTGCTGGCAGCCTGCAGAAGGAAGAGCTTTGGAAGCCTCACGGCGGCAGCCGATACACAAAGCACGCCAAGCCTGGCTTTGTCCAAATCCCGGCCTGACCCGATAGCTTGCTTTTATACAAAACAAGACAGGTCTCGTTGAGGTTCACGTCAAGTACAAGGCCAGCCAAACGCCATCGAAATGTCTTGAAACGCCGGTTATTGCCGCAGATCGCTGGTCGTGATTGCAGTGCTGCTAGCAATACGAAGTGCTGACCTCGCAGATATTGGCGAGCGTTTGGATGTCGGTAACAAGCCTTGCCACGATCCCACGCCATTACAGTATCATTCAGGAGCAGAGTCTCAATGCCTACGGGCCTCAGCGCCAAGCATCTTGGTCCATGAAGCGCGACGCCTCAAAAGTAAGACAATGTGCTATCTTAGCTAAATTATGAAAACGGTAGAACATTAAATGTTAGCTCGTAGTTAATATTAGTTATACATGTCAAAAGAAGCACCTTTAAATGTCAGTCATGTTGAAACCTCACACATGCATGGTTCAAATGGCTCTGAGCACTATGAGACTTAACTTCTGAGATCATCCGCCCCCTAGAACTTAGAACTACTTAAATCTAACTAACCTAAGGACATCACACACATCCATGCCTGAGGCAGGATTCGAACCTGCCACCGTAGCAGTCGCGCGGTTTCAGACTGAAGCGCCTAGAACCAGTCGGCCACTCAGGCTGGCGCAAGCAAAGGGCGACGAAATAATCAATCTTATTTACCATAAACAATCCCACATTTGTGCTGCATAGAGAGTAGAAGCGAAGTGAATAGAGCTGACGCCACTGTACAAGAGCCTATTCTTGAAGCTGCTATTGAACTGGGCCGTCACCAGTTGGTCACGGCCGTTATGTCGTCTTCATATTAGAGATGGGGGATCCGCTCTTGAACTGATTCATAGAGTTGAATCTTTCAAAGGAGTGAACAATCAGTGATTCAGAAAAAAAGAACGGTAGCTCCAAACGTTTCCCATGGCAGAGAGAGAGAGAGAGAGAGAGAGAGAGAGAGAGAGACGGAGCATATCAGCAGTGCCTCTGCTGGTCACAGCACAGTGCACGCCACACAACACAGCCAGCGCCGGCCTCTGCCCTGCTTCTACCTTGGCTGCCTGCATTGTGCAGTGCCCCATTGGATTTTGTGTTTCACATATGCCGTGCCGTCTCTGTGCGTCGTCTGCCGCGTGCAGTGTCTGGCGCAGCTTAACTTCGCATCGCACTCTGTCGGCGATCGTTTCAGTCGCACGTCCTGCCCTCTGGGCAGTTGATGCAAGCAACAGGACAGAGAGCCACCTAGCGGATAACATAGGAACTACTTGCAACAACCTGCTCGCAAGGGAACGGACGATTTGTCTCGGAGCGGGTGAGTTCACCGCTCCCCCCACCCTCGGAACTCGCCCGCTCAACGCTCAACCCACCGTTCCCGACTCTAGCCAGAGCGTTGAGCAAAGCAACTCAGGTGTCACTCTGGTCTCTGCGGTCTTAGCTCACGCAGTAATACAGCTCGCGGCTCGACCTGCTCGACTCAGTGCTTCTGCATCGGAATTCGTCTCTACTGGATATTGTTCTTCGTAGTAATACCGCTATGTATATTACATTATTATGTTATGTATACATCATTTGTTTTTATTTTATTTTTATTTGTTTAAACTGATCAGATTAGGTTCCTGACGACTCCTCTTACTATAGGATTTTTATTATGGACACTCGAATTTACGCTTTAATTACGAGCGAACCGATAAACATATCGCAAAATGTGATACACCAATATTTTCCTTGTTTTATTCTGCGTAAGGCTATATGCAGCACTTTCGTTTTACAGTCAAATTTATATTTTTTTTTCTTATTCTGGTACGGATTTTGCGATTTTAGGCGTCTTCGGAAGGAAACGTTCACTTTAAAAATATATGGCTTGCGATGTATTTGTATGAGGTTAATGAAATTTTGACACATTATAGCCAAATATATTGTTAATGTAAATCTCAAGTTACAACATTTTCCGATCACCGAAAAAACCACGATAGTGCAAAATAAATCGATAATCAAAAACTTTGTCATATCGTGGAAATTTCAATAAACAATACAAAATTCTTACTCATTATCTGTGTTACTTCAAAATAGGATCAAATAAGATCAAAATACAGGTATAGTACTGGAATAAACCAAGTTTAAAGGGCAATGTGCCGTCCATTTATTTTCTATTGTAAATGAGTGGTGAGTCATGAAAAAGAGCTAATTCATTTCAGGGAGTGAACAGTTCTGATCCGATCTCTGAAAAGAACAGTTTTGTCCATCTCTACTTCATATAGCTGCCACTGCTGTCGTGTTGTCGTCCTGAAGGGAGGCCCAGTCAGGGTGAGATTGGCCGACCTCTTCTCACTCACTTCTCTTCCCAGTCATTCCCGACAGGCGTGCCGGCGCTTGACTTTGCACCGTAACATTCCACCCCTCCCCCACCCCCACCCCCCAAAAACGCAACGGACCGTGGTCGTATATGGGGAACGACAACGGGAGGGGAGGCAGGAGCGCGGACGCTCTAGGGGACCGGAAGCTGTGGCTGCAGGGGACGTCAGACCGCCGGTAGAACCCATCCGTCTGGCCTTCGCTCTGATGGAAACGTCCCCCGGAAAACGCCGAGATGGATACGCGTCCACCTACTGAGGTATATACGAAGATGTAGAAGGCTTCGGTTGCTGCGGTGTGGGTAGGTCCAGCTCCATCGGTAGGACGAGAGGAGGCCGAGGAGGCGAAGGCTCCGTCACCATGGGGACGTCTCTCGGTGTCGTGATGACACCCTCTGGCGGTGCTGTGTCCGCGGAATCCGTAAATCTGGGGGAAGAGATACAGAATGATCACCGTGCACATGGCAGTGGCGAATTTGATTGTGATGTCTGCGGTGCAATCCGCCTGGGCCTTATAACTGCCCACGTCGTGTTGTGCCGACTCCACTGTAGCTTGAATGGATTCTGAAGTTTGTGTTATATGCCCGACTTCTAATTTCACCACACAAGTCTCCAGGGTTGAGCAGTTATTGCCCTATGACGACCCGCAATACAGTTTGTTAAAGCGGAGTTCGCCGTTATTAACTACGTTTTTAGATTTAATTTTATTACTCGTACATAGACTCAACGTTCCTTTGTTTAACAGCGTACGTCAAAATAAGTATGAACTGCTAATGTCTTTGCAATACATAATGTCGACGATTGAGTTAAAGTTCGTACCTATTTTGCCATTTTAGAAAAGAGAAACCTTAAGCGCTTCTGATATTATAGTCTCAGTATCAAATGTTCACTAATTTCAATTTACTTTCTATCTCAGTTCAGTATTTAACACAAATTATATATCAATGTCATTTTAGAGATATTACATCGGTTCGACACTAATGGAATAACACGTAATTGTCATTTAACATCACTTTTATTAATAATACTTTTTCTTATGACGTAAATGTTAATGAATGATCACTATCTAGGAGGAAAGAGGGATTGATCATAATCATGAGATAATAGCTTTTAATGAGCCCGCAATCGTTAATTAAGAAAAAAGTCACGTTCAAGGATGATATGCGAACAACTTTCGTTACGTCCGTTTTCACGTATCTGTCAAAACTAATCCTATCACCCACAATTCAAATTAACACTGACGTTAACCCCTTTTGTCGGAACATCGAATCGTAACTATTATGTGAAACTTAATTCTAGTCCCCGAATTAATTCCTTTCAAATACGAGCACGACCGAACAGCAGAACGGAACACAAACGACTTGTTTTAACAAGCGAACAACGCAATGACGTTACATTACGACAATGTCCACCCAATGAACATCTCTTTGACTTTATCTTCTCCACTCTGCTTAGTTAAATTATTCCTAATTACAATTTATTCAGCAATTTAACGAAAACATCTAACAAAAATAAAATAAATTTATCCCAACGTAAAAGATCCGTTATAGCCTGAAATGAGATACATGCGCCCACCGTCTGCTGCCGCTAAAAACCCTGAAAAACACAACATCATGCGAAGTGAAGCGATACATGCGGCCTTCCTTCGGCGCCGAATGCTGCGGAGGGTGGAGCCAGGTGGAGCAGTGTGCGATGGCGGCTGCAGTGAAGCAGTTCCGCCGGTGATGGTCCGTCTCGTGGCTGAATTGTGTTACGTGACGCTGTCGAGTTCATTGGCACAGCAAAAGGACACTTGCTATAAGAGTCTACCACAGTCAACAAATGAATCTTCAAAAATGGTCCCGCAAAGTGTATGTGCACACGTTGCCATGGTGACTGCGACTTAGTCCATGCAGAGAATTTTTGTGGTAGAGCGGAGTGATTTACCGCACGTGCGTGACACTGTGACATCATCTGTTCTACTTGGGTGTCCATATCCAGCCAAGTGGCAATGGCAAGGAAAGCGTTCCTGAAGAAGAGAAAATTGTTAACATCGAGTATAGATTTAAGTGCCAGGAAGTCAATTCTGAAAGTATTTGTATGGAGTGTAGCCATGTATGGAAGTGAAACATGGACGATAAATAGTTTCGACAAGAAGAGAATAGAAGCTTTCGAAATGTGGTGCTACAGAAGAATACTGAAGATTAGATGAGTAGATCACATAACTAATGAGGAGGTATTGAATAGAATTGGGGAGAAGAGGAGTTTGTGGCACAACTTGACTAGAAGAAGGGATCGGTTGGTAGGACATGTTCTGAGGCATCAAGGGATCACAAATTTAGTATTGGAGGGCAGCGTGGAGGGTAAAAATCGTAGAGGGAGACCAAGAGATGAATACACTAAGCAGATTCAAAAGGATGTAGGTTGCAGTAGGTACTGGGAGATGTAGAAGCTTGCACAGAATAGAGTAGCATGTAGAGCTGCATCAAACCAGTCTCGGGACTGAAGACCACAACAACAACAACATCCTGCCAAGTACAGTGTCGACGCGCTAACTGTTTGTTACGAACAGTCTCCCAGTGCCATTGGTGAAGTAACTGCATCACTTCTTTTTGTGAAGCTCTGAGGATCAACGCACGTGACTGTCCACTGTCATTTTGAACAAGACTCACACCTTTCTGTATAGTGAGGCTATGTCGACGTTCAAAGTATCAGCGCACTACAGAGTTCTTTATGTTATGCAACTAGCGAGGCCAAGATGTGCGAATGTATTTTAGCAAAATATTCAAATCGGAATCAAATTCCACGGCCTGCGCTATTTTCCTATAGTTCAGAGGAAAGGACTGAAGCAGTTCAGAATCCGGAGCAACGATGTGACAACAAGATGCAGCAGAAGCGTCAAAGTCTTTATCAGGGCCGATCGGAAGACGGAAAAGTGCGTCCACTTTATCATGTTAAGCCGTCGGACGATACACAATCTAGTACTGGTTCTGAGACAACAACAAAGCCCACCTTTGCAATTTTTTGGCAGTTCAGGCAGGAACCGGCTTCATCGGATGAAACAAGAACTGCAATCACTTACGATTCTTTACTAAGTAGAATTTCTGCCACACAAATAGTGGTGGAATTTGGTGACGCCGCACACAACAGCCAATGATTCTTTCTCTGTTTGTGAATAGTTGCACTGAGCGTTGGACAACACTTTTGATGGAAAGCAATAGGCCTGTCTTTATTACCAATTCTGTGTGAAAACACCGCACCGATTCTGTAAGAGGAAGATTCTGTAAGAGGAAGCGTCAACTTGGAACACAACTGGCTTGTCAGGGTCAAATGGGTAAGTGTCAATCACTTGTGGGTTGACTGTAGAATTAAAGTCAACACAGAGGCAAATGCGGCCTGAAGGTTTGGGGAGCAAAACCAGTGGACTTGTCCATTGACTGAATGGGCGCAACAGCTCCGCTATCACGCAATTCTTTAAGTTCAGCAGCCAATTTGTCCTGTAATGCAATGGGAACAGTTCTGGCCGCGTAAAATTTCGGCTGAGCATTGTCTTTTATAGTAATATGTGTAAAGAAATTGGTAGCCTTGCCTAAACCATCAGAAAAAAGTTCAGGGAATTCTTTCAGCAAGCTAGAGCTACGCTGTCTTTGGCATTGAATGCAGTCACTGACAGGACATTGTATTGAATTTGAAAGCCAAACAAATGAAACGAATCAAGGTCAAATATGTTCTCACAATCGCGTGACTGTAGCACAGTGAAAGTCACAGTTCACGTGTGCGTGTGATACATGGCAGGCAAAGTACATTTTCCGAGAATGAGAATCTATTTTCCATTATAAGCCGTCAGGTGCGTGCTTGTTTTAGACAGATATGGGGAGCCTAACTTTTCGTAAGTGCTTAATTCAGCCGTGTAACAGAGGCACCGAATTTTATGCAGCTGCAAACTGGAAATTTTATGGAACACACTGAGTGTTGCGAGTTGTATCTAGTACCATCTTTTTAAATTCTGTTACGGCTGATTTTGTACTTCTGCAACTACAGAAGCCGAACTGAGCTTCACTGAGGAGGATATATTTATTGGAGTCGGAATTTCATAAGGGCTTCCATTATTTTTGAGAATGATGACAGCAGAGAAATCGGCCTATACTTTTCCGGGTCTTCTGTATCGCTGTTCTTTAGTCAGAACTATTGCCTGTTTCAGATACTCCGAAAAGTTACTTAAACTGAAAAACTGATTTTATTTTGCCAGTTAACTGGGCTTGCATACTGCCTATGCCTTCATTGGGTACACAGACTGACCCTGTATCTGTGGATGCTGGCTGCTTCTTTTTCGTACTATTTTCCTGACTTCATATATTGTAGTTTCACTGCTGTACCTGAAAAATGTTAGTCACAAAACTTACTGGTTTCTGTCGCTCGTTTAACGACCTATGATTTTACTGGTTTTCATGTTGTTTGTTTTACAACGTTACAGACTGCTTTATTTTCAGCATTTAGTACTGTTTCTTCATTTGCTAACTTTTTAGCTGCAGTGAACACTATCCCGTGTACTTTTTTTTATATCTGTTCATATGTGATCTATTGTCATATCCAAATCTAATAAGAAAATAAATTTATCGAACATTTTAATTAGTAAACCAGCAACCTTACGCAGTGAGTCCAGTGGCTCCTCATTTGCGATTTTACCTATTGATTAAAGTACTTGAATAAATGACTTTGGCGTATTTGCAATCTGAACGGAGGAAAACGATAGCAGTAAACGGGTCAAAGACACACAAATTATACCGGATTCGACATCGCTAAGCTTTATCAGTTCCCACAGTTGCCACTATTTCGCACCATATATTGTGAGATTTTTATAAACATTGTAGAATAAATAACACTGAAACTTAAAATAAATGACAAGAAATAAAAAATAAATATTCGTGAAATTTTCCCAGGAGGACCAAGCTCCAGATTTTGTTTTGTAAAACAATTTTATTGTAGGTCTATAACTACTACAGTGACATGTATGAATTATAAACTGAGGAAATTTAAGATTGTATACAGCCCTAACGTAATAGGTTCTTGTGCAATTTCGAAATCTTGATACATTTTTAATGTTTCCGTTTTTCTGAGTAAGGTACGTATCTGGGATTTCTTTTGGTTGGCTGTGGTAAGAACAGAAGACAGTGTTTTTTGAGATAAACATTCCGATTTGTATGGAACACTGAAAACGGGAATTGACTGAGTGTTAGATGTTGAACTGTTGTACATTTCTGACGTGATTGCGAGCAGAAATCTTCAAGACAAATAGAAATCAAACTCAGGGACGGGACTGATAGTCATCTACGGAGATAACGTACAGACAAGTAGGTTATCACCAATTTTTCGTTCTCTACTGGCAGCCGAACTAATGAAGCAAGGTTAGAAAGAAAACATAATTTTCTGTTCCTTATGTTGGTCTGCAGATAAGATGTGTCTGCTAATATACGTATCATGAGACTTCCGACACAGTAATGGATGAAACTAGGATTTTGGCATGACTTAGTTGATCAACAACGCCAATTCGAGTTTTATACTTTGTGGTTGGTCTGGCAAACATACTTACATAGTGTTCTTTTATTTTTTATTTTTGTGCACAAGCCACAATCACATCATTTTACAGCATCGTAACCAATTCCGATCAGACAGTGGTCATCTACAGACTATCAACAGATGAAAATAACAAACGAAGAATCATTATATCTATAAAAATTTCTAAGCAGCTCTCTGCGTAATGATAAAACGGAATAAATAATACGTATAAGCGCATGATCCAAGCTGCTTCCGTTGCGTTGTGAACAATACTGAACGAAACGGTGCGCAGGTGTCAGATCGAGTGAAATCTTTGCGTTGTCTGTTGATTAATGTCTACATTCGTGGAAGTAATATCTAAGGGAGAGTAGGGTAAAACCAGGTATGCTGATCTTTGAGACTAGTGCTGACATTGGTCTGATAACGTTGTTAACTACTAGCACCAACATTTCCAGGAGTTGTAGATAATCGTCAATAACGGCTGCTTATTCCTTTTGCTTTTAGATTTTCTGAATGTTTTGGGTGAATCTTGTTCCGATGTTGCCACTTTCTGAAGCAGTGTTTTGAAAAAAAAAATTAAAAGAATGTTTGTATGATGAACATAGTGTGAATGCAAACTTTCGAACGACTTTTTTTGTTCAGCTTTCCATTGCTTGGCAAACCCTCGTATACAAATGAGGCAAAACCGGGCGAACCCCTTTTTGCCCTACACTTTTAAGAAAGAAAGAGAACCAAAAGACACACCACTACAAGAGGAAGTATCAGTAGCTGAGATATTTTAAGATGATGTCTCTCAAGCCAACGTGCTCCAAGATGAAGTTTGTCAATCTTCTACAACCGAAAAATTTCCAGAACCACAAGATGAATTGATAGTTATTCCTGGGACTTCGGAAAGACAAGCGGTCGGATTGTTTGCGTTTTTTGGTACTTCTGGCATGCCATTGGAAATTTGTGGTAAGGTCTTATGGGACCAAACTGCTGATGTCATCGGTCCCTAAGCTTACACACTACTTAATGTAACTTAAACTAACTTACGCTAAGGACGTCACATACACCCATGCCCGAGGGAGGATTCGACCCTCCGACGGGGGGAACATCGTCATGCTCTGTGTCACCAAAGCTTCTAATGGCTCTTTTCGTGATTGACGTAGGAGAAAGTGCGAAGAAAATCACCAATAGGAAAAAGGGCAAATCAGTAATATTGACCTTCCTCCTCCTCCATTCCAAAATTATTTGGAAGCTGAAGAAAAAATCTGGAAAGAAAAGAAGAAAAGAAAAACTCAAAACGAAAACTTTTTATGGCGGAGAACTGAAAGGGAAAAGCTGTAAAGAACACAAAGAAGCAGGAAACGGCAGTTGCAAGAAGAGACCGGCTCAAAAAAAAAACAAGGTTCTTCTACTGTATCAGTTGAAGAAGACCCAAACGAAGCACTCATATTTTTAATAGACTATATTCGGACTCATTATCAAAGGAGGGACGGATGCAGCTTCTATGCTGTCGTGGCTGGGCTCACCATCTATCTTCAAATGCTGAGGAAGAAGACAACCGCTTTATCTGTAATTTCTGCTGTTAATAACGTGGTTTTTGTCTTTTGTTTCGACTAGTTGTTGCGAACTTCGCCTACATTAGCCTAATATTTTGAGAATTGAAAATTCTTTCTCAAAAACGAGTTACGGTACTTAAAATAAAGTTATGGTATCCCTTGGGGGCATTTTAAGGCTTCCCATACGATTTCAACATTTTTCATTTGAAAAATGTATTTTGCGCCTCACGAGGTTATAATCTTTCATGCTGAGGTGGTTTGTTTTAAACTGAAACTGGACTAGTATCATGTTGATGAATATATAAAATATTTGAATAACCTTCATTTACAAGCTTATTGATCACTGAAAATAATTTATACGAATTAAAAGTTAAGGTGCACAGTTTACCTCAAATTTTCCCTATTTCATCAAATTTAATAATTACGTTGATTATAGATATGTGATATACTCTTTTTAGACAATTTCCAAATGTTTTAAAACAAACTTAAACACATCTTTCAAACTTCTGTATTTATTAACGAGGGGGTAGGAGGCAGCAGGGGGCAGGGGAATGCTTCATAGGCAGATGATGATGATGTGATTAAAACAAGAAAACTATTGGCTAGGCTTAATACATAAGTACGCTAAAGAAATGTAGAAAAGGAGGAAATATAATTGGTAGCATTTATGTGCGTTAGTAAAAATGAGTGAACGCTGACGTGTTGGTGTTTCCACAATTCCCATGAATGATACATAGCTGTTACAACACCATTTCTCGTGGCTTGTTGTGAGGTTCTTAGGTAGTGCTCCATAATAACATTCCGATCCATAATAACGTCTTTCTTGAGGAATTTTTTAAAAGTATGGTGTAATTATACAACAGTTTTATGAAAAATATTATACTGGGATTATAACAGGATTGAACTCTTATGCTCCACTTACAAATACAAGTTTCCTTGCAAAATTACGTTAATGCCAAAATGGCTAGCTGGTTAATACTTTGCTTCAGTGTGGGTCACGCTCGCAATATCCTGCTGCGGAATATTCATTACCTTTGCATGAAAATACTGTACACATATACCAGGAGAGTAGGAAAAGAAATCCCTTGTACGTGTTACAGGCACGTATTTTTTTTTCTTTTCTTTTGTAAATTGCCTCGACGTATGCGGCAGGTCCTTTTGCAATATTTCGCAGGATTTTTATCGGCAGCAGCTTCGCATAGGGGAGCGTGGCTGCGCATACATTAATTTAACAGATGTTACTTCGCTCACCCGTTTTAAGAGGACACGGAGTTATTCCGCGCATTCAGCAGAACGCTTCGTTGTATCAAGTACGAGTATCTTCGAAATTTGCAAGCATTATTTCAAACAAAAACGATTTTAAGGGTAACTGACACACCTTCCGTATCCTATTCTGATCTAAACTCTCTTATGAAAGGGGCTGTATATCAATTGGGGATATTTCTATTACACGGGTGTGCAGAACTTGAGGACGAAAGTAACTTTCACATCACGTGTCACTGCCAAGTAACATACCTCGATGAAACTTGTTCCACACACAGAAAGAACTGCTGCAGTGTAAAACAGAAGTTAACTCAAAGAAACACGCACTGAACGAACAAAAACGACACTTTTATTCAGAGGGACCAATTACGCTGAAGTCAGCGGAACTTATGATGGTACCCTGACCACTACGAAAGGAAGGACATGCTTCGTAATAGGCTGTGTGAACACCGCGAATGGCAATAAATGCTCTGCAACGTGCTCTAAAGCTTGTCACAAGATTGTTAAGGAGCTCTTGTGGAGGGCGTTCCAGTGCTCTATCAGCGGTGTTGACAACTGCTGGATGGTCCTTACTGTGGATGGACGTACTGCAATACGTCTCTCCAACGCGCTCCACGCGTGCTTGAATGGATTTAGTTGGAGGAACAGACATCCCACCCCATTCTCCTAATATCCTCTCCTTCCAAGGGTGTATTAGCCCCTGACTTCATATTTATGAGTGACGCGACCGCATCGAACAATCGAACAGTGCAGGTGGAGGCTTGCACTGTTCGACTGTTCGATGCGGTCGCGTCAGTCATAAATATGAAGTCAGGGGCGAATACACTCCTGGAATGATGCACGCGAGAAAGTAATACTGTATCGTGATAACGTTGATCTGTGAGTGTACCGTGTTCAAAGATCTGGAGTTCGGTACACCCATGCAACATTATGCCTTCCCACACCATAATACCTGGACCGCCAAAACTATCCGCTAATATTCCTGGATACATTACGTGTTCCCACCTTCGCCAAACGGGGGTATGCCCAGCATTGACAGCTGGAGAGAGAGATGGGGAAGGGGAGGGAGAGGGCGTTACTTGTCATTTTGTGATTATGTTGTCAGTAACAAGTAATAACGAACCTCTCACAAAACATGTAAATGTACAACACATCGAATTTTTTGACATTACTACGAAATGCAGCGATTGTACTTTGCATCTAAATAAAATGTATTCCAGGTGGCTATATTTTTTTATTTCTAATTCGGATTACCATTTTCGGTTAGTGACAGGTACCATCGGTACTGCAAAATGGCTCTGTGTAATCGCTCCTCACATCGTCTGGAGCCTTGGTCTGAGGGTAGCCCTACAGACCGAAACTAGTAACCAGAATTAGAAATGAAAGCAATTATTTCGATATGGACTGCTTTTTATTAAAATTATTTTTATTAAAATAAAATAATGTATAGTGCTTGCCAGACACAGGAGCAGCAAAAGCTGTGGTTTTCTCCGAGTGCTAATATTCAGTTACGAAAATAGCAGTCGTCTTGTTTGGCGGCAGTTGGCATTGGAAAAGATTTTAAATAATTGAACGACTGTGTTTGACACGTGCAGCAGGTTTATATACCATCAAAGTAAAAACTAGTCTATACAGGGACTATGAAATTCTAGTCTTCTGTATAAAATAACGAAATCAGCATGTGGACTTTAAGTTAAATACTTTATTCAGATTTTAATCCTTTTCCTCCCTTAAGTAATTCGGCGAGGAGGGTAAATAAATAAATAAATAATTCATAAGTGTAGTTAATAGCAGTATATATAATGCTGAAGCATTGTCTAAACAAAATGTATCGCAGAAGTGACATCTAACACAGAAGAGTAACGTAACACAGAAGTGATATTCAATGAAGTGGCAGCTATGCCTTTTGTGTCTCCTAATGGCCAACGTGTAGAACGAAAATGACTACAGCAGCGTATAAATTATGCACGAAAGCGTCTCTGGAATCTAACTCAACTGACGGTCAAATATATAGAAAACGCATAAGATGATTCGAATTGAGTGTTGCATCTCCAGAGGTCACCGCCATAATGAAGCACTGTCCATGCAGAAAGAGAAGTTTGCAAACTCTGATGAGGCTGGGGAGGGGGGGGGGGGGCTATAACGGGGGGGGGGGGGGTTAACGTAGCTGGTATTAGTGTCAATCTTGCCAAATAGGTCCTGAATACGGAGCCAGATGAAGACTGTCCTACAACCATAATTTATGTGTTGACAGTCTATTTTCTGGTATTAATACGAGGCAAGAATCGGTGACTGAGCTCACAGCACCGGGTCGGTAGGGGGATAGATTTCCCTGCGGGACGCCCGCTGGAGAGGCATCTCACGTAGACCAGAAAACTTACATGTTCGGTCATTGCGCCCCACGCTTGAGTTGTCCCGCGCATTGGTCTGTGATTGGTAGGTGGACTGTTACTTCTGCCACGTTCCGAGTCAGTTTTTGGTATTGGCGAGACACCTTGATATTGTCGCGAATGTTTTCCTGTTTTTGTAGTGGGAGCAGAAAGCATCTGTTTCGGTGACGAGATTGACGCTGGTTTTGTTGATATACCAGGACCAGCAATTTTCGAGAGCAACGGGATGGGTGTACGTGTTATGGTGCTAAAGATAGAAATTCGGTGACGCACTTCTGGACGGTCGTAGATTAAGTCTCTTTATATCTTCTGCATTCACGGTGCGATTCGCGCTGAATTGTACTCGTCCGGACACCTGGTCGAAAATTAACTTTCCACACGGCTGTGAATTAATCGTGCTTCACCCCGGAATATGGAAGATCGGACGCTGGGGAGTCGACGATTCTCGCAGCTTCGACTTCGTCACCATGCACCCGTCAGCTTCTCGTCATATCTGCGGCTTTTGTGAGTTGGTTGGTTGGTTTATTGGCGGAGGACGGTTTGCGTAAGCGTCGCAGCATTAGCAGATAGGGAGTTCTGAGCTACATTACCCCATCTTGCTATGTTGTTGCCACCTGCAGTAGCCTCAGTCAGTCTCTCTGTTTGCTTGCAAAGCCTCGTTTTTCCTAAGCGAGGTCAATCACCGTTTTGAGTTAGACAAATTCTACATTAGTATTAATGGCCCGTCACTTGCACTAGAGTTAACAGCACGTTATCTGTAGTCAAACTACGAATACAGACATGTATTTAGCAAACCAGCAGCAATTCCTGCTCACATTCGTGATTTTTGTGCAACCTGCTGCCCTGACATTCTGTGTCAACATCCAAGTTATAATTTTGTGCTTACGGAAATAAAAATATTTGTTATAGTTTTGCACATTGTCTTCTTGGTTCGTGAGCATAACTCAACTTGCTTTCTCTGCTCACGTATTTTGGACACGTTGTCACATAATTTCCGTAGCAGTTGTATTTATGAGACTTTAGCCATCTCATTTGTGTGTCTACTAGGGCCAAAGCAAATTAGCAGTTAGTTACCCTTGCGCTATAGTAACAACATCCTAGTGTTGAGGGTGGTGGATGTAAAAATTCTTACCTTTTTGATACTTACGAAGGTAAATCAGTCAGCCCTAATACGACCCACCATAGGATAACTGCCAAACGGAAACAAAAATTGATTCCGTATTGGGGTATTTGGCATGTACAGGGCATCCGGAATAAACAACAGAAAGTTTTAATGGATGTAAGATAACACAAAATTGTAGCAGCTGTTCTTTCCGAAACAAAAAAGGAAATTACTGGTTGAGAATATCTGCTGGAGTCTGCGGGATTGTGTAGTTGAGTGGACAAAAGCGGTAGCGCGAGGACAGGAGCAGATATTACTCTAATTAAACGGTGGGAAGCGATAGCGTGCTGGGCAAAATAATTTATAAATAATAATTTATTACCTTTTCTCTAAAAATCTCTTAATGGCAGAGGATAAAAATTAAGGTAGAAGAGTTAATGACCTTCAAGCAAAAAATTAACCACAGAACATTGAATTACAATTTTCAAAATTTTCAAGCACAGAAAAATTATACAAGCGCCTAAAATAAAATACAAAAATGAGTGAAGATAGCATTAGCAACTTGCGGCCAAGAGATTCAGCTGTAACAATAATAATAATATTAGTAATAACACTCCTGCATAACTAAATTAGGCCCAATAAGCTTTTTACAGAATAGTTCAAAAGGATACAAGAAGGACCACCAAAAATATGTCCATAACGTTAATTCAGATACGCCATAACCAGCGGTCAGGCTACAATTTTTTGAACGAAAATTGAATCAAATGTTTGTAATAAGTGAGACCTCTCAGAATGTTAAATGTACACAAAACACTGAACTTAGGTATAGATGATTCAAAAATGATTCAAAATATTTAAACACTATGCCATGGTAAAATGCAGTAACATACCAACCGCAACCTCTTGATTGAACTGTCAAAGGTTTTCACAAATAGCTTAACTAAAAGAATCTGACATCAACAGCTGTGAATAATGAAAATTAGTATCAGTCATTCAGATTATTAAGAAAGTTATAAAACTAGCTGTGAGCACAACTAGATATTCTAGCAAAATGCCGCCTGCCAGCATGAAAGTGACTGCTCTCGTAATCTCGTTGCTATTATTTAATAGCTATGTTGCCCCTTGTACGACAGAAATCATTATTTATGTTTCGCAACTAAGTCGGCATAGAGGGAGCGGGGCGTATAAAAATGAAGCCCTATTTCCCAAACCAAGAGGAAGGTCACTGTTTACATAAAACTTCGTTCAGTGGAAGGATGGAGGGTACTTTACTTACGGATTTCAACAAAAACCACAGTGTTGATCCGATCTTGATGAAATTTTGTACATTTAATCTTCAAAACGAGTGGAACCTCACCGTCTACGTGAAATTTCATACGGTGTATGCTGGAGGGTACCTTACAACAGAATTACACACCGTTTGACTGATCGGTTTGGCTCATGTAAGTATGTTTTCGTGGTGAAGGCATTTATAAAAGCCAACGTATGCTGGCTGGCGGAGGGTTGGCCTACCTTTAAATAAATTCAACATCGTTTCGTCAATCAGCATGAAAGTTGGCAGATATACGTATTTTTTCATAGACAGGGAAAGAGGTGACGGCATGACAGGCGGAGGGGGAGATATACGGAGAGAGGAGAACGTGATGGGGGCGGGGAGGGGGGAGGAGGTGCATCCAGAGAAGTGAGAGAAGCAGATTAAAAGAGAGAGGGAGCAGCAGGTAAACAGAGAAAGGGGGAAGGTGGTGAATGACTAATGGAACACTGTAATAAATACATAAATTAGGGGTGTTATTGTGAATCTGATGTACTATTAGAAAAAGCGGGGGAGGAGGTGGACAGAGACGGGAAGATGGATGGAAAAGGAGAGGAGGATGGAGAGGTGGAGGAAGTGTTGTGAGAGAGGGGGGAGGGGCAGATGGAGGAGATGGAAAGAGATGCGGATGGACGGAAGGAGGAGGTGGATAGAGAGACAAGATGGGACTAAATGGACTGGAGAGATGAGGGAAGAGGGGATGAACTGACATAAAACTGGGATGAATAAATATCTGGGCAACGCTGGGTTTACTGTTAGTAATTAGATAAAGACGCTCGTGTTTCCGACTACAAATAAATATCGTAACCGTGAACTTTCCGACTGACACGAAAATAAGAACATCCCTTCACATTTTATCCAGGCTAAGGACTAGCTATGCACGTAGTACATAGGCATGTTTAAATGTTTTTTTTAATTTTTTAATTTTATTTATTTTTTGTTGTTATTGTTGCTCAAAATTACAGTAGCAAATTAAAGACCTTTTTTTCTTATCAATCGTAATTTCTTATTCAATTTTTTGTAAAAAGGCTAGAGATTTTAAACACTTTTTTAAATCTCCAGAGTCTTCATATGTTTTCATAATGTCTTTTAATCTTTTGTCAAGATCTATGTACCTATTCTTTCTTTTTGGAAGAGGTAGGCCAATGGAATATTTTTTAATTTCAAAAATAGCATTCACTGCCTCCTCCTTCAGCCTCTGAATCAGAAAGTATACAACTGGATGTTTCTGATTTATTGAGGAGTTCAGTTTTCTATGCCAACCTTTGACAGCATTCGTCGTTCTGTGTCGTTGGTTAAAAACATTCTACATTTCGATAGATATATTAGGATTTTCCATCCACTGATCAACCATATAGTCTGCAAATGCTGTGATCTTCTCTCCACTTGGAATTTGTTCCATTATTAAAATCCACGCTTCATCGACAGTGTTAAGTGGAAGATGTGCCACTGCAGCACACATGCGACAAAACAATCTGATTTCCTCCCTATCCCTGTAGTCTTCCGTTAATCCCAGTTCCTGTATCGTCTTCCACAGACACTGGTTAAAGTGAAAATTACAACCAGAAAGTTGTGTTTCAGGGAAAACTGAATTCATTGCTTTAATTGTAGCCATTTCAAAATCTAGCACTGCAGTTTTTGGTGACCACAAAGGCATCTTAGTTTTCAATCCAGAAAAAAGTCTTTCGTATGAATTTTGACTTGTGTCTGGCAGCAAAGCAAATAAAACAGGAAATATCTTAGTTGCTTCTTCTGTACTTCCGATGTCGACATGGATTGTGTACAATTGTTTGAACTGTTTCGAACAGCTGTCAGATGTCCCATCCATAAGCACAGTTCCATTGTCACAAAGGATTTTCTCTGCTTCTTCACAAGCAAATACTAGAAGGCTCTTGACTGGAACAGAGCCATCATCAATCTTCAAAAAGCTATTACCTTCCGTTAATTTCAAAAGGTCTTCGCTAAGGTGAATTTCCGAACTAGAGCCAGGGTTTTGGGTTATCCCAATAGCTCCTCTTATCGCCTTACACAATTGAGTCTTGGAGCTGTCATAATTCGGAATATTTGCCACGAATTCTGACCCTGTATCTTTCAAATCTTGAAATTTCTGCTTAAAAATTTGGGCTACAGGCACTGTCTTTTCTTCTCGAACTCTTTTTCTGCAATTATGTTGTCTTTTCTTTATCTCCACATCTGTTTTGTCAGGTGGACAAGAATGTTGCTGTTGAGCAACGATTTCACCATTTGCAATTTTTAAACGACCTTTGCACCTACTCCGTTCATAATTGACGCACATCCGGTTCGTATATTCTTCATTTTTCCTATAAATACGGTAGCGAGGATCATCCTTGATAAGACACGCCTCCCTTCCGTTGTTGTTATCACTTCCATCGTGAACACTGCATAGAACGGAAGTCGTATAGGAAAACGCACGGAACGAAAGCTATCGACGACGACATTGTCTGAGAAACGGTGACAACTCCTGCACTGAGGGTGAGCGACTGGGGTAGACACTAGACAAGCAGTGGGGAAGGCTCAGTTCACAAAACACCTCTTTAGCGATCCGCTTGCTCGGGACAACTTCGCTACCTGCTGCACCCTTGTAGGAAACCCCACGGTAGGAAACCCCACGGTAGGAAACCCCACGTAGCCAGGAAGCACACCGGATAATAAATCATGGCCTGCTACTAAGTTCCCTCTTGAATTCAATATAATTATGAAATGACCTTTAGCTCTCCTGCAACTTACAAACCGCATCAGTCCCAATAGTACTAAAACAAGAAAACATATACAGCAACTAGTGAGGGAAGGTTGACGAGCACCACAAATACTAACGGCAATAAGGTTTTAGAGTAATGACTCGCGCATAGAGTCTCCTAGATAATATAAAAACATGGAGCTTGTACAGATGCTAATAAACCATGCCATTCAGGAGTATAACAACAGAGTGTCGAAATTACCAATACAAATCAAACTTACACTTACCGCAAACTGCGAAATGTGCTCAAAATGGCTAGAGAGAGCCAAATGAGCGTATACAGTATATCCGGCCAGCCACAAGAAAACCACATCCGATGAGACAAGCCGGCCGCTGGGGCCGTGCGGTTCTAAGCGCTTCAGTTTGGAACCGCGTGACCGCTACGGTCGCAGGTTCGAATCCTGCCTCGGGCATGGATGTGTGTGATGTCCTTAGGTTTAAGTAGTTCTAAGTTCTAGGGGACTGATGACCTCAGTAGTTAAGTCCCATAGTGCTCAGAGCCATTTGAACCATTTTTTTTTTGATGAGACAAGACTCGCTGAGTACGCCGCACACATCCATATTTTGCCGTTCAGCACCGCCTCCATGACCTCAGGTGGGATGGCACCCTTTGATTACCTAGCAACTAGTCAGACACATTCACCGAAAATGGCTACTGTCGATATAAACGAGTAGCCCTATGGAATTTTCACGACTGACGGTGGTCAAAATATGTATCCTTGTGGGAAGCAATTAATGAAAGACTGATAAAGCTCAACCTAGAACTATAGCCGTAGTGGCAGTGGGAGTGTATGCCCCTAACGACGAGCACCACTGAACTTAAAAGAAGATGTTGAACAGATACTGACAGAGACTTCAGAAGCCGTTCCAAGAGGCCGTGGACTGACAATACCAGGGGAGTTTAATAGCAGAGAAGCGAAAGAGAGGAATAATAAGGCTTTTGGTGTGTGTAGGGAGGATGTTGGGAATGAGAATGTGAGAATTCTGGTGGATTTACTGGAACATAATGAATTATGAGCAGAAAAAAATTCTTAGCTCAGAAGGATATACATAAATTTGAATTGTATAGCCATACCAGAGGACTGAAATCTATCATTGATTAACTGATCTTGAGGTGAAAGGGCAATTTAAAAATTCGGGATTTCAGAGTTAAAAAGGGGGCAGGTTGCGGAAGTGATAACCGTCTTGTGGAATGAGAAATCTATAACCCCTATACTTTCGGGAGTTGCAAACAGAATAGCACGCGCCGTGCTAAGCAGCCGGAGACTATAAGATATAATTTGGATGGTCTAAGGGAAGATAGTGCTGAGTACTTATACCGACAGCAGTTTTTTTAAAAAAATGGAGAATACAGAGAGAACAATAGGAGATGGATATGAGTACGTAAGAGTCACAGATGAAGCAACAAAAGAAACCCTTGGAGAATAAGCAAAGAGGAAGTAATTAATTTTGTGGGACGCAGACGTGGCGGAGATGATCGAAAGGGGAAGAGAAGCTTATTTGACATCCTGAATGTGAATGACCATCAAAATAGAGAGTGTCATAGGATCATAAATAGAGAAGTAAAAATGGAAGTGTTAGAAAGGAAAAAAAAACGGGTAGGTAAGAAAACGTGTGAATGTGTAGAGACGATGATTGGTGGGGCTCAGTGTGCTGAGGCAACAAGACCGATCAAGTCAGAGCGAGTGTCAACCAGTGACAAGTTACGTTTTAATAATAATATTAGTCATGCTCAAGTACTCGTATTTTAAGGATTTATTCCAGGAAAATTAGCTGAATTTTCACATGTGTGTGAGGTGAGATGGCTACAAGAGGGGTAGAAAAGTTCTTCAGCAGGCTATAAGGAGCCGTAAGATTAAGAAGATACCATGACATGGATCTGTGACATTTACGATCCAAGATAATGTTAATTTATGTGACATACACTACTGGGCAGCCGGAAATCTACGCTATATTCGTCAGGTACAACAACAAAGACCGTGAAGCGTAAGCCTATGGAGCGGCATCATAGGAAATTCCATTGTGGGATCTCGCTTCATCTCAGGGTTGTTAAATAGAAAAACATAGTATGCACACTTCCTTACGAATATTAGGTTCTTCTAGAAGAAGTACCACTGGGTATGCGACGTGTATGTGTTTCCAACACAACGGCTCACCAACACACACGTCCCGTGCTGCAACGCTAATACTGAATGAGAACTTTCCTGACCGTTGCATAAGACGGACTGTTGCAGAACAATGGCTCCCTTGGTCTCTTGATTTGACTCCTCTTGATTCCTTTTCATGGGGAGCAACGGAAAACGCAGTCTATAGTGAAGTCCCAACTGCGTCAGACGATATGCGCTGTCGAATCGCCACAGCATGCAACGGCCTATCACCCAATGTACTTTCATTTATTCATCTATCTCTCGAACGGTGATTGTAAATGTGTCTTACAGTCTGTGGTTAACAATTTCGAGCACGTACTTAAGCAAAGAATAAAACTGCGTTTCGTTAAGAAAACTATTTATTTTGTAGGTGACAGTCGTCAGTCATTCTGAATTAACTATTTAATTAATTTAAAGTGTATTTCCTGTAGTTACAATTTCCAATAGTATTGAAAGATACATTTTCCTGGCAGGAGGAGGTTTAAGAGAAGCATTCAGTCGACCCCAAGTAAAGAAGCGTAACGTATTTGTTTTCAAATCTAATACAATTAATACAGTAGTTTCCTTTTCCTCCCGTATAAGCTTGTTTATTATTATGAAGAATGAATGACCGACGTTTCTCTCTCGAATTTGACAAGCAAGCAGCAACGGGGAAGGTTTAAATGGAAAACTGCCAGACGAATCTATAGTTGTTTCCACAAAAACCTGAAAACATACATACATTTGAAACAGATTTCTATGTCCCAGCTGATGCACCAGAATCTAGTACATGGCGTAGTTCCATGCAAAAAAGTCATAACTGACACAGTGTCGTATAGGGAATGATGTTTTATCTTAGTAGTATAGGCTTGTCTTGCTCCATGTAACGACGGAGCCTCTAATGAGAGGTCTGCTTGGCGGTTTTTACTCGGCGGGAGCTGACACTGGCTACACTGCTTTCCAATTTTAGTGCAGTTTTCAGGGTTCTTTGCACAAAAGAAATTCAACCTCAATATTAGCAAGCATTATACCACTGTAATTGTATTTTCACGCGTATTCAGATGCCGTTAAAGAAGTACAGGTGTCCGGGCTACACATATACAAAAAGATTTGTTTACATTTCAGTACCTATTAAGGTTTATGAATTTACTCCACTTCTCGCCACATATTCATAAACATGGTAAGTGTTATCGCCTCTACTGCGGCGTAGTTGCGTTGCCTCAAACGTTGCCTCAAATCTATCAGTTCTCGAACCCTCGTTCCGTAAACATTGTCCTTTATAAGCCCCATTGCACTGGAAGCGGGAAGACAAGGACCCCTGTCTCAGCAACCCCCATTCGCCCATCGATCGCTTCCGATCCAACGCTCAGAAAACATCCCTTGGAGGAATGTATGATATAGGAGTGGGGCACCATCCTGCTGGAAAACTGCTTCGGAAGGCGTCTGTGGGACTGCAAGGTTCGCCAACATGTGGAGATAAGTATTATCTGTCATTGGCACGCATGTGCCATGGGTCTCAACTTTGTTCATCAAGCGGTAAGGATCACATCTTGGAGAATGTCTCTATCGATTGCGTATTTACCCAACTACATAAAATAACGAGTTGTTTCATTATAAGGATTTGTTTGTGTATACCTCTAGCCTGGACACCCTGTACGAGTGTATCATTCTATTAAAAAAGAGCCGCGTGGGATTAGCCGAGCGGTCTAGGGCGCTGCAGTCATGGACTGTGCGGCTGATCCCGGCGGAGGTTCGAGTCCTCCCTCGGGCATGGATGTGTGTGTTTGTCCGTAGGATAATTTAGGTTAAGTAGTGTGTAAGCTTAGGGACTGATGACCTTAGCAGTTAAGTCCCATAAGATTTCACACACACATTAAAAAAGATAATACTTGCTTCGGTATCCCGATCTATACAAAAGTACATGCCCCTTAGCGTACTTCTATTTGGTGAAAGCCTTGTTTAGATACCTGGAATCGTTTACAAAGTAAGTGGGGAGTTATGTGGCTTATCCTGTATATCCTTCTAGGCCTAATAATAACACTGAACACAAACAACACTAATCTACTCTGTTGGCCGTTCAACCTGGCACTGAGAATTCTCACTCTTTGACATCTTACCACGTCTTTTGGGTGCTTCACATTTTTTTGAGGCAATATACTAGGCGTACTCTGAAAGTACGGTCCGATCAGTCGCGAAATGGAAACCACAGAGAAAAATCAAAAGTGTTTTATTTGCAATAGTTAACCACACCTTCCAGCAACGTCTCCATATAGACGCCGTTCCGTCTGAGACATGTGTCGTAGGGTTGTTCCAACTTTCCAATATCCTCATCGTAGAAGACAGCACTTTTCCCCGATTCTCTGCGCTCATCTGCAGTTCGTTGTCTGTGTCAAAACGATGACTTCATAGCCAACGATTCATGTCAGCAGAGATGAAAATCAGAGGGAGGAAGTCCGGGCTGTATGGAGGGCGATCAAACACTTCCCACCGAAAAGGCTGCAGGGGCGTTCTCATTGCCCCTGTACAGTGCGGCGAGAAGTGTCATGAAGAAGGAAACGCTTGACAGTTATGTTGAATGGACTGCATCAAATCAGGCGAAATCTCTCACGGGCACTCACACTTGGCGGGAGACACTGTTTTCTAGGTATCTTTACGTGCTCACTGTGCGCTCAGGACTAAAAAGACAGACGTGACGCGATCAACGGGCAAACTAGAGACACTGTCCAACATACCTACGCAAAGCTTTATCAGATTTTCACTGTGTTTTCCACTTCGCGTCCGATTGGACATTTCTTTCGGAAAACGCCTCCTATTTTTTATCGTAGCAGAAGCATATTTCTAGTTGTTTTATCGCATCAATTCATCGCAGTGGCTGATCGCCAATCAAGCAACAGAAGAGTAAACAATTTTTCCATATATTTATGTGCAGTATCTAACACTTGTTAATGTTGGGGGTCAATTATCAATCTCTGTACCAAGTACTGTTCATCTAAACGTCTTCCTACATTTTATAAACATTTTCTGGAGTTGCAATTTTCCTGTCTACAACATCACCATTCACGAAAAGCTTTGGTGATCTGCGAGCGGTTTTCTGCAGATCGATTACGTAAGTATTGAACAAGTGCGGTCCCAGTACCGTTCCTAGTCAACTTCATTTCTCCCGTTAAGAATGACGTTCTTCATTCTATCTGCTAGGAAGTTTTGAATACAACCAAAGTGCTGGTCCAGTATTTAGTAAGCTCGTATTTCACTTACTAGGAAACAATGCGGAACTCTGATATATTCGAAAAGGTAAGGAGTTTTATGAACCGATCGAGCTGAGTTTCACAAGATTGCTGTCTGCGACATCCATGTTAATTTCCAGTGGTTTTCAGATAGTTAACAATGATTCTAATTGCAAATGAACGTCATTGACAGAGACCAATATTTACACTCATTTGACCGACGACAATTCTTGAAAATGGAAATAAACTGGACTTTTTCCAGTGACAAAACGGAACAAATTCGTACAAATAAACCTCTCCTTTACTTCGTAGAGTGATTTTCAACGATTTTCCTTTCAGCGATTACTTACCTCTGTATCCGTCGTTTCGCGATTCTACCGAAGAGAGAAATAATGAACAGTGATACGACCTTTCGCAGTGATTCAATATCAGAAGAGCGAATGTAGAAGTTCTGGGTTCTCTGTGTTATCTTTCATTGTGGTGCCGGAATGACCGCAGAGCGTCGTGAGTATATATGATATCATGCATTTACTGACTACGCAGTCCTGTAACTGCTTAGTCGAGTCGATATGCGAAATTTTACTTTCGACTGCATTAATCGCTTCTCGCCTAGTTCTGCTACCGCTTATCTATCTGTTATTTCGATTTTGTTTTTATCTGTACGATAACAATTAGTCAGGATAATAGAGATTGCAGAAATATAAAGAGAGAAAGGAACACCATTAAAAATACATATTCAGGACGTTAAAACACCAGTTCAAACAAGTGATAAAATCTGGTCCCCAAAACACGGGAGGTGCTAATTATGTACATGACATATTAAAGATTATAGCAAAATAATGTTATGATTAATCACTGCAGTAACAATGTTCTGTATGGGCACTCACGAAGTTATCATATGACTTAAGAAAACCAGAATGATTATAAGAGGAGCCTAGTTGAAGCAATAATTTAATAAAATGAAACTATCTGTCTCCAGAGACCTTTTCAGGTCTCAGACAAGTATGCTTTGTATTTAGGGACTGAAGCGACAGGTGAAAATATCTGTGTCGTCTGGCCACCAAGAGCTGTTCCAGGACGAATTGATTCACGGATCCAGTTATGTGGCTCCTTCCATGTATAGCGATTTTACGACTATCACGAGTGGCGTCTGAAGATGGCATCAATATAATGCCGAAACAGGTAGCACATAGAAGTTTTTACAATAAAATAAATTTCTGCAATACATGCGGCTGTTGGTAAATTATTGCATCAAGAAGAAAAAAAATGAAAATGTTGTACCTACGTCGGGATTCGAACATGAGTCTCCTGATCACAAGGCAGATGCTGTTCAAGTTTAGGGGGAATACCAAGTGGGCTAAGGTGTGAATGAGAATTTGGAGTGAGGAGGGCGGCGCGCTAGGGTAGTTCGTGCAGTTGTGGCAGGGTGGTGTAGTGATCAGCACATCTGACACGTGAGCCGGAGATCTGGGTTCGAATCCTAGCCTTGCTAAAAATTTTCATTCGACACTTCAGTCCTCATACATACATTAGTAATTTAATATATCTAATGTAGTATTCAACCGTCACCATTCGACCCAGAGACAGATAAGGAAAACCTAATTTCCCCCAATAAATGAAACAGATAAACACATACATGAAGTATTAACCATGACATGTAGCAAAAAGGAATGGTGAGATCGAGATAGATAGGTTTATCACGAAGCTCTCCCCAAATAAGCTTCCTCCTGTGATCTTTCTGAAGTAACGGTTTCATAGCTCTCGGTGTCGTGTGCCCAAAATTAATCCACTTAGGCAATCATTCTTCTTGAGGCGCTTCTATAAGGTTACAGCCTGGTCTGAGCAGCAGGAAGTGCACTGGAAGAAGCAGTCGCCAAGTAGAATGTTCGCACTCGGCCGTACGGCAGTAACTCACCTCTTGCCCCACAACCGTTGTAAATGTTGCAAGTAATTGCAACACACGACGGAGTCCGCTGAAGGCTGCGTCGTACGCAAGCGATCGACAACGTGCAGCAGCTTCGGACCACCAAACACAACAGCGTCTTAGGTCAGGCGACGTCTGCGGCACTGCCTGGTTACCACTGCAATTGGCGATGTGTGAATTCAAACGTGGTTAAATCTTGTCGCTGCAGCGTACGCCACAGAGAGAGCGACAGTCCGAAAGTGGACTTCCAATGTTTAGAATATGTAGATCTTATGTAAACAGATCTGCTACTGTGTAATTTGTTTTTGTGATCTACCAAGCATCTGTAAGCGATATATATGTGGACATAGCCACTTGAACAAGATGCTTTATGTTTTTAAATCTTTAGTGATGACAGACCTTCTATAACGTGCTGATTTTTATCCACATGACAACCTGGCGTGAGGTCTAACGTATAATGAAAAGTTTCATAACAAGATTTTTTGTGACCTGAAGATGATAACAAAGTCTATTGAAACTGGTTGTCAGAAATGAAGAAACATTTAATCGATCTATGCTGTTTAACATTTTTAGAAAATTACACGATGTTTTCTTGTCTGAATTCTCATAGTCAAACGAAGAGTGAAAAATTGGCCAAAGGGATATCAAAGCGATCAGTGTGAGGTCTAGGTTTGTGAAAAAAATATTTAATTCCTTGAACGTAATGAGGAAAACTAAGGAAAAAAATATTACACAAACAGCTTCAGTACCTATGGAAATGAAGTGTCAAAAAGTTCATCTCTTCAAGGCCTAGCTGTTCTGCACATAAAGAGATACTCTGGTTTGATATTTGTCAAAGAGACTTCCTTCGAATCAAGTATTAAATTTAGGACATTCCCAGAACAGATAGCAAATGAACTGACAAGGAGAGCATGCTTTCTGAATAAAATTTGAAAATAAAAATAATGAAAGTAACCAGTCAAATATTTTGTGACATGGTTTGTCTAAAAGAAATAAAATAGATTAGAGAAGCACCTGACATGCCTTTGAATGATGCTCGAAATCATGTGTAACAAATGAAGTGCGTCAGATGTTTTTCTCATCTATTTTATTTCAACTTTTAGACAAATCATTTCACAAAACGTTATGTAGACTATTTGGATTAATTGAAAAACTTCGCATTAACAGTGACTCATGATGCAAATATTTCCCAACAATCAAATATCAGTAAAATTGTTTGGTTGTTCATTGTGATCTATTAAGTATAATGCATGTGATATACTGCGATAGGTGTATTCATTAAGTCTGTAGCGCAATTGTTGTTCACTGAGTAGGCAGTTACGTAGCTCTATAACCCATCAGCGCCTATTGGTGACATATCAACAGGGTAGCAACTCACATATCTACGATTGTCTGCTTTTATAGTTCACTTCTGCAGTTAGTCTTGCTAGGATGGATAGGATGTGTGCATGCTTCGTGCAGACGCAGGAAGAACTGGCCGCTGTTCGCGAACAGCTGCCTTGGGATGTAGCTGTGGCGAAGAGTCTGGGGCGTCGCATGGGACGCCTCAGGCGTCATTTGCTTTTCACACAGGCTCTGCTTCCGAGGCAACTCCTACTGCACCAGACATGGTGGATCTGCCCTCACAGCGGGGTTAACGCGTTCGCGTCGCTGGAGACGGAGGGCCAATGTGGAAACTGGCGCCCTGGCCTCGCCTGTTCACCCTGTGAGTGGACGGGGGGAGAGATTTACTGGTTATTGGGAGCTCCAATGTTAGACGCGTTATGCAGCCCCTTAGGCACGTAGCGCTCAGGGCTGGGAAGAAGGCCAGTGTGCATTCGGTGTGTCTGCCGGGGAGCCTCATCCGAGATGTGGAGGCGGACTTGCCTGTGGCTATCGAGCGTGCAGGGTGCAGCCGTCTGCAAGTTGTTGCTCACGTCGGCACCAACGACGCCTGTCGCATGGGTACTGAGGTGATCCTCAGTTCGTACAGGCGGCTGGCGAAGGTGGTGAAGATTGCAATTTGCAGCATCGTTCCCAGAGTTGATCGGAGTGCTTTCGTTTGTAGCCTAGTGGAGGGTCTCAAACCAAAGGCTTCGTCAACTCTGTGACGGTCTTGGCTGCAGATTTAAAGACCTGCGTTATCGTATGGGATTTTTAGGACTCCACTTGACAGATAAGGGGCAATACGCAAAGGAAGTAGCTAAGCTACTCGGATAGCAGAGTACTTGTGGAGCGCACATGACAGTTTTTTAGGCTAGGCTATAGTTTGAGGTGCTCTAATGAACACTCGCCAGTCTATTCACAGCAAGGGAAGTAAAAGGGCTTTGAGAATAAAGACACTTCAACTGTCACAATTTTATCAGTAAACTGTCGAAGTATTCGTAATAAAGTTCCCGAATTTGCTGCCCTCCAGGGAAGTTCTCTCGCTCAAATTATTCTTGGTACCGAGAGCTGGCTGAAACCCGAAGTGGAAAGCTCTGAGATATATTGCGAGTCGTGGAACATATATCGGAAAGACAGATTAGAGAACACAGGAGGAGGAGTGTTCATTGCAGTTAACCAAAGCATTGTCTCTATTGAGCTCGAAGTTGAGTGTGACAGTGAAATCAAAATGGCTCTGAGCACTATGGGACTTAACTGCTGTGGTCATTAGTCCCCTAGAACGCAGAACTACTTAAACCTAACTAACCTAAGGACATCACACACACCCACGCCCGAGGCAGGATTCGAACCTGCGACCGTAGCGGTCACGCGGCCCCAGACTGTAGCACCTAGAACCGCACGGCTACTCCGGCCGGCACAGTGAAATCATCTGGTCGCGTATAACAGGTGTAGGTCAAACTAAATTAATAATTTTACCGGCCACCCGATTCCGCTGTGACAGTTCTAGAGTCATTGAAAGAAAGGCTACGGGGAATAGCGCGTAAATAACCAGATCATCCAGTAGTAATTGGAGGCGACTTTAACTTGCCGAGTATAGACTGGGATGTCTATGGGTTCAATAATTTTGAACACGTTTTCTGAAAATTGTCTTGAGCAGCTCGCTCGGCAGCCCACATCTTAGACCTTGTAGCTACAAATAGGTCGGACGTTATCGACAAAGTCAGTATAGAAACTGCGATTAGCGATCATGATGTTCTTATAGAAACTACGATTACGAAAGTCAATAAATCATTCAAGAAGGCTAGGAGAGAGTTCCTGCTAGGTAGAACAGATAAGCAGTTATTAATATCTCACGTAGACAGTGAATTGGCATCACTTAGTTTTAGTTAGGTGGATGTGCCTATGAAGTGGATAAAAGATCGAAAAGACCCACCATGATTTAATAGCGAAATTCGGCGGATGCTGAAGTAGCAGAGGCTGTTGACTTTAGATTCAAAAGGGGATGCACAAATGACGGCAAGCAAGATTGGTAAAGATTCGTGCGTCTGTGAAAAGATCTATGCTCAATGCTTACAACGACAACCACCACCGTCACACCTTAGCAAAAGACCTGGCAGAGAACCCGAGAAAATTTAGTCGTATGTAAAATCGCTGAGCGGATCTAAGGCATCCATTCAGTCCCTTGTTGACGAGTCTGGTGTGGCAGTTGAAGATAGCAAAACGAAAACAGAAATTTTAAATCTCACGTTCAAGGAACCGTTCATACAAGAGAACCGTACAAACATACTGTCATCTGACCATCGGACAGACTTCCGTATGGTCGACATAGAAATAAGCATCGCTGGCGTAGAGAAACAACTGTAAAATTTGAAAACAAATAAATCACCAGGTCCGGATCGAATCCCAGTTCGATTTTACAAAGAGTACCCTACGGCATTGGCCTCTTACATATCCTGCATTTATCGCGACTATCTCGCCCAGTACAAAGTCACAAGTGACTGGAGAAATAGCAGATGCCTCCAGTAAATAAGAAAATATTACAGCCCAATATCTCTAGGTTTGTTTGCTGCAAGAATCCTTCAACGTGTTCTCAGTTCCAATATAATAAACTTTCTTGAGACTGAGAAGCTTACGTCCACTAATCAGCATGGTTTTCAGAAAGCGTCGCTCATGCGAAACTCAGCTTCCCCTTTTCTCACATGATATACTGACAACCATGGATGACGGACAACAGGCAGCTTCCATATTTCTAGATTTTCGGAAAGCATTCGACATGGTGCCCCATTACAGGCTGTTAACGAAGGTACGTGCATGTGGAATAAGTTCATAGATACGTGAGTGGCTGGAAGACTTCTTAAATAATAGAACCCAGCATGTTGCCCTCGACGGCGAGTGTTCATCAGAAATAAGGTTATCGCCAAGAGTACACGAGGGAAGTGTGATGGGAGCGTTGTTGTTCTTTATGTACATAAATGATTTGGCAGACAGGGTGGGCAGCGATCTGCAGTTGTTTGCTGATGATGCCACGGTGTTCGGGAAGGTGTCGAAGTTGAGTGACTGTAGGAAGACACAAGACGACTTAGACAAAATTTCCAGTTGGTGTGATAATTGGCAGCTAGCCCTAAATGTGAAAACAAGTAAGTTAATGCGGACAAATAGGAAGATCAGACCTGTAATGTTCGGTTCCAGTATTACTGGTGTCCTGCCTGACACAGTCAAGTCGTTTAAATATCTGGGTGAAACGTTGCAAAACGATACAAGGTGGAAGGAGCACGTAAAAACTGTGATAAGAAAGGCAAATGGTCGACTTCAATTTATTGGGAGAATTTTTGGAAAGAGTGGTTCACATTTATAGGAGACCGCATACAGGGCGCTGGCGCGACCTATTCTTGAGTACTGCTCGAGTGTTCGGGATCCATACCAGGTCGGATTATAGAAAGATATCGAAGCAATCCAGAGGCGAGCTGCTAGATTTGTTACCAGTAGGTTCGAAGAAGACATAAATTTCAAGTAAATGCTTCGGGAACTCAAATGGGAATCCCTGGAGGGAAGGCGACGTTCTTTTGGAGAAACACTACTGAGAAAATTTAGGGAACCGACATTTAAAGCTGAGTGCCGAACGATTCTACTGCCACCAACATACAATGAGAGTAAGGGCCACGGAGATAAGGAACGAGAAATCAGGGCTCATACAGATAGTCGTTTTTTCCTCGCTCTATTTGCGAGCGGAACAAGAGGGGAAATGACGAGTAGTGTGGTACGGGTACCAACCGCCACGCACCGTACGGTGGCTTTCGGAGTATCTATGTAGATGTAGATGTAGATGTAGATGCAGATATATACTTAAAGATCAAGCTCTTTGACAAGTCATTAAAATATACTTTGAGATGCAGTGTAAAGGGTACAGATAAAGCTTAGCACACAGAACAGGTGATAGGAGTGTACGTGCGTCAGTTAAAATATGAGAAGTAAGTGGGCCTGTATCCGGCACCACGGCGAATCGGATTACATGCCAGAGACGCTACCCTTATGCAATGTTTTCTTGGCTCCACGTGCTCTCAGTGTTTCCCTTGCGCAGGGGGAGAAGCCGACAGCCCTTGGCCGCACGGCATCTTGTTTATCGGCTGTGACAGCCGAGCTGACGCAGCGGGGATTCTCTATCAGTAGGGAAATGCGGCCTCCCATCTGTCGCCGGCAGACACATTCCAAGCCAGCGTGACTGTCCTTTTTTCCCAAGAAAAATTCCCCAAGAAAAGTTATCTCATGTGACCCTTCACATTTCAACATGTCACACTTCCCAAATTTATGTCGTTTTGCCGTGTTTATCTGGAACAAGAGATGGCGTCTTTCGGTTACGTAACACACTGCTAGAAAATTGCAAGATCATGAAGACGGCACGTAACAAATATCAAATAGGCATGTAGTGTAATAAGTGCTTGGATAAACAAATGATTAAAATTCAGCGTAACCGCACCCAGCAGCTAGGAGTAACACAGTCAACGTACCGAGCGAGGTGGCGCAGTTGTTAGTACACTGGACTCACTCTGGAGGAAGACGGTTGGAACTCGCGTCTGACCATCCAGATTCAGATAATCTGTGATCACTTAAGGCCAATGCCGGGATGGTTCCTCTGAAAGGGCACCGCCGATTCCCCTCCCCATCCTTCTCAACCCGAGCTTGCGCTCTGTCTCTAATAACCTCATTGTCATTAAAAACTGATCCCCTCCTACTCCTCCGCTATCGATGTTCTGTAGAAAAGATAAGACTGTGTAACAGAATTCGTATAACGAAAACGCATTTAAGTACTATTGACATGAGCCGGCCCCTGCGACCGAACGGCTCTAGGCGCTTCAGTCCGAAACCACTCCGCTGTTACAGTCGCAGTTTCGAATCCTGCCTCGGTTAGTTAGATTTAAGTAGTTCTAAGTCTAAGGGACTGATGACCTCAGATGTTTAGTCCCACAGTGCTCAGAGCCATTTGAACCACTTGAACTGTTGTCATGACAGCGACCGAGGCCTGTCGAAACTTGTGAAGAAATAAATCTAAAATATATTTATTTTCTATACGAATTTTCGTGTTTAATGCAACGCATCATATTTTTGTATCCTCTATAACTGTCAGAAACTGAATGGGATTTATTCTGCTGTATTTACTACTTCTTGTTTAATATTTTTTGTTAATCTGAAAATCTTTAGTATGTGCTCAAATTAAAAAAAAGTTTAGTAATATTTTTATTTTAACGGTATTGTGCGAGAGTTTGGATGTGTATCAATAGGTAACGCGGACATATAGATTGTTTATTGGTAAACTGTGAACTGAAGAATAGTGGACAAAGTGCATTTACAAGTAATGTGTTTCTGATTTTTCTTCCTCGGAATGGCTTAAAGGCTACGACACGGGAATACTATAGACACGTTTACTATCGGGGCAGTTTACGAAGCAGAACGCAGACTTCCTCTTCTTCTGTAGCGCCTGTTGAGCTCGGCGACTTCAACTAGTTTCCTCCATGCTTCTCGGATGTTTGCAGCTCGTTTCCACCCCGGGCTCCCATGCTTGTGAGATGTTCTTTTTCATCATCAGTTCACCTTCTTCTATGGTTCAAATGGTTCAAATGGCCCTGAGCACTATGGGACTCAACTGCTGTGGTCATAAGTCCCCTAGAACTTAGAACTACTTAAACCTAACTAACCTAAGGACATCACACACATCCATGCCCGAGGCAGGATTCGAACCTGCGACCGTAGCGGTCGTGCGGTTCCAGACTGTAGCGCCTTTAACCGCTCGGCCACTCCGGCCGGCCCTTCTTCTATGTCTCCATTTCTGTACAGAAGCACGGATCTCACATTTAACAATTTTATTTTGTGTTTTATCCTCCAACATTCTCTCCACGTGTCCTATGTATCGTATTCGTTGTGATTTGACGAATTTTACTGTATCTATTGTTTGTAGTAATGCTGGTAGCTCGCCGTTACAGCATATCCTAAAAGTTTCTTCTTCCCATATTGGGCCATAAATTTTACGGAGTAATTTTCGCTCAAAGGTTCTTAAAGCGTTTTTCTCATCTGCAGTCAGTGTCCATACCCCCAATTTAAATTGACACTTGGTGATCTGGATAGTTACGTATAAGGAGCTTTGTTCTTCTTTTAAAAAGGCCGTTTCTGAAGAGCTGTGAATTTACAAAGTAAGCTCTGTTTTCTTCTTGCACCCTTTCCATTACAGCATTTCGAAGGCTGTTATCATTTGATATTAAGGCTTCCAAGTAACTAAAAGAGGACACTCCTTTGAAATGTTATATTTAGACCTTTAGGGGTTGTTCTGACAGAGTGTGACATTACCAAATATTATATATATGTTTTAGTGTACTGTGAGAACGACATTTAATTCTACTGTTTCTATTGTTGGATAAATTTTTTTAAAGTTTGTTTGCGTTTCCTCCTAATATTCCAATGTCATCATCATATACACGTTTATGGCTAGTTTACACAAATATGGTGCCGCTACTATTGATCTTATTTACTAAGCTGTGCAGGACTGTATTGAATAAGACAATGGACAGACAGCCATATCACCTTGCTCCACTCCTTTAATTGAAGACAAAGGTTTCATTTGTCCTAATACATATTTTTATTTTTGCTCTTGTCCCTATTATTGTCATTTTGATTAGATTTATTAGTATGGCACATAAAGGAGCTTCTCTCAGCATTCTGTATAGATCTTCCCGATTTATGCTGTGAAAGGCTTCTTGATGAATAGGAAGTGCAGATCTATATTACGTTCAGATAACGTTTCCATCATTTGTCTGATTACAAACCCTTGATCAGTTGTTCCTCTTTTTGGTCTAAAGGCACCCTGATGTTTCCCTTGTACGACTTCTGTGCACTGTTGTGTTCTTTCATTTAGCATGTTTATGAAGATCTTATAAGTCCTGCTTCGTAATGCTATACCACTGCAATTTCCACACGCTGTTGTACCTCCTTTCTTGTAATGGGGCTTATTATTCCTGTTTTCCAGTTATGCGCCATGGTTTCAGTTTCACATACGTCTGGTATTAGCGTGTGCAGCTCCTTTATTACAGCACTTCCATCACTTTTTTTAATTCAGATATTATGTCGTCTTCAACGAGGGATCGATGTATTTGGTCTTCTGGGTAGCCAGACAAGCGTCTTACAGCGTCGGCTTTCTTCCTTCATTGCCTACAACTAGTTCGGCTTTTTCTTTCTGTGAGGGTGTTTGTTATTCCTCCAGGTTGTCATTTAGTGTCTTTGAAGTATTCAGCCAATCTGCCCACTATCTGTTCTTCCTCCCTTATTGCTTTCTCATATTTACTGAAGCATGCCTTCATTATTGGCTCGAATCTACTCATCACTTTGCTTACAGCATGAGAGAATTCTCTTATTTCATTATGTTCCTTTAGTTTTTGGAATTTCTTCTTAGTCCACTCTCTTTTCTTTATGTTGCACAAGTCCTTTAACTCTTCTGTTTAATTCAATATATTCTTCCGTGTTATTTCTGGTCTCTTTGTTCTTGTTCTATTGTTTTTCTGTCTTGCTAACCTCAGGCTTTACCAAACCTTTTCTGAATCTATCTGTTTCTTCTCATGCCTACTGATTCTTTTGCGGTATTCTTAATTCTGCTCCACCTTTCGCCTACTCCTGCTGGTGGCTCTTCATTACTTAAGCTCTCACTTACGGTTAGTTTCTATTTTTTTATTTCATCAGTTATTTTCAGTTTGTCTAAATTCCAACTCACACTTTTTTCTATTCTAGCCTGTTCCCTAATGACAGTTTCTTTCTCAACACTCATTTTACCCCTTAGTAATCTGCTTCACAATTTGGACATCTGCACCTCCACACATCTACAATTTATTGGAGTGACGGGCAATCACTAAATTGTGGCGAATCTGGTTGATTATTCCATAGACTGCCAACTTCCATGTACCTAAATGTGTGTGTGTGAATTCCTAAGGGACCAAACTGCTGAGGTCATCGGTCCAAAGTCTTACACACTGCTTAAACTAACTTATGCCAAGAAGAAAACATACACCCATGCCCGAGGGAGGACTCGAACCTCCGGTGGAAGGGAGGCGCGCAGTCCGTTACATGCCGCCTCAAACCGAGTGTCATTTCTGCGTGGCATGTACACAAAATTGGATGAGAATTCCACCTTATGCAAGAAACCTTTTTTTCCTGATTTGTTTCATCCACACATGTTTAAACACATATGTGCTATCTACAGTGGGTTTAATTTTTATTTTTAAATGTAAAATTGATGTCACATATTAACATTTGTGTTATTTATAACATTATGCCCAAGTTACATTTGTAGCTTAATTGGCGAAGAGTGGATGTTTGGATTAGTTAACATACCTTACATGATGCTATTGTCGATTTATTTTGGAAGCTATTCTGCTACACAATATACAACTTGTCATCTGCAAACAGCAAAACGTAATTTATTTTTCTGTTAAACATTTACGAACGGAAATGAATCTGTATAACGTTTTTTGTATGTAATTTACAGTTTTGAAATTGTGGTGCGTTCTCCTGTGTTGTTTGAGAAGTAAATAGGCTTACTTCGTGACCTAGGGTCGCTTGGCACTGCACTTTTTCGATTTCTCAAAACATAGGTAGAATTTTCGCTACCATTGCGTGTTGCTATGGCTGTGTGGTATTCATTTGTTTCGTAGCGTGTTTGGCTGGATGAGGCAGGCGATTTGAATTGTATTTGGCGTGAGTGGTGTATAGTTTGTGTGTGTGTGCCTGTGTGTGTTGAGGACTGGGGCAGAGAGAGAGAGAGAGAGAGAGAGAGAGAGAGAGAGAGAGAGAGAGAGAGAGAGGGGGGAGGGAGGGCGGGAGAAAGATTTTTTTTTCCCATGAGTAGTGTTGGTGTGGGTGGTATTTGTATAGTTCTTCTATTGTGGCGAAGAGGTTTTGCTGCAGAGTGATGTGTATTCATTGACTACTTTCTTTCCTCGGGCTATTGATTTTTGGATGTGGTAGTTTTCTTCTGTAGTTAATTTTTGGTATATGCTGCTACTAGTTTTTAGGATGTGTAAGTCAGTTTCAATGTTTGTTGGGTGGTGATTGTGTGCTATCAGGTGGTGTGCAAATGTGGAGTGTGAGCTATTGCTTTTCAGTGCTCTGAGGTGTTTTGTGTACCTGGTTCTAAAATTCCTACATGTATGGCCCACATATACAGAGTGACAGCAGTTGCAAGGAAGTTAGTATTTACCAGACTGGCTGTATTTGTCAGTGTTGGTGGTATTTCTCCCAAATCTGCTTTATATTGTGTTGTTGGTTCTGTATGCGGTGTTAAGTCCTTGTTTTTTTAGTATATTACCCACCCTGTGTGTGACTTTGTTGTAAGTCATTATGTGCCATTTGTTGCTTACTGGCTGCTGATTTGTTGTGTGTTGTGTTTGTTTGTGTGTGTGTTTCATGGTTGTGTGTCGTCTGTTTTTGTATTTTGTGGTATATTTTGTATGGTTTCCTTGCCTCATATCGGTTCTCCTGTGCAATTTGTTTTATTATCTTCAGTTCTTGTGTGTAATCATGTTTGTTCATGGGCATTTTGTTCAGTCTGTGAAGTAAATATCTGAAGCTGGCTTCTTTGTGAGTTATGGGGTGATTGGATTGGCTATGAATAATGGTACTGGAGATTTTGGGTTTTCTGAAGATTGTGAATTCATGTTTGTTGTTTCTCTTGTGTATGGTGTTTCAATGGTGAACTGTATTTGTGGGTGGATGGAATTTACGTTGTCATGAAGTTCTTTTATGCGACGCAGTGGTTCATCTATTAGGTAAATCATGTCATCTACATGTCTGTACCAATATATTATTTTGTACTGTTTTGGTATTAATATGTTGTTAAAGATTTGTTTTTCTATCTGACTGAGGAAAATGTGTGCTAGGAGGTCACTGATTGGGGATCCCATGAGTAGTCCATCTTGTTGAGAGTAAAATCTGTTGTTGAATGTGGAGTAGTTTTGCTCTGTGATGAGCCTGAGTATGGCCAATATTTCTTGTGTGTTTGTTGTGGGTATGTTTCCTTGGAGTTGGAGGTTTTTTTCTATGTTGTTGATGATTTCTTCTATTGGGATGTGTGTGTATACTGAAATTATGGTAAATGAAATCAATGTTGCTGTGTTTGGTATGTTGTCATTTCTTATTTTTTTTTCTGTTAAGTTACTTGAGTTCTTTAGACATCTGTTTTCATTGTATTTTTATATTATCTCATATAATTTGACTTAGTAACGTTTAATGGAATTATAGCTTTATCTGAGAACACGTAATAGTGTAATCCAAAAAGTACAAAAATTAAGCTTCATATATATCATCTTTCCTTAAACAAAATTCCAAAATCTAATTCTCAAGTCCATTTCTCCGTCAATAATCGAGAAATCCTAATAAAAAATCAAATGTAAAAGATTCCTCATCTGCATGTCTGACGAACCAAGAATGCTGCATTATCACACCGCTGTCGCAAATAAAACAAACTTCACAAACATAATCGTACCAATGCAAAAATCAATTCTTTTTCTCTCCGAAATAAGTCTTCTACTGATTCATAACATAATTCAAAAAATCTCCATTGTTCGTCCCTTGCTGCTACTAAACGAAAACTCGACTGTTGGCATCTGATACCAAAGCTCAACTGAACTGTATCCTCTCCTCTCCTCGCGGTCGTCCGATAAATCTGGCGTGCATTTTCATAGAGCAAAGATCAACTCTGACTCATCTCTGTGCAGCGTAGCATCTCTGTCGAGGCTCGCGCGCATTTCTAAGCAATCCAAACCTTATGATTACGATTTCAGACATCCAAAACGAGATAAATTTATAAAAAAATTAACACACACAACTTTCACAATCTTCCGGCCTCTCCCTCCAGATGTAAGATGGATTTTTATCTAACAAAGATTAGACTGCTAAATTCGCTAACGAAGTTAAAACGCGAAGTGCATAAGTAGAAATAAAAACAGTATAAAAAATAACAAAGTTCATAATTTTCAATTTTTTTTTTTCAATTGACATTCACAGGCTCACTAATAGCCTCTGACAAATCGTCTTTTATCATCGTGCACGGTTGCATACACAATCCATAACAAATCGGTTTAAAAAATCGTGCAAAGGCGCACCAACAGTCGATAAACATCAGTTTGATCAAAGCACCAGTAAGAATGAAAATGTGGTAAAGTTACAGGTTTTTCTAGACCATTGCAAAATCTATGTTGCCATCGTTGAATTATATGTAATCAGTGAAAATCGTCGTTATTTGAGTGTGCCCAGAACACCACTGAAGAAAAGTCTTAGAAATGTGTTTTGAACTAAACATGTTTTTAAGAAGCCTCAGAGCAAAACACTTACAGCATTGTACTGGTTTATTTGTGAGAACGCTAAGAGCAGAGTCAGAGGATGCAGTATTGGTCCATAAATATTCCACTGACAACTCACAGTACGACAGTACTGTAAAGTACCATAGTAATGCGAAAACGTAGCATTTTTTTTCACCAAATGTTTGTGAATTAATTGCATAAATCCAGCTGAAGTCAGCTAGCACATTGTTGTAAAAATACGTCCATACGTTGCATAAGTGTCTCACAGTGCGGAAGAGTATGCCTGAACATGCCCATGAATGTTCTTATTCAGCATAACACGTAATAAGAAGATACTGTTAGAAATGAGTAAATACATCAGGTAGAATGAAAACTGAAATGTGTGTGTGTTATACGGCAATACAAGCAAATACATGAAGTGAGTTTCTATAAGAAAAAGAGTTTGTTGGTGGCATTCAAGACCAGTACGCAATATACAGTTAAAGTTGACAAATCAGCATATAGGTGGCATATTGACATAGACATGAAATTCTTTAGATAAATGGTAAACGGTATTCTAGGTAAGAAGACATGAACCAAACATTGTACGCACGGAAGAGATGAATTGAGAGTAAAAAACATAACGTTGTCGTACAAATAACTGTCAAAATACAAAATACAGTCTTTGTTGGTGACGAGACTGCACAATTTAGTAAAGGCTCTCGACAGTTCATACGTGCTGAATGTGAAAATTTACAACCTGGTTACGTCGAAATAAAGCCTCATCTGTGAACAGTATTTGTGTTAAAGTGACTTTTGGCACGTTGTTGATAGCATCATATTACAGAAGTATACGGGTGCCGAAAGATCGACTGCTGATAGTCCCAACGCATGTGGTACATGGTACAGGTACGTCAGGTTCTCATGTAGTATTCTCCAGAGACTCATATGGTCAACATTACTAGTTCCAACTGACACTAGGGTTGTTGGCAACTGCATGAAGAAGTTACACCTCCAGTTTGGGTGTCATCTCCTTCTAGCCTCCCCAGTCGCGAGTATTGACGTCAAACATTCCCTGCCCCCTAAGACGATGAGCAATCGCATCAAACGCCCTACTGTAGGGGCACCGTCGGTCTGGAAATCTCTCCCGATACAAACAATGAGCGCCACGGCAATTACCATCTGCTAATCCGTACAGCAAATGAACATCTGACAACTCCGCTTTGAGTACACTTCCACAGCACTGTACTGGAAACCGAGTCCGCAATGAACTCTTAACAACACATGCTACGTGCCTGCACAGTTCGCGATGAACACTAAACAGTTGGAGCAAAGTGCTTGACGCTCGTAAAGCAACGAAGTGAGATGCATATCGCCACAAAGAATGAAGTTAGTCGCATATCAACACAAGCGATGAAGCCAGTCGCATGTCAATAATACTCGCAACTGGAGCAATAAACACTGGAGGTGTACTTAAGGATTATTACTTCCTGCGCATTGTACCAAAACGTAACCAAGGGAGTATAGTCAACGTTTCATATGACGCTGGTATGTTCTAGTTCTGTGTTCCCAATGTTAAATGTGATACTGAAGATAAGCAGAAAATGAGCGTTAATATGGAAACAAGGCGTTTGCAGACCATGTCAATAAAACAAACTATTTTTCTCTAAATGTGAGGTATGTTTACTGAAAGTTTAGTCATATATTTATTTTACACACTGTATACCAGTATCACCTCACAGATTCTTTAAAGAATTGAACTCGCGTCTATAATACAGTTTAGAAAAGGTTAGAAATTAAAAATTCCTGGAACATTAAAACTGCGTGTCGGACCAAGACTCGAACTCGGGACCTCTGCCTTTCGTGGGAAAGTCCTCTACCGACTGAGCTGCGCAAGCACTGTTTAAAACCCGCCCTCACAGCTTTGCATCCTCCAGTACATCGTCTCCCACCTTCCAAACTTCACAGGAGCTATCCTGCAAACCTTGCAAAGTTCCGAGTTCGAGTCTAGGTCCGGAACACAGTTTTAATCGGTCAGATAGTTTCATATCAGCGCGCACTCCATTGCACAGTGAAAATTTCATTCAGGTTTGAAATTATTTGCAAAGTTCGTTGAAATTCACTAAGTGGTCACATTCCCAAGTGTAGGATGAGTATAGTCTGGGCAGTCTGAGCGCTCTGAGATACACTCCCTCAAGATATATACACAGTTTTTAACTTTAATACCTTGCTCATTGTGTTAAACCTCTGACGTAAGATTATATCTCTATATGAATAAATTATTACAGTATTTCAGATTTTTTAATTTGTTCAATAGTTATAGAAATACTGAAAAATCAAATTTTTAGCTCGTGGAAGCCGTCAGGAAGGCAACCTAGCCGGCCGAAGTAGCCGTGCGGTTAAAGGCGCTGCAGTCTGGAACCGCAAGACCGCTACGGTCGCAGGTTCGAATCCTGCCTCGGGCGTGGATGTTTGTGATGTTCTTAGGTTAGTTAGGTTTAACTAGTTCTAAGTTCTAGGGGACTGATGACCTCAGAAGTTGAGTCCCATAGTGCTCAGAGCCATTTGAACCATTTGAACCAAGGCAACCTAAAACTGGGGTTGGGTTTACCGGGTGACTGCTTTCGCTGTTTAGTGATACTGATGAAGTGGCATTAGCAGTGTTTGTGAGCGTTGCTCTTTCATTTTGAAATGGTTTATTCAGCATTTCATTTGACTTGTCAATAAAATAAGCGCTTAGTAAAGTGGGCGCCACTAAGCCAATTAGCTTAATAAGGAGTTGTTTACGTATAAAAGTTTATCGTACTGCAGTATTCCACAGTCACTAAGGAGACTTATTTGCCGGCCGGAGTGGCCGAGCGGTTCTAGGCGCTACAGTCTGGAACCGCGCGACCGCTACGGTCGCAGGTTCGAATCCTGCCTCCGGCATGGATGTGTGTGATGACCTTAGATTAGTTAGGTTTAAGTAGTTCTAAGTTCTAGGGGACTGATGACCTCAGAAGTTAAGTCCCATAGTGCTCAGAGCCATTTTAACCATTTTGAGACTTATTTGCTTGCGCTGTTGGGTAGTGATTATTATTCTGCTCAAAGTGGGACTGTTATTCGATAAATTCTGAGAATCCGCGGGATACCGTTCAACTTGAGGACGGAGAGACAACAGCAGACTTTAAGGACATGGCGTTCACGGTGTGCAATCGAAGATAGACTTAATAAACATCAAATCATCATTTGTCGACCTAGGAAGAAACATTCATTGATGAAAGACATTTGTGCTTCTCAGGAAAATAGCTATAATCAAAAGGGAAACAAGGGTAGAAAACAATATGTACAAGAAGAAAGAGGTAACAATAAAAATGGAAGCCAAGATATAAGTACTTGGATTAAAAAAGGAGTACTGTTCAACCTGTACATGAAGAAGCAATTATGAGTGTCTGTCCGTAAATAACGCTAATAATGCTAATAGTAGCCGACCGCGGTGGTCTAGCGGTTCTAGGCGCTCAGTCCGGAACCGCGCGACTGCTACGGTCGCAGGTTCGAATCCTGCCTCGGGTATGGATGTTTGTATGTCCTTAGGTTAGTTAGGTTTAAGTAGTTCTAAGTTCTAGGGGACTGATGAGCACAGATGTTAAGTCCCATAGTGCTCAGAGCCATTTGAGCCAATGCTAATAGTACTAATGGTGCTGAGAAGATGGATGACAAGCTATTTCATAATAACTTCACACAGTTTCTTTAGAGTTATTGACCGCATAACCAGGACTATTCTGAAAAGACAGTATACAAAATCACATTTTTTTCCAGTCGGAACAAAATATAAGACCTTTCCAGACGCCAGGAAGTAACGTGTGGCTCTGTAAAAGTGAATGTAGGTGTTACTAGAAGGGTAGTAAAAGAACATATTAAAGAGTAAAAACGTCACACGCTCTTAAAACGAAGTATGATACCTGCGGTTACAGAGCATCACGAAAATTGCCGTCAAGATCAACTAGATCTACTGGAATTAGAGAACTGAATTCTGTAGTTTCTGGAACACTGTCCTTATTCGTGACTACGCCACAGCTTGTAGCGTTACCAAGAAACTCTCTCTGCCTGTTTCTCTACCTATTTAGTGACGATGGAAAGATTTCACGCAGTAATCCCAAATCTGCAGGAAAAGCACGTGTGAGCTCCCTTTTACAAGTAAACGCAACAAAGATCTTTGGCATTATTCATCTAATCAGGACACCAAAATTCCTCAATGATATGCCAGCAGAGGGTTGGAAACGTCGATTGTGTGAGAGGAAACAGAAGAAGAACATAACACGGGCTAAGAACCCAAAAGATTTTACCTTCATTGAAACGGACACAAATGACTGCAGATGTACTAGGCATGGTAGCTGTAGCTCGTGTGTTGCCAACAAAAACGTGAGGCGACTGCTACAGACCACCATGCGATTGCTAGATGCCACCGTAGCATACGACCCAAACCAGTGTTCAACAAATATACTGGGTATTCTAGTATATATATGTGTGGTATGACGATAGTAATTATACTATATATTGCACTAACGGTAATTTCTTTGCCGATTTTGGTGCAGTTTAGAGAGAGAGCAGATTTTGGGAATTGCGTTACGTCGGTTCTTGATTGTGTCCAGGAGGAATAGTGTTTGATTAAGCGAAGGTGGTTTGAACCTGACAATTAACCCGGATTGCCTTCACGCACCCTGATTTTTCGATACAAATGCCTAAGGGACCTAACTGAATTTTGAAAGGGAAATCGATGACGGAAAGTGGGTTATGGTAATGGTTATCAAATCTGTGATTGAATATACACTCCTGGAAATGGAAAAAAGAACACATTGACACCGGTGTGTCAGACCCACCATACTTGCTCCGGATACTGCGAGAGGGCTGTACAAGCAATGATCACACGCACGGCACAGCGGACACACCAGGAACCGCAGTGTTGGCCGTCGAATGGCGCTAGCTGCGCAGCATTTGTGCACCGCCGCCGTCAGTGTCAGCCAGTTTGCCGTGGCATACGGAGCTCCATCGCAGTCTTTAACACTGGTAGCATGCCGCGACAGCGTGGACGTGAACCGTATGTGCAGTTGACGGACTTTGAGCGAGGGCGTATAGTGGGCATGCGGGAGGCCGGGTGGACGTACCGCCGAATTGCTCAACACGTGGGGCGTGAGGTCTCCACAGTACATCGATGTTGTCGCCAGTGGTCGGCGGAAGGTGCACGTGCCCGTCGACCTGGGACCGGACCGCAGCGACGCACGGATGCACGCCAAGACCGTAGGATCCTACGCAGTGCCGTAGGGGACCGCACCGCCACTTCCCAGCAAATTAGGGACACTGTTGCTCCTGGGGTATCGGCGAGGACCATTCGCAACCGCCTCCATGAAGCTGGGCTACGGTCCCGCACACCGTTAGGCCGTCTTCCGCTCACGCCCCAACATCGTGCAGCCCGCCTCCAGTGGTGTCGCGACAGGCGTGAATGGAGGGACGAATGGAGACGTGTCGTCTTCAGCGATGAGAGTCGCTTCTGCCTTGGTGCCAATGATCGTCGTATGCGTGTTTGGCGCCGTGCAGGTGAGCGCCACAATCAGGACTGCATACGACCGAGGCACACAGGGCCATCACCCGGCATCATGATGTGGGGAGCGATCTCCTACACTGGCCGTACACCACTGGTGATCGTCGAGGGGACACTGAATAGTGCTCGGTACATCCAAACCGTCATCGAACCCATCGTTCTACCATTCGTAGACCGGCAAGGGAACTTGCTGTTCCAACAGGACAATGCACGTCCGCATGTATCCCGTGCCACCCAACGTGCTCTAGAAGGTGTAAGTCAACTACCCTGGCCAGCGAGATCTCCGGATCTGTCCCCCATTGAGCATGTTTGGGACTGGATGAAGCGTCGTCTCACGCGGTCTGCACGTCCAGCACGAACGCTGGTCCAACTGAGGCGCCAGGTGGAAATGGCATGGCAAGCCGTTCCACAGGACTACATCCAGCATCTCCATGGGAGAATAGCAGCCTGCATTGCTGCGAAAGGTGGATATACACTGTACTAGTGCCGACATTGTGCATGCTCTGTTGCCTGTGTCTATGTGCCTGTGGTTCTGTCAGTGTGATCATGTGATGTATCTGACCCCAAGAATGTGTCAATAAAGTTTCCCCTTCCTGGGACAATGAATTCACGGTGTTCTTATTTCAATTTCCAGGAGTGTATTAGTACCCTCCCGAAACAACCAACATACCGCTGTAAAGAGCTGCCCTGTAACACAATTTGCATTCAATGGAACAGCACTGAGGTTACTCAAATCAAAGAATAAAAAAGGGATTTCATTGTAACACATCTGTATATTCTGAAATAATTCATACAACTAAACATGAATGAATAACCATGGAATATAAAACTTACATTTTGCACTTCTTACGCGCATTCCGTGCTACGACAATGTCCTTTCTTGTATGTCCACTATTTTCTCAACATTAATTCTTCTTGCGTGCGCGGGAATATTTCATAGCGTCGCACTGTTTATTGAAGCGTTCGTTCGAAAATTTACATTTTCTGGTACACAAATATTATATAAAACTTGTAGCGATGCTACACTGCACTTCCTAACACGTCAGCATCGAAACGGTAAAAGGTAACCAAGTCTCTAGAACTATTCATAACAATAGAAAATTTTTTGATGATTCATATGTTTCATATTGTAATATCTCTTTATATTCGATGAATTATTCTGATACAATTCTACCCTTGAATGACGTTTACTAATTTTCTATCTTCATGCTCGCAGAATCCATGCGCAAAATAGTTTCATACAATAGCTATGCCATGAGCGCATAAGTATTCTTTGTAGTACTCTCTCTGGTGGTTGTTAGAAGAAAACGCTTCCGAGATTGTCTTCGTGCCGATTAGCATGAGCTTGGTTTGGAAGAACTGTAATTTGATTATTGAGATTTATCACAGAAGATAACTGATACGAACTTGGGAATTAATGATATTTATTGATATATTGCGTAGTTGTTAATCAGAAGGGACTTCCGAAAGACTGGATACGAACCTGCATTTAATAATCCAAGAGCTCCATTACTTCTTCGGAAGGTTAAACTTCATCAAAGCCAAATATCCGCTTGATCTGAGGTCTCCCGACTGATTATACAACGCTCCCAAAATTACGAGGCATTTTATTTGTACAGATTAGCAGACTGCCGCAAAGCACGAGCCTGCAGAGAAGAAGAATCATCGCCTGATTTCATTCTAACAAGTAAAATTTCAGAATCATTTTAAGTGACTGAGCTATGACTGTGTTTCCTATCATGAATGATTGATTGCTCGAACGAATTGAGAGCTACAGAATTACGTAGATAGGAGGAAAAAAATTACAATATGTTTCGTATCTTATTAGGATCGAGCGCTGCGGCACTTATTTGTACATCTGCGCTCGGCGGGTCATGGTATTTATTTGAAGCAGTTGACTCGCGTCTTTGTGTAGACGCACATTACAAAAATATTCCTTTTCCTAACATTTGCGCTGTGATGTGTAATATTTTACCAACTACAGCTCGATGGCTGTTCTTCTCTTCTATGACAAATATTTTATACACAGAACACCCGAAACTCAAAAATATTCCAGTGCACTGACCGCATTTGACAGCTCGAGTAATGCGTTTTTATCTAATTATCTCCCTATGACTTTGACTTAGACCGGCCAGCGTGCCGTCCAGGCAGAGTGGAACCTGCACGAAGAGTGCTAATTGGGACGTGTCTCGCGTATATCTCGCTGAGTCAGCGGTGGGGCGCCAGCACCCGAACTGGCTTGTGTAGAAGGAATTTCACTAGCTTTTTACTTCGGACATGAAATGGTTCTGGTGTAAGACCATGTTCAACTCAGATGTTTTACTGTTGTTGTGTTACTTGCCAAAATTCTTTTATTTTTACTCCTTGTCACGAGTTTCGCTGTACAGCATCTTCAGATCTTAATGAATACAGTGTATGTATTTTCGAATATAGCCTGCTGCTGTTAGTTCCTTTTGGAGAGGGGGGAAGGGCGATGGTGATCCCTGTCCTCAGGTCACTGAAAGGGGGAGCGGTGGTGCTGATTCATCTCTTCATCATCGGTGTGGATACCTTACGGGTGCAACACCTGGATGGGGGTGTGCTGTACTCAAGGCAGGAAGATGTGGTGGTGTCGAGTCACCAGTGGGCATTAAGGTTGGTATGGAACGTATGAGCAATGTGGAATGAAGTAAGGAGGCTCGAAGAAGTGTTCGGAGAGCTTAGGCAATGTTCAGAGGGCAAGGGAGGAGTTACGAAGCTGCCGTAGAGGGAAGGTAACCGTCTGTCCAGCCGGGGTGGTAAGTACCAATCCCGGACACATCCATGGTGCAGTTATTTTTAGCCAGTGGGAAAGGAATAGACTGTCCAAGGGATATCGTGGAGCCAAAATTGAGCTTGCAACGGGTCGAGATGCGTTGGATTTCCTCCAAAAAACGTGTAGATCTCGAAGGAAGTGGAATTTTAATCAATGGAACTATGTGTGACATAATGGGACCAACCTTTCATCTGCCAGCGTCAATTTCAGGAGTCACACAGTTGAATCTTACGCAGACATAGCTGTACTGTCCAGAAGGCACTTTAGTGTTTTTGCCAAGGTAGAATCTGACCTTGTTAAATCAAACTCTGGAGCCAGGTCTGTTGAGATCCGTAAACCAGTTCATTTTAGAGCAAGAGGGGCGCATATTGGCCGAACAGTTTGTTCAACATGTCGCTCAGTATAGGGGAAGGCAACGGCAAATAACGATCATTTTGAGCACCTTCGTGCCAAGTGTCATTGCAGCCTTAACTTTGTTATGTGTTGTTTTCTTTCTGATCAGGCAGAGAGATAATTCCAAAAGGGAACAAAGGGTAGTCCATGACCCAGTGGATTGGATACCGAGGGCGTGAGACAAGCAAAACAAAGGCGCACAGCCGAGTATAAATAGGTGACATTTTCTAACGAGATTAATTCAAGTGTGGCAGCTCTCCTGGACGGCGGGGCATGTCACACCACTGGACTACAGGCAGCAACAGATGGGGCATCAACATCCCAGTCCACGGCAGGTTCTTAGTTCGACCCTCTGAGGCCAACACGGGGTCCGCAGCCAGCCAGTTGTGGGCCACTCTTTGGCTTGCTACCACGGGCAGTCGTCTCGGCTCCCGACACACGCCGGAGACATCCCAAGGCAAGGGCCGCAGATTTGGACGCCGGATGATGGGCACTTGCCGTCGCCACATTCTCAGCTATGCCAGCGACAAGAAGCAGCAGACCGCTGAGCCAACTCCCGGGATCCTGACGACGACGCAACTCTGCTGGCGTACAAGGCTGTCTCGACACAGCATTGCATTACATGGGCTGCTGGGTTGCTTCCTCAGCATTGCGGGGCCCTGTGACAAAGACCAACAGGAACGATGGCACTGTGGCTAAGAAACAATAAATCACTTGGAAAGTTCTCGCTGAGTTTTAACATAGCATGATGATTGGTGTGTTAGGGCGCACAACAGCGAGGTTATCAGCGCCATTAACATAGCACCTCCTGGCACCCAGCCGCTACATTTGGTGTCTTCCCGCTACATTTGGTCATCCTGATGCGTGTGGTGGCAGACGTCACCCCTACAACACTCTGTAAACAATTTTGCAAGTTCTTTTTGTATTACATTTTATCAGCTTCGATCATTTCTATTTCTTTAGGCGAGTATTCATTACTCTTACAATGAATGGATCTACAATTCTGATTGACACTACTTACAGGATGTCATTATTTTCATTGCCAACTATCTATATCTGAGATTAATTTCTGTCCTCCACTAATATCACTATCATGTACAGAATGCGGGGCTTTGACTACCACAAATACAGAAAATACAAAAGGATCCACTCTACAAACGTTCCTCAGTGGTGTTGATAACGCTCAGCCTAGGAATACTACCATTCGAAATAAAAAAAGCAAATCTTGTGTTCTTTCGCAGTACCACATTTCGAAATCTTCCAATATCTTTGCTGTATCGACGAAATCCCTGACTAATCCACATAGCGCTGCACACTTCGCTGCGGAAGGCAAGACTTCTAAAGAATAAAATTAAAATGAAACCCAGACCATTAGCTGCTTACAGGCGTTGATAAATGTCAATGGGGACAGTTGTAAAAGTGTGCCTCCACCGGGACTCGAACAACTAATCTCCTGCTTATATGGCAGACGATCTATCCGACTGAGCCATTGAGGACACAGAGAATAGTGCGACTGCAGGGAATTATTTCTGGCATGCTCCCCGTGAGACCCACATTTCCAACTTCCTTTTTTTTTTTTTCTTTATTGAATTTCGATTCCCCCCGAAGGGGACGGGCTGGCAGCAGCATAGTATGCCGCTCTTCAGCCTACAGACTTTGTTTTAAAAAGATGAAGATAATAAATGATAAAAACAGGCGATAAAATCGGAGACTTAAATAGTAACATGGCGAAAAAAAAAATCGTGGAACTTAAAACGTAGAACAAAGGGATGATGATGTGAATAAAATACATGTGAAGCAGACAGGTAAAATAATAGACAGACAATTAATAAACACGGCGACAGTCTGGTTTCTGTTCGCAAAAGACATAAAATTCACACCCAGCGACAGCATGGTTTCTGTTCGCAACACTAGAAAGACGAACAACACTGAACATTCACTGGAACACTGCACTAAAAGGGTGGCAAATGTGACATACCACAGCTAAGAGCAAATGGGGGGAAACTGGACAGATGATGGGAAAATAAAAAAAGGGGGAAGGAGAGGAAAAGCGAAGGGGGGATGAGGACCCATAAGAGGAGTGGAGAGTGCTGGGCAGAAGCGACAGGGAGTGGGGCAGGCAGAGGAGGGGAATACAAAAGGACTCGGGGGGAGAAGGGAGGTAGGGAGAGGTTTGGCGAGTAGAAGACAGGATGGAAGGGGGTCCAACTTCCTGTCCACACACTACATTTGTAGTGCCCTTGTCCACTATACTCATGTCTCGCGCAGTCAGTCTACCGATTCCCGTAAGAGCTTGAGCAATGTGAGTGCATCTGCACTGAAAAATATCTATACGAAGATAGTGTTTGTTCTTTCGGACATGTCCGAAAGAACAGATAGCGTCTTTATATAGATTTCTAAAGAGCTCACCAGTGCGTCGTGCCGAGCTTCCTCTCTCCAGAGTTCGCTGTCTTGCGATGGGTGGCGCCACAGACACCATTAGAGGTCCCCATCTTTGTTCGATTCACTGCGTGCAAATGTGACCCTCCGAACGTCGTTTTAAGACGCCGCACAAAGAACTCCACCAAAGATCTCAGAAGACTCACAGCGAGAATAGGACTTCGGACGACGCTAGTAATCTGGTAACAGCTACCAAGTGATTCGACACTGCAACCGCTAGACAACGATACACAGTATTATAAGACGCACGATGGAACAGTTAGAATGAAGGATGTAAAAGTTATGTACCAAAACATGTATCTTGTAAATAGAGTTGATGAATATCCTCGTGTTTTAACTATTAAGCTCAATTTTGGCTCCACGATATCCCTTGGACAGTCTATTCCTTTCCCACTGGCTAAAAATAACTGCACCATGGATGTGTCCGGGATTGGTACTTACCACCCCGGCTGGACAGACGGTTACCTTCCCTCTACGGCAGCTTCGTAACTCCTCCCTTGCCCTCTGAACATTGCCTAAGCTCTCCGAACACTTCTTCGAGCCTCCTTACTTCATTCCACATTTCTCATACGTTCCATACCAACCTTAAAGCCCACTGGTGACTCGACACCACCACATCTTCCTGCCTTGAGTACAGCACACCCCCATCCAGGTGTTGCACCCGTAAGGTATCCACACCGATGATGAAGAGATGAATCAGCACCACCGCTCCCCCTTTCAGTGACCTGAGGACAGGGATCACCATCGCCCTTCCCCCCTCTCCAAAAGGAACTAACAGCAGCAGGCTATATTCGAAAATACATACACTGTATTCATTAAGATCTGAAGATGCTGTACAGCGAAACTCGTGACAAGGAGTAAAAATAAAAGAATTTTGGCAAGTAACACAACAACAGTAAAACATCTGAGTTGAACATGGTCTTACACCAGAACCATTTCATGTCCGAAGTAAAAAGCTAGTGAAATTCCTTCTACACAAGCCAGTTCGGGTGCTGGCGCCCCACCGCTGACTCAGCGAGATATACGCGAGACACGTCCCAATTAGCACTCTTCGTGCAGGTTCCACTCTGCCTGGACGGCACGCTGGCCGGTCTAAGTCAAAGTCATAGGGAGATAATTAGATAAAAACGCATTATTCGAGCTGTCAAATGCGGTCAGTGCACTGGAATATTTTTGAGTTTCGGGTGTTCTGTGTATAAAATATTTGTCATAGAAGAGAAGAACAGCCATCGAGCTGTAGTTGGTAAAATATTACACATCACAGCGCAAATGTTAGGAAAAGGAATATTTTTGTAATGTGCGTCTACACAAAGACGCGAGTCAACTGCTTCAAATAAATACCATGACCCGCCGAGCGCAGATGTACAAATAAGTGCCGCAGCGCTCGATCCTAATAAGATACGAAACATATTGTAATTTTTTTCCTCCTATCTACGTAATTCTGTAGCTCTCAATTGTTGTTGTGGTCTTCAGTCCTGAGACTGGTTTGATGCAGCTCTCCATGCTACTCTATCCTGTGCAAGCTTCTTCATCTCCCAGTACCTACTGCAACCTACATCCTTCTGAATCTGCTTAGTGTATTCATCTCTTGGTCTCCCCCTACGATTTTTACCCTCCACGCTGCCCTCCAATACTAAATTGGTGATCCCTTGATGCCTCAGAACATGTCCTACCAAATGTCGAATTCTCTGTGAATTTTCCTACGGCCTACACCTAGGGGCACAATACTCTTCTTGTCTGAACTACTTAACCTCCACCTTTCACTTCCATGCATTCGAGATAAATGTTGTTGTTGTGGTCTTCAGTCCTGAGACTGGTTTGATGCAGCTCTCCATGCTACTCTATCCTGTGCAAGCTTCTTCATCTCCCAGTACCTACTGCAACCTACATCCTTCTGAATCTGCTTAGTGTATTCATCTCTTGGTCTCCCCCTACGATTTTTACCCTCCACGCTGCCCTCTAATACTAAATTGGTGATCCCTTGATGCCTCAGAACATGTCCTACCAAACGATCCCTTCTTCTGGTCAAGTTGTGCCACAAACTCCTCATCTCCCCAATCCTATTCAGTACCTCCTCATTAGTTACGCGATCTACCCATCTAATCTTCAGCAATCTTCTGTAGCACCACATTTCGAAAGCTTCTATTCTCTTCTTGTCCAAACTATTTATTGTCCATGTTTCACTTCCATACATGGCTACACGCCATACAAATACTTTCAGAAATGACTGCCTGACACTTAAATCTATACTCGACGTTAACAAATTTCTCTTCTTCAGAAACGCTTTCCTTGCCATTGCCAGTCTACATTTTATATCCTCTCTACTTCGACCATCATCAGTTATTTTGCTCCCCAAATAGCAAAACTCCTTTACTACTTTAAGTGTCTCATTTCCTAATCTAATTCCCTCAACATCACCCGACTTAATTCGACTACATTCCATTATCCTCGTTTTGCTTTTGTTGATGTTCATCTTATATCCTCCCTTCAAGACACCATCCATTCCGTTCAACTGCTCTTCCAAGTCCTTTGCTGTCTCTGACAGAATTACAATGTCATCGGCGAACCTCAAAGTTTTTATTTCTTCTCCATGGATTTTAATACCTACTCCGAATTTTTCTTTTGTTTCCTTTACTGCTTGCTCAATATACAGATTGAATAACATCGGGGAGAGGCTACAACCCTGTCTTACTCCCTTCCCAACCACTGTTTCCCTTTCATGTCCCTCGACTCTTATAACTGCCATCTGCTTTCTGTACAAATTGTAAATAGCCTTTCGCTCCCTGTATTTTACCCCTGCCACCTTTAGAATTTGAAAGAGAGTATTCCAGTCAACATTGTCAAAAGCTTTCTCTAAGTCTACAAATGCTAGAAACGTAGGTTTGCCTTTCCTTAATCTTTCTTCTAAGATAAGTCGTAAGGTCAGTATTGCTTCACGTGTTCCAGTATTTCTACGGAATCCAAACTGATCTTCCCCGAGGTCGGCTTCTACTAGTTTTTCCATTCGTCTGTAAAGAATTCGTGTTAGTATTTTGCAGCTGTGGCTTATTAAGCTGATTGTTCGGTAATTCTCACATCTGTCAACACCCGCTTTCTTTGGGATTGGAATTATTATATTCTTCTTGAAGTCTGAGGGTATTTCGCCTGTTTCATACATCTTGCTCACCAGATGGTAGAGTTTTGTCAGGACTGGCTCTCCCAAGGCCGTCAGTAGTTCTAATGGAATGTTGTCTACTCCGGGGGCCTTGTTTCGACTCAGGTCTTTCAGTGCTCTGTCAAACTCTTCACGTAGTATCGTATCTCCCATTTCATCTTCATCTATATCCTCTTCCATTTCCATAATATTGTCCTCAAGTGCATCGCCCTTGTATAGACCCTCTATATACACCTTTCACCTTTCTGCTTTCCCTTCTTTGCTTAGAACTGGGTTTCCATCTGAGCTCTTGATGTTCATACAAGTGGTTCTCTTATCTCCAAAGGTCTCTTTAATTTTCCTGTAGGCAGTATCTATCTTACCCCTAGTGAGATAAGCCTCTACATCCTTACATTTGTCCTCTAGCCATGCCTGCTTAGCCATTTTGCACTTCCTGTCGATCTCATTTTTGAGACGTTTGTATTCCTTTTTGCCTGATTCATTTACTGCATTTTTATATTTTCTCCTTTCATCAATTAAATTCAATATTTCTTCTGTTACCCAAGGATTTCTACTAGCCCTCGTCTTTTTACCTACTTGATCCTCTGCTGCCTTGACTACTTCATCCCTCAAAGCTACCCACTCTTCTTCTACTGTATTTCTTTCCCCCATTTCTGTCAATTGTTCCCTTATGCTCTCCCTGAAACTCTGTACAACCTCTGGTTCTTTCAGTTTATCCAGGTCCCATCTCCTTAAATTCCCACCTTCTTGCAGTTTCTTCAGTTTTAATCTACAGGTCATAACCAATAGATTGTGGTCAGAGTCCACATCTGCCCCTGGAAATGTCTTACAATTTAAAACCTGGTTCCTAAATCTCTGTCTTACCATTATATAATCTATCTGATACCTTTTAGTATCTCCAGGGTTCTTCCATGTATACAACCTTCTATCATGATTCTTAAACCAAGTGTTAGCTATGATTAAGTTGTGCTCTGAGCAAAATTCTACCAGGCGGCTTCCTCTTTCATTTCTTAGTCCCAATCCATATTCACCTACTACGTTTCCTTCTCTCCCTTTTCCTACACTCGAATTCCAGTCACCCATGACTATCAAATTTTCGTCTCCCTTCACTATCTGAATAATTTCTTTTATTTCATCATACATTTGTTCAATTTCTTCGTCATCTGCAGAGCTAGTTGGCATATAAACTTTTACTACTGTAGTAGGTGTGGGCTTCGTATCTATCTTGGCCACAATAATGCGTTCACTATGCTGTTTATAGTAGCTTACCCGCATTTCTATTTTCCTATTCATTATTAAACCTACTCCTGCATTACCCCTATTTGACTTTGTGTTTATAACCTTGTAGTCACCTGACCAGAAGTCTTGTTCCTCCTGCCACCGAACTTCACTAATTCCCACTATATCTAACTTTAACCTATCCATTTCCCTTTTTAAATTTTCTAACCTACCTGCCCGATTAAGGGATCTGACATTCCACGCTCCGATCCGTAGAACGCCAGTTTTCTTTCTCCTGATAATGACACCCTCTTGAGTAGTCCCCGCCCGGAGATCCGAATGGGGGACTATTTTACCTCCGGAATATTTTACCCAAGAGGACGCCATCATCATTTAATCATACAGTAAAGCTGCATGCCCTCGGGAAAAATTACGGCCGTAGTTTCCCCTTGCTTTCAGCCGTTCGCAGTACCAGCACAGCAAGGCCGTTTTGGTTAATGTTACAAGGCCAGATCAGTCAATCATCCAGACTGTTGCCCTTGCAACTACTGAAAAGGCTGCTGCCCCTCTTCAGGAACCACACATTTGTCTGGCCTCTCAACAGATACCCCTCCGTTGTGGTTGTACCTACGGTACAGCTATCTGTATCGCTGAGGCACGCAAGCCTCCCTACCAACGGCAAGATCCATGGTTCATGGGGGGGGGGGGGGGTCGAGATAAATACCTTCTGAAAATAACGTCCAAACACTCACATTTGAATAAAATCTTGCAAATTGCTCTTTTTCAGAAATGCTTTTCACGTTACAGTGAATCTGCGGTTTATATCTTCCTACTTCGACCCTATTTAGTTATTAAGCTACCTCTATTATCTCATTTTATAATCTCATTCCTCCAGCTTCACTTGATGTAAGTCGACTACATTCAATTACTCTTTGAAAGACGTACGTTTATCTGAGTACATCTTTCGTTGAGTGTATCCTGTCACCTGGAGCCGGTATATTATCATTTTTATATGTCATCCTTATCATTTCCTATTCAGACCAATGCCTACGGGAAGTGATATGTAGGGTATGTGTTTTATTCAACCCTTACTTTACGATCAGCAGCCTCTCTTTCATGAACACTCTCCATCTTGCATGGAATCCATTTTGTTAGTTTGGCTGTGGACTAAGACGAATTTTCTGCTCTCTCCGTCCTTCGAAACGGTAGGTTAAACCACTGGTATACACATGACAATAGCAAGACGAGGAATCGAAGAAGAAGAGAAACGATGGTAAAGGATCCCAACCCTCTCTGCGTTGGCTTACGTGATTTGGAGCGCGTAGGTGGAACGAACTTTACCCTCTGAATCCGTTGACGAATGTTTTCACTGACTGGTGGAAGTTCGTGGTAGAAAATCTGTCAGTTAAAACCTACGAACAAGGGATCCGTAGAGCACGCTTCTGACGCGAGCCGATTGGGTCGTTGTATTACACCTGGAAGCTTGGCCCGTGATTGGTCGGAATGTGCGCCAAACAAGTAGTCCTCAGGGGTGTTGAAGAGCGAATGGTGGGCAGCTGAAGACGGGACGAGGTACAGTCTGGACGTGTTGGAGAGGCTGTTGGCCGGCGAGACACTGTACAGCTGTACCACGAGGCAATGACGGTGAGGCTCCTCGTGAGACCCACATTTCCAACTTGCTCCTTCCCCGAAAGGGGCGGGCTGGCAGCAGCTTAGTATGCTGCTCTTCAGCCTACAGACTTTGTTTTAAAAAAATGAAGGGAATAAATAATAAAAACAGACGATGAAATCGGAGACTTAAATAGTCACAGTTCTTTGTGTCAAAATCTTTCCGATTGCTGAAATCTTTCCACATGTGTCGTAAGCTTAATTCTTTACACCGTCCTATTTTAGATTCAAATGTGTGTAAAATCTTATGGGACTTAACTGCTAAGGTCATCAGTCCCTAAGCTTACGCACTACTTAACCTAAATTATCCTAAGGACAAACACACACACCCATGCCAGAGGGAGGACTCGAACCTCCGCCTATTTTAGATTGACCAGTATGTTCGCTCTCTTCCTTCAGTAACTGTAAATATCATAAATTGTTCTCTCGCTTTGCTCTTGTTCCATACAAATCGTTTAATGAAATTGTAAGTTTATCAGCACAACAAATCTTTGAGTATGAGTAACAGCAAGTTTATTTTTTGTTCTTTGCCTACAGCAACGCTCATCTTGGTTACAGAATGTTGAGTCACGCACGAGCTTATGAAATTCTGTCCCCTGTCCTCATAGAGGCATCCGCCAAGCCGATCACTTCGTCTGCTAAGTTATGATCAACACTTCATTTTGTAAGCGTCAGTGGCAAATAATAAAACTGGACGTTACGTAATTCAAATTTTCTCTATGCAAAAGTAACTTTTCATAAATCCAAATGTTTGAATTCAGTGTTCTACTTCAAGTTCCCCAGGTAATTTTCAGATGAATCGGGCAAAGGATTAAGAAATACAGGGCGAAGAAAAATTCGTTCACTTGGATTTCGCAGCGAGATTCCTCATATACTAACAATACAAAAATGTCTGTTACAAAATTTCGTCCTACGCATATTTCCGGCAATAAATGAACGTCAAAGATTGGCAGTCTGGAAACACCGTAATCCACATGTATGGTAACTACCCCCGTCAGGAGGTAATTTTAGTGCTGTGCAGTTAGTGGAAAGGATAGCGTTTTGGGTTAGCATGCGGGAAGTCGTGGGTTCGATTCTGGATCAAGACGAATTTGTTTTCATTTGGTATATGTACGCTGCGTGCTACGGTAAGTGGCGCCTTAATCGTCATACAGCGATTAAAGTGGATCTTCTGCAACGCATTTGCTCTTACGTACTACGAACACAGAAATGGAAGTACAATCGTTTTCATTGGCCATCATTTAAAGAAGCCTTTTGCACGTCGTTGACGAGAGTTGTTTCGCACCACTGCATCCATTGGATTCCAAACGTGTTTTCTGTGTACCCTCCCCTAAGGTTCCATCGATTAGTGCTATTATTCTTGTCTCGTTCAGGTACATTACATTTCGTTAAGAACGTATTACATAAATGTCGGATACGTGCGGCTTAAGAAAAGGTGTATACTACAGTGTTATATGGTACACTGAAACTGACTAATAAAATCAATATACCTGGATCGAGAATCGAACCATTGAACTCCTGCAGGCTAATCCAAAATGTTATCCACTGCACTACCTGCACAGCACTAATCCTGCGTGATGACTGAGATAGTTACCATGTATGTGATTACAGTGTTGATAGGTAGCCAATCTTTAACATCTATTTATTACCAGAAATATGCGCAGGACGAAGTTTTGTGAAAGGTATTTTTGTGTTCTTAGTATGTGAGGAATCACGCTACGAAGTCCGAGTGCGTGAATTTTTCTTCACCCTATGTATGAGGCACGGCTAAACGTGTTCGTCTCCATAATATTGCACTGTGCTGCTTGTTTTCGATGCTTTACATTAAAGAAATTAATTTACTTGTTTTCAGGGCAGATAATTCTCCTACTTAATTAACCACAGTGGGGCCACTGCACTTACAGGGTACGTCACGATCAACAGTGGATATGTTAAAAGACAGTAGGAATCTGTAATTAAGAGCACTGATATCACATTTTGTCTGGTTTCAGCCAGAAATACAGATTAGGATCACCAGTTTACTTTCAGATCATTCTTTGCTGCCAAACAAAAGAATACAGCCGGCACCTTACAACTTCTTTTACTTTTGACGATGTTCATTTTATAACCCATTTTCAAGACGTTATCCCTTGCGTTTAATTGCTCTTCCAATTCCTTTCATCTCTCTTAAAGAATTACAATGTAATAGGCAAACCTTAAAGTTTTTATTTCGTCTCCCTCAACCTTAATTCCCTCTTCAAATTTCTCTGTAGTCTCCTTTACTGCTAGCATAATGTGCCGATTGAATAACACAGGGGATAAGCTACACTCATCTCGCTTTTTTTCAACTGTAGCTTCCCTTTGATGTCCCTCGACTCTTATAACTGTTGTTAGGTATTCGTACAACTTGTAAATAAAGTTTAGCATATTGTATTTTATCCTGTTGCGTCAGAATTTCAAAAATTGTATTCCAGTCAACACTTCCAGAAGCGTTCTCTAAATCTACAAGTACTGTAAAAGAAGATTTACCTGTATTTAACCTATCTCGTAAGATAAATCGTAGAGTCAATATAGCATCGTGTGTTCCTGCGTTTCCTGCGTTCCAAACTAATCATCCCCGATATCGGCCTCTACCAGTTTATCAATTCTTTAGTAAGTAATTCGTGTCAGTAATTTGAAACGTGAATGATTAAACACATGAGTCGGTAAATGTTGCACCTGTCAACATTTGCCTTCTTTGAGATTAGAATTATTACTTTATTCCTGAGGTTTCCTGCTTGTCTCATATCTGCTACACACCAAGTGGCTGTCCTAAAGATCTCAATAATTTTGAGTGCATACCATCTACTCAAGGCGCCTTGCTTCCACAAAGTTTCTTCAGTACTCCGTAAAACTAGTTTAGAAGAATCGTATCTCAAATCATTTATCTTCTTCTTCTTTCTCAATTTGTATAATATTGTCTACAAGTTCATTACCGTTGTATATCTCTACTACGCATGACTTCCACCTTTCAGGCTCCCCTTCTTTGCTTAGTACTGGTTTACCATCTTAGCTCTTGACATTCATATAGCTGCTTCTCTTTTCTCTAAAGGTCTCTTTAGTTTTCCAATAGGCGGTGTCTATCTTTTCTCAAACAAAGCTCGCATCTACTTCCTTGTATTTCTTGTCCATCCAATCCTGCTTCGTCATTTTCTACTTTTTGTCAATCTCACACTTCAGACCTTTGTCTTCCCTTTTTCTAACTTCATTTGCTATACTTTTATGTTTTCTCCTATCGTCAGAGTGAATATTCCGTTAGTTTTCCAAGGGTATCTACTGGCTTTTGTCCTTTCGCCTATTGATTCTCTGCTGCCCTGATTATTTCATCTCTGAAGGCTACCTATTGCTCTTCCATTGTGCTACGCACCCCTGTTTCAGTCAGTCGATGCCTAATGCTTCCTCTGCTTATTTCAACTTATACAGGACCTGTCTCCTTAATTTCTTATTCTTCTGTAAATTTATTTGCGGTCCATAACCTATAAGTTACGACCAGACTTCGTATCTGCCGCTGGAAACGTTCTGCAGTTTATAATTTGATTTCAAACTCGATGTATTACCACTGCATAACCTATTTGAAATCTTCCTTCGTCGCCATATCTCTTCCATGAATGCAATTTTCTTTCGTGATTTTTAAACCGGTCTTTCATTGCTGTCCCCTAGTTTATGTTCTATTAACATTTTTATTATCTACCTTTCGCTGAAAACGAATTGCAGTGACACGTCATAATTAAATTTCATCTCCTTTAACTATCGGAATAATTTCCTTCATCTCGTGATACGAGGGCCGTTCAATAAGTAATGCAACACCTTTTACTTTTCTCGGCCAATTTCGGTTTAAAAAATGCGGAATTTGTTGTGGGACACCATCGAATATTTCCGCATCAGCTATAGTTTCATGAAGTTCCGGCAGGTGGCGGCGCGATAAGTAACCTTCAAAATGGTGCTTGTACCATAAATGCGTTCCAAGCAGAGAGCTGTCATTGAGTGTGTTATGACGGAAAATCAGAGCATCACAGTTACTCATACGCACTTGCAGAATGTCTATGGAGACCTGGGAGTGAACAAAAGCACTGTGAGTAATTGGGCGTGGTGTCTGTCGCCATAGCAGTAAGTTCGTGTGGCCAAGCTGCACTTAACTGTGACTCCTGCAATGCTGGAGCGTGCGGACACTCTCATTTGAGGTGATCCACAAATCACATTCGAACAGCTCGCTACTCAACTCCCTGTTGACAGTGCTGACACAGTTGCCCACCAGTTGCGGTGCTCAAAGTTGCGTGCCCACTGAGTTCCTCGACGCCTAACAGGAGACCATAAAAAGCAACGAAGAACCATCTTTGCGGAATTGCTTGAGCGTTACGAGGCTGATCGTGACAATTTTTGTCGAACATCATCAATGCAGTAGAACATGGGTTCATCACTTCGAACAAGAAACAAAACGGCAATCCAAGGAGTGGTGGGCACACCACCTCTCCTCCGCAGAAAAGGTTCAAAGCCGCACCCTCAGTCGGTGAAGTAATGGCGGCGGTCTTCTGGGACCATAAAGGGGTTACTATGTTTGATGTCCTTTCTCAGAGCGCAATGATTAACTCTAGAAGCGTATTGTGATATCCTCAGGAAAGGGAAGAAACGACTTAAACGTTTTCGTCACCACAAAAATGCAAACGGACTTCTCCCTACGAGGACAACACAAGGGCGCGCACAAGTATATGTACTCGATAGGAGCTCAAAAAACTTTATTGAACGTTCTTTCTCATCTACCCTATACTTCGGATCTCGCTCTTCCGACGTCCTTCTGACTGTCCCAAAGAAGGATGTACTCCGCGGGAAGCAGTATGTGGAAGATGGGGGTTTACTGATTTAGCAAGACGTTGGCTCCGACGTCGACCAGTAGAGTTTTGTAGTCAAAGGGGTGAGGAGTGATATGGCAGATTGGAATCATGAATAAAATCAATCTCCTTTCAGAACAAAAAGATGCGTTGTATTACTCATACATGATTTTAATCTCATCAACGTCTGCGGGGCTAGATTGTGTAGAAACTTGTACTGTTGTGGTGGACCTTGGCTTCAAGTCTGTGTTGGATACGATAATTCGTTCGCTATGCTGTTCGTCCTATTTTCTTATTCGTTGTTAGACCTACTGCTACAGTATCTCTATTTGATTTTATGTTTGTAACAATGTTCTCAACTGACTACTTGTGCTGTTCTTCCTGCCACTGCAACTTCAATAATTCCATCTATATCAAGCTTCAACCTATCCATATACGTGTTTCAGTTCTCTAGCTTATCTACCTGTCTAAAGGATTTAACGTTACACCCTCCGATCCGTGAAATGCCGGTTTTGTTTTCCCTAAAGACGTAATTTTCCTCAATATTCCCCACTCGGATATCCGAATGAGGAACTATTTTACCGAAGAAGAGCCGGCCGCTGTGACCGAGCGGTTCTAGGCGCTTCAGCCCAGAACCGCGCTGTTGCTGCGGTCGCAGATTCGAATCCTGCCTCGGGCATGGATGTTTGTATGTCCTTAGGTTAGTTGGGTTTAAGTACGAGTAGTTCTAAGTCTAGGGGACTGATGACCTCAGATGTTAAGTCCCATAGTGCTCAGAGACATTTGAACCATTTACCGAAGAAGATGAAATCATCATTTAACCAGGTAGGAGGGTTGCATTCCGTCGACAAAAAGTCACGGCAATAATTTCTCCTTCTTTTCAGCCGTTCGTCGTATCAGCGAAGCAAGGCCAATTTGGTTACTTTCCAAGGGCAGACCCATGTAACTACAGAAAAGGCTGCTTTCCCTCTTCAGGATCGATCGGTTTGCATGGCCTCTGAATGTTACCCTTCCGCTGCAGTTGCACCTTAGGTAAGTCTATGTGAATCGTTGAGCTATGCAAGCCCCGCCATCTCGGTAAAATACATTGTTCGTGGGAGGGGATGTATCTTCCTAACTTAGCTGCATACATTCAAAATATCATGTGATACCCACCACTGACACTATCATATTCGATTGCAGTATGTTTTGAGCATTCTTCTATACTTAAAAAAAATCTTTCTTGGAACCATTAATACAGTCCAGTTCACACAAGAAAATGCTGCCATTACCATCCCGTCCTCTGATCTAATTCTCTACACCTACCTGCTGCGAAACCTTCATGCTACATCTAGCGGTGACCGTGGACCATCACTCCCTCTCTGTTCTCCACTTATCATGTGATCTCTGAACCTCCGAAGCAAATGTGATGATATTAATTGCGTTGTTACCCTCACAAAAAGTTCTTTTGCCTATCTCGAAGATCTCCAAACGTATAGACATGACGAATGCAGAACAGGGAGACCGTATACTCTGAAACCATCGCGTGGTCCTCACTACTGACAGTTCTTCTGTGGTTGTGCAGCAAGTATTGAATGTCATTCTGCTTCAGGAATTCCTCAGCTCCTAAACACTAGTTCTTGAAATAACACTATATCTCTGACATTAATATACACTACTGGCCATTAAAATTGCTACCCCAAAAAGAAAAGCAATTTTAATGGCCAGTAGTGTACAGATGGGGACGTTTGCAAGACAACAACCATCTGCACGAACAAGTCGACGACGTTTGCAGCAGCATGGACTATCAGCTCGGAGACCATGGCTGCGGTTACCCTTGACGCTGCATCACAGACAGGAGTGCCTGAGATGGTGTACTCAACGATGAACCTGGGTGCATGAATGGCAAAACGTCATTTTTTCGGATGAATCCAGGTTCTGTTTACAGCATCATGATAGTCGCATCCATGTTTAGCGACATCGCGGTGAACGCACATTGGGAGCATGTATTCGTCATCGCCATACTAGCGTATCACCCGGCGTGATGGTATGGGGTGCCATTGGTTACACGTCTCGGTCACCTCTCGTTCGCATTGATGGCACTTTGAACAGTGGACGTTACATTTCAGATGTGATACGACCCGTGGCTCTACCCTTCATTCGATCCCTGCGAAACCCTTCATTTCAGCAGGATAATGCACGACCGCATGATGCAGGTCCTGTTCGGGCCTTTCTGGATACAGACAATATTCGACTGCTACCCTGGCCAGGACATTCTCCAGTTCTCTCACCAACTGAAAAAGTCGGGTCAATGGTGGCCGAGCAACTGGCTCGTCACAATACGCCAGTCACTACTCTTGATGAACTGTGATATCGTGTTGAAGGTGCAAGGGCAGCTGTACCTGTACACGCCATCCAAGATCTGTTTGATTCAATGCCCAGGCGTATCAATTCCGTTATTATGGCCGGAGGTGGTTGTTCTGGGTACTGATTTCTCAGAATCTATGCACCCAAATTGCGTGAAAATGTAATCACATGTCAGTTCTAGTACATAATATTTGTCCACTGAATACCCATTTATCATCTGCATTTCTTCTTGGTGTAGCAATTTTAATGGCCGGTAGTGTAATTATACTCATACCACAGAAATGTGCCATAATCATCCAGACTGCTGATGTCGATCTAACACCCACCTGCTGAGCAAGCAGCTTCTGTATGTGGTCAGTAATTATCTTCAATAAAAACCACACGTTTCAGAATTTTTCTCCAGCTCGGTAATTCAAACAGAGAGTTGTAATTATCGTTTCCGGCGTTGGCAAATTTGTTGAATACATCTTTACCAGGAAAATACTTGGTGGTTGTTTGTAGATCTGGCAGAAAACAGGTGCATGGCCCAAAAATATCCCCAGAGAGACGAGGCCGACTTTGCGACTGTAGCGCTCCGCGCCCGGCGTTGGCGGAGTTTTAATTAACCGGGCGCTCCACCTGGCGCGGTGTAATTAAACGTGATTAGCAGCCTCATTAAGCGACCAGCCACGCCGCCTCCAATTACGCCGCCACCGAGCCGGCCCGCGGGGCAGACAAACGGCTTCTGGATCGCCCGTCCTGAAGCATTGCCAGCTCTCCATTAACAGATGGGCAGTTTTCCCTCTCTGTTATAACTCCTTTAATTTATATAGGGATAAATTTCTTAAAGGTAATCTTCAGGGGCGCCGTGGAGCTCACAGGCGGCTACTTGAGCAGCCGGTCCAAGGGCTCCGCTCTACGGTTTCGGCTCCATAAATATCTCTCTTTGTGTCACCAAAGAGTCAGGTTCGTGAAGCACCGCTCCAGTCTTTATCACTATATTCGCTAGCAGTAAGTCCTACCGGGACATTTGTAAAACGACTGGACTTGGGATTTATTCACAGGCAGGACGTAACTGTGTGTCGAGGATGAGCTGCAGCATTAGAGAAGCGTAATGAGACAGATATTGTAATTGCTGCACAGATTTTAGCTGTCATCTTTCTTCCGTCGGATTCGATGCGTCCAGCTGAGAAACCCTGTCTTGTGCCCACCATCTCAGTTGCACTTACCCCAGACGTTCTCAGTCATTTGTTTTGGACTAGCTGAGAAACCAGGCGTTAACCCAGTATTTGTTTAAGGCTGTGCTCAAGACTTTGTGAATGTGGAATATAATTTTGACTTTTAAAGATTCTATGTATAGAGTAGTGTATTTGGGGACATGAATGAAGAGCTTTCTTGCTTCAGTAATGCTGGAGAGAGCTATGTAGAACTCTTTGTGCAAAAAGCAGCTGGCATTAAGGTCCTGGCCCAGAACACGCAGCATCTGCCATTGTGCTTTGTTTATAGTCATGGCATAATGAACCACACGGGGAATTGTACACATTTAAAGTGAAATAAGTCTGCTCAGTGCTTGTTACCTCTACGTCCTTGGTTTCTCAAGGTTCCAGGATATCTGAGGGTGGCAAACACCAAAATGCACAACATTGGGTTAATAAATTTATTTTGCACTCAGTAACTTTTCCCTCAGCGACATATCCAGAATTTTGCGGACTCCACATATTCTTCAACATGGTCACATACCTCGTTCGTGACTTTATCTCGGGGCTCTATGACTCGTAACCTCCTGTCTTCCCTCTATCCTACATTATGGCATAACATAGGTCAACAATTTCTGGTGCCAGATATGGGGTTATCCAATGATTTTTTAGATGGATAGTGTAGGTACTTCGTACATACATAGCCCAGTGTCAGGACTGGACTGATGTGTTCTCTTGTGAGAAGCAACACTTGCACCCCAGAGAGAAGAGTGGAGCGAGAAGAGCATATGATAGAAGGTATGGAGTTCGATATCAGATGAGGAGGATGCAGCCAGGACAGCTTTTCGCAAGTACACAACAGCGCTGGGGTTGCAGAAACGCCCAAGCGACGATGAGATGGAGGAGCAAGTGCGGTCCTTAGAGGATCTTCAGGGCAATGACATGCAGCAGCAGCATGGTCCAGCAGCGGATGGCGTGCGGGGTCTTCGTGATGTTTCAGTGGTGACCAACGAGCAGCGGATGGTGGGCAATGGTCCAACACATCACAGCTGAAAGCAATGTGACACTGTGGGGATCACGCATTCATGCCGACTCCAGTACCAGCCCAGCTCAGCATTGATATGTTGTGCAGCAATCGTCCTCAGAAGCTGTGCTGTTTCAACTCTCTTCTATACATCTCACCAGTAATCAAAGTAAGTCATGGCCTCAACTAACAACGCAATTGTTGATAGTGGACCAGCACCAGCAACTAACGTTAGTATTAGTGATGTCCTTAAACTCATTCCCCAGGCTTCCAGTGGTACAAAATCCTCATTAAATGCATTTATAAGTACTGCAGACATTTCTTTCGAACTAGTGCATGAAGCAGACTGTTCAGTATTATTAAAGTTCATAGAAACCCGTATTGAGGATCCTGCACATAATGAACTGCCCGAGTGCAAATTATCTTCCACATGGGAAGCAGTAAGAAATAATTTGTTAGAAAATTACGCATGTAAGTGTACTTTAGATTTCTACACATGTAAAATGGTTTCTAGTTGGCTGATTTGTGGAAGGGAACCAAACAGCAAGGCTGTTAGTCCCATCGGATTACGGAAGGTTGGGGAAGAAAGTTTCCCGTGCCCTTTCAAGGGAACCATTCTGGAATTTGCCTGAAGCAATTTAGGGAAATGACAGAAAACTTAAACCAGGATGGCCAGATGCGGGTTTGAACCGTCGTCCTTCTGAATGCGCGTTCATTGTGCTAACCACCGCTCCCCTCACTCGGTCGTGTTTTCTAGTAGGCAGGCCAGCAAATAATATTCATTTCAACATCAATTTCGTGAGATTGTCCACAGTGTCACGAAATTGATGTTGAAATGAATTTTATTTGCTGGCCTGCCTAAGAGTGTCCACAGTGAAGGAGAAAATATAAACATGCAGTAAATGTAGCAGGCAAAAAGGAATACAAACGTCTCAAAAATGAGATCGACAGGAAGTGCAAAATGGCTAAGCAGGCATGGATAGAGGACAAATATAAGGATGTAGAGGCTTATCTCACTAGGGGTAAGATAGATACTGCCTACAGGAAAATTAAAGAGACCTTTGGAGAAAAGAGAGCCACTTGTATGAATATCAAGAGCTCAGATGGAAACCCAGTTCTAAGCAAAGAGGGGAAAGCAGAAAGGTGGAAGGAGTATATAGAGGGTCTATACAAGGGCGATGTACTTCAGGGCAATATTATGGAAATGGAAGAGGATATAGATGAAGATGAAATGGGAGATACGATACTACGTGAAGAGTTTGACAGAGCACTGAAAGACCTGAGTCGAAACAAGGCCCCGGGAGTACACAACATTCAATTAGAACTACTGACAGCCTTGGGAGAGCCAGTCCTGACAAAACTCTACCATCTGGTGAGCAAGATGTACGAGACAGGCGAAATACCCTCAGACTTCAATAAGAATGTAATAATTCCAATCCCAAAGAAAGCAGGTGTTGACAGATATGAAAATTACCAAACTATCAGTTTAATAAGTCACAGCTGCTAAATACTAACGCGAATTATTTACAGACGAATAGAAAAACTGGTAGAAGCCGACCTCGGGGAATATCAGTTTGGATTCCATAGAAATGTTGGAACACGTGAGGCAATACTGACCTTACGACTTATCTTAGAAGGAAGATTAAGGAAAGGCAATCCTACGTTTTTAGCATTTGTAGACTTAGAGAAAGCTTTTGACAATGTTGACTGGAATACTCTAGTTCAAATTCTAAAGGTGGCAGGGGTAAAATACAGGGAGCGAAAGGCTATTTACAATTTGTACAGAAACCAGATGGCAGTTATAAGAGTCGAGGGGCATGAAAGGGAAGCAGTGGTTGGGAAGGGAGTGAGACAGGGTTGTAGCGTCTCCCCTACGTAATTCAATCTGTATATTGAACAAGCAGTAAAGGAAACAAAAGAAAAATTCGGAGTAGGTATTAAAATCCAGGGAGAAGAAATAAAAACTTTGAGGTTCGCCGATGACATTGTAATTCTGTCAGAGACAGCAAAGGACTTGGAAGAGTGGAACGGAATGGTGTCTTGAAAGGAGGATATAAGATGAACATCAACAAAAGCAAAACGAGGATAACGGAATGTAGTCGAATTAAGTCGGGTGATGCTGAGGGAATTAGATTAGGAAATGAGACACTTAAACTAGTAAAGGAGTTTTGCTATTTGGGGAGCAAAATAACTGATGATGATCGAAGTAGAGAGGATATAAAATGTAGACTGGCAATGGCAAGGAAAGTGTTTCTGAGGAAGAGAAATTTGTTAACATCGAGTATAGATTTAAGTGTCAGGAAGTCGTTTCTGAAAGTATTTGTACGGAGTGTAGCCATATATGGAAGTGAAACATGGACAATAAATAATTTGGACAGTAAGAGAATAGAAGCTTTCGAAATGTGGTGCTACAGAAGAATGTTGAAGATTAGGTGGGTAGATCACGTAACTAATGAGGAGGTATTGAGTAGGATTGGGGAGAAGAGAAGTTTGTGGGATTACTTGACCAGAAGAAGGGATCCGTTGGTAGGACATGTCCTGAGGCATCAAGGGATCATAAATTTAGCATTGGAGGGCAGTGTGGAGGGTAAAAATCGTAGAGGGAGACCAAGAGATGAATACACTAAGCAGATTCAGAAGGATGTAGGTTGCAGTAGGTACTGGGAGATGAAGGAGCTTGCACAGGATATATTAGCATGGAGAGCTGCATCAAACCAGTCTCAGGACTGAAGACCACGACAACACCAATATGTCAACAGTGCGATGTCAGAGTCAGAACTGGCGGAATTTTGCCATTAACAGGAAAATTAAGCAGAGCAGTATTCATGTAGGGGATCTATTGGGAGCACATACCGACAACTGTACTTGCAAGAGGCGAAAATATGACGCTAACCGAAGCTGCTGAGGTAGGTTTGACAGAAGAGTCAACAATAATATATGCCAAGCAAAAAGGAGTTGGTGAAAAAAGTCATCAGGGAAAAGCGGGGAGGTTACCATTAAATGCCTTTCAAGTGGACGTGTAGGGGACATATTTAAGGATTTCAGAAGTAATGTTAAGTGTAAAACATGTGACAAATCAGGGCATTTAACGTGAAACTGCCGACCCGAGCAAAGAATTCGTAAAGTAGAATCGGCACAAGCGTGTCAGGAGTTAGAGGCTCTAAAGCGAGTCAAGTAGGAAAGCTGCAATTTATTGGGACGTAGTAGTGCTTGAAAGAAAGCGAAGGCAGTTGTGTGTACTGCGTGTCATAGTCCAGGGAACATGGATAGAGAGAGTGCTGAGAGAACGGAGTACTCTATGAAAAATAAGAAGCTGGGAAATGAAAGAAAAGCAATGTTACAGTTGCCTGATACAGAAATTACAAAGGTATTTAAAATCGACTGTGAAAGAAAAAATGATTTTGTAGAATTAAATTCCTCACAGAGTACAGAAAGTCCATTACAATTTCTTCTAGCTAATGAACATAGATTAGCTTGTTCAGTAGAAAAAATCTTCAAAGCCAGGATGAGTATAGAACTGAAGAAATTAAAAAGGTTAAAAGTATTACATGTATGGTCATACATATGTATGGAACTACAGTTTTAGATCTTCCAGTAGATCTGGAACTAATAGTGAAACATAAGTTTTATCCGGTAGGAAGGGAACTAGATATTTCCTGTGCTGGTTTCATTGGCAGAGACATCTTTACGAAGCACGGTGTAGTAATTCATTACGCTAGGGGAACCCTGGGAATCTAGGACAGGCCTATTAAATTGTGTATGTAGATAGGAGTGAAAGACTCAAGCACACAGGAGCAGTGGCTTAGAAAACCGTAAAAAGATACAGAAACTGCAAAATGTGAGTGCAGTAGAGTTCATAGTTCTCTGAGTTTTTCAGAGATCGCCGGTAAACAAAAGTACGCCGAAGAAATGTCAAAGTAAATAAGTTACCAGTAAACTGATATTTACCGACAGGAAACGGAAGCTACAGAGCCTAAGGCAGGGCAGTCTCTCGTGAAGAGAGTATTTCGAGGATAAAGGTTGCAGATACTAGCCTAAGAGAAGGCATTGTTGAGAGGCAAGAATTGCCCGATGGCGTGTACCTATCACAAGCGCTGGTGAGACTATGGGAAAGCTCTTGTTTAAATAGCGTGTTAAATGCGCGAGAGCAGGCGGTTTTTGTTGAGATACCTCGCATTAAGGTGGAAGAACTTCTGCCATTTAGCCGAAGTCTGAAGCAGACTGTGTGCAAGGAGACAAAGTCTCGAGTTAGAAAAAAATCGATAATCAATTTACTGAAAGAGGCAGTTAGATCATTTAAACGTCATAGAGAAGTAGTTCATAACATAGAAGTGTTCTGCGTATAATGAATGAATGATCTGTTTAATCTGCCAGGAGATGAGGTGACATACACAGATACAATTCAGTATCAAATAAAGCTGATTCCCAAAGCTGCTCTCGTCCTTACCGAATGACGTAAGTACAAATGGTTCAAATGGCTCTGAGCACTATGGGACTTAACTTCGGAGGTCATCAGTCCCCTAGAACTTAGAACTACTTAAACTTAACTAACCTAAGGACGTCACGCACATCTATGCCCGAGGCAGGATTCGAACCTGCAACCGTAGCAGTCGGGCGGTTCCGGACTGAAGCGCCTAGAACCGCTCGGCCACAGCGGCCGGCTGACGTAAGTACAGAAAGAAGCGCTGCGGTAGGAGATAAATCAGGTGTAGGAGGAAGATATAATAGTACCTTCAAAAAGTACCTGGAATTTTCTGTTAGCCATGATTCCCAAAAGAATGGGTGCATCCAGTAAAAAGAAAAGGAGGATGGTAGCTGATTATAGAAAGCCAAATGACATTACTGTCAACAGTCTTCCTACTCCCGCGTATTGTTGGGATTTTGGAGGGATTGGGCGAGGTAAAACATTTTTCAACGCTTGACACGGTCAGGTATTATCGGACGAAGAGGCTCGAGAACTTACACCTTTCAGTACACCGCGCGCCCGTTATACGCTTAAGCGTATGCCAATGGGACTGCACCCTCCATACTCTAAAATATGATAAGTTCGAACGTGTTTTCAGGGTGAAAATAAGTTTATTTATTTAGAAAATGTGGTAATTTTCGGTCCATCTCCGAAGAAGCACAATGTCCGATTGGGTGAAGCTTTCAAGAGGCGAAGTCCACATAGTTTAAGATTGTAGGTGGATAAATATCAATTTTTAAGGAGTCACATATCTAGGAATGTGTTAATCGAAGATTGGTTAAAGCCAGATCCAAAGAATCTAAACGCAGTGCCGGAATATCCCCAGCACAGTACAACAAAAGCATTAACAAGTTTTCTCAGGTTGTCGGCTACTATAGGCGCTTTCTTAGTGTTTTTAATAAAGTGACTAAACCTCTGCTGAAAAAATAGTTTTAAATATGAATGGTGCACCAAGCAAGAGAATGCGCTCCAAGTGCTAAAACAGAAGCTACTCAACCCCCATATACACTCCTGGAAATGGAAAAAAGAACACATTGACACCGGTGTGTCAGACCCACCATACTTGCTCCGGACACTGCGAGAGGGCTGTACAAGCAATGATCACACGCACGGCACAGCGGACACACCAGGAACCGCGGTGTTGGCCGTCGAATGGCGCTAGCTGCGCAGCATTTGTGCACCGCCGCCGTCAGTGTCAGCCAGTTTGCCGTGGCATACGGAGCTCCATCGCAGTCTTTAACACTGGTAGCATGCCGCGACAGCGTGGACGTGAACCGTATGTGCAGTTGATGGACTTTGAGCGAGGGCGTATAGTGGGCATGCGGGAGGCCGGGTGGACGTACCGCCGAATTGCTCAACACGTGGGGCGTGAGGTCTCCACAGTACATCGATGTTGTCGCCAGGGGTCGGCTGAAGGTGCACGTGCCCGTCGACCTGGGACCGGACCGCAGCGACGCACGGATGCACGCCAAGACCGTAGGATCCTACGCAGTGCCGTAGGGGACCACACCGCCACTTCCCAGCAAATTAGGGACACTGTTGCTCCTGGGGTATCGGCGAGGACCATTCGCAACCGTTTCCATGAAGCTGGGCTACGGTCCCGCACACCGTTAGGCCGTCTTCCACTCATGCCCCAACATCGTGCAGCTCGCCTCCAGTGGTGTCGCGACAGGCGTGAATGGAGGGACGAATGGAGACGTGTCGTCTTCAGCGATGAGAGTCGCTTCTGCCTTGGTGCCAATGATGGTCGTATGTGTGTTTGGCGCCGTGCAGGTGAGCGCCACAATCAGGACTGCATACGACCGAGGCACACAGGGCCAACACCCGGCATCATGGTGTGGGGAGCGATCTCCTACACTGGCCGTACACCACTGGTGATCGTCGAGGGGACACTGAATAGTGCACGGTACATCCAAACCGTCATCGAACCCATCGTTCTACCATTCCTAGACCGGCAAGGGAACTTGCTGTTCCAACAGGACAATGCACGTCCGCATGTATCCCGTGCCACCCAACGTGCTCTAGAAGGTGTAAGTCAACTACCCTGGCCAGCAAGATCTCCGGATCTGTCCACCATTGAGCATGTTTGGGACTGGATGAAGCGTCGTCTCACGCGGTCTGCACGTCCAGCACGAACGCTGGTCCAACTGAGGCGCCAGGTGGAAATGGCATGGCAAGCCGTTCCACAGGACTACATCCAGCATCTCTACGATCGTCTCCATGGGAGAATAGCAGCCTGCATTGCTGCGAAAGGTGGATATACACTGTACTAGTGCCGACATTGTGCATGCTCTGTTGCCTGTGTCTATGTGCCTGTGGTTCTGTCAATGTGATCATGTGATGTATCTGACCCCAGGAATGTGTCAATAAAGTTTCCCCTTCCTGGGACAATGAATTCACGGTGTTCTTATTTCAATTTCCAGGAGTGTATTACAGTACCTAGATTTTTCAAAAAGGCTTATAATTACGACTGTCTCTAGCCAGGAGACAGCTGGCACAGTGGGGTAGCCAGGGGGAATAGGTAAAAGAGCTTCCAGTTGCTTACGCTTCCAGAAATCTCAACAATGCAGAGAAAGATTATAGTACAATTAAGAAAGGGTTTTGTCCATAGTTTGGGCAGTCAGATACTTCAGACCATATGTGTTTGGTCGTAAATTTACCATTTGTACAGATAATAAATCCACCGCAGTGTGTTGAATATATTAGAAATCCGTCCTCATGTTTAATGAAGTTCATACTGAAATTAAAGGAGTATGATTATGAAACAACTAGATAGCTGCTGCATTGTCGAAGATAAGCGAAGTACTGTCAGCTGATACCAAAACTGGGGCAAATTAAAGTAAGGAAAAGCCTATAATCGAGACATACGAAGAGCAAGAGATATCTGCTGAAGACAGATCGGAAACTTGTGGGAATTTCGTGACGCATCGTTGATGTTCGCCAAAAGATAGTGAGGGAGTGTGATCAAATTAGGACATACCAAACGTGGTCCGGCTGAGGAAGGAAATTGAAGACTGTATCAGAAATGTGTTAGTCGCCAAAAAACAAGATAACGCAAAGAAAGACAAAAATGCCAACACCAGAAATGTGTTTGATCGGTGTGATACTGTCGGTCCCATGACGGTAACAGATAGAAAAATAAATACATACTAACATTCCAGGATGACCTAACAAAGATCATTGTTGCAGAATCCATAGAAAAGCTCATGTGATGATGGAAAGAATAATTCTGAGAATTGGGATACCCTGGTTAATACTCATGACAATGGTAGCAATTTTTTTGATTTACATACTAAAGAGGGTATGTACATTGTTAAGAACTGGTAGGTTACAGACCTCCTGTTACCATCCCCAACCGAACACAGCGTTAGGAAGATCACACCGAACTGTAACAGATTTCTTGAGACACTATATCAATAGGAGTCAATCAGATTGGGATGAATGGCTTCCATTCGCGGTATTCATGTACTATACCACACCTCACTGAGCCAAAACACCACATGAGTTATTTTTCGGTAGATAATGTAAGATGCTGAGCATCATACTGCAGAAAGATCCTGTAGGTGTCACTTTTAATTATGGTGATTGTTACTCAAATTAAAAGAGAAAATGAGACAGATGCACATATGTGCCAGAGATTATAATAAACAGTGGAAGGAGAAGAACAAAGAATACTATGCAGAGATAAGAACAAGAGATCAAGTCGTGTCGTACGACGAAAGCGTTAGATCGGGCAGATGCGGTAAGCTAGAAACGCAGTGCAATGACCTATACACTGTAGTAAGGACAGAGGGACCATTCTTTTAAATGCTTTTAATCGTAGTGCTTATATTAAGACAGTATTGGCAAGGTAGTATGAAGTGGAAAACGGTCAGTTACATTAATCTAGGAGAATTTTACGGAAAGATGATGATGACAGAGATTGGCACATTTATCTGCAATGTACTGTAAAGAAAAGTCAACAAGTGTTGGAATAAGCGATCAAGAATGTACAGCTGTAGAACAAGCCTTAGATGGCATGTGAGGAAGCTTAGTAATTTGAAAGGTCGAGTTGGACAATTAACAAGAGATGAGACGTACAGGGAACGTGGTGTTTTCAATTTTGTGGGTGAGCTTAGTAGAATAATGTTGAGGATATTAGATGGATAGCATGCCATCTGTTTCAAATAAATGATTAATTTAACTGAAAATGAACAGAAGCAGTTGCTTACGTTGACCAAAGAGCAAAGGCAACTTCGACAAGTTTCAGTCATACAGTACCTAGCCTAGCACGTAACAAGCAAATGATTTTTAAAAACACGGAGAAGCTCCACATGTACATGAGTGACTATGCTAACAGCACTCATCAGAAGATAGCGCACTTAGCTGTGATCACTACTGAAAATGGACAGTTAACACATTTGGTGTCGATATACACTGAGTTAGAGAAAGGTAATATGAAATGGTAATTTTTGCCGAAGTAAATGCACAGAAAGGAATACCGGAACCTCATTTAATTGAGCCAGAGCGGATAGACAGATACTTCCATTTAATGCTGGAAGATATTAAAGACAGCAAGCTCCCAGCTGCTCTGAAGGAAGAGGGTGGATACCAATTACACTCCTGGAAATTGAAATAAGAACACCGTGAATTCATTGTCCCAGGAAGGGGAAACTTTATTGACACATTCCTGGGGTCAGATACATCACATGATCACACTGACAGAACCACAGGCACATAGACAAAGGCAACAGAGCATGCACAATGTCGGCACTAGTACAGTGTATATCCACCTTTCGCAGCAATGCAGGCTGCTATTCTCCCATGGAGACGATCGTAGAGATGCTGGATATAGTCCTGTGGAACGGCTTGCCATGCCATTTCCACCTGGCGCCTCAGTTGGACCAGCGTTCGTGCTGGACGTGCAGACCGCGTGAGACGACGCTTCATCCAGTCCCAAACATGCTCAATGGGGGACAGATCCGGAGATCTTGCTGGCCAGGGTAGTTGACTTACACCTTCTAGAGCACGTTGGGTGGCACGGGATACATGCGGACGTGCATTGTCCTGTTGGAACAGCAAGTTCCCTTGCCGGTCTAGGAATGGTAGAACGATGGGTTCGATGACGGTTTGGATGTACCGTGCACTATTCAGTGTCCCCTCGACGATCACCAGTGGTGTACGGCCAGTGTAGGAGATCGCTCCCCACATCATGATGCCGGGTGATGGCCCTGTGTGCCTCGGTCGTATGCAGTCCTGATTGTGGCGCTCACCTGCACGGCGCCAAACACGCATACGACCATCATTGGCACCAAGGCAGAAGCGACTCTCATCGCTGAAGACGACACGTCTCCATTCGTCCCTCCATTCACGCCTGTCGCGACACCACTGGAGGCGGGCTGCACGATGTTGGGGCGTGAGTGGAAGACGGCCTAACGGTGTGCGGGACCGTAGCCCAGCTTCATGGAGACGGTTGCGAATGGTCCTCGCCGATACCCCAGGAGTAACAGTGTCCCTAATTTGCTGGGAAGTGGCAGTGCGGTCCCCTACGGCACTGCGTAGGATCCTACGGTCTTGGCGTGCATCCGTGCGTCGCTGCGGTCCGGTCCCAGGTCGACGGGCACGTGCACCTTCCGCCGACCACTGGCGACAACATCGATGTACTGTGGAGACCTCACGCCCCACGTGTTGAGCAATTCGGCGGTACGTCCACCCGGCCTCCCGCATGCCCACTATACGCCCTCGCTCAAAGTCCGTCAACTGCACATACGGTTCACGTCCACGCTGTCGCGGCATGCTACCAGTGTTAAAGACTGCGATGGAGCTCCGTATGCCACGGCAAACTGGCTGACACTGACGGCGGCGGTGCACAAATGCTGCGCAGCTAGCGCCATTCGACGGCCAACACCGCGGTTCCTGGTGTGTCCGCTGTGCCGTGCGTGTGATCATTGCTTGTACAGCCCTCTCGCAGTGTCCGGAGCAAGTATGGTGGGGCTGACACACCGGTGTCAATGTGTTCTTTTTTCCATTTCCAGGAGTGTATTAAGCATAATTGATGTTGATATGTTTACGTCAGGCCATGTATTACTTACTGAATGTCCCATTAGTGGAAAACGACCTGTTTAATTTCTACAGAATATTACCCCCTTCTGAAGATGATGGAAGTCAAAGTTTATTCATGTGGATACAACCAGAGAAAGAGTATTTATTATTTGATGAATCCAGGCAGGACTATGCGAAACTGAGTAACGAACAACTGTTGTATAAAGAGGTAGATAGCGTTCGCAAAATTTGTAAGAAAAAGTTGTTTTCACATCCATGTGTGATCATAAAACGCGTTAAGCCAGGCTGTTGCAACAAGTATGGGAAATTCCTATCGGTTGTATTAAGAAGTTTGTGAAACTAAACGATAATATTTGGAATGGTTATTCGTTCATGCTGTCAGAACAAATAATAAGAATTAATTTGGCCGTTGTAGACATAGTGCCAGCTTTAAACATGGGGACTGATTGCTATATAACAAGCAAGAAAAGAGGAAAATTTCTGAGTCAAAGTTAGTTATTCCGTTGGAAGAGCACATAGCCTTCCAAGAGCAGCATAGTTTCTTAGAAAAACCTTGATATCATTACTCGTTCTGGTCTTATTTAGGATTTATAATACTTACTATTACTTTTACATGTTGTTTGTGCAGACAGTGCAAGTGGTTTAGAGATTGTTTGAAATACGAGTGGAAAGACATGAGTGACGATTATTTTGCGAGAGTGTGCATGAGGACAATCGTAGAAAACAGATGTGAAAGGATCTGAGGTTACATGGGTTCACAGTAGTAAGCCTCTGCGGCCAACTAGAGGAAACGGTGAAGAGCTTGATAAAGGATCCATTACGTCTGAACGTAATGAGAAAAGTGCATCGTCCCCTTACGCCAACTCCATGCAGGGATAAAAGATAATGGAAGGCATTGCAAAACTCCCTTAGTACGTTAGGAATTAGTATTGTTGATCACACAAGAAAATGTAAACATGTATCTTGTAAGGATGTGAGTACTATTTCAAGTCAGTTATTATAATCCTGATGTGCAGTGTTCTGTAAAGAAGTGTTTATGTACATACATTGTGAGAAAAATAAACAAATAAATACTGACGTGTCATATATACTTATAACCAAAAAAGGAAGATAAAAGTTTTTCCCTAGGTATATGTATCTGCTATGTGGAAAACAAAAAATTTTAACACTTGATTTACATTAATTTTTCGAAGTATATGCACATGCAGTGAAGCATATGTCAGCGCAGTAAAAACGAAACAATGGTTTTTATTGACGTTTACGTGAGTGTGAAATAGTGGTAAATGTATTTTACATAGTGCAAAATGTAAAAAGGACTGATGTGATTAACCAAGAATGTATATAATGTCATTTTAGTACTAAGATATTTTAACTACAGCTGAAGCCAGATTACAGATTCGTTGCAATGAGATTGTCAACTAATTTTTGCCATAGGAATTAAATAAATATATTGACAATATACATATTACTTGTAATTGTAAAGCTGAAGGCTATTGGAAGCCATCAACGGCACTCCAAGATAGAAAATCAGACACACAATGGAAAGAGCTGGCAAAGTGTTAGCGTTTAGGTTACCAGAGGTAAACAGTAACGCGAGAGCGCTGAGAATTGCAGACCCTCTGGGCAGCTGTCCCAGAGTCGAAGTTTCACTTCGGGGAATTAACTGGTAGCTCCATCCTCCACCTAGGCGCTGTTGTAAGCCGTTACTGTAGAATAAGGGGAGAAATAGGCACTTCTTATCAGAAGCTTGCTCCAGAGAAACGCAACGTTAATGGATGTATATAGGTTAGAGATGGGAAATGGGAAAAACTGCTGAAACAGCGGTACCCATTCACAAGGGGCCTCAGGGTGGGGCGGAGTAACGAAAAGCACAGTTATTGCTAGCCATAATAGGAAGGACAGAGACACTTGGCTTTAAGGTCAACGCTGTCGCTACCAAACTTGCAGTCTGGTAATGTAAGGAACAAAGACATCTTCATCTATCGAGCAGGAGAAGGCTATAAATCTGAATGTGGTTTGCCAGAGGCATCCTGTAGATGCACAGCCAGATATCAGATTGGTCAAAGCCTATAATGTGCTGCTGTATTGCTGGGCCGACTATAGAAAGGGAGTTATAGTGCGACGCCACAATTCTATAAAAACCATGTTTTTGTATAAGTTCTGTCAGGTCGTTGGGGTGACAACTCTGTATCGCTCGCCGGCCAGCAACTACGGTAAGTAGCGGCAAATCTGTTTATCTCACTTGGAGTCCTGCTCTCACAGTTCATAATCTACACTACTGCTAGTGATTGCTGTACGAGTTACATTCAAGTTCTAAGGCCTCCGATTTTTTTTCTAACTAACTACTCACCCGAAATCGATGAAACTGGCGTTACTTCTCAACGTAATCGCCCTGCAGACGTACACATTTTTCACAACGCTGACGCCATGATTCCATGGCAGCGGCGAAGGCTTCTTTAGGAGTCTGTTTTGAGCACTGGAAAATCGCTGAGGCAATAGCAGCACGGCTGGTGAATGTGCGGCCACGGAGAGTGTCTTTCATTGTTGGAAAAAGCCAAAAGTCACTAGGAGGCAGGTCAGGTGAGTAGGGAGCATGAGGAATCACTTCAAAGTTGTTATCACGAAGAAACTGTTGCGTAACGTTAGCTCGATGTGTGGTGCGTTGTCTTGGTGAAACAGCAAATGCGAAGCCCTTCCCGGACGTTTTTGTTGCAGTGCAGGAAGGAATTTGTTCTTCAAAACATTTTCGTAGGATGCACCTGTTACCGTAGTGCCCTTTGGAACGCAATGGGTAAGGATTACGCCCTCGCTGTCCCAGAACATGGACACCATCATTTTTTCAGCACTGGCGGTTACCCGAAATTTTTTTTGGTGGCGGTGAATATGTGTGCTTCCATTGAGCTGACTGGCGCTTTGTTTCTGGATTGTAAAATGGTATCCACGTCTCATCCATTGTCACAACCGACGAAAAGAAAGTCCCATTCATGCTGTCGTTGCGCGTCAACATTGCTTGGTTTCAAAAATGGTTCAAATGGCTCTGAGCACTATGGGACTCAACTGCTGTGGTCATCAGTCCCCTAGAACTTAGAACTACTTAAACCTAACTAACCTAAGGACATCACACACATCCATGCCCGAGGCAGGATTCGAACCTGCGACCGTAGCAGTCCCGCGGTTCCGGACTGCTGCGCCTAGAACCGCACGGCCACCGCGGCCGGCAACATTGCTTGGCAACATGCCACACGGGCAGCCATGTGGTCGTCCGTCAGCATTCGTGGCACCCACCTGGATGACACTTTTCGCATTTTCAGGTCGTCATGCAGGATTGTGTGCACAGAACCCACAGAAATGCCAGCTCTGGAGGCGATCTGTTCAACAGTCATTCGGCGATCCCCAAAAACAATTCTCTCCACTTTCTCGATCATGTCGTCAGACCGGCTTGTGCGAGCCCGAAGTTGTATCGGTTTGTTGTCACACGATGTTCTGCCTTCATTAAACTGTCGCACCCATGAACGCACTTTCGACACATCCATAACTCCATCACCACATGTCTCCTTCAACTGTCGATGAATTTCAATTGGTTTCACACCACGCAAATTCGGAAAACGAATGAATGCACCCTGTTCAAGTAAGGAAAACGTCGCCATTTTAAGTATTTAAAACAGTTCTCATTCTCGCCGCTGGCGGTAAAATTCCATCTGCCGTATGGTGCTGCCATCTCTGGGACGTATTGACAATGAACGCGGCCTCATTTTAAAACAATGCGGATGTTTCTATCTCTTTACAGTCCGAAGAAAAAAAATCAGAGGCCTTAGAACTTTAATGCACCTCGTATCTGTTAGCTCTCACCCCACAGACTCAGGCAATGACTTCTGTTCCATAGCCAGTTATATCCTTTTGTATTTTCTCATGTTCAGAAATAAGTGTTAAGCAGATACCTGAGCTCTTTGAGTTTCATGCTATCGAGTCTTAAAACACGTGTTTCTTGCAGGTGGCCTGTGACGGTGTTTCGCGCTAATTCATACACTCAACCTCCCATACTGTGAGTTTGTCTTTCTGCAGTTGTTTCTAACCAGCTGGGAACTGTAGACTGATCTGAACCCCCCTCCCCCCCCCCCCATTTTTCCTTTACCCTACATCGAGACATGACAGTAGACCCTAAATTGAACCCTGATTTGTTATTTCTCACCAATCGTTAAAATTTTCTACCCCCCAACATTCATTGAATTATTCATGCAACTATTTGTATTCTGTTTGTTAAGTAGGATTCAAACCAGTTTTGTGTAAAGCCATTGAGTCCATAACCTTAAGTTTTTTTAAGAGTGTAACATGATATACACAATAAATGCCTCGGAAAGACCACCAAACATTGCTACTGGCGATGTTTTATTATTTACGGCTTACGGGTGAATGTACGAATAGCGTTCTCAGTCGAACAAACCCTCTGCAATCCATACTATGATACGCCAAGTAAAATGTTTCTGCTCATATGCGAGACTATTCTTTTTCGAATAGTTTCGAAGAAAGATTTAATGACGATAATTATTTATGTCTTTCTCGTCACCATTCTAATGAAGATGTTTCACAATTCCATATTAGTCTGTCTGGAAAATACCCTGTGCCAGTGTTGCATTATATATATATATATCAATGAAGACAATTCTTATTAAGTTAGAACAACTTTTCAAAGTTCTGTTTGAAATTCAGTCAACACAACAGGAAATTTTGGTTTTTAGAGTTTATATGATTGTAGTAATTTCATTGAAGATTTCCTCATTAGGTATTCAATATGTATTAATTTCATTGAAGATTTCCTGATTAGGTATTCAATATCACGGTTATAAGTCTCATACAAGACAAAAATTATAATCATCATGAGAATTAACACTATTACTCTGCACTCCCTCCTGTCGTTTTCAAGATGTCCTGAGTGCGATAAAGACGAGTAGCCACACGTTTCTTCAAGTATGCCAGATCCATCTGAAGCCACTCTTAATGATTAAATCCCAGACAGCTGCCATATTCCACGTCTAAGCGCTATAATCCCAGATGTTTCTTATGGAATTAAGATCAGATGATTTAATGGGCCAGGTGCGATAGGATGCGGGAGTGTACATCAGCTTACGAACGTATGCTTCCAGCCCTGTGAACACGTCTGCCGTCTTGGAAGACGAGAGTTCCCACAGCATATCACAGAGATGTAGAGGAAAATGCGACCTGCGGTTTTCGTGTGTAGCTGTCAGTAATGGCGTTTTGCGAGGTAGCAGATGCCCATCAATGCAGTTCCCTTTGCAACGTTCGCCTCGAAAATTGTTTAGATGAACCTGCAGTCACCGTTTGCCATAGGTAAAGCTAGACACTCGTTAGAATCCTTTTCATTATTTTTACGCCGTTTTACATTGCTGTACACCGTTCCTTTCAGACGCAGTGGAGAGTCCATGTTGATACAACAATAAGCTTGGAAATTCCAGTCACGCTGTTCTCATGGGTACGTCCAAATACTAGCCTCCATTCTTCCATTTGGTCGCGTCTTGCGTCTTTTATATTACTGCGCTGATCCCATACAACCGACTGGGAGATGCGCGCCATGACGAACATTAGCGACAATAATAAGGCTGCTTGTAGACGTTCTACATCATTTACAAAACTCTAAAGCAACCGCTAGGATTTTTTTGAAGGAATGACTAATGTTTTGTTGGATGAGCTTACGATTAAACAGTCCTCATAGCTGGTTAACCGTTTTCACCATAATCTTTGTTATTTCTTACAAACGTCGACGTTACACTGGTGCAAGATTCAAATTTGCCTTTTTGCAGATGATACACGTATAGGCGGTAATTAACCTGGCAATGGTGTTTAGCGGTGTGGTATACCCTTTATAAGGAATTTCTTGTTATAGCTATATGGTACGTCGTACTGTTATCTGGTTCCACATAGCTACTACCAGATGTCAGTAGAGTGACATAACTGTGTTTTTGTGGCATTAGTTGACAACAGGAATTCGTCAGATGATGCTGAAACAAGTTTGAGCATTCTGGGGTTGTGAAACCCACATCATTCATATCACATAAGAAGGAAAAGTCAAGGTAGGCATTTCATTGCATTTTTGTCCATATTATGCACGTAACATTATATTTGATTATGTAATTAATAGCAAATATTGTTATGTATGGACAGTTATTGACCAGAAGGGGATAAAGTGTGATCATGTACCTGATGAGATGCCACTTGATTCCAATGATGGAGATAAAGAGGATGATACTATTGCATGACCATGACACATCATCAGAGCAGGAGGAAGATGAAAATAATGAAGACGAGGTCAGTGATAGTTATTATCTTCAAGAAGATGGAACGAGTAAATATAGTAAAGAATTTCCAAAACATAATGTTAGAACCATCTTCCATAGGTCGTTGCTGATGCCAAACAGTGTGCTGCACCATTGGAGTGTTTCAATCTCTTTATATTTTCTGATATTATTGAACGAGTTGCTTCGTTTATGGATAAGAAATTGGAGAGCCAGAGAGAGAATTATTCACAAAAATACTTCTAAAAGGTATAATAAAGCACAAAATGATGGCAATGGGCTCCTGTATTTGGTAGGAACCTAGGAGGACAAGTAGACTGAATTGGGAAGTCTTTGGGCATCTGATGAGACTGGTATGAAGATTTTTTGGACTGTAATGTTCATCCAAAAATTCTGATTACTCTTGCATTGTCCTCGTTTTGATGCCCAAATACTTGATCAGGCATAAAGGAAACAGAAACTTTGGCTCAAATTGGAGACATTCTTGACAAGTTTGTTACCATAAGAAACATTTGCCAGTGAATATGTTACATTGGGTGAGAAAGTTGAAGCATATGACCCAATATTTGTAACTGGTATGTGACTAATAATAAATAAATAATATACAATTTTATTATTGTCAGTATAAACTGTGTACAATAATATTAATCCATAGTAATAATTTACAAAACAGTTTCAGACAGTGATTATATGTGTTTAACTGACCGGAAAAACGACAGATGTAATATAAACTATTACTAACAACATATAATTTTTGTACAAAAAATAAATGCTTATGGCAAGCCGCAGTGAATAATAAGAAATAACCAAACCACACAACTTGTGAGTGAATATATAAAAAGCTAGATGGGTGTACTACACCCCACATACCACTAGTGTCAGAATTCCACGCCACACCACTGCTGGGTTATGTATGTGATATCATCAACAGTCGATGCAAGCTAAAACAGTTGTTAAATTTTGACAATATACACCCCATGAAATTCAGCACTTTTACAGAAAATTGTATATCTACAGTTTTTGTGCATTAAAGTTTGAACATGAGCCCAAGAATACATCTGAAAATTATCTTGCAGAATCACAATCTCCTATAATACTGCAAGAGCAACTGACTGGGTGGACAACCAAAGACAGAAACACCATCCAAAGTATATTTCAAAGGTGAAGTCCACAAACACAACATGGATCAGCAATAACTTTGTACTGCAGATAGCGAACACTGGCCAACAGGTTGTGAGAAGCGTACTGTCTCGGTTTGCTAACATCCTGAAGATTAGTTGCAGTAGGAGATATGGTTTTGCAGATGGCCCCACTCATTTGGGCTTTCGACAGTCTGTAAAATGAAGAATCGACACTTCTACAATTTCAACATCGCAGGACACACTGAGTACAATACAAAGAACATTACTGTACTCTGTTATAACACTGCAGTAGAAGTAGTAGGACATGTTCAGTACTTGCCCTTACAAACAGACCAACCTGAACTGGATTAGAGTTAATCAAGCATCTCACTTCTGTTACATGTGAAGTATGCAGAATTACAGCAGTAAATGTTTGATAAAACTAAGAAAAGCTTCATACTCTATATTTCTACTTATGCTAGATAGTCATTTTGGTGAGGAACAGAAACTAATGGAGCCAAAATTTTGTGAATAATGCACTGTTATACCAGGTTTGTAAAATATGATTAAGTCATGAGTGTTTTTGTAGTTCTCTAACAGAGTAACAATTTAGTAAACTAATGTCACAATTTATAGATCAAAACTTAGAAAACATTAACAGTGAAGAGCGTTACTTGCTACTTCAAACCTTTTTCGCATTCATCCATATGTAATAATTCATTAAGAAGCGACATAGAAAACTTAAAAATTTTGCACTGTTTTGTTTACAAAACAAAACAACATTAGCGAAATTCAAAGCAATGACCAGATTTTTATTGCTGCTAATTTAATGAAAAGAAATGTCTTTTTATATTTACTTTCTTAAATTATCAATGACCAATGAACGCACTTCACAGTTGACAATCAGAAATAATGTATGTTTCTTAACACATTGCACCAACAATTTTTCGGACAAGTTCCTTGTTGTAACAATGTAAACAGGAAAAGATTTTTTGTAATTTATGTAAAATATGTTAACAACAGTAAAATTAAAGGCCCAACTTATGCATATGATAGTGACATGAACATATCTCAGACGTTTTTTAGGTTTTGACATGTACTAAAGCACAATCATTTCCACAAGACAATGGCAACATGGTCCAAATGGTATACAAGGTCATAGAAATAAATAATTCTATAGTGATAATCCGTTCACAATGAATAAAAAACTGTTACTTTTAATTATGGACATGTTCCTCACAACATTAATTTCGAAAATATCAAAACTGCATTATTTCATTTTTGGCATATTTGTTCCACTTAAGCTCTGTGTATCCTACAAATCTGAAGCTGTAGCTGTTCACTTAAAATCTCAAATTAATATAATCACATGCATCTGCTTTTGAAGATAAATTATGTCAAGATGAAGACAAAATAATGTAAGTAAACACCAAAATCACTTTTCAAATAAGTCACATTTAATTGTAGAGACAATCCCTGGGGCCAGAGATTACACATATAAAGAAAATTTTTCTTTGCCAGTTTCCCATTGTAATAACAATAACAATACTCAATGAACTGAATAGAAATAAACTTTTTTAACTTAAGAGCAAAAGTACTTTTCATTTCATGTAACACTTCACTCACAAGTTGTGTGGTTTGGTTAATTCTTATTATTCACTGCGGCTTGCCATAAGCATTTATTTTTTGTACAAAAATTATATGTTGTTAGTAATAGTTTATATTACATCTGTCGTTTTTCCGGTCAGTTAAACACATATAATCACTGTCTGAAACTGTTTTGTAAATTCACCAGTGACTGTTCTGCATTACACTAGCTGATCTGTTCATACACATTGTGAAACCTTTTATACTGTAATGTCTTTTCTGGTTTAAGGCATGTAAGTCTTTCACACAAGTCATAAACATATCAAAACTCACAGAGTCCAAGCCAAACTCCGTGAATTACGAGTTCCAATTTATACCAAGATGTTCAGTGATTTCATGCACTGAAATTAGTTTCAGTGAAAATCTCTCATACAAAAATTATAAAGCAAAGTACTAGATCCTTACATCTAAAAGATATTACAATTTTGTTTAATTCTGTGTGTCGATATAAATTGATCTTGGAAACATGTGATAGTAATAAATAGACAACAGTTATACCGCACGCCAACATGTAGTAGGTAAGTGCATATAAATGTTTTGGTCTTCCAACTGATCTAACCACCAACAGATGAAATTTGAATGCTTTATTTTGCTTACAGATCCATCACTTAACCTTTTAACTTTAGAATACTATGACAAAGAAATAGTGAAAAAGTGTATACACACTAAGTGTATTATTCTGTATGGATAAATGCTATAAGAATCTGAAGTGTTTCCTGATACTTTCTGCAAAATTAGTATAAGAAAATATCCTATAAATGTAGATTAGTAGTATGTATAATTTTCATGTCTTTTGTCATTATCAAAGTATGTCAATTAAAAAAAAATGTATATTTGAGTGCAACAGTAGAATGAAAAATGACTGTAGAATGCTTACAAGCACAGAAAGGTGGCACATACATAGCTCCACATGCAACAACTGATCAGAGCACATTAAACATTTCTAGATAAAAGATTGGAGATAAAGAGTTGTTATACAATTTCGTCTACTCCACTGAAGAGTATCTTTAAACTAATACAATTGATTAAAATATACTCAATAGTGGAATATTATATTTTATAGTTTTCAGTCATTCTACTGCATTGCACTAAAATGTATTGATCAAATGTACGTACATACATATTTTAAAACTTGTTCCATAGATCATGAATACGACATTTCGTAATGATGTGGAATGTGTCACTTTAACATATGTTTTCTTTACACAAAATAATTAATTAATTTTTTTTACGGTTACTGCTTCATATCTAAGAATTCGTCTATTGAGTAGCAGGAGCTGTCATTCAGAATTTTTTTTTTATCTGCTTTTAAATTTGGTTGGCTATCTGTCAGACTTTTAATATGATTTGGCAAACGCCCAAACATTTTGTGGCTGAGTAATTCACCCCTTTTTGTGCCAATGTGAGATTTAATCCAGAACAGTATAGACCATCCTTTTTTCTAGTGTTGTAGCTATGCACATTGCTGTTATTTTTGAATTGGTTTGTAATACAGAATGGTATAGATCATCCTTTTTTTCTAGTGTTGTAGCTATGCACTTTGCTGCTATTTTTGAATTGGTTTGGGTTATTAATGACAAATTTCATAAGTGAATATATGTATTGCCAATTTACTGTAGGATATCCCGAGTTCCTTAAATAAATGTCTGCAAGGCGATCTTGGGTGGGCTCCAGTTATTATTCTGGTTACACACTTTTGTGCAATGAATACTTCTTCTCTTAATGACGATTTGCCCCAAAATAGAGTATGATGCCATATGAAAGCAGTGACTGAAAATAGGCATAGTAGGCTAATTTATTGATATGTTTATCACCAAAATTTGCAATAATCATAATAGCATAAGTACCTGAACCTAACTGTTTCAGCAGATCATTGATGTGTTTCTTCCAATTCAATTTCTCATCAATGCACACACCCATAAATTTTAAGTATTCTGCCTTAGCAACAGACTTATGTTCAGATTCTATATTTATCAATGGTGTTGTGCCATTTGATGTACTGATATGTATAAACTGTGTTTTCTCAAACTTTAGTGAGAGTCCATTTGCAGAGAACCACTTAATAATTTTCTGAAAGACATTATTTGCCATTTCCTCAGCTGATTCTTGCTTGTTTGGTGTGATTACTATACTTTTATCATCAGCAAAAAGACCAGCTTTGCACCTTCATGAATATAGAGTGTCAATTGTTAATATATATTAAGAACTATAAGGGACCGAGACAGAACCCTGTGGGACTCGATTCATGATACTTCCCCAGTTAGAAGACTCTGCTGGTTTTTGCAGACTATGTGTACTTTTAATTTCAACCATCTGCATTCTTCCAGTTAAGTATGAATTAAACCATTTGTGCACTATCCCATTCATATCACAATACTTAAGCTTATCTAGAAGAATTTCATGAGTCACACAATCAAAAGAATTTGAGAGGTCACAAAATATCCCAATGGGTGATGTTTGGTTATTCAGTGAATTTGATATTTGATCAGTGAAAGAATAATATAGCATTTTCTGTTGAAACTCCTTTCTGGAAACGAATTTGACATTTTGTTAGTACTTCACTTTTACAAATATGTGATTCTACTCTTGAATACTTTACTTTTTCAAGAATTTTGGATAAAGCTGTCAGAAGTGAGACTGGGCAGTAGTTGTTAGCATCAAATCTATCCCCTTTTTTATGTATTGGTTTAACAATAGCATATTTCAGTCTATCTGGAAAAATTCCCTGTTTAAATGAGCTACTACATAAACTAAATATACTTACTTGTTGGGAACAAGCTTTTAGTACTCTTTTGGAAGTGCCATCAATTCCATGTGACCTTTTACTTTTGAGTGAATCTATTATTTTCCTAATTTCAGTAGGAGACGTGGGTTGAATTTCAGTTTTATCAAATTGCATAGGTTCCTTCTCTTCCGTAGACTGCCTTGCATTTTATAATGAATAGCTGAATCCTACTTTCTCTACAACACTTAAAAATGGTTATTAAAAATGTTTCCTACTTCTGACTTCTTGTTAACAAACTTTTCATTGCGTTTGATAGAAATACAGTCTTCCTGTGTTCTCAGCTACCCTGTTTCCCTTTTAACGATATTCCAATGTTTTTAAATTTTAGTATGAGATGTGCTAATCTCACACATAATGCACTTACTTCTGGACTTTTTAATAACTTTTCTTAATACAGTGTAGTAGTTTTTGTAATGTGTAACTGTTTTGCGATCATTACTCCTTCTAGCTATAAGATACATTTCCCTTTTCTTTTTACAAGATATTTTTATCGCTTTTGTCAGCAATGGCTTTTTATATGGTTTTTTACAATTATATTTCACTGTTTTCTTAGGGAAACTGTTTCCAAATATACTCCCAAAGGTATCATGAATAGGTTAAATTTTAAATTATCATCATGTTCCCTGTGCACCTCATCCCAGCCTAACTGTTGCAAGCCTTCCCTAAAATTTTGAATTGTTAAATCGCTGATTGAAAGCACTATTTTGGAGGACTGTTTTGCATTACTGTATGGAACCATATCAGATACTGTAACTAGCTGTGCATCATGATTAGACAGACCATTCTTAACAGGAAAAGTTTTTATTTGATTTAATTTATCTTGGTCTATGAAAACATTATCTATCAGTGTGCTGCTTTCCTGTACAACCAAAGTAGGAAAATCAATAAATGATGTCAATTTGAGAGATCCAAGTAATACTTCAGTGTCAAGCTTTCTTCAGACTCTTTCAGAAAATCTACATTGAAATCCCCACAAACAATAATTTTCTTTGCTCTGTCTGACAGATAGCACAACAAAGAATGAAAGTTTTTCAAAACTAGTTGAAAATTTCCCAATGGGGACCTATACATGGCTACAATTACTAAAGTACCATTATTTAGTTTAAGCTCACGTGCACATTCTTCTATACATTGTCCTATGCAAAATTTTGTAATTTCCAAATTTTTCACACTATGAGAGATTTTAACATATTTGACAACTCCTCCACTCTCCATAGTGTCTCTCCATACATGTGCTGAAAGCTTATATCCTCCTACATTTACCATTTCCATACCTGTGGCTATATGTTGTTCAGAGAGGCATAGTACATCTATTCCACACTCAGTTTCTAAATCTTCTAAACAAACAAGAAGCTCATCTACTTTTTTTTAATCCCCTTATATTCTGATGCAAAATATTAACATTATTTTTCACTGTGCTTTTATTTGAATCCTGTGACATACTAACATTATTTTTCACTTTACTGTTACGAGAATCTTGTTATATTTTCACATCTCTAGTACCTGCCTGCCTGAACTTCTCATTAAGCTTAATTTCAATTAGTGTAAGATGATTGGACACTGATCTTAGCCTAAACAAGTACTACCGTGGGTTTCAGTGCCCCCTCCCCTTAAATATTTTGCTATCACTCCAGCCACTTTACCCTTCCCTGTTCCTACTGAGATGCAGGCCATGTCTTGTGAAGTCCCACCTACCTATACCATCAACAGCAACCAAACCTATGCCTGACAAAGTAGCTGATCTACCTCCATATTGACCCTCCTGACAGAGCTGTTCAATTGGCGCTGATCATACAGCATGAAAGCAGGAACCAAGCCAACATTTGTATGGTCCGTTGAAGATGCTATTTTTACATCTACATCTATACTCCGCGAGCCACCTTACGGTGTGTGGCGGAGGGTACTTATTGTACCACTATCTGATCCCCCCTTCCCTGTTCCATTCACGAATTGTGCGTGGGAAGAACGACTGCTTGTAAGTCTCCGTATTTGCTCTAATTTCTCGGATCTTTTCGTTGTGATCATTACGCGAGATATATGTGGGCGGTAGTAATATGTTGCCCATCTCTTCCCGGAATGTGCTCTCTCGTAATTTCGATAATAAACCTCTCCGTATTGCGTAACGCCTTTCTTGAAGTGTCCGCCACTGGAGCTTGTTCAGCATCTCCGTAACGCTCTCGCGTTGACTAAATGTCCCCATGACGAATCGCGCTGCTTTTCGCTGGATCATGTCTATCTCTTCTATTAATCCAACCTGGTAAGGGTCCCATACTGATGAGCAATACTCAAGAATCGGACGAACAAGCGTTTTGTAAGCTACTTCTTTCGTCGATGAGTCACATTTTCTTAGAATTCTTCCTATGAATCTCAACCTGGCGCCTGCTTTTCCCACTATTTGTTTTATGTGATCATTCCACTTCAGATCGCTCCGGATAGTAACTCCTAAGTATTTTACGGTCGTTACCGCTTCGAATGATTTACCACCTATGGCATAATCGTACTGGAATGGATTTCTGCCCCTATGTATGCGCATTATATTACATTTATCTACGTTTAGGGAAAGCTGCCAGCTGTCGCACCATGCATTAATCCTCTGCAGGTCTTCCTGGAGTACGTACGAGTCTTCTGATGTTGCTACTTTCTTGTAGACAACCGTGTCATCTGCAAATAGCCTCACGGAGCTACCGATGTTGTCAACTAAGTCATTTATGTATACTGTAAACAATAAAGGTCCTATCACGCTTCCTTGCGGTACTCCCGAAATTACCTCTACATCTGCAGATTTTGAACCGTTAAGAATGACATGTTGTGTTCTTTCTTCTAGGAAATCCTGAATCCAATCACAAACCTGGTCCGATACTCCGTAAGCTCGTATTTTTTTCACTAAACGTAAGTGCGGAACCGTATCAAATGCCTTCCTGAAGTCCAGGAATACGGCATCAATCTGCTCGCCAGTGTCTACGGCACTGTGAATTTCTTGGGCAAATAGGGCGAGCTGAGTTTCACATGATCTCTGTTTGCGGAATCCATGTTGGTTATGATGAAGGAGATTTGTATTATCTAAGAACGTCATAATACGAGAACACAAAACATGTTCCATTATTCTACAACAGATTGACGTAAGCGAAATAGGCCTATAATTATTCGCATCTGATTTATGACCCTTCTTGAAAATGGGAACGACCTGCGCTTTCTTCCAGTCGCTAGGTACTTTACGTTCTTCCAGCGATCTACGATAAATTGCTGATAGAAAGGGGGCAAGTTCTTTAGCATAATCACTGTAGAATCTTAAGGGTATCTCGTCTGGTCCGGATGCTTTTCCGCTACTAAGTGATAGCAGTTGTTTTTCAATTCCGATATCGTTTATTTCAATATTTTCCATTTTGGCGTCCGTGCGACGGCTGAAGTCAGGGACCGTGTTACGATTTTCCGCAGTGAAACAGTTTCGCAACACTGAATTCAGTATTTCTGCCTTTCTTCGGTCGTCCTCTGTTTCGGTGCCATCGTGGTCAACGAGTGACTGAATAGGGGATTTAGATCCGCTTACCGATTTTACATATGACCAAAACTTTTTAGGGTTCTTGTTTAGATTGTTTGCCAATGTTTTATGTTCGAATTCGTTGAATGCTTCTCTCATTGCTCTCTTTACGCTCTTTTTCGCTTCGTTCAGCTTTTACTTATCAGCTATGATTCGACTACTCTTAAACCTATGATGAAGCTTTCTTTGTTTCCGTAGTACCTTTCGTACATGATTGTTATACCACGGTGGATCTTTCCCCTCGCTTTGGACCTTAGTCGATACGAACTTATCTAAGGCGTACTGGACGATGTTTCTGAATTTTTTCCATTTTTGTTCCACATCCTCTTCCTCAGAAATGAACGTTTGATGGTGGTCACTCAGATATTCTGCGATTTGTGCCCTATCACTCTTGTTAAGCAAATATATTTTCCTTCCTTTCTTGGCATTTCTTATTACACTTGTAGTCATTGATGCAACCACTGACTTATGATCACTGATACCCTCTTCTACATTCACGGAGTCGAAAAGTTCCGGTCTATTTGTTGCTATGAGGTCTAAAACGTTAGCTTCACGAGTTGGTTCTCTAACTATCTGCTCGAAGTAATTCTCGGACAAGGCAGTCAGGATAATGTCACAAGAGTCTCTGTCCCTGGCTCCAGTTCTGATTGTGTGACTATCCCATTCTATACCTGGTAGATTGAAGTCTCCCCCTATTACAATAGTATGATCACGAAACTTCTTCACGACGTTCTGCAGGTTCTCTCTGAGGCGCTCAACTACTACGGTTGCTGATGCAGGTGGTCTATAGAAGCATCCGACTATCATATCTGACCCACCTTTGATACTTAGCTTAACCCAGATTATTTCACATTCGCATTCGCTAATAACTTCACTGGATATTATTGAATTCTTTACTGCTATAAATACTCCTCCACCATTGGCGTTTATCCTATCCTTGCGGTATATATTCCATTCTGTGTCTAGGATTTCGTTACTGTTCACTTCCGGTTTTAACCAACTTTCCGTTCCTAATACTATATGCGCACTATTTCCTTCAATAAGAGATACTAATTCAGGAACCTTGCCCTGGATACTCCTGCAGTTTACCAATATTACGTTAACTTTTCCTGTTTTTGGTCTCTGAGGACGGACGTTCTTTATCAACGATGATAATGTCCTCTCTGGTAAGCCGTCAGGTATTTTATCGTTTCGCCTAAGGGGGGGTCCCTCTAACCTAAAAAACCCCCGTGTGCACGCCACACGTACTCTGCTACCCTAGTAGCTGCTTCCGGTGTGTAGTGCACGCCTGACCTGTCTAGGGGGGCCCTACAGTTCTCCACCCAATAACGGAGGTCGATGAATTTGCAACCATTATAGTCGCAGAGTCGTCTGAGCCTCTGGTTTAGACCCTCCACACGGCTCCAAACCAGAGGACCGCGATCGACTCTGGGCACTATGCTGCAGATATTAAGCTCAGCTTGCGATGCTGCGATGCTGGTTGTCTTCACCAAATCAGCCAGCCGCCGGAAGGAACCAAGGATGGCCTCAGAACCCAAGCGGCAGGCGTCATTCGTTCCGACATGTGCTACTATCTGCAGCCGGTCACACCCAGTGCGTTCAATAGCTGCCGGAAGGGCCTCCTCCACATTACGGACGAGACCCCCCGGCAAGCACACCGAGTGCACACTGGCATTCTTCCCCGACCTACCCGCTATTTTCCTGAGGGGCTCCATAACCCGCCTAACGTTGGAGCTCCCTATAACTAATAGGCCCGCCCTCTGTGACTGTCGGGACCTTGCCGGAGAATCGGCCACTGGCCCAACAGGCGAGGCATCCTGTGGTGGCTCGGAAACGATGTCATCACCACTAGGAAGCACCCCGTACCTGTTGGAAAGGGGTAAGGCAGCTGCCACGCGGCCAGATCCCACCTTCGCCTTTCGGCCAGGCACGCGCGAGCTTACCACTGTCCGCCATTCACCCTGGAGTGATGGCTGACCGGTAAGATGCTCACTGCCGGAAGACGCAGCGACATCAGGGGTTCCATGCGATTCCAAGGCCACCGAAGTAGGCATAGGTCTCACCACAGTTGCCCCAACGCCACTACGAGCCGACGCCTGCGCCTTGAGCTCGATGAGCCTAACAGACAAAGCCTCCACCTGCCCCCGAAGAGTGGCCAATTCTCCTTGCGTCCGCTCACAACAACCACAGTCCCTACACATGACTATGTTTACCCTACCCTATACGGTGACAAATTCCCAAGATAATCTTCTGACGAGCTACTCTGATAATCAAGAAACACTCACTGAAATACGAGACGCGAAAACTACGCTAGGTTTTCCCAGAAAAACTATTTAAAAGCTAAGCGCAGCAAATAAGTACAAAAACGCTTTATACAAACAGTACTCGCTGCTGCTGGTGCTCTCGCTCTGGCTGTCACAAGACAACTGCTGATTCAAGTGACTAGTGGCTAACGGCCGCGAAACAAACAAAGACGGTTTTAGGGCGCTTTCTGTTCTAAACGATCAAGAAAACACTAAGAAATCTAACACGAAAACTACGTAAAGTTTTATCAAGAACTGTTAGTTACTATGCAGAGCAGATAAACACAAATAGAATCCCTTCCTTAGTGGAAGGTCGTAAACAAAATGCAAAATAAACGCTTTATACAAACAGTACTCGCTGCTGCTGGTGCTCTCGCTCTGGCTGTCACAAGACAACTGCTGATTCAAGTGACTAGTGGCTAACGGCCGCGAAACAAACAAAAGACGGTTTTAGGGCGCTTTCTGTTCTAACCGATCAAGAAAACACTAAGAAATCTAACACGAAAACTACGTAAAGTTTTATCAAGAACTGTTAGTTACTATGCAGAGCAGATAAACACAAATAGAATCCCTTCCTTAGTGGAAGGTCGTAAACAAAATGCAAAATAAACGCTTTATACAAACAGTACTCGCTGCTGCTGGTGCTCTCGCTCTGGCTGTCACAAGACAACTGCCAGGTGACACTCAATATTGTAGCCCAGATACCTATCAGTACTGTTTCTCGCTCCACCCACTTCCACAACATGATCCTGCTTTGTAAAACCCTTGCACAATGAGCCTACATCCTCTATCACTTGGCTAAGATATGCACTGGGCTTGAGCATACTTGTGACCTGGTACTTGTCACCTAATTTTTCCTGCAAGATCTGGCCCTTACCTCTTCCATGACTACTATGTAACAACAGAACTTTCCTCCTACTTTCTACTTTTTTTGCAATAGTTGGTTTCCTAGTGAAAATCTATTGAGTGCTGACTACACTTACATCTACTTGAGCCTCTTTCTTGGTTGACTGAGGTAGTGAGGCAAAACTATTGTTTGTACCAATTATGAATCTGTCAGATACTGTTCTCTTTCTGTGCCTGTGTTCCTTGCTAGCACTTCCCAACTGTCTTCACCCTTCTTCCACCTTATCCTCATCAGTTCCTCCCTAGCACTATCCAATTCAGCCTGAAGGGCTCTAATCTTTCCTTCCTGTCCCTCTGTTTTCCTATCCCTTGCAATACCATATCTTATTTATTTTTGTATCCAAGATGCTCCTTTCGATGTGATCGAAGGACCAGCGTTTTGGTTAAATTGTTCGCACTGTTCGTTTTGTTCACCCATAGTGAAGACATTAATGAGTGTGTGGAACATGCCATGAACAGGGAAATAGATAACAGGATTTACATAGTACTGATACACTAATGCTCCTTTCACTGATCGCAACTGACATTTTTATCAATAATGTACAAAAGTCCAAGTATTTATATTCTCCTTCATTTATGAATTAAATGAAAAGATTATCAAAAATATTTAAATGTGCACATACTAGTGCAGAAAATGATCTATAGGTTAATACCAAGGCAAGCAAAGTTTTCAGGGCCTAGTTATACAGGTTGTACTACTGCACTGAAGGCAAATATTAAATGGCATTTATGTGATATTTTTTAGAAGAAGTATATCATTTGGTATTTCTAGGACAGTCTTCAACAGATTAGGTGGAATTGGTGACCAATGCTTCGTTTAGGCTCCTCTTAAACTCCATAAGCTGCTAAACTTGTAATGGCTTGCTGGCGAGATATTGAAAGCACTATTAATGAAAAACGAATAACTTACTGAATGAAAGTGAATGATTTGAAATCTTTGTGTAGATCTTTTGCATTCCTGTTATTATTTCCATGTACTGAGCTATTGCTTTGAAAGACAGATACTTTATGTATTGTAAGTTTAATTACATAGTAAATATGGTGAGACAATATACCATATGCAGATTGTTGTACAGATTTTTGGAAGACGTTTGAGAATTCCCACTACAAATAATTCGTATATGTGCTTTTGGATGCCAAAAACTGTAGATTGAATTGATGAGTTGTCCCAAAATATGACGCCCTATGATATTATGGAATGAAGGTTAAAGACTTTTGTCAGCCTTACTATTTTTATGTCATCTACCTCTGACAACATTTTCATTGAAAATGAAGATATATTTTGTGCTTCCAGCAATTTTCCTCCCAACTAAAATTATTATCAACTCTCAACAGAAGGAATTTAACAGTGTACCTTTTGTATGCTTATGTTCAATGGAAACTTCTTGTTGGTTTTGATGTGCAGGAGGTAAGTTTTCAGAGTGTCATGATGGTCAATTTGACAACTTAATTAATAGTTCTTTCTGAAATACATTGATTTACTAGATACCACAATGTTAGTTTGTCAGCAACTAAATAAACCTATCATCTGGTACTGTTACTGCTGAAAGATTATTGAAGTGCACAGAAAGAAAGCAAGAAGCCTAATATGGAATCTTATGCTATGAGATATGTAATTAATTTGCATTCAGAAGAAGACTGATAGGTCAATACATCACTCTTCCCTATTGTTACACCATGTTTCCTGTTAGCTATGGTCCCAAAAATTCTGTAGACTTTCGTGTGTCATGATAATATTCAGATTTGATTATAACAAATTTCTGATTTATAGAATCAAATCCCTTTGACAAACTACAAAATGTTACAGCAGCTTGTATTTTATTGTCTTCTGAATTAAATAGTCTCACAGTCTGTGTCAATACCATACTCATATCAGAATTATTTAGTAATCCAAAATATGATTACAACGTATATTAATTCATTGTTTAATGACCAAGTTGTTGTAAGATGGTGAAGAAGCCACTTATAAGGTAACTGCTCTTAAATTTTTGAGAATGTTGATTAAAAAAAGGGTGGGAGATTAATACAGTTTTCGAACTTTAATATGTAACATAATGCACTGTAAGATTCCAAAGCACATACACGAGTATATTCCCATGTAAAAATAACAGACACCACAATCTTCTATCTTATCTGGCAGCTCATGGCCAAAATGTCAAATTACTTGTTTGTAAGTGACAGTAAGTAATTTCTGAAACACATGACAAAAACTGCAGCCCCTTCCTATTACTACAATTAAACTGGGCATACATAGTCTCTGGTAATTGTCTTTCTAGAGACGAGCATGAATAGACAACACTTTACCATCGAGTATGAATCTTGCCCTCCACTGGTATCTTATATCGTTGATGTATGGCGTATTACTAACATTTCGCTATGATATATTTAAGTTCGTGACATTGACGCTCTTGGAGTGACGTCAACTAGTAAGATTTTCAATAGATCGTGAGCCTCCTGAATAAATCGATAAACATAGTTGATCGTTACTGCATCTTTCAGCAATTCATTTCCGTCGTCATTGAGGTTGTGGACTTCTCTGTTTAGGACGGCAGTAATTTACCACATGGATATCTATTCAAACAGAGGTACAAACAAAAAGGTCAAGACTGGATGACTGGTTCTTGCAATTTGGAAATCATTATGCAGTCTTTAGCTGGGCATATTATTTAAATATTCATCTTAATTTTTCATCAGCCCGTACACCAATTCTATGGGGAACATTGAAGTACGAGCTGTTACTAGTGTACTTTTAATCATGATCTCCAAGAGAATGGTGTCTACAGGACGAGGAAAGATTAGTATGTAAAGTTGCATCGATAACGAGGTCCTTAAAGACAAAACAGAAGTTCTGATTGGAGTGTGTTGGTAGGAATGCGGCTCTGGCCTTGTCAAAGGAATGAAATTGGCTTTCCCAATAAATTTCGTGAATACACTGATGTAAACATGAATCTAGAACTGGAGATTTGAACCCCTCCCTCAAGCCGAATGCGACTGCAAGGACGTCCTAATGCACTATACTGCTTAGTAAGATTCCCAGATTTTTTATGTTACGGGTGAGTCCAATTCTGATCAGTTTCTTAGTTATTGACTGATATCTTCTAAGAATTTCCCTCAGTTTTATGGACTCTTTATCTTATTGCATCCATCCCACCTCTGAAGAATAAGGCATAACGTAAGAGACGTAACAGAAACTCATAGTGCAAGAAGGTTGAGTGTGGAGATCGGCGGGGTCCTTTTAAAGGAACAGTTCCCTCATTCACCTTAAACAGTTGGGGGAAACCACTGAAAACTTAAATATGTGTTGCATAAAGAGCACCTGAATCTCATTACTACCATCTACGCAAAATAAGGGGTTTGCAGTTTACATTACTGGCGAGATCGTTAATATATAAATTCTACTATGTTGATTACATATCCTCCAAAGAAAACCAAAATTTATTATACTCTTCCCACAATAATATGCTATATTTTTCCGTGACATCAAGGTCACTTATTAACGTCCTGTATTTTACTTTGTAGTACTGTACAATCCTTTTGACAGTGTATAAACACCAAATTCGTGGTATTATCTATCTTCATTGCGTTTAGGATAAGTGCAAAAAGTCCACATTGTTTCACATAGATGTTTTTGAACCCCAAGTTGACACCCTTGGAAAAGGCCAGTTTGTGGGTAATGCGCAGTATGTATCCACTGTTACAAAAAGAGGGAGCCCTATAAAAGTATACTGCGGGGAATCATTTTATTACCTTTTACTTGTTGTAAACTGTGCACTACAAAAAGAAATTTTTGTGTGTGTGTGTGTGTGTGTGTGTGTGTGTGCGTGAGAGAGAGAGAGAGAGAGAGAGAGAGAGAGAGACGTGCGTCCGTGTTCGTAAGCATATGACCCTGCATAAAACGGAGAAAAAAATATGCCTGGAACCACATGGACTACGATTTTTGAATATAAAAGAGACTAACCACCCTGTTAAGCATAAAACGTTAACTGCCCAATACTGCGCCACTCTTCTGAGCCGGAAGAATTAAACAAATACTTGGGAAGAGAGATTTTTTTACGAAACAAATCAGACTCCTGGCCAGTACAACGTTTTATGTCTAATGAAGAGTTTATGTGACACTTCCACAGTAATGCATTCGGGAAGGAATAAACCAATCTTGGTGTAAGTGCATTCACTTGCACTATGGAAAGTAAATGGATTTATATATCCAAAAAGTATAGTCTCTCACTTTTAGGCCGACAGCTTTCAGAAATAAACTGTGGTAAGACGTGACGCTATGGAGAGTTCTGTAGGTATAACGACTAAGCAAATGATATATTCTCAATGTCTCTGAGATGTAGCTTTTTGAAACAGTTGCGAGCGAATATTAATGGTGATGCTGAATTAACTTACCGCTCCTGTTAGTATTTTATTGTCAATTTTTCTAAATGAAAATGACGACCTAAATGGGTACGAAATGTATTTACCGGTTTTAACATGCCAACAAGATGGGCTGAGTATTGTAAGATTGGGCTCAGTTGAGGCCAAGCGCATTTGGTGAACAATTTTATTAAAAAGACAGTGTTTGCAAATAAAACTTAAACGCTATAGAACGGCAAGCGATTTAAAATAAAAATTTAACAATTTAGAAATTTAAGTGATTTAAAATAAAAAATTAACGATTTTGAAGTACAAAAAAATTTTAAAACTTGCGCCATTTCGAGATGCAAACAATTTGAAGTGACATCATAAGAACTAATTAATTTTAAAATGAGCAACACCTCAGGTAGGGATAGTATTAACTGGCGCCAGAAGTGATCTTGAAGGAACACCACAAATCACGGCGTTGAAGGAAAAGGTCAAAATCAGTTATAGCAGCAATATGAGAATGACGGCTAAAATATGTCACTCTACGTGACCACCGTAGCAACTCATGAATGATTTGGTGAATACACTGTACAGGCTAGAAAAATGTGGCAGTCCTCTTCTCAGAGTCTGGCAAGCGCCACCTATCTGGTGGAGGTGTACAGCGGGCAGTTTAACGTGGGCGGGCCGCGACTAATAGTGAGCGTGCAGCGTAACGGCACATGACTCACTTACACAAATGATGCAACCAATATATACTGCAGATGACATAGACAGCTGCTCCACTGATAACAGGAAATTATGTCTGTTTTACGCACAGGCAATGATTAGGAGCAATAATACATTCAAGAAATTAAATGGTCAACATGCCATGAGACTGAAATATCTGCACGGCGAAAACCATTGAGAAATGTTGTTCATGCAACATTCTGCTTCCAGAATTGTCCAATTATCACCATATGTCCGTCTGATCATGCAACACAATGTACTAGGGGCGCTCAATAAGTAATGAAAAATATGTTTTTCTGTAAACAGGTCGGTTTTATTCAGGATTCCCATACACCATAATATTTCCCACTCTTTCGGCTACAAAACCCTATTTTTCAAGATAATCTCCGTTCAATGCAACGGCCTTACGCCACCTTACTGGGAGGGCCTGCGCGATACCACTCCAATGATCGACTCGGAACCAACGTCTTGCTGTATCAATAACATCCCCATCGTCCATGTTCTGTTTCCCACGGAGTGAATCCAATAGACAGAAGCCGGAAAATGTGAGATGATTCGGGCAGTAGGGTGGATGAAGAAGAACAGTCCAATGAAGTTTTGTGAACTTCTTTTGGGTCCGCAGATATTGTGAGGCCTTGCGTTGTCATGGAGAAGCTGAAGTTCTTCTGTATTTATGTGGCTGAGGTCGTTTCTCAGTGTCCTGAGAATAGTACAATACACTTCAGAGTTGATAGTTGCACCATCACGGAGGACATCAAACAGAATAACCCCTTCAGAGTCCCAGAAGACAGTCGTCATTGCTTTGCCGGCAGAGGGTGCAGCTCTGAATCGCTTCTACAGAGGAGAGGCGATGTGACGGCGGCACTCAGTGGAATTCCGTTTGTTCTAATCTGAAGTGATGAATCTATGTTTCTTCCCCTCTGACGATCTTAGACAAAAATTGTCGCGATCAGCCTCGTGAAACGCAAGCAAGTCCGCACGGCTCATCCTTTGCTGCTCTTCATGGTCTTCTGTTAAACGGCGACGGACCCAGCTGGCACACACCTTTGAGTATCCCAACTGATGGTTAAGTGTTTCAGCACTACCAACAGAGACGTGCTGTTCGCCAGCGAAATGTTTATGATCCTTCGATCACCTCTAATGAGAGTGTCCTCTCATTCCAACATAGCAAGAGTCACAGTTGCGTGCGATTGGCCGGCAAGTGATATTTCGGAGAGGTTCGCCCCACCATGTTGCGATGCTGACAGACGCCTCGCCCGATGACTCACCGTGCTTTTTTTGTTCACTGCATTCTACAAGTGCCTATCAGTAGCCGGGATCCTCTGGTTTTCCGCCGAAAGAAACTCAGTGCCAGCTCTCTGCTTGGAGCGCATCTGTTACACACACCACTTTGATGACCATGTATCAGTGCAGCCAGCTGCCGGAACTTCACGAAAATATAGGGGATGAATCGGGATCATTTCGCAATGTCTCACAACAAATTCCGCGTTTCTTCAACCGAAATTAGCCAAGAAAAAAGTGTGTTGCATTACTTATTGAATGTCCCTCGTATTTTAATCAGAGTAAATTCCTGATCTATTTCCTTTTTCTTTCGTTTCACCCTCTTTGGGGTACGCCCGATCAATCATTTCTTTGTGGATTGTTCTTTTCTTAGGGCCCAGCATTTCTTCATTCTTTCTGATCTTCTTCTCCTCTCTTCTTCCGAGATGAAGGGTTTGGACTTTTGTGTAGATTTATCTTGGAACCTTATGTTCTCATCTTTAGTAATTAATTTAGCTGTTCGATCCATAAGTGAATTTTCTGAACTCTTTAATTCTACTAGGTTTTTCTCGTTTCTTTAAACCAGTTGGGTTTCGGTTTGCGGTTATGGAAGAAGTCAAAGATTTGTTTAGTTAATCTGTTGGAATTCATTCTGAGAAGATGACCATAAAAATTTATTCTCCTTTTTCGCATAGAATCTCAAAGTTTTTCAATTTTCTTGTAGAGAGTTTCATTTTTGATGTATATAATCTTATTGTCTTGACATTTTCGCCCAATGATTTTTCTAAAAATTTTTCTTTCCTTTAGCTCAAGTTTCTCCATTTGGCCTTTGAAATTCGTGTTAAGTGTTTCTGCTGCATGTAGTGCTTCTGGCTTAATCACTGTCTTGTAACGTGTAATTTCGGACCCCCATGAAAGGGATTTTTTTGTTGTATGTATTTTTTGTTAGTTGGCAGGTCAATTCAAGTTTATTTTTTCTGGATTCCATTGCTTTGCTTTCCCCAGCATTCCAACTAATCCATTCTCCGAGATATTTGAATTCTTTTACTATTGCAATCTTTTGTTCGTGAACTTTGAGGTATTTACATGAGTGCTTGATGTTTGTCAATATCTTAGTTTTTTCAAAGGAGATGTGAAGACCTATTTTAGCTGCTTGTATCTTTAGTTCATGGTTTTGCTCCCGTGCTTCTTCCATTGTTTCAGCAAACAGGGCCATATCATCTGCAAAAGCAATGCAATTTACCTTAAGGTTCTTCTTTTTGCAACCCAGTCTTATATCACTCTTAATATTTGTGTTCCATTCTGTGACTACTTTCTCCAGCGCACAACTGAACAGCAAGGGTGAGAGCCCATCCCCCTGTCACACTCCCGTTTTTACTTCAAAGGGTTCCGATAATTCACCCATAAATTTAACTTTCGAAAATATATTTGTAAGGGTCGCTTTTATAATATTAGTTGTTTTCTTATCCAGACCCATTTCTTCCAGGACTGATAATAGAGATTCTCTATCAATCAAATCATATGTTTTTTGAAATCAATGAAGGAGGTTACGTATGTCTTTGACCTTGATTTTTGGTATGCCGTAAGGTTTTTGAGGTTTAGTATTTGTTCCGAACATGATCTACCCTTTCTAAAACCTCCCTGGTATTCCCCGATTTGCGGATCCAATTGCGGCTCTGCCCTGTTCAAAAGGACTTTAGAAAGAATCTTGTACTTTATATCCAGCAGTGATATTCCTCTGTAATTGTTGGGGGTCTGTCTTCAAACCTTTCTTGTGGATAGGGTAGATGAGAACTGTTCTCCATTCTGCGGGGATCTCTTCTCCTTTCCAGATTTTATCGCAGATACACTTAAGGGATGTAACTGCATTTTTGTCAGCCTTTTTCCATAGTTCAGCCACTATTTGGTTTTCTCCGGACGCCTTGTTGTTTTTTTCCTGATCTATTTTTATACATTGTTTCCAAATAATGCGATTTCCACGGTTTTGCAAAAATAAAATTATTTTAGTTTACTGCTTTCGAAAATAAACGTTTTCCAATTTTTCAAAGGAACGTCGCTCGCTATTGACAGTTGTAAAATATCACTAAGAGTCAGTTGTGTTATATAATGTACAGATCAAGTGTGGCATAACAGTTGCTTAACAATTCAGAATATGCATCAAACTAATTTCTCGTCCAGGCCTTGAAGGCCCAATGCATATCGACTGGCCTTAGTATCTGCCTTGCGGCGTCGTGTGGATGCGCTAGGGAGGGACAAGGGGTCAAAAAATGGTTCAAATGGCTCTAAGCACCATGGGACTTAACATCTGAGGTCATCAGTCCTCTAGACGTAGAACTACTTAAACCTAACTAACCTAAGAACATCACACACATCCATGCCCGAGGCAGTATTCGAACCTGCGACTGTAGCAACAGCGCGGTTCCGGCTGAAGCGCCTAGAACCGCTGGGTCACAGCCTGTGGTGGCAAGGGGTCACCATCCTTCCCTTCTGGCCGGTTTGCCGAGTTTACAGGCCATGGAGCTACTACTTGTCATTCAAGTAGCTCCTCGGTTGGCAACCCGAGGCTGAGTGCACCTCTTACCAGACCTCTCAGCAAGGAAAACTCTTTGACAGTGCCGGTAATAGATCCTCGGTCCTTCGTACGGCAGCTATGTAAGCTGACCACTCAACTACGGAAGTGGACAGAGCGTGTGTAAAAATGTGTGAAAAACTGTGTACAAAAACCATTCAAACGCTGGTCGCTGACTTAATCAAGTCATCACCTTTCTTATATGCAAGGAGATATATGAGGGGCTTTCAGTAATTAATGGAACATATTATATTTTATCGAGCAATTTTGGTTGAAAAATGCGGAATCTGTTGCGGGGCCACGTGGTTTAATCCTGCTTCAACCTCTGTAGTTTCATGAAGTTCCGATTGGTGACGGCGCTATACGTAGCCTTCAAAACGACATCTGAAACGGAGGTGCGTTCGAAGCAGAGAGGTGTCATTGAGTTTCTTTTGGCGGAAAACTACAGCATCGCAGATATTCATAGGCACTTGCAGAATGTCTACGGAGAACTGGCAGTGAAGGAAAGCGCAGTGATTCGTTGAGCGAGGCTTGTGTCAGGTGGTGCAAAGCTCTCCGAACTCTCGCTTGCACACAAATGTGACTCTTGCTATTTTGAAACGTGCTGACACTCTCATTTGAGGTGATCGACGGATCATAATCAAAAATTTCACTGCCCAGTTGTACGTCTCTGTTGGTAGTGCGGACAGTCGTCCATCCGCTGGGATACTGCAAGATGTATGCCCGCTGATTTCCTCGTCGCCTTTCAGAAGACCATAAAGAGCAACAAAGAACCAACTGTATGGAAATCCTTGCTCGTTATCAGGCTGATAGGGACAACTTTTTGTCAAAGATCCCTTCGGCAACGAAACATGGGTTCATCACCTCGAACCGGGAACCTAACGGCAATCCGTGGGGTGGCGTCCCACCACCTTTCCTTCGAAGAAAACAGTTGAAAGCCGCACCCTCAGCCACTAAAGCAATGGCGACTGTCTTCTGGGACTCCGAAGAAGTTATTCCGTTTGATGTCCTCCTTCATGGCCCAGAGATCAACTCTGAAGTTTATTGTGCTACCCTCAGGAGATTGATTAAACGACTTCAGCGTGTTCATTGTCACAAAGATGCAAACGAACTCCTCCTTCTCGATGACAACGCAAGGCCTCACACAAGTCTATGTATCCTAGCGGAGCTCACAGAACTTCATTGGACTGTTCTTCCTCATCCACCCTAAAGCCCGAATCTCGCACCTTTCGACTTCCATCTGTTTGGCCCATTGATGAATCCACTCTGCAGTTAGCAGCACGTGGATGAAGGGGAGCTTACTGATGCAAAATGATGTTGTCTCCGACATCGACCAGTGGAGTGGTACCATCCGGGCATACAAAACCTCCCAGTACGGCGGCTTAAGTCCGTCGCATTGAATGGGGATTACGTTGAAAAAATTTGGGGTAAGTTCCTTTGGGACGAAACTGCTGAGGTCACGGGTCCCTTGGCTTACACACTACTTAATCTAACTTAAACTAACTTACGCTAAGGACAGCGCACACACCCATGCCCGAGGGAGGACTCGAACCTCCGACGGGGGGGAGTCGCGTGAACCGTGGCAAGACGCCCAATACCGCGCGACTACCCCGCGCGGCTATGTTGGAAAATAGGGTTTGTAGCCAAAAGTGTGGGGAATAATATGGTATACTGCAATCCTAAATAAAACCAACCTCCATTCCAAAAAAAGTGTGTTGCATTTCTTATTGAACGTACCTAACTATAAATAACCATTATTTGTTCCTAAAACAAAGATGTATTTGTCAACTTAACTTCCTCTGAGCTCATTGAAGTCTCGGCAGAACAGAATACACATATTAATCGTTATAAGATACCAAACTGGTAGAATGTGGTGGTTGGGAGACTATTTTTAAGTTAATATGTACGTATTTGTCATCGCGACGGCTCATGTAACAGTTTAAACAGTGTGTTCGCACAAGAGTGTGTTTTTGCACGCCACTCATGACCTCTGATGATTCATTTCGTTGCGGGGTAAAAGAGTTTCCTGAATAGGGCAAGCCTGATAATACAGCATAAGTTAAAACAAAGTCGTAATCACTTTTTCGGCCTATAGCATTTTTTTTGGTACATCTACAATAGTTCACAAGTTCACTGCAGTTTTGCCTCGTCGTTTGATATTTCGGTCACATTTCGAGTATGGTTGGAGATGACCTTCGCATTATGTTTCATCTTTTCGAAACACGATTTTAAAATATTTTTCCTTAATGTGTTCGGCCTGGAGCGAACAAATGCGGTTCAAATCAACCCTTCAGTTTTTCATTCACCTGCAGCAGGTCGCCCTGCATATAATTTACGCTATAACTCAGGATGCCTATTATGTTAGCAAACCTATGAAATTTAATGCGACATCCTTCTTCAAGGTGTCATGAATCTTATCGACCATTTCTTCAGCAGAAACCTTTATCGAGAGCCGTGAATGTGGAAAATACGACCGCGTTTAAATTCATTTATGCAGTACTTAACAGTCTTGAGTACCCATGAACTCCACCAACTCGATATCGGGGTCACAGTGCAGTTTTTTTGCATAATAGGCTTTGTCAGTGAACGATACTTATCTTTATTCACGTTTACGAAACGTTTTAAGTTACATGTTAAAAAATTACTGCACGTTTCAACTGTGTGGAAGCTTATGAAAAACCTTTAAAAGAATCTGACTTACTACCTTTCGTGGCACTTATGACTACTTAGGACGATGACACTAACTCTTTCATGGAAGCTGTTCTGCCTGATAGGCAGGAAAGATCTGCTAAGGTGGTTGTAATTGAACACGTTTTTAACGAAGGTAACAAACTCGGAATTTATTGGAAGTTTTGAATTATTCGTAAAAATTATAAGAGCGCAATTTCGCTGAGTGGTTGGTCCTCAGTAATCGATCGGAATCGACTCGCGTAAATGTTATGCTTGTTATAAAATAAATCTTTGATCATACAAGATGAGCGAATGCAAAGCTCCTTCTTTACTCTGAATTGCTAAAAAACTGCTTATTGAGTTTGGCTATTGCGCACTGTGCACAACAATAACACCGCTATAGAGAGAACAACAAGCCTAGCTGTGCACCAGGTTATATTTATCATTGGTAGGTCACCTAACAATGGCAAAATTGTAGGACAATGTACATGATCTACGAATCAAAGTCAAGACTGAAATTAATAGATATTTATTTGCTCTGGTGACTCACAGGGAACAAAGTTCTCTGTAAATACAGTTAAAACTACAGAATGGTTATAACATTCTGGGGAAGTCATCGCCTACAAGACCTGGCACTGTGGAATCGACCCGAAGACTCAAAGTAGACCTAGTTTTATTTATAGTAATATGTCTTTTACTTTGTATACCCGCTCATGTAGAAAAGTGTCTAATGATGAAAAAATACATGCATGGATGAAAGGACTTGGTGTACTTGCTGAAAATGTAACAGTACCTGCCGATATTACTTTGTATTACAATTATTAATAAAGTGTTATCCTTGACTCCTGTATCCGGGTGCGTCAGCCGAGAACCGTTAGATGTACATCTGGTAATCGGGGGCTCAAGGATGCAACAATTTGAAAAAATTAACAAAGCATAGTGCCGCACTGCCCGCTGGGCGCCCAGCCGGCTGGTTATGCAACCCGCTGGGCTTGGCGTTAGGCCAACGCACCAGCAGACGCGCGCTCATAGTACAGCCTAGAGCACGCGTACGCTATAATCACTCGCCCGCTGGAGCGCGCAGAGTTTAAGTCCGTTATCACAAGCGCCGGAACGAAGAGGAAGAACGCAAGACCAGAGAAGGCGGTGCAGTGACGTCAGCCAACAGTCCGCTGACAAGTACAGTGCGACGAGAGGAGCGGCCTCTAAAAGAAATGAATATAAGCGCCTCTCCTGCCAGCCTCCGACGGACATTAGTGGACAGTTTTCGCAGAGTATTAGCACGGTCTATCAGAGAGTGTTATGAGAGCAGTTATTAGTGACGTGTGTCAACTTGGCATAGCCAAGGACTCTGAATTATATTGCATGTCGCCCATCGCTTGTGAAAACATTTTGCACATTCAAGTTAAGTACGAAGGGCGTTTAAAAAGTCCGTGCAAAGTCAGAGAGATGGCACCACCAGCGCGTATCAGGGTCATGTTTAGTTAGTAGCATCTTCGGAAACAACGCACACCAAATTTCAACCGTATTGGTCTACTTCTTTGTGTTTGGCATTCGTGTGTATCAAGAAAGTCTAGTGATTGTCAAAAAATGGACGAAAAAGAATTTCTTGGGATGATTAAACATTACTTTATGAAAGGCAAAACGCCTCAGGAGACTAAAGAGAAGCTTTACTAACATTACAGTGACTCTGCACCTTCGATTAGAACTGTTTATAATTGGTTTCAAATTCTTCAGAGTGGCAACCCCTCCCTGTCGCGTCTGCCCCCCGCCCCTCTTCTGGGTCCTCATCCTCCATCAGCTCCTTTCCCGGTTCCCCCCCCCCCCCCTTCGCTTTTACTCTCCTTTCCCCCCCTTTTTGTTTTCCCATCTTCTGTCCAGTTTCCCCCCACCTGCTCTCGACTGTGGTGTCACATTTGCCGACTTTTTCGTGCAGTGTTCTAGTGACTATTCAGTGTTGTTTGTCTTTCACGTGTTGCGAACAGAAACCATGCTGTCGCTGGCTGTGAATTTTATATCCTTTGCGAACAGAATCCAGACTGTCGCCGTGTTTTTTAATTGTCTATTGTTTTCCCTGTCTGCTCCGTATGTGTGTTTATTCGCTTCATCATCCCTCTGTTGTTTGTTTTAAGTTCCCCGTTTTCTTTTCACCTTGTTACTCACTAAGTCCCCGATTGTATCGCCTGTTTTTTATTATTATACATTCTCCTGCTCTTTGTCAGAAAATCTGTAGCCTGCAGAGCGGCATACTAAGCTGCTGCCAGCCCGCCCCCTTCGGGGGGAATTGAAATTCAATAAAGGAAAAAAAAAGCTTCAGAGTGGCCATATAGGCACAAGAGATGCTGAACGTTCGGGACCCCCTGTGGAGGTTACGACTCCAGAAGTCAGGGATATAATCCATGATATGGTGATAGATGACAGAAGAGTTAAGGTGCGTGAGATTGTTAGTGCTGTGGGAATCTCGAATGAACGGGTACATAATATTTTGCATAAACATTTGGACATGAGAAAGCTATCACGCTGGACCGAAAACGGAATCGTGGGAAGCGTTGAAAGGATGTTTGCAGCTGTTCAGGAAGAATCCGCAGGACTTTAAACGTCGTTTCGCCGCTGTCGATGAAACATGGATGCATTATTATACTCCTGAGACCAAATAACAATCTAAACAATTGGTTACCAAGGGAGAAGCTGCACCAAAAAAGGCGAAGACAATTCCTTCGCCCGAAAAGGTTATGGCGACTGTCTTGGGGATTCGCAAGGGATAATCCTCATTGACTATCTGGAAAAGGGTAAAACTATTACAGGTGAATATTATTCGGAAGGGATCAACAAATCAGAACAACGTTGGACGAAGTGTATAAGTCTAAAAGGAGACTATGTCAAAAAATAAAAAAAGGTTTACCACAAACACAAAGTAGTTTTTATTTTTGCACGGACTTTTAAAGCCCCTCTTATTGTAAAATCTGCTTTATTGAAAGAAAAGTACTAATGTTATTTGCTTGAATTGCTGTATAGCATTCCGAGAACGCAGCATCCTTTAGGCACCCTATATGAGACGAGTGGGCAAGACGCCACAGGAAGTACCAAAAAGCGTGGAACGTTGCAGAAAGTACATCAAGATCTGCTCATCTGAGCAGGCAGAGAAATCAAAGGTACCGATACAACGAGTTGCCATAAATTACCACGAAATTGAGTAACACAAGTAGTGAGCAAAATAAGGAAGTATTGGGCTCTCCCAATACAGATTGCACTCTCGTAATTAAAACAATTTACATTTCGCCAAAATCAGCTATTAGTAGCCGGAGAAGAGTGACCGTCACGGAGCGTGGCGATCAAATGACAGTAAAACGTAGCTCTTCCTCAACAGCTCTCTGCTCTCAGGAAACTCAACATGGATGAGACGACTCAGTGCTGTCACCAATGTGACAGATGAGAACATCGCTAATTTGATGAGAAAACAGAGGAAAGGTGCAGGAACTTCCAAAACACTGTTTAGAAAATGAAGGGTTAGTACTGGGATGGAGCAGCGTCCCATTGGTCGGTCGACTTCTTCGCGCTAAGCATGATGGCTGGGCGACTCACTTCTGTTGGGTAGACCAAATTTGGGAGCGAAAGCGACAGAACTATCCACGCTGATGAGATGGCATTTTGTTGTCTTATCCTTTGACGCTGGAACAGATTAGGCAAACATGTTGTGCTCAGTTTTTCTCTGGTGTTGGCAGAGGTAGTACGGCACCTTCTGGTCACGACTGTGATAGGTGACGGATCTTTTGACAAAAGCATGAAGGAGACCGCACCCGTAGTTCATTGAAAGCTGCCCAGCTTCCAAGGGGACCTCCGCCCTTCCTAACGAGATTCACTGACTGCCTCCGGCCGACAAATAGAAACCAGAGACAACACCAGGAGAACACCTTTCCAGTGAGAAAAATGTAAAAATTTTTTCCAAGCAAATATTCCCGGTATACTCCAAATAAAACTAACCTCGAAATGGTATAGCTGTATGTGACAGTAAGGTCACAAGCAGTTTGATTTTGCACTGTTCCTTCAACGCCTTATAGAATCGCCGATCTTTTATGAGGCACATTAACCTAGCAGTGAATGAAATCATTGGCAACGGCCTTGCGGCAGTGGATACACCGGTTCCCGTGAGATCACCGAAGTTAAGCGCTGTTGGGCGTGGCCAGCACTTGGATGGGTGGCCAACCGGCCGCCATACACTGTTGCCATTTTTCGCGGTGCACTCAGCCTCGTGATGCCATTGAGGAGCTATTCGACCGAATAGTAGCTGCTTCGGTCAAGAATACCATCATAACGACCGGAAGAGCGGTGTGCTGACACCACGCCCCTCCTATCCGTATCCTCCTCTGAGGATGACACGGCGGTCAGATGGTCCAGTTAGGCCACTCGTGGCCTGAAGATGGAGTGAAGTGCAATGAAATTATTATATAACAATGAAACTCAATGGAGTAATAAAATAAGTGGGATATTGAAGCAACGGCCCTTCAGGGTAATGACGTAGCCTCATCATAGGTTTAAACATCATAGGTTTAAATTTCACTGTCAGATCTTCGGAAGGACACCACTCAGGAGGATGTCGTCATTCTACGAATCGGAGAGTGGAATATTAGAGACCTTAATTTGAAGGAAGGTTAGAAAAAGGTTAAAAAGGGAAATGAGTGGGCTGAAGTTAGATATAGTGGGAATTAGTGAAGTTCGGTGGCAGGAGGAACAGGATCTCTGGTCAGGTGAATACAGGGTTATAAATACAAAATCAAATAGTGGTAATGTGGGAGTCGGTTTAGTAATGAACAAGACAATGAGGATGCGGATAAGCTACTATGAACAGCGTAGTGAAAGTTTTATTATAGTCAAGACAGACACAAATGCCACATTCACCACAGAAGTAAAAATTTATTTGCCAAACAGCTCCGCATCTGAAGAGATTGAAGGAATGTATGACGAGATAAAAGAAATTATGCAGACAGGTAGGGGTGACAAACATTTAATGGTGATGGGGGACTGGAATTCGACAATAGAAACAGGTAGAGAAGGAAAAATAATAGGTGGATATGGACTGCAGAAAACGAATGAAAGAGGAAGCCGCCTGGCAGAGTTTTGCACAGAGCACAATTTAATCATACTAACACCTCGTTTAAGAATAATAAAAAGAAGACTGTGTACGTTCAAGAGACCTGGACCCACCGGAAGCTTTCAGACTGATTATATAATGGTAAGATAGAGATTTAGGAACCAGGTTGTAAGCTGCATAACATTTTCAGGAACATATGTGGACTCTGGCTACAATTTATTGGTTATCAACTGTAGATTGAAACTGAAGAAACTGGAAAAAGGTATGAAACTGGCGGGATCGGACATAAGTTGAAAGAACCAGAGGTTGTTAAGAGTTTCAGAGGTAGCATTTGGCTACGGTTGACTAAGCGGGAAAGGAAGATGGATGGGTAGGCTTAAGAGATGAAATAGAGAAGCCAGCGAAGGATCAAATAGATAAAAAGACATGGTCTAGTAGAAATCTTTGGATAACACAAGAGATACTGAAATTAATTGATGAAGGGTAAAAATATAAAAATGTAGCAGGCAAAAGGGAATACAAACGTTTAAAAAAGCCAGATTGACAGGAAGCGCAAAATGGTTAAGCTGGAATGACTACAGGATAAATGTAAGGATTTAGAAGCATACTTCATTAGAGGAAATATAGATGTCACATACAGGAAAATTAAAGAGGCCTTTGTGGGAAAAAAGGAATATCAAGAACTCAGGCGGGAAACCAGTCCGAAGCAAAGAAAGGAAAGCTGAAAGGTAGAAGGAGTACATGGAGAGTCTACACAAGGAAAAAAACTTATAGAAAGAGATGACGACGTAAATGAAGATGAGATGAGAGATATAATTCCACGACAAGAATTTGATAGGGTTCTGAAAAATCTAAGTCAAACAACACCACGGAAGTAGACGACATTCTGTCAGAATTACTGATTGCCATGGAAAAGCCAGTCATGACAAAACTCTTCAATGTGCTGCTGTGCAGGATGTATGAGACAGACGAAATAACCTCAGAGTTCAAGAAGAATGTAATAATTCCAATTACGAAGAAAGTAGGTGTTGACTGGTGTGAAAGTTAGGGAACTGTCATTTAATAAGTCATGGTTTCAAAATGCTAACACGAATTCTTTACAAAAGAATGGAAAAACTGGTAGAAGGCGACCTTAGGGAAGATCAGTTTGGACTCTGGAGAAGTGTAGGAACATGTTAGGCAGAACTGTTATGGCACAGAATAGCAAAGAGTTGAAAATTTTATTAAAATTGATTCACTTTGCTGCAAGTAAAGTGTAGTCACGCCAGAGGCAGAAACGGAACAGGAAATAAGCGATATGTCGCAAGTGGGTCAGGCGTCAGCAGGTTACAACACCGTGCCAAGAGAGAGAGAGAGGGCCGTATCAGCAGAAAATAGGAGGGATCAGAAAACCAACAGAAAGGTGGCACGCATATACGAACCAAGCATCGCATCATAGCCACACGTTAGCTCCCTTTAAATACTGGAGCTCTCCAGCTCTCAAGGAGTTGATCATTTGTATCGATGGCCTTCACAGTAATAGCACTCGATTCCATGATTACGGTACTGAAGCGAATCTATGTCCTAGATACTCCAGAACAGTCTACGAACCAGCAAAGATGTACTTGAGATAACGGCCGTCGCCTGATGAACTTCATACTGTTCGCCGCTTACTACTGCTGATGCAGAAGCTGACTGACTTCCGGCTACACAACATGCCAGAGTGCTGACAGCACCGAAGTTCAGCGCGGAAACCGGCAGCAGGGGCTCATAGGGTCCACGTTTCTCTTCAACACTTGGCACCTTCAGGTGCTGAAACCTACGTGTGCGGTAGGAAGGAGATCGACCGACCACACGACTTCGACAACACCACTTCGCGGATGGGCCATCAAGGGTCAACATAGAAATCAGAGTGGAATCGAGTACTCTCCAGCAGCTAGTACGAGATCATTCATGCTGGACCACAGCCGCGTCGGCAGCGCGCCGTGGCGTGACATCACTCACTCCTCTCCTGGGTCTGCAGACGAGGAGCTGACTCGGCTGTCGTCATGGGAATCCAACACGCAGCTGAATGAAGCGTTGGTTACAAGACCAGTGTGGAACAAGACGAGTGTAAGCATGAGTGATAAATAACTGATGTTTTACCAGCGTCATAGACGTTTCGTAAGTACCTAACTATTATCCTGACTTCTTGCAGAGGAGTCTCCGCTCAGCCCCTCTGTAAAACTGACCCTAGAATTTGTCTTAGAAGACAGGTTAAGGAAAGGCAAACCTACGTTTATAGCTTTTGACAATGTTGACTAGTTGACTGCAATACTCTCTTTGAAATTCTGAAAGTAGCACGGGTAAAATAGAGGGAGCGAAAGATTGTTTGCTATTTCTACAGAAACTAGGCGACAGTAATAAGAGTCGAGGCGAATGGAAGGAAATTGGAAATCTGTGGTAAGTTCCAGGTCATCGGTCCCTAGACTTGCACACTACTTAATGTAAAACTATCCTACGCTAAGGGCATCACGCATGTCCATTACCGAGGGAGGTCTCGAACCTCCGACGGGGGTAGCCGCGCAAACCGTAGCAGGGTGCCTCATACCGCGCGGATAGCCAGCATCGGACATGAAAGCAGTGCTTGAGAAAGGAGTGAGATGATCTTGTAGCCTCTCTTAGATGTTATTCAATCTGTACACTGAGCAAGCAGTAAAGGAAATCAAAGAAAAATTTGGGGTATGAATTAAAGTTCATGGAAAAGAAATAAAATCTTTGAGGTTTGTCGATGACATAGTAATTCTGTCTGAGACAGCAAAAAACTTGGAAGAGCAGTTGAACTAGGACTGATCATGGATGTCAAATCAAACACCTTTCAGCCATCTAGTTTACAAACTTATTTTATTTGGCTACCAGTTTCGGCGATTTACTGGTAGCCAAATAAAATAAGTTTGTAAACTAGATGGCTGAAAGATGTTTGATTTGACATCCTGTATCAGACAGTCGAGTCCCGCAACCATCTTTGAAAAGATGGACTTGCAGATAATAGGACTGATGATGTTTTTAAAAATATCAGAAATCTAATACATCGATATTTTAAAAAATGTCACTCTCGGTCCTACAGAGGTCGAGAAAAAATATCGCTGTATCGTTACGTCGACGGAAGAAGTATTAACGCACCTGCCTATAGACATTGTAAATACACTGCCGATTTTAGAAATGGTTCAAATGGCTCTGAGCACTATGGGACTTAACTACTGCGGTCATCAGTCCCCTAGAACTTAGAACTACTTAAACCTAACTAACCTAAGGATATCACACACATCCATGCCCGAGGCAGGATTCGAAACTGCGACCGTAGCAGTCGCGCGGTTCGGACTGCGCGCGCTAGACCACCGCGGCCGGCGCCGGTTTTAGAGCTGTATATGTAAGTATTGATTTATTATTAGATATTCTGTACATCAAGAAGCTAGCAGCCTGCTTATGCCCCTTAAAGCAATAATTGAAAGGAAAACGATACACTCTCACGCTTCGGTATAACTACTATGCTAACTACGGTAACTGCAAGTAAGTGGCACAGTAAAAGGTGTCCGAAGGGTCCGTCGTTCGGTTTCGCCACATATCGGATTTGTCTGGAACACTTCGTGTCGACTTCCCTGTTTTTTCGTTTCTGCAAACGCACACCGATTTCGTCGGCATTTATCCTCCCACGTACCCACTCCCCCGAAGACCAATCTTGTCATTTAGACTTTTCTTCATCATTTTCAGCACCCGTTTTGTAACGCAACTGACGTGGTACTTCTTCACATTGGAAATACTGTTATTCCATTCACAGCGCCACCCCTCAGTGCAATAGGACTTCTTCTTGGTGTCACCTATACTTCCATCAAACAAAGAGAAAGACTGGATGCGATGGAAGCTCAACAATCAGCAAGACTCCTTCACACATTGAACGTAAAGTTATTTTCTGGTACCACTTCAAGAGAACAGGTTACAATCAACAGTAGAGATCGCAATAATATTTGTTTATTTACAGGTTTCGGCTTATGTTAAAGCCATCTTCAGAATTTTTGGCCCCCTGTGGCTGATGCCGGGGGCTTTTCGGTTTTCTCGTGATGTCACGATCGTACACTGTCGATGCGTACGATCTTGGTGTACGATTGTGGCATCACGAGGAAACCGAGGAGCCGCTAGCACCAGCCATAGGGGGCCAAAAATTATGAAGGTTGCTTTAACAGAAGCCGAAACCTGTAAATAAACAAATATTATTGCGATATCGATTGTCGATTTTAATTTCAATATAGCACCAGGACCCTGCACGCCATGGACAATGATGTCTAAATTTATGAGCAGAAGATCAATTTCAAGTACTTACCGGAAACTGCCAAAGAAGTATGATATAAAATAAAAATATCGGCCCTCGACTCTGCCAGATGGATACCGATGTATCAATATATCGGAGAAAAATCGCTGATATACACGGTGGTCCATTGATAGTGACCGGTCCAAATATCTCACGAAATAAGCATCAAACGAAAAAACTACTAAGAACGAAACTCGTCTAGCTTGAAGGGGGAAACCAGATGGCGCTATGGTTGGCCCATTAGATGGCGCTGCCATAGGTCAAACGGATATCAACTCCGTTTTTTTAAAACAGGAACTCCTAATTTTTGTTACATATTCGTGTAGTACGTAAAGAAATATGAATGTTTTAGTTGGACCACTTTTTTCGCTTTGTGATAGATGTCGCCGTAATAGTCACAAACGTGTAAGTACGTGGTATTACGTAACATTCTGCCAGTGTGGACGGTATTTGCTACGTGATACATTACCCGTGTTAAAATGGACCGTTTACCAATTGTGGAAAAGGTCGATATCGTGTTGATGTATGGCTATTGCGATCAAAATGCCCAACGGGTGTGTGCTATGTATACTGCTCGATATCCTGGAGAACACTATCCAAGTGTCGCAGGATAGTTACGTTATTTAAGGAAACAGGTAGTGTTCAGCCACATGTGAAACGTGAACCACGACCTGCAACAAATGATGATGCCCAAGTAGGTGTTTTAGCTGCTGTCACGGCTAATCCGCACATCAGTAGCGGACAAAATGCGCGAGAATCGGGAATCTCAAAAACGTCGGTGTTGAGAATGCTACATCAACATCGATTGCACCCGTAACATATTTCTATGCACCAGGAATTGCATGGACACGACTTTGAACGTCGTCTACAATTCTGCCACTGGGCACAAGAGAAATTACGGAACGATGAGAGATTTTTTGCACGCGTTCTATATAGCGACGAAGCGTCATTCACCAACAACGTTAATGTAAACCGGGATAATATCCACTATTGGGCAACGGAAAATCCACGATGGCTGCGACAAGTGGAACATTAGCGACCTTGGCGGGTTAATGTATGGTGTGGCAGGATAATTGGCCCCCATTTTATCGATGGCAATCTAAATGGTGCAATGTATGCTGATTTCCCACGTAATGTTCTACCGATGTTACTACAAGATGTTTCACTGCAATGTTTCACTGCATGACAGAATGGCAATGTACTTCCAACATGATGGATGTCCGGCACATAGCGCGCGTGCGGTTGAAGCGATATTGAACATCATATTTCGTGACAGGTGGATTGGTCGTCGAAGCACCATACCATGGCCCTCTCGTTCACTGGATCTGACGTCCCGGATTTCTTTCTGTGGGGAAAGTTGAAGGATATTTGCTATCGTGATCCATCGACAACGTCTGATAACATGCTTCAGCGCTTTGTCAATGCATGTGCGAACACTACGGTAGGCGAACTACTCGCTGTCGAGTGGAATGTCGTTACACGTATTGCCAAATACATTGAGGTTGACGGACATCATTTTGAGCATTTATTGCATTAATGTGATATTTAAAGGTAATCACGCCGTAACAGCATGTGTTCTCAGAAATGATAAGTTCACAAAGGTACATGTATCACATTGGAACAACCTAAATAAAATGTTCAAACGTACCTACGTTATGTATTTTAATTTAAAAACCCTACCTGTTACCAACTTTTCGTCTAAAATTGTGTGCCATATGTTTGTGACTATTACAGCGCCATCTATCGCAAAGCAAAAAAAGTGGCCCAACTAAAACATTCATATTTCTTTATGTACTACACGGATATGCAATAAAAATGGGGGTTCCTATTTTAAAAAAACGCATTTGATATCCGTTTGACCTTTGGCAGCGCCATCTAGCGGGTCAACCATAGCGCCATCTGGTTTCCCCCTTCAAGCTAGATAAGTTTTGTTCTTTGTAGTTTTTTCGTTTGACGCGTATTTCGTGAGATATTTGGCCCAGTCCCGATCAATGGACCGAGATGTATACAGATAATATTTCGAAAAAATATCGGTTGTATTTATCAACAACCCTATGTTGAACAGAACACAACCGATTACCAAAATAAGAATGATGGAATGTAGTCGAATTAAATCAGGTGATGCTAAGAGACTAGGTTAGGGAACGAGATACTTAAAGTAGTGTATAATAATTGCTATTTGGTCAGTAAAATACAAGTAACTGACGATGGCCGAAGGGGGAGGATATTAAATGTAGACTGGAAAGAAAAATGTTTCCGACGAAGAGAGAAGTGTTAACAACGAATATATATTTAAGTGTTAGGATGTCTTTTTCTGAATATATTTGTCTCGAGTGTAGCCATATATGGAAGTAAAACATGGACGATAAACAGTGTAGATAAAAGAGAACAGAAGCTCTCGAAATGTGGTGCTACAGAAGAATGGTGAAGATTACATGGGTAAATCATGTAACTAATGAGGAGGTACTGAACAAATTTGGGAGACAAGACGTCTGTGGCACAACGTGAGCAAAGGAAGGGATCGGTTGATAGAACACATTCTGAGACACCAAGGAATCACCAATTTAGTAGAGGATGACCAAGATGAAGATAGTAAGCAGATTCAGAAGGATGTCGGTTACAACAGTTATTAGGAGATGAAGAGTCTCGCACAGGATAGAGTAGCAAGGAGAGATGCATTAAGCCAGTCTTCGGACTGAGTACCACAACAACCACATTATCTATTTTTTGGTGCTGCGATATTTTTTTCGTCAGTGAGTACGAGGTGTGATTGGAAAGTTTTAAGAATGGATCCGCTGCTGCTTACTGGTTTGCGGGCTGGTACACGGAGGGTGGGGAGTGAGTCATTGCATTGGCCTTGAACGCCCGCTGACAGGAAACTACGTTGCCTTTATTCAGTTCGTTGTGACAGCTGACTGATGTAGTGTAACGACGTAAGTTCTTTATAAATGATTTTCTTTCGACATATGACCATGTGTAGACTTCGTCACCTACGTCAGTTACAACCCACTTCAAAATTATTTATATTCTTTTTAAATTGTCACAGAATGGTTCTTGAACGAAACTGTAAAACATCATTTGAGTCGTATGCACAGAATTACGTCACTCGGGTCAATTGGTTTGCGTAAACTTTTTCAATTTTAGATGTCGTTTTTTTCTCCTCAGAAATTATATTGATACACGTTATCTGATTTAATCGAAATTAGAACCACCCATTGAATAAACTTTTGAGATTCAAAGTTGCGATGAACGCTGTCAAAATTCAATAATCTTGTCAAATATATTATTAATCCATTCACATAATTCTTCATAAATAAATCCTCAGAACACGTATTTCAACTTTAGTAGCATCCACTAGTTTATTATCTTCCTACATACAGACGTGAACCTGAGCCTTGACAAGATAAGACTAACATTTTCAATAAGATTAAACTTCCTATGATATCATTGTTGTACAAAAAAATTACATATTTTCATTTATCAATTTTTAGAAGCACGACGCAACAACTCGGTTGCAGGATCTTCTGTTGCTCTTTGGCTGTCGATCCGCGACGTATAGTGGCCAGAAATTTTCTCTCTGGTCGCGGCAGCGAAGATGCTGTCTCCGTTCGTTGCACCGCCCTCTCCGTACACGAAACATAAAAAAATACAAAACTTTAGGCAATTCACAACAATTACAAAATATTACAAAAATACATAAACAAAAACTAAATTAAACTTATATTCACCTGCAAACTGGGCTGACACTGGTGGATGGGTGACGCTTCAATTTCGTCCCACTACACTGAGTGCGGGTCTGTTAGGGATTGTTGCCGGATTCTATCTGTGTGAATAAGAACGGCGCAACGATTTTGTGTGAAATTTTGATCTAAAACAGGGAAATCGGCTTCTGAGATTTACGAACTATTAAAAACAGCTTTTGGAGATAATTGTATGAGCCAGTCAAATGTTTTTGTCTGGTTCGACAGATTTAAAAATGGCCGCGAATCATCTGAAGATGAACCACTGTCTGGCCATCCTTCCACCTCAAAAACTAATGAAAATGTTGTGAAAGTTGGCGACTTAGTGTGCTCTGAACGTAGACTTACAATTGGGGAGATGGCTGATGAACTTCATTTAAGTTTCTGTGCAGTTCTGTCAGTTTTAACTAAGGTCTGAGTTGGGTGCTACACTATGACAATGCTCCGTCTCATCGTGCCTTCTCCATCGTTGAATTTTTGACCAAATTCAAAATTCCTGTGCTTCCACAACCGCCATATTCCCGTGAATTGGGCCCTGCAGACTTCTACCTGTCTCCTAAAAGAAATTTTCGCTGACTCGATTGAAGACGTCCAAACAAATATGGAGAGCATCCTTCACACTTCAGGAAAAAAAAATTGCAGGAATGTTTCCAAAAGTGGAAACACAATTCGAGTCCATGTGTTCAGTCATAAGGGGACTATTTTGAAGGAGATGCATCTCATTAACCATTGTACAATTACAAGTCCGTTCTTAAAAATTTCCAATCACACCTCGTAAATCGCAACTTTTATATATTTCAGAGACATATTATATATACTTTTAGATAATTTGCAGTTTGCTATTACGATATTAGATGTCAAACAAAGGAGAATGACTAACTTTTATTTAGATTTTGTGCAACATAAACAAAACGACAAAAACTAGTCTGGTTCATGTAAAAGGTGGCGTCAAAGCGAAGATTTTTTTTTGAATACCACAGTGATTTACTAGGCAAGACGCTGTTGCAGATGGTAAGCGGTTGCCTTCTTCCAACCTCTGAAGTTACTTGTACAGCCGGCCGGCCGCGGTGGTCTAGCGGTTCTAGGCGCTCAGTCCGGAACCGCGAGGCTGCTACGGTCGCAGGTTCGAATCCTGCCTCGGGCATGGATGTGTGTGATGTCCTTAGGTTAGTTAGGTTTAAGTAGTTCTAAGTTCTAGGGGACTGATGACCACAGATGTTAAGTCCCATAGTGCTCAGAGCCATTTTTTGAACTTGTACAGCCAGATGTACACTACATGTTGACTTGGATTACAAACCACAGTACTACTCGAAATTTTGCTTGATTTCAAAGAGATGATAAGTAAGTTTTTTTTTTTTTTTTTTTTTTTTTTTTTTTTTTTTTTTTTTTTTTTTTTTTTTTTGAGAGACGTGAATGGGTTGGCGTATCATTCCGTTCCTAGGAGGAGGGGGATGGGGGAGGTGGATGTCGTTCGGGACGAGGCCCGCCCGCGACATCGCAAATACAGAACTAAAATTTGAAGTCAGGAAAAAAAAAAGCAGTCGACCATGCAATTCCCACTGCACACATGTAGATGGTTCAAATTGCTCTAAGCACTATGGGACTTAACATCTGAGGTCATCACATCAGTCCCTTAGACTTAGAACTACTTGAACCTAACTTAACCTAAGGACATCACACACATCCATGCCCGAGGCATGAAGCGCCTAGAACCGCTCGGCCACAGCGGCCGGCACACATGTAGACCGTCAGCCGGGTCTTACTACGTACTCAACAACTATGGCGGGGGGAGGGGGGGCGAGGGTTGCTGATCACGCTGCGCAAGTAGTTGGTAGATGTCCGACGATGTGCGGGTAAACGTTCGAGCACACTCTGAGCTTCCAGTATATGGCACCGTAAATCAAGGGTGGAGTGTGGGGAGATCGCGGGAAAAGTGGGCTATCGCCTTACCTTGGAACCACGTAGTAGCGTGGTTCTTAGCTGAGGGAAAATGAGGAATGTGTGGAACGAGTAGGAGACGGGGGTGGACCATTGCTGCTGGGGCTCGGAGGCAGCAGGCCAGTACACACTGTATCAGTGACCAGAACTCGCGTTCCATAGGACAGGTAAGGTGGTGCCCGTCGGTGATCTTGCACAGGCAACTTGTGTAAAGAGGCGACGCAGCCAGGCCGATTCGGTGCAGCCGTTGGTTGTTAGGAAACTTGCCTTTGACAAAGAGGTACCAAAGTGCCGTCGTGTCAGATGGAAGTAAATGCGCATGGAAAGTCTTCCACAACGTCGACCAGTGGACGTACGACCGGTAGGGCAGGTGAGTCTGGGATGAAGTTTTCCAAGATGCAGTGCGTAAGGGATAGTGAAGACTCTTACCAACCTCTCAACATGGTGTGTGCACATAATGCGGTCGGCGTGGCCCGAAAATGGACAAGGCCACCTTTTGTAAGTGGGAGGATTAGGATCTCGTGTCGGATTCTGAAGATGGTGCCAGATGGAACGACCTACTAAGGGCCTGTTGGAGATCAAGTCCCAGGATCGAAGGTAGAGGAAGTACTTGGGTGGCGTGGACTAATATGGGTGCCAAGTACGTGTTGACATAAGTCACTCTCTATAGCGGGTTCAGGCTGCAAAAGAGATTGTGGCGAACGTGCTAACGGATGGAATGCATCAACCGGTGGTACGTTTTCCCTCGGATCTCTGGCTGGAGCCTGTGAAGTCTATACCTAGGTGCAAGAAGCAGGAGATCGTCCACTGAGCCACCGACCCATTCTCATTAAATAAATGTAAACAACTTGTGGTTGATGCCCCATGGTTTAGGGATAGCGTCTTTGATTAGTAATCAGTACCACTACCGCTTAAATTTTGAATAAAAATCATCAGTAGTGGTGCCCAAAGGGTTCCGGCATAAAAGTCACCCTCGTCCTGCCAATGGCCTTGTCAAAGGGGGTGGAGGAGCGGACAAAGTTCCAGTGCACTCTCTTGCCTTTGGGTTGGGAAACTGCCTATAGAGGAAGAAGAATCAGCAATGGCCAATGGTATGAGGATGCAGAAGGCAATGCAAACCACTGCATTAAAGACACTTAATGTGTATCCACAGGACATGTGGCCAGTAACTAAACAGCAAAAGATTCTGGAATATTCTGCCCTTCGGATCTCTGGGAGGAGCCTGGCAAGGGGGGAGGGACAACAATAGTTCGGGTACCCATGCCGACGTCACAAGCCGAAGATGGGACAGAGGAAGTATCTGAGGATACTGAGGGTGTAATTCAGAACTTAAAGGGAGATGAAAATCTAAGTCATGGGGGACTGGAATGCGATCGTAGGGGAAGGAGTAGAAGAAAGGGTTACGGGAGAGTATGCACTTGGTACTAGGAATGAGATAGGAGAACGTCTAATTGAGTTCTGTAATAAATTTCAGCTAGTAATTTCGAATACTCTGTTCAAGAATAACGAGATGATGAGGTGTACTTGAGGTATACTTGGGGGAGATCCGGGAAGATTTCATTAGATTATATCGTGGTCATGCAGAGATCCGAAATCAGATATTGGATTGCAAGGTGTAGCCCGCAGCAGATGTAGACTCTGATCACAATTTAGTATTAATGAAGAGTAGGTTGAAATTTAAGAGACTAGTGTGTAAAAATAAATGTGCCAAACAAGTGGAACACGGATGTACTAAGGAATGAGGAGATGGGCTTCAAGTTCTCTGAGGCTACAGATATTGCGATAAGGAGTAACTCAGTAGGCAGTTAGGTTGCAGAGGAATGGAAGAAATCTATAAGGGGCAATTACAGAAGCTGGAAAGAGGAACTTAGGTACAAAGATGGTAACTGCGAAGAAACTATAGGTAACAGAAGAAATACTTCAGTTGATCGAAAGAAGTACGAAAATGTTCCCGAACATTCGGGAATATAGAAAAACAAGTCACTTAAGAATGAAATAGGTAGGAAGAGCAGAGAATTTAAGACGAAACGGCTGCATGAAAAATGTGAAGAAATCGAAAAAGAAATAATTGTCGGAAGGACTACCTCAGCCTATAGAAAAGTTAAAGCAACACTCGGTGAAATTAAAAGTAACGGTAGTAACATCAAGGACACAATGGGAACAGCACTATTAAATTCAGAGGAGGGAGTGGATAGATGGTAGGAGTGCACTGAAGGCCTCTATGACGTCGAAGAGATTTCTAGTGACGTGACAGAAGAGGAAACAGGAATCGATATCAAAGAGATAGGAGATCCAGTACTAGTATAAGAATTTAAAAGAGCTTGGAAAACTTATGGTGGAATAAGGCAGTAGGAATAAATAACATTCCATCAGAATTTCTAGAAACGTTGGTGTGGAGAATGTATGAGACTGGCGATATACACTCCTGGAAATGGAAAAAAGAACACATTGACACCGGTGTGTCAGACCCACCATACTTGCTCCGGACACTGCGAGAGGGCTGTACAAGCAATGATCACACGCACGGCACAGCGGACACACCAGGAACCGCGGTGTTGGCCGTCGAATGGCGCTAGCTGCGCAGCATTTGTGCACCGCCGCCGTCAGTGTCAGCCAGTTTGCCGTGGCATACGGAGCTCCATCGCAGTCTTTAACACTGGTAGCATGCCGCGACAGCGTGGACGTGAACCGTATGTGCAGTTGACAGACTTTGAGCGAGGGCGTATAGTGGGCATGCGGGAGGCCGGGTGGACGTACCGCCGAATTGCTCAACACGTGGGGCGTGAGGTCTCCACAGTACATCGATGTTGTCGCCAGTGGTCGGCGGAAGGTGCACGTGCCCGTCGACCTGGGACCGGACAGCAGCGACGCACGGATGCACGCCAAGACCGTAGGATCCTACGCAGTGCCGTAGGGGACCGCACCGCCACTTCCCAGCAAATTAGGGACACTGTTGCTCCTGGGGTATCGGCGAGGACCATTCGCAACCGTCTCCATGAAGCTGGGCTACGGTCCCGCACACCGTTAGGCCGTCTTCCGCTCACGCCCCAACATCGTGCAGCCCGCCTCCAGTGGTGTCGCGACAGGCGTGAATGGAGGGACGAATGGAGACGTGTCGTCTTCAGCGATGAGAGTCGCTTCTGCCTTGGTGCCAATGATGGTCGTATGCGTGTTTGGCGCCGTGCAGGTGAGCGCCACAATCAGGACTGCATACGACCGAGGCACACAGGGCCAACACCCAGCATCATGGTGTGGGGAGCGATCTCCTACACTGGCCGTACACCACTGGTGATCGTCGAGGGGACACTGAATAGTGCACGGTACATCCAAACCGTCATCGAACCCATCGTTCTACCATTCCTAGACCGGCAAGGGAACTTGCTGTTCCAACAGGACAATGCACGTCAGCATGTATCCCGTGCCACCCAACGTGCTCTAGAAGGTGTAAGTCAACTACCCTGGCCAGCAAGATCTCCGGATCTGTCCCCCATTGAGCATGTTTGGGACTGGATGAAGCGTCGTCTCACGCGGTCTGCACGTCCAGCACTAACGCTGGTCCAACTGAGGCGCCAGGTGGAAGTGGCATGGCAAGCCGTTCCACAGGACTACATCCAGTATCTCTACGATCGTCTCCATGGGAGAATAGCAGCCTGCATTGCTGCGAAAGGTGGATATACACTGTACTAGTGCCGACATTGTGCATGCTCTGTTGCCTGTGTCTATGTGCCTGTGGTTCTGTCAGTGTGATCATGTGATGTATCTGACCCCAGGAATGTGTCAATAAAGTTTCCCCTTCCTGGGACAATGAATTCACGGTGTTCTTATTTCAATTTCCAGGAGTGTAGTATCAGATATTCGGAAAAACATTATCCACAAAATTCCGAAAATGGAAAGGGCGGGAAACTGCAAGAATTATCCACTTAACAGCACATGCATCCTAGTTGCTGACATGAATGATATACAGAAGAATGGAAAAGAAAATGGAGGATGTGTTAGATGGCGATCAATTTGGCTTTAGGAAAGGGAAAGACACCGGGAGGCAGTTATGGCGTTACGGTTGATACTGGAGGCAAGACTAAAGAAAAATCAAGACACATCCAAGGGATTTATCGACCTCGAAAAAGCGTTCGACATTGTAAAATGGTGCAAGATGTTCGAAATTCTGAGAAAAATAGTTGTAAGCTATAGGGAGAGACGGATAATATACAATATGTACAAGAGCCAAGAGGAAATAAATAAGAGTCGACGGACAAGAATGAAGTGCTCGGATTTAAAAGGGTGTAAGACAGCGATGTAACCTTTCGCCCCTACTTGTCAAGTAATTCAAGGTGAAAGGATATCAATGATACGATTCGCTGATAACGTTAATATCCTGAGTGTAACTGGAACGGAATTACATGCTTACCTGAACGGAATGAACGGTGTAATTGAGAGTAAATCGAAGTACGACGATAGTAATGAGAAGTATCAGAAATGAGAATCGTGGGAAACTTAACATCAGGTTAGACGGTCACAGAGTAGATGAAGAATTCTGCTACCTGGGCAGTAAAATAACCAATGACGGACGGAGTAAGGAGGGCATCAAAAGCGGTCTAGCACTAGCAAAAAGGGTGTTCCTGGCTAAGAGAAGTCTATTAGTATCAAACAAGGGCCTTGATTTAAGGAATAAATTTCTGACACTCTACGTTTGGAGCTCAGCTTCGTATGGTACTGAAACGTGGACTGTGAGAAAAGCAGAACAGAGGAGAGTCTAAGGATATGAGATTGGGTGCTACAGACGGATGTTGAAAATTAGGTTGACTGATAAGTTAAGGAATGAGGCGGTTCTGAGCACAATCGGAGTGGAAGCAATATGTGGAAAACACTGACAGGGAGAAGGGACAGGTGATAGGACATCTCTTCAGACATCATGGAATGATATCTTAGGTACTAGTGGGTACAGTAGAGGGCAGAAACTGTAGAGAATGACAGAGACATCCAGCAAATAATTGATGGTGTAGGTTGCAAGTGCTACTCTGAGCTGAAGATGTTGGCACAGGAGAAGAATTCGTGGCGGGCCGCATCAAACCAGGCAGAAGACTAATGACTCAAAAAAAAATCATTACTAGCAGTCTGTCCGTTATGCAAGGTAAGCGAAATAAGGGAGATATGATACACGAATTGGGGTGGCAATTACTAAAAGAAAGGCAGGACCTCCTCATGAAATTTTAATCACCAAATTTCTCCCGAGAGCGTGAAAATATTTTATTGGCGCCTACCAACGTAGGGAGAAATGATCATCATAATAAAATAAGAGAAATCAGAGGTGGCAGGGGAAGATTTGACTGTTCGTTTTTCCCGCGTGCGCTTCGAGAGTGGAACGGTAGAGAAGTAGTTTGAAGGTGTTTCGATGAACCCTCTGCAGGGCACTTAATTACGAATTGAAGAGTAATGACGCAAACGTTGATGTAGATCTAGTAAACGTAATTATGATGTATTGGTAATGCCACCCCTCGAGAGTTTAGGAACATATATGGTAACAAATGTACTCGAAATGATCAGTGTTAATAAACGTGAATTTCGCATATCACACGTCCTTAATCGCGCTGCTTCTTAGAACCTTATCAAGTTACCAAACGCTCTTATTTCTTACTTGCTGATATGTTTAACAAAACGAACACGAACAGAGTATTCTTACTTGTTCTGTATTTCAACAGGCGTTACATCATTTTCTTGTAAAAGTGAAAGACTGCGTTGTTTGAAACTGGTTTTTATAGTTTCAGTTGAGAGTCTTACGCATTTGTTGAAAAGCCGCAGTGTTAAGCATGAAAGCGTACACGAGTGCTCGTCACAACTCGTTCTCATTAGTCAGGCAGGAACATATGTCAACGGGGTTACTGCCTGGAACTTTTGCGGTACGCTGTCGCTCGTTTTGTGACGAGCACTTTGCATAGATCCCGTAATGGAAGGCGGCAGTAACTGAGGGTCTCATCTCAGGACTTAAAGCGGCCCCACGGCGAGTTGTTTACATCACTGTCCTTGCAGCCACCCATTTTGAAAGTACTCTTTATCCAGCATGCATACGCCACTACGTCTGCGTCTCATTTTATGAGAAGATGTTTCTACCTTTCAACCTTGCTCTCAAAACCGGGCCTAGGTAAAGTAATTCACTTCGTGATCTGTATCACCTCATCTCCAAGGCAAACTTATAGATACATAATTGTTATCGCAATTTTCAAGCTTCATGACGTAGTCAAATCGTTCAGTTATTGAGTGTGTAGAACAGAGATTATAAAGAAAGTTCACAGCTTAGGGATAAATAAAGTTAAACAAAACATACTGACATTTCACTTTTACGATTTCCATATTGCAAAGATACTCAAACAAATGGTAATCGTACTGCCTACCCTTTAATGTACGACAGGTAAATATCTTTCGAGAACAATTATTGATGTGTAGCAGGAACTGGACACCTCATTTATATATTGCTGGCGTGACTTTCAATCCAAAGACTGGATACAGCTCTCCACCCTAGTCTATCCTGTACAAGACTATTCTTCGCTGAATAACTACTGCAACCTATATCCATTTGAACCTGCTTGCTGTAGTCATCCCTTGGCCACCTATACAATTTTATATCTATACCTCCCCTCTGCATGAGCCCTAATTTCTCACACGCCACCTTTGCAATCCTTACGCGCCATGTAAATCAGCTTCTAATGCCGATTCCATAAATTTTCTCAGTACTGTTCCCCGAAAAGAATGTCGTCTTCCCTCCAAGGATTCCCATTTGAGTTACTGAGCCATATCCGTAACACTTGGGTGCCTTTAGAACCCACCAGTAACACATCTAGCAGACCGCCTCATTATTGCTTCGATGGCTTCCACTAATCCGACGTGGTACGAATCTCAAACACTCGAGCAGTATTAAAGAATAGGTCGCACTAGAGTACTACACGCGGTCTCCTTTACTGATGAACCAGACTTCCACAGACGTCTCCCAATAAACAGAAGTTGACCATTCGGCTGCCCTACCACTATCCTCATATGCTCGTTCCAGTTCATAAAGCTGTCCTACGTTACATCCATGTACACTCCTGGAAATTGAAATAAGAACACCGTGAATTCATTGTCTCAGGAAGGGGAAACTTTATTGACACATTCCTGGGGTCAGATACATCACATGATCACACTGACAGAACCACAGGCACATAGACACATGCAACAGAGCATGCACAATGTCGGCACTAGTACAGTGTATATCCACCTTTCGCAGCAATGCAGGCTGCTATTCTCCCATGGAGACGATCGTAGAGATGCTGGATGTAGTCCTGTGGAACGGCTTGCCATGCCATTTCCACCTGGCGCCTCAGTTGGACCAGCGTTCGTGCTGGACGTGCAGACCGCGTGAGACGACGCTTCATCCAGTCCCAAACATGCTCAATGGGGGACAGATCCGGAGATCTTGCTGGCCAGGGTAGTTGACTTACACCTTCTAGAGCACGTTGGGTGGCACGGGATACATGCTGACGTGCATTGTCCTGTTGGAACAGCAAGTTCCCTTGCCGGTCTAGGAATGGTAGAACGATGGGTTCGATGACGGTTTGGATGTACCGTGCACTATTCAGTGTCCCCTCGACGATCACCAGTGGTGTACGGCCAGTGTAGGAGATCGCTCCCCACACCATGATGCCGGGTGTTGGCCCTGTGTGCCTCGGTCGTATGCAGTCCTGATTGTGGCGCTCACCTGCACGGCGCCAAACACGCATACGACCATCATTGGCATCAAGGCAGAAGCGACTCTCATCGCTGAAGACGACACGTCTCCATTCGTCCCTCCATTCACGCCTGTCGCGACACCACTGGAGGCGGGCTGCACGATGTTGGGGCGTGAGCGGAAGACGGCCTAACGGTGTGCGGGACCGTAGCCCAGCTTCATGGAGACGGTTGCGAATGGTCCTCGCCGATACCCCAGGAGCAACAGTGTCCCTAATTTGCTGGGAAGTGGCGGTGCGGTCCCCTACGGCACTGCGTAGGATCCTACGGTCTTGGCGTGCATCCGTGCGTCGCTGCGGTCCGGTCCCAGGTCGACGGGCACGTGCACCTTCCGCCGACCACTGGCGACAACATCGATGTACTGTGGAGACCTCACGCCCCACGTGTTGAGCAATTCGGCGGTACGTCCACCCGGCCTCCCGCATGCCCACTATACGCCCTCGCTCAAAGTCCGTCAACTGCACATACGGTTCACGTCCACGCTGTCGCGGCATGCTACCAGTGTTAAAGACTGCGATGGAGCTCCGTATGCCACGGCAAACTGGCTGACACTGACGGCGGCGGTGCACAAATGCTGCGCAGCTAGCGCCATTCGACGGCCAACACCGCGGTTCCTGGTGTGTCCGCTGTGCCGTGCGTGTGATCATTGCTTGTACAGCCCTCTCGCAGTGTCCGGAGCAAGTATGGTGGGTCTGACACACCGGTGTCAATGTGTTATTTTTTCCATTTTCAGGAGTGTATATAAGCGACGTGACTGTGTCGAGCAGGACACTACTAATGCTGTACCCGAACATTGCGGATTTGTTTTTGCTACTCATCCTCATTAACTTACATTAACCGCAGATTGCTGTGCACCCTATCAACCAAATACTTTATGTGTACACAGAGTAATACTGTCGTATCTAACTTCCCTGGACACTGCTGACGATAACCTTGTCTTTGATGAGCACTCGCCGTCGAGGATAATATAATGGGTTCTATAACTTAACGAGTCTTCGAGGCACTCACATATCTGTGAATCTATTCCATACGTTCGTACCTTCTTTAACAGCCTGCAATGGGCCGGGCTGCCGTGTCCAACTCTTTCCAGAAATCTAGAAATATGGAACCTGCCTGTTGCCCTTCGACCGTAGTTCGCCATGCAAAGGGCAAACTGAGTTCCGCACGAGCGATGCTTTCTAAAACCAATGCTGGTTTGTGGACATAATATACTCGGTCTAAAGAAAATTTGTTATATTCGGACAGAGTATGTGTTCAAGGATTCTGCAGCAAACCGATATTAGGGTATTGGTCTGTAATTCTACGGGTCCCCTCTTTTGCCCTCCTAATATACAGGAGTCACCCCCGACTTTTTCCAGTCACTTTGGACTTAACACTGAGCGAGAGTTTTGCTTTAAGTAAAAGCTAAGTAATTAGCCAATATTGTAGAATATTCTTTGAGAAACCGAAATGGAATTCCATCCGTGCCTGGTGATTTATTTGTTTTCACCTCTTTTAGTCGTTTCTCTGCCCCAGGGATACTTATTACAATGTCGTCTGTACAGGATTCTGCTCAACGGTCAAAAGACGGAATGTACTTTTCTTCTGCTTGAACGATTTCTTGAACGTGAAATTTAAAACTTCGGCTTCGTTTTGCTCTGTTTAAATGCCTCACATACGTACGAATCTCTACTAACCTTTGCTTGTTGTCAATTGCTGGTTCTCCTTTGAACCGAGAACGCAACAGCCTTTGGTTTCTCAGAATCTTCCGAAACTGGTTATTAAACCATGATGTGTCTTTTCCGTCCTTGATCGACTTACTAGGCATATAATTCTCCAACCACGATTTACAGTCTGCTTAACATTTTCCATAGTTCTTCTACGACCATTTTATTGGAACTGATGTCAATTCATTGCCTTAGTGAGATGCTAACAACTGCTAACCTGCTGTTTCTAGCAGAAATACTCTTCTAGTCTTCTTAACTGATTTATTAACTTTCGTAACCATAGTTGCTATAATGACACCTCATGATCCCTAATCCCCCTTTCTATACTGAAATTGTTCATAAGGTCCGGCCTGTTTGTAGCTACTGGGTCTAAGATATTTCCATTTCGTGTGGGGTGCCGAACCAGCTGCACAAAATGGTTCAAATGAGCATTATGGGACTTAACAGCTGAGGTCATCAGTCCCCTAGAACTTAGAACCACTTAAACCTAACTAACCTAAGGACATCACACACATCCATGCCCGAGGCAGGATTCTAACCTGCGACCGTAGCGGTCGCGCGGTTCCAGACTGAAGCGCCTAGAGCCGCTCGGTCACCCCGGCCGGCCCAGTTGCTCAAGACAGTTTTCAGAAAACATAAGTACTTCGCACGACTGTTTGTCTGTGCCCCTTTGCAATGAATCCATAGACATCCCAGTCTGTACTTGATGGGTTAAAGTCACCTCCAACTAGTATTGTGTAATCTGGATATTCACTCGCTGCTGACTATAGGCTTTCTTTGAGTGACAGTACATCTGTCACAGGAGAATCGGGTGGAGAGTACGACTAGGAAAAACATCCAAGAATTAGCTTGGGTTCACCTAGACCTGTTACACGCAACCCGATAAATTCACTGTCACACCCAACTTCGACATCAGTACAGACAATGAATACTTCCCCTCCGATATCCTCCAATCTGACTTTCAGATATACGCTCTGTGACTCGCTAAATATCCCAAAACTTTCCACTTTGGGTTTAAACCAGCTCTCGGTCCCAAGAATAATTTTAGCGTGACAACTTTCCGGGAGGGCAGTAAATTCTGCAACTTCAGTACGGATATTTCAAAGATTTATCAATATAACTTTGACAATCGAAGTTTATTTCTCTGAACGTTGTCTAACTTCCCTTCAGGCGTATCAACCGTTAAGTGTTCATCAGAGTACCTCAAACTACGGCCTAGCCTAAAAAACCCTCATGTCGACTCCACAAGTACTCTGCTACGTGAGTAGCTGCTTCCTTTATGTAGCGCACTCCTGACTTATCAAGGAGAGTCCTACAAATCCCCAATTGATAACACAGGTCTATAAATCTCCAACAGGACTGTTGCAGAGTCGACGAATCCTTTGGTTGAGACCCTCTATTCGACTCCTGATCAAAGGACCCCGATTAACTCCGGGAACAATGTTGCAAATTGCGAACCCTGTTTGCACCACACGCTTAAGGCCATCAGCCTTCATCACTTCCACCACTCGAATGTACGAGGTTGTCCAGAAAGTAAGCTACGATCGGCCGCGAAATGGAAACCGCAGTGAAAACCAGAAACGTTTTTTTTCCAACAGTTAAATACACCTTCCACCTACTTCTCTGCGTAGTCTCCGCTCCAATTTCGAGTTTTGTCGTAGTGTTGTATCAACTTTCCAATATCCTCGTCATAGAAAGCAGCCGCCTGTGCTTTCGGCCAGTTATCTGCTCTGGTCTGCAGCTCGTTGTCTGTGGAAAATTTTTGTCTTCATAGCCATGGGTTCTTGTGAGCAGAGATGAGACTCAGGGGGAGCCAATTACGGACTGTATTGTGGGTGATCAAACTCTTCTCATCGGGAACGCTACAGGAACGTCTTCATTGCCCCTGCAGTGCTGCAGTGTGCGGCCGAGTATTGACAAGAAGAAGGAACTGCTCGACAGTTGTTTTATGTCGGCTGCATGACACAGGCCCTCATACTTGGCGGGGGTCGCTATTTCCTACGCATATTTACGCGCTCACTGTTCACTGAAAACTGAAAAGAGCTACGCGACCTGATCGAGGGGCATACTAGAGACATTGCCCAACACATCTCTGCAAAACTTTACCGGATTTTCCCAGTGGTTTAAATTTCCCTACCGTTCGGAACTTATTTTCTGGACAACCCTCATATAAACTAAGAATGGTCTCAGAACACACGCGACAGGCGTCGATGGTGCCGACTTGAGCCACAACTTGCCAACGACTGCACCCTGCCCGCTCGATAGCCCCAGACGGGGCAACCTCCGCAAATTGGGTGAGGCCCTCTGGTAGACGTACCGACTGCACATTGGGTTTCCAGCCCTGATCGCTATCGGGGGATAAGGGGCTTCACAATGCGCCTAACGTTTCAACTCCCGATAACTAATAAACCCATCCTCCCGTGACCGTGCTCGGAACCTGCTGTACGCTTGTAAAACCGGAAATGCATATCCTCCTATTTCCATCTATTGTACTATAAATTTTTTCCTTATTTTGTTACCTGAATATATGACATTTCTGTGCCTTTATATATTGTAATTGTTTTACTATTTGTATATATGTATTTATGCATTTATGTCATGTATAATTGGTTTGTTTTGTAAATATTATTTGTATTTTACGCTGGGTCTTGCCTAGGGAAAACTATGCTGTCGAACGAATACATCGATAGTTCGTGTGGAGAACCAAAGTGTTTAGGATCTTTGGTAGTGTTAACTCTGCCGCGTGGAGCGCGGGCAGAGCAGAGGGAGTCTGGCTGGAGGAGGGCAGTGGAGCAGATGTGTTGTGTGAAGCTCCCGCGAGTTGCCGCGCTTTCGGGGTTTTGGCAGCATGTAATTGCGCTCGACTTGCGATGATAGTTTCTGACATGGTGTCGCGGACGGAAAGCATTAGCTGGCGCACATCAAGAGCCCGTGTCGTCTGGTGACCGTGTCGAGAAGAAGGCGCGCCAACATCCAGCTTCTGCAACAGCGACGGCCGACAATGAGTGACTGTCGCCACCTCCTCGATCGACGGCTTCAAACCTTCAATCAACCAACAAGGAAGACTGGAAACACGTAAAGTTTTAGAACTGTATGGCAGACCTCAGCTTTTAAAATTGTTGCATCACAAAATTACAGCAACGTAGCATGAACCTTTGTTGCTCATTGTCCCAGTCGCATTACCAAGCAGGGTCCCTTCCTTTTCCGGAATGAACCCGAGTGTCGTTGAAATTCAAACGCCAGCATTAAAGTAATATCATTCCATTTCACTGCTTTAATTTCAAGATTCAGTTAAAGTATTCATAGCTGGCTACAATATTTAGATTACACAAGCACAAATTAAGAGTGCGAGTTTTGTTACCGTATTTTAGCTTACCTGTGACTGCAGCTCAGCTTGGTACGTACTAAATTTTACTATTGTTAATTGTTCAGAATCATTTAATTCAAGTTCAAAGTTAAATCTCTTATTTCTAAATTGCGTAGATTCAAGTAGCTTTTGAAATGATTGTTGAGGTAGCCCAAGACTAACCGTATTTTACTGAATTTCGATGTGCTTCAGAAACGAAGCTCACTATTAATTTCAGTCACTAAATTAACTTTCAATTTTCTGGTTTTATTAATTATTTTGCTAAATTAAGTCAGAGTGTAGCGAAATTTATTATTTCTGACAAACTTTCAGTTTTCACACTACACGTGTCAACCTTCAGTTGTCACGCTTCTAGTGCTAAATATATGTGTAATAACCTTTCTTTTTCAGTTACTAAAGTAATTGTCCTTAGGACTGGCGACCATAATTTCCCCCAAATCTCAAATATCTAATTACCGGTAGTTAATTGTTAACGTAACAGCCGCACATTACTTTCTTTATTAACTTTTCCCCTTTTCAAAATTAATTTCCACCAGTTTCATTTGCATTTTTCCTTTCATTTAGATGTAACCCTTTCCTCCCTCTTTACCGACAGATTAACTTCGGTGACGATTGCTTTTCCCAAATTTCCATTAGGTACATGCGGTTTAATTTTTCACTGTCATTAAGGTCGATAAGTGAGGGGGAGGGTACACGCTCACAGGGTGAATGGGCGCGGCCAGACGGCCAGTCTCCACATTGGCCTCCAGTGGCGCAAAGGCATTGCCACCTGCCACTCACTTTGCTTCAAGGGCGGATCAACCACCTCGGGTACACTAGGAGGTGTTTAGGCAGCAGAGCCCATGGGCGAAAGAAGCGACACGTGATGTGTCCCATGCGATGTGCCAGATTCTCCGTCACCGCTACACCCCGAGGAAGCAGGCTTAAGATGACTGACCGTAGCCGGAAGTGCATTCAGCTGTTGGTGAATTGGAGTCAGCTCCTCTTGCGTGTGTACACACCATATACACCATGTACATATCCTACCCATCCTAGCAAGACTAACTAAAAAGTGAAATATCCCCAACGCTTTCCCCCATTACCAAAATGACAATTTCTTGATGCTTCAGGATCTGTCGTATCAACTGATTCCTTCATTTAGTAAAGTAGTGTCATATTTTTTTCCTCATTTCGTTTCAGCTTTTTCTGATTAGTAATTCTATCTATCTAATCTTCAGCATTCTTCTGTGGCACCACATTTCAAAAGCTTCTATTTTCTTCTTGTATTAACTGCTTATCGTCTACGTTTCACTTCTGTACAAGGCTACATTCAACATAACTACAGTTCTTTATTGATTCTGCTAAAATCAGTTTCGACGGTAGATCCTAATTATCAAATGTTCATTATCGTAGAGTCATGAGGGACTGGAAGTAGCTGCTTTGTGGTGTTTCAAGCCAGGCCATAAATAACGGAAAAGAATACATTGGATTTATACTAAAACATAATAAACTGAAAGTAGAGTTCAATGTTAATTTGTTGTTCGCTAATTTTCGTTGCGTTCGATGAAGATGATCCGTCTGGGAAGTGAACCTGGACCCCTAGCCTGGATTTCTGACGCTCTGACAGCTGTGCAGAGGGACGGTCCTGTTATGAAAGAATTATGTAATTCCGTCATGACTGTTCATATCTTACGTGTATCTACTACTTTCATTATAAATTCGATATATGTATGCTTAAGAATTGTACTATTACTTTCGCAAAAACGCTGCTTTATACTGATTTAGACTACTGTACTAAGGCCTACAATTTTTCTAATTTCATTCTCTGTTCTGTTTAAGTTGTTTTTGTTTTTTTTTTTGAATACTTGTGACCTTTTTTTCGTCCAAGCTTAGAGTTGTCCGATCTGGATGAAAACATGGTGTCAAAGAAACGAATTTTTTGATTCCCTGGTCCCAGTGTAAGTTCTACTATTGCCGATTTATCCGTGTTTCCCAGATCGATAATTGCTCTTGTGTTCCGTAACCCGCGCGTTAACGTTCCCTTTGATGGTTACTATGGAGATTGACCTCTACTGCAAGGGATTTTGTGCAATCTGGCTGTGGCAAGCGGTCTTAGTATCAAACAAAGCTCTGTAATCGACGTTGGCGTGACTCTGCGATCTTAGGCAGTGGTCTGATGACGTCATTAACCGACCGTTTCTGGATATGTATAAACTCCTCGACTTTCTAAGTTTGTCTGACATTGTACCTGCTTTCTGTGTTGTTTAGTATCTGATGGTATTCCCAGCATTAGAAGACAAAAAGTTAGGAAGAAGAATACGCTTTGGACTACGGCGTAATGCCCATAAAACAAGTGTCATCAGAAACAAATAGCTGATATCGCTAAAACTGAACAAACTCCAAAACCCAATGGAATCCCAATCAGACTCTGTACAGGTGTATAACTTAACCCCTCTTTTAACCATAATACGTAGTAGCGATACATGTAAGTCCATTGCTGGACTGGCAGGTCTCTTGTTTCATTCGTAGCTGATTTAAATTCATCACAGTCTGTGGGTTCTGTCACTGCCAGTTAACAAATACACTACTGGCCATTAAAATTGCTACACCAAGAAGAAATGCAGATGATAGACAGGTATTCATTGGCCAAATATATTATACTAGAACTTACATGTGATTACATTTTCACGGGATTTGGGTGCATAGGTACTGAGAAATCAGTACCCAGAACAACCACCTCTGGCCGTAATAAGGGCCGTGATACGCCTGGGCATTGTGTCAAACAGCGCTTGGATGGCGTGTACAGGTACAGCTGCCCATGCAGCTTCAACACGATACCACTGTTCATCAAGAGTACTGACTGGCGTATTGTGACGAGCCAGTTGCTCGGCCACCATTGACCAGACGTTTTCAAATGGTGAGAGATCTGGAGAATGTGCTGGCCAGGGCAGCAGTCGAACATTTCCTGTATCCAGAAAGGCCCGTACAGGACCTGCAACATGCGGTCCAGCATTATCCTGTTGAAATGCAGGGTTTTGCAGGGATCGAATGAAGGGTACAGCCACGGGTCGTAACACTGTTCTAAGTGCCGTCAATGCGGACAAGAGGTGATCGAGACGTGTAACCACTCGCACCGCATACCATCACGCCGGGTGATACGCCAGTATGGCGATGACGAATACATGCTTCCAATGTGCGTTCACCGCGATGTCGCCAAACTCGGATGCGACCATCATGATGCTGTAAACAGAACCTGGATTCATCCGAAGAAGTGACGTTTTGCCATTCGTGCACCCAGGTTCGTCGTTGAGTTCACCATCGCAGGCGCTCCTGTCTGAGATGCAGCGTCAAGGGTAACCGCAGCCACGGTCTGCGAGCTGATAGTCCATGCTGCTGCAAACGTCGTCGAACTGTTCGTGCAGATGGTTGTTGCCTTGCAAACGTCCCCATCTGTTGACTAAGGGATCGAGACGATCTGTTACAGCCATGCGGGTAAGATGCCTGTCATCTCCTCTGCTAGTGATACGAGGCCGTTGGGATCCAGCACGGCGTTCCGTATTACCCTCCTGAACCCACCGATTCCATATTCTGCTAACAGTCATTGTATCTCAACCAATGCGAGCAGCAATGTCGCGATACGATAAACCACAATCGCGATAGGCTACAATCCGACCTTTATCAAAGTCGGAAACGTGATGGTTCGCATTTCTCCTCCTTACACGAGGCATCACAACAACGTTTCACCAGGCAACGCCAATAAACTGCGGTTTGTGTATGAGAAATCGTTTGGAAACTTTCCTCATGTCATCACGTTGTAGGTGTCGCCACCGTTGCCAACCTTTTGTGAATACTCTGAAAAGCTAATCATTTGCATATCACAGCATCTTCTTCCTGTCGATTACATTTTGCGTCTGTAGCACGTCATCTTCGTGGTGTAGCAGTTTTAACGGCCAGTAGTGTATTTAACGTATCTAATAAGTAACTTCAGTCGTTACCAATATTAAGCCGTCTACTTTTATGTTAAATCCTCCTCTTTTCTGGTAACAGTGTTTCACAAGTGGTATTTTCTGTACTTTTGCCAGGGTAGGCAGAAAGGCCCAGGGCAGCGACTCAGTGTGAGACTTGCTTACCTCTCAGAGGAGAAAGCAAGATGGATGAAGTGAAGTGTCCGCTCACGGCAGGTGTAACGCTACAGCCCAAGCATTGTTTAGCTCAGGTACCTGGAAGCCACATTACGATAGTTTTCTACATAACGTGTCCTGTGGAAAATGGAGTCCAGGCCTTCATTCATTCAGGATATTTAAAGACCCACGATAAGCACCTGCGCTTCTGCAGAATCTTGGGTTTTTATAAGCTCTGCCATCCGGTCAAAACATATTTCGAAAGAAAAGTTTTCTTCATTGACGCACCTTTCTAGACCACTGTGAAGGGCGAAGTCAGCCACAAATACAGATCTCTGCGTTCGCTCTGAAGCGACGCAGCTGCGTTGTGTTCAGAACTTCTTCTGTGTCGCTTAGCATGGGGTGAACACCCTCTTGTCTAAAATTTTGTTGCCGCGCGGACTGGCAGCTCGGTTAGAGGCGCCATGTCACGGATTGCGCGGCCCCTCCCGCCGGAGGTTCGAGTCCCTTCTCGGGCATGGGTGTGTGTATTGTTCTTAGCATAACATAGTTTGTGTTGGTAGTGTATAAGTATAGGGACCGATGACCTCAGGTGATTGGTCCCTTAGGAATTCCACACACATTTGATCATTTAAAACTTTGTAAGAGTACTCTTCATTGGTTAACCTTACAAATTAGCAGAGGAGTGGAACTCAGGACGTCAGTTTCCACGAAATTCGAAAGTGGATATTAGAGTACCGATTGAAGTGAAAAAATATTGGCTTACGAGTGTGAGTGTCACACTAACTGGTTAGGAACTGCGTATATGAGGGTTAGGGCCGGCCGGTGTGGCCGTGCGGTTCTAGGCGCTTCAGTCTGGAACCGCGTGACCGCTACGGTTCGAATCCTGCCTCGGGCATGGATGTGTGTGATGTCCTTAGGTTAGTTAGGTTCAAGTAGTTCTAAGTTCTAGGGGACTGATGACCACAGATGTTAAGTCCCATAGTGCTCAGAGTCATCTGAACCATTTTTTTGTGAGTTACGCGGTTGGTTGACACTGTGAAAATTCTGCTAGATGGGGTGTTAATTATTTTATTCACAATGATATCATTGACCAGAATTTTTCAGAGTCTTTTTCATTGGCGCACGAGAACTGCGATAATTTGTAGGAAGAGAGGACGTCGTCTGGAGTCCTCGAGAGAGCTGCCAGTGACATACTTCGTCTACAGGTGTAAGCGAGGGAAATCGCTACAGTCGGCAGCTGATGTGTTGCAGACTGTGCAGATCACGGTGCTCAAAACTTCCGTATTAGTGAACGCAGAATGTGGTGAGAAACTGCAGCTTAACTGAACTGGGTATGAGACTTACTTAGGATTTGTAAGTACGGTTGTTGAGATCATTTACGTTCCGCGATTACTTTTTCTCGGTGATTCAGGGTTCTATCGGTGCCGTCAGGCAGTCATTGTGTGTCCACTGTGGATTTGTCTTTTCATAGCTCGTTTGTAAGATCCCAGCTTTGTCCCATTCACCGAATCCGTCTAGACCTTGCCAGGTGATTTATATGTTAGAATAGAACTATACCATGTTAATAATTTTCAATTTCATTGCAATGTTCCTTGTATCTTTTGAGGTCTAATATATCCCGTAATTATTTCTTGTTCATCTGTTTGTTAGTAGTGAATTTCATAACAAACAGAGGTTTATTTTGACCAGTGCTTAATTTCATAGTTAGGTGTAACGCCCTTATTTCATGGTTGCTGTCTTATTTGTTATTCGTTGCGCTACAGTTTTACAGTGAACCGCCGAAGAAACTGGTATAGGCATGCGTTTTCAAATACAGAGATATGTAAACAGGGAGAATACAACGCTGCGGTCGCGAACGTCCATTTATAACAACATGTGACTGGCGCAGTTATTTGATCGGTTACAGGTTTAAGTGGGCAACGTGGTGTAATAGTCGACGCACGAGCGATGTGACACAGCTTCTCCGAGGTAGCGATGAAGTGGTGATTTTTCAGTACGATCATTTCACGAGGGTACCGTGAATATCAGGAATCCGGTATAACATCAAATCTCCGACATCCTGCAAGAGCGGGACCAATGGCGACTGAAGAGACTCGTTCAACGTGACAGAAATGCACCCCTTCCGCAAACTGCTGCAGATTTTCAATGCTGAGCCATCAACAAATGTCAGCGTCGAACCATTCAACGAAAAATCATCGATATGGTCTTTCACAGCCGAAGGCTAACTCGTGTACCTTTGATGACTGCACGACAGAAAACTTTACGCGTCGCCTGGGCCTGTCCACTCTGACGGAGGACTGTTGATGACTGGAAACTTGTTTCCTGGTCGAGCTAGTCTCTTTCAAATTGTATCGAGTGGATGGCCATATACGGATATGGAGGTAGCCTCATGAATCCATCGGCTCAGCTTAAGCAGGGGACTATTCAGGCTGGTGGAGGCTCTGTAATGTTGTGGAGCGCGTGCAGTTGGAGTGATAAGGGACCCCTGATACGTCTAGATAAGACTCTGACAGGTAACATGTAAGCATCTTGTCTGATCACCTGCTTCTATTCATGTCCATTGTGCATTCCGACGAACTTGGGCAATTCGAGCAGGACAATGTGACACCCCTCACGTCCAGAATAGCTACAGAGTGGCTCCAGGAACACTCTTCTGAGTTTAAACACTTCCACTGGCCACCAAACAGACGTGAACATTGCTGAGCATGTCTGGGATGCCTTGCAACGTGCTGTTCAGAAGAGATCACCACCTCGTAATCTGATGGATTTATGGACAGTAATGCAGGATTCATAGTGTCAATTCCTTCCGGCACTACTTCAGACATTAGTCGAGTCCATAACTCGCCGTGTTGTGGCGCTTCTGCATGCCCACGGGGGCCCTGCACGATATTAGGCAGGTGTGCCAGTTTCTTTGGCTCTTCAGTGTATTAAAGCTTTGGAGGTCGTGGAAACTGGTCTGACCATCAGCCAGTCCAAATGATACCATCATTTTAACATCTGTAGGGGTGTGTCAAAAACTCCGTTAACCTCTCACAGTAAAAATGAAGGGAAAACAATTCATCCGACCTGGAATGATACATTTAATTGTTGTCCTTCGCGAAAAAGGAGGAAAGATGGTAAGAATACACAGAAGTAGTGTACAAGGGAAGTTAACGTCAAGGCAACGTCATACAAAGAGAAGGGGGAGTAGATGAAGATGAGTTGGGATGTATAATATTTCGCGTAAAATTTGACACGGCCTATGGAGTGCAGTGCATTCCCTCAGAATTATTGAGATCCTAGTGAGAGGCAGCCAATACAAAAATACTCCACATGGGCCATAAGATATAAGAGACACTCATGTACCCTCGACTTCAAGAACAAAGTGATAATTTTCACAAAAACACGGCTACTGACAGACGGAGGTATTACCAAATTATCAGACTAGTAATTCGTGCTTGCAAAATACCTACACGAATTATTATTCACAGAAGCATGGAAAAACTGGTAGAAGTTGACCTCAGATATAATCAGTCCGGGTTATTTCCAACTTCTACGTAAATATAACTGCAGTTGTAAGATATAAAGAAAAGGTAAGGAAAGCCGTAGTTGAGAAGGGTATGAGGCAGGGTTGAAGCCTATCGCGGACTTTTTTTCCCCCTAAGATGTTGTCGATTGATCACCTTTACTGATGTACCTGTTTTTGCTCCTGTGCTCTTTATTGGTGCTACGGATATTTTATTTGGCATGTTTTATAATCTGACGAACAAGTGGGGAGCTGTTTTATTGTAAATGGAGCATGTTGTCAGTATGTTGACGACACTGATGTGTAGTTATATTTCTGGGAGATCTGAGAACCTGAGGGTGTCAAAACTGGTCATGAAATAAATTGTTTCACAGCAAGTGATCTTGCTTTCTAATATCACACGTTACAACATTAGATCGGCCCAATAACAAGTTAAATTCTAGTACTTTTGTTACACGTACATCATGTAGGGTATGAAGTTCACGTGACACTGCGCCCCTTCTGTATCACTGCAAGCAGCAGGGCACGGCAGTCAAACTTTTTTTCAAGCTGTAGCTAGTCCACTGGCGACGCTGAATTCCTCTACAGCCTTCTCTCCGTTCCAGCCTGTCGTTTCAAGCAGAACCCACCCGGGAGAGCGCGGGGTGGGGCTGATGCGCCAGACAAGTTGGCCTTTCCCGCCTGGTGTACGGCGAGGCTCGGCGCATCGTTCTGAGGCAGACGCCCTGCCACCGGGCACTCAGCGTCCCGGGCCACAGCCGGCCTTTCCCGGGTCGGCCCGGCCCAGCAGCTAATGACGCGAATCACCGTTAGAGCGGCGCGGAGCGCGGGCAGTTGCCGTAATGACAGCCGCCTAATCGCTGCGGTTGTTACCATCCGCAGGACCGGCGCTGCTCCACTCTCCGCCAGAAAACTTGGCCGCCCTGCAACGCAGCTCTTCCGCTGTTCCTTTGTTGCTCACCCTCCACACTACTGCCATCTCCTCGCTTCGTCTTTCGGGTTGAGACGTTACAGCAAATCACAAAATAACTCTGTAGTAACATTATGTTTACTTGTTTCTGTCCAGAGCTGTGGACAATCTTCACAATATTCTTTATTTTCATTTTCTGTGGCCCTACAATACGTTGTGGGTCTTGGCCTCTTCAGTAATTTTCTGCCAGTTATCGTGATCCTACGCTTTCTATCCCCAACAGCCAGTTTTCTTCAGGAACTCCTTGACTCAATCCTTATTGTCCTCAGTTACCCCATCAATTTTGATACCCTGGATTTCCATCTGATATCATTTTAGTTGTTTCCGTTTTAAATATCTGTGTCATGTGAGATAAGGACATTGGCTGTTGCTGCACTATCATTGTGTTGCTACACCCCCTCTGCCTGTGAGTACTAGCAAAGTCACACGCGTTCTAAGTTGAGAAGTGTTTAGTAACAGGCGTAGATTGAAGAATGGTCAGGAAATTTTCGTTACAAATGTAATATAAATTGATAGAATTGAAGTATGTGTATTTTTGATGCAGGTTTGGAGAGAGAACATAAACAGATTTCTTGTGCATTTTTCTGGAATGTTGAGGCATTGAGGTATGCACGCAAGTGCGTAACATTGATTCATATCGTTGAAATTGTAGTACCGAAGCTCAGATAATAGTACTGTTATATGGATTCTAGTTATAGGAAGAGGAGATATCCCCTTGCTCACAGTTATTTCTTAAAGTCATTTTATGTAAATAATATTGTGATCATTCAATTAATTTCTAAAGCATTACTTTTGAATATAGAATTTAATTTCAATTTTGTCGGAAGTTAGTTTCTACCAGTAAAAATTCTCACCATTCATTCAGTTTATTATGTACGTTCCCACATTACACTTTGTGGTACGGAATTATCAATCACAATTTTTCAGTGTTGCTTTACTGCTGTACCCTGTGTGCTACTTTCAAGAAACCTGCAAAAATGTCTGCCAAGACACGAGGTAAGTGGAAATACGGTTTAGGGCTAAGAATTTCTTTGTAAGTTCAGCTGCGCATTTATTTCTGAAGTCGGGTTACATTAATGGTAGCACTGCATTTTTATAGAAATAGTTAGCTTCTGTTTACAGACAATGTTGAACGAAACGTATAAAGTCTTTCTGTAATACAGTACAGTCAGAATTTTGCGTAGTACAGGAGTTTAAGTTCAGAATTTGTTTGGCTTTCATTTTTGAGAAGTTTTGATGGATAGTTTTAGGAATGTTCGCTCTCATAGGGAGAAGCAGAAACGCGTTTAAGTTACAAAATCCCCATCCATCCCAGTCCGGCTGATTTCACTATTCTTCTGAATACTTAACATGGGCTCCAAAACGAATACCTTAAGAACTATGAGCACTTTTTCTCTTCGACACTATGAAACAAATCTCTTCCATTACAAACTCTCTGCTTTGCATATATTGAGAGGTGGTAGTATGCAACAAAATAATAATAAAGTCCAGTAAATATGGACACTAAAGTGCATACATTTAGGGACAAGAGTACTTGTTCATTTTCGCTACATGAAACACACTCTTCTCTTGAATGCCAGAGCAGTTGCTTTGTTAGCCTAGCAAACTGGGAGAACCAAAACTTTACTCTATTTGTGAATCCAAACCTAAACTGTTATTTAGGTCTAATTTTGTCACTGTTGGCAACGTGATCACTACATCAAATTATCTTCCATTAGGAATTCAGAATGCACTCAACGAGTGTGATATGACTTTCAAACTGATGGAGAGCAGGAGTCAGTCGTTTCCTTTCTGGCTTTCTTAAAGCAAATCCAGATTTTGACTTGTAATGAGCCATTATCAAAGCAGTATTTCAGATTTTTAATACATAATACTCAGACTAGTTTGAATGAACTGTGACAGGAGCCCGAACACATAGGTTGACGTATTAGGGGATGTATTAAAAAATTTGAAATAATATATTGATAATGGCTAGTTATTAGGTGAAATGTAGATTTGATTTAATAACGCCGGAAATTGCTGCTCTCCATCATTTAGATAATCATTACACTTAATGTTTTCAGCATGTCACCTTATTAGGTAATTGAGTACAAAGTTTGGTTCAAATGGTTCAAATGGCTCTGAGCACTATGGGACTTAACATCTGTGGTCATCAGTCCCATAGAACTTAGAACTACTTAAACCTAACTAACCTAAGGACATCACACACATCCATGTCCAAGGCAGGATTCGAACTTGCGACCGTAGCGGTCACGCGGTTCCAGACAGAAGCGCCTAGAACCGCACGGCTACAGCGGCCGGCTGAATACAAAGTTTCTCGCTGTTCTTATTTCTACTACTTCTATACTTTGGTCTTTCTTTGATTTACTCTTAATCCATTTTATGTACTCATTAGCCTATCCATTCTGTTCAGCAAATCATGTAATTCTTTTTCACTTTCACTCAGGATAGGAATGTCATCATCGAATCATATCACTGAAAATCTCTTCACCTTGAATTGTGATTCCACTCCAGAACCATTCTTTCGTTTCCATCATTGCTTATTGGATGTACAGATTGAACAGTAGGGGCGAAAGATTACATCCCTGTCTTACACCATTTTTAATCCGAGCTTTTCGTTCTCGGTCGTCCACTCTTATTATTCCCTCTTGGATCTTGTACATATTGTATATTACCCGTCTCTCCCTAAAGCTTACCCCTATTTTTCTACCGAGCGAGGTGGCGCAGTGGTTAGCACACTGGACTCGCATTCGGGAGGACGACGGTTCAATCCCGTCTCCGGCCATCCTGATTTAGGTTTTCCGTGATTTCCCTAAATCGCTTCAGGCAAATGCCGGGATGGTTCCTGTGAAAGGGCACGGCCGATTTCCTTCCCCATCCTTTCCTCACCCGAGCTTGCGCTCCGTCTCTAATGACCTCGTTGTCGACGGGACGTTAAACACTAATCTCCTCCTCCTCCTCCTATTTTTCTCAGAATTTCGAACATCTTGCACCATTTTAAATTGTTGAATGTTTTTGCTAGATCGACAAATCCTATAAACGTGTCTTTATTTTTGTTTAGTCTTGCTTCCATTGTCAATCGGCACGTTAGAATTGCCTCAATGGTGCCTTTACCTTTCCTAGAGCCAAACTGATCGTCACCTAACACATCCTCAATTTTCTTTTCCATTCTTTTGTATATTATTATTGTCAGCAACTTGGATGCATTAGCTGTTAAGCTGGTTGTACTGTAATTCTCCCGCTTGTCAGCTCTTGCAGTCTTCGTAATTGTGTGGATTATATTTTTCCGAAAGTCAGACTGTATGTTGCGAGACTCATACATTCTACACAGCAACGTGAATAGTCGTTTTGTTGCCACTTCCCCTAAAGATTTTAAAAATTGTGAAGGAATGTTATCAAAAATGGTTCAAATGGCTCTGAGCACTATGGGACTTAACATCTCAGGTCATCAGTCCTCTAGAACTTAGAACTACTTAAACCTAACTAACCTAAGGACATCACACACATCGATGCCCGAGGCAGGATTCGAACCTGCGACAGTAGCGGTCGCGCGGTTCCAGACTGAAGCGCCTAGAACCGCTCGGCCATCAGCTGGAATGTTATCGGTCCTGTCTTATTTGATCTTAAGTCCTCCAAAGCTTTCTTAAATTGTGATTATAATACTGGATCCCCTGTCTCTTCTAAATCGAATCCTGCTTCCTCTATCACATTACAGAAATTTCCCCCCTAATAGAGGACTTCAGTACACTCTTTCCACCTACCCCGAGTATCCGTGAACAGTTTTGTGCTTCCTTCTTTGATCGATCGCTAAGGTATTTCTTCAGTTACCCATTGTTCCTTCACATTTACCTTCTTTGTACCTATGTTTTTCTTTCCAGCTTCTGTGATTGCCCTTTTTAGTAATGTCTATTCCTCTTCAACTTTACTACCTACTATATTATTCTTTATTGCTGCAGCCTTAAAGAACTTCAACGGATCTCTTCATTCCTTAGTACTTCTGTATCCCACTTCTTTGCATATTGATTCTTTCTGACTAATCTCTTAAACTTCACTCTTCACCACTACTACATTGTGATCTGAATCTGTATCTGCTCCTGGGTACATCTTACAATCAAGAACCTGATTTCGGAATCTCTCTCTGACCATAATGTAGCCTAACTGAAATCTTCCCGTATCACCCGGCCTTTTCCAAGTATATCTCAGCCTCTTGTGATTCTTGAAGAGAGTATTAGCTATTAATAGCTGAAATATATTACAGAACTCAATTAGTCCTCCTCCTCTCTTATTCCTTGTCCCAAGTCCATATTCTCCTGTAACCTTTTTAGTTCTACTCATTCTCCTACAACTGCATTCCAGTCGCTCATGATTACTAGATTCTCATCTCCCTTTGCGTATGGTATTACCATTTCAGAATCCTCATATACTTTCTCTATCTCTTCATCTTCAGCTTGCGACGTCGGCATGTATACCAGAACTATCGTTGTCGGTGTTGGTTTGTTGTCGATTCTGAAATGAATAACGCTATCACTGAACTGTCCAAGGTAACGAACTCTCAGCCCTACCTTCCTGTTCATAATGAATCCTACTCTCGTTATATAATTTTCTGCTGCTGTTGATGTCTACTCATATGACCAAAGATGGAAATGGGAAGAAGACAAGGATTTCTGGAGGATGAGTTACATGATCAGAAAAGCCTTAAGTGTGGTAAAGTCACCGGATATGGAGTTCTGACTTAAGAGAAATCAAGACAAGTTTGTAGTACACTGAGATGACAAAAGACATGAGATACCTCCCAATATTCTGTCGTACCTCCTTTTGCCGGGCGATGCGCAGAACCTCGACGTGGCATGCACTCCAGTCGTAGGGAGTCCTCTGCAGAAATACTGAGCCAAGCTGCCTGTATGGCCGTCCATTACTGTGAATGTGTTGTCGGTGCAGGATTTTGGTTGGTCGATTGATTTCGGGGAAAGGACCAAACAGTGAGAACATCGGTCCCCTAAGATAAGGGAAGGATGGGGAAGGAAGTCGGCAGTGCCCTTTCAAACGAGCAGAATTTTGTGCAGCAACCGACCTCTCGGAAAAAATTGTTCAAAAGGCTCTGAGCACTATGGGATTTAACATCTGAGGTCATCAGTCCCCTAGAACTTAGAACTACTTAAACCTGACTAACCTAAGGACATCACACACATCCGTGCCCGAGGCAGGATTCGAACCTGTGACCGTAGCGGTGGCTACACTGTTCAATCGTCCAATGTTTAGGCTCCTTAGACCAAGCGAGGCGTCGTTTGTCATTTACCGGCGTGACGTGTGGCTTCTGAGGAGCCACTCGACCATGAAATCTACCTTTTCTCACCTTCCGCCTTTTCTCACCTGAACCAGTTTGGAATTCCTGTGTGATGGTGTGGATAGATGTCTGCCTATTACACAGTACGACCCTCTTCAAATGTCGGCGGTCTCTGTCAGTCAACAGACGAGGTCGGCCTGTACGGTGTTTTTGCAGTACGTGTCTCTTCCCGTTTCCACTTCACAGTGGACCTAGGGATGTGTAGGTGTGTGGAAATCTCGCGTACAGACTTATGACACTAATGACGCCCAATCACCTGACCACGCTCGAAGTCCATGAGTTCCGTGGAGCTCCCCATTCTGCTCTGTCACGGTGTCTACTGATTACTGAGGTCGCTGATATGGAGTACCTGACAGCAGGTGACAGCACAATGCACCTAATATGAAAAACGTATGTTTCTGGCGATGTCTGGATACTTTTGGTCACATATGTATGGCTCTGCCTCATCGTACTGCATCTGCAGCAACAATTTGAGCAGTTGCTGGCACGACAACGATGCAACGAACTGTTACAAATCGATTACTTCAAGGACAGCAGCCCGCATCTCGTGGTCGTGCGGTAGCGTTCTCGCTTCACACGCGCGGGTTCCCGGGTTCGATTCCCGGCGGGGTCAGGGATTTTCTCTGCCTCGTGATGGCTGGGTGTTGTGTGTTGTCCTTAGGTTAGTTAGTTATAAGTTCTAGGGGACTGATGACCATAGATGTTAAGTCCCATAGTGCTCAGAGCCATTTTTCAAGGACAGCTACGAGCCAGGAGCCATGTAGTGTGCTTTCCACTTTCCCAAAATCACTGCCGTTAACGACCTCAGTGGTATTAATCAAGAACACATCGAATGGCAGTGTGGAGGCCTTTTGTTTTTTCTGATGAAAGCTGTTTCCGCCCCGCTGACATCGATGGCCGTGTGTTGATTAGAAAGAGTTGAGGGCTTGCAACCGACCTGTCTGCGTGCTAGACACTCCGGTCTACATCTGGAGTTATGGTGCCGGCCTTGGTGGCCGAGCGGTTCTAGGCGCTTTAGTCTGGAACCGCGCGACCGCTACGGTCGCAGGTTCGAATCCTGCCTCGAGCATGGGTGTGTGTGGTGTCCTTAGGTTAGTTAGGCTTAAGTAGTTCTAAGTTCTAGGGGACTGATGACCTCAGATGTTGAGTCCCATAGTGCTCAGAGCCATTTGAACCTAAATTTGAACCTTGTGTTATGGTCTGGGGTGCGATTCCGAATGACAACAGAAGCACTCCCGTGGTTATCTCGCGCACGCTGAATGAAAATTTGTAAGTCAGTCTGGTGATTCGACCTATTGTGCTACCATTTATGATCAGCATTCAAGGCCGTGTTTTCCAAAAGGATACCGCTCGCCCACATACCGCTGTTGTAATGCAAACTGAATATCATCAGACGATAAATCCAGCAATATCTACAAACAGCATTTCCTTCCCGATGTTGACCGACCTGGTGCTCCAGTCACGAAACTCCATCCCACAAACTGACATCCGGCACCTGTACATCACAATACATGCACTTTTGTAAGTTTGCATTCAACATTGTGTCGTTTACATCTGTTAATATTGTTCCAGCATTTCACTTATTCAATGGCATATCTCATGCTTACATTAACCTGTTATCTTACAATGTCAATCACTTAAGTATGTTACTTCGACAAATTAATTCCCGAAATTTCGTTTATATTAACTTTTTTTAGTATTACAATTTTTTCCGTCAAACTATTTCGAGCATTTAAAAAAGAGAATTAAGGCTAAAAGTACATAGGTTTAACAAGTAGCACCAGCACATTGCGAGATATTGTTAAATAAGAGTAAAAATTTATAAATAATATTAACATGCAAATACTATGATACAAGAAACAGAATATGCAAAGTAAGCAAAAGCGTGCCGGTTTCTCATCTTGACCTAACTAAAAGAGGATTTATATTATGGAAATTCTGCATATGTTAGAAATCTTTTCACAAATACTTAAATGTTTTGAAAACATTCGTGGGATTTGCAGCCTATCTTTAGACTAAATTGGCTAAAATACACTAGCTGAAAGATGGCAACCAAATTTAACGTCCCCAAACAGAGGGCAGGATCGTTTTCGACAGTCTGTTATGCCTTCAATCAATACAACGGTGTGTAGAACGTGGGAATTTAAGCAAGGACGTTATCACAGAATGAAATACCGTGCATAAGCGATCTCAGTCGAGTCTATAGTACATAAATAATTTTAAAAACAATATTTGTAGAGAATGAAACACCATGAGTATTGTACTACATTTGATAGTAATAATCCACGTTAAAGAAATCGGTAAAGGATTTTTGTTATTTTTTAAATTACTTTTGTTATTATATTTAAATATATTTTTATTATTTTATTATTATTGTCATACTTTCAATAAAGCTAATCGAACGGGGCGGTGACTGTGCAAAATCGTCACTCGAGCAGCAGACAAGCACTTCTAAGCGTGGGACAGAAATGCCGGGTATGTGTCAAGAAAAGAATACTGAGGTCACCTTACGGAGGACGCCGCGTAGTGGAATCAAACAGCGCCTGCCTGTTGGCGGCTAATGGAGGCGGCTGTTTTTGTTTATTGCCTGCTCTGTGCGCCACGGTCCACCCCAGGTTACGTCGGTCTCCCGGCTATTACAGAGCAATGGTACGTGAAATGGGAAAAGGCCGCTGCTTAATGACTCGGCAGTGATGGAGAGCGTACGGTCCGTCGTCGGTGGTTTCATCCCTCCGGCAGTAACTGCTTTCGTCGTGCCATGGCTTTGTACAGACGTGACATTGCCAGAAAGAAGGGCAAGGAATGAATCGCAGAAGTGACGGAAGCTGAACACGCGTTCAGACAGTTACCGCACCGGCGGAATGAGCAAGGCAGGCTATTGTACTATATACATACTTGTTTTTCACTCGTTGATTAATTCTCTTTCTTATCTTCCTCTACTGAGCGAGATGTTGCTGTGAATAAGACACTGGACCAGCTTCTAGAGCAACGGCTGATAAAATTTTCGTGACACCAACCAAATTTAAGTCTCCCATCTCCCATCGTTTCACTTGAGGAGTGTACCGGGATGGTTTCTTGCAACGGACATTGTCGATTTGTTGTCCCGCAACACAAGAATAATATACTGAAGGATGGAAAACGAAATTGAGGATCTGTTATATAACGATCAGTTTGGCTTTAGGAAAGGTAGAGGCACCAGAGAGGCAATTAGAACGCAGCGGTCTCCAGCAACACTGGTGACAAAATCGAGACCTCTAAAAAGCGTTCAACAACGTAAAGTGCTGCAATATTTTCGAAATTCTGAGAAAAATAGGGGTAAGCTAAAGTGGAACACGAATTATGTACAGTATGCACCAGAACCATAAGACTGGAAGACCAAGAACGATGTGCTCGGATTAAAAAGGATTTAAGGCAGGGATGTGGTATTTCACCCCTACGGTTAAATCTACACATCGAAGAAGCAATCACAGAAATAAAACAAAGGTTGAAGAGCCGGATTAAAATTTAGAGCCAAAGGACACCACTGGTAAGATTCGCTGTTGACACTGCTGTTCTGAGTGAAAATGAAGAAGAATTACAGGACGTTTTGAAAGGAATGAACAGTGTAATGAGTACAGAATATGGACTGAGAGTCGATCAAAGAAAGACGAAAGCAAAGAGAAGTAGCAGAAATGAGAGCAGCGCGAAACTTAACATGAGAATTGGGGATCACGAAGTAGACGAAGTTAAGGAATTATGCTACCTATGCAGCAAAATAACCCAGGACTGACGGATCAAGGAGAACATAAATAAACAGACTAGCACTGCAAACAGGGCATTATTGGCTTTGAGAAGTGTGCAAGTACCAAACATACGTCTTAATATGAGGAAGAAATTACTGAGAATGTACGTTTGAAGCACAGCATTGCATGATAGACATGGAGTGTACGGAAACTGGAGCAGAAGGAAATCGAAGCCTTTGAGATGTGGTGCTGTAGAAGAAAGATGAAAATTAGGTGGACTGATAAGTTAAGGAGTGAGTAGGTTCTCCGCAGAATCGGCGAATAATAGAACATATGGAAAACGCTTAACAAAAGGAGGGTGGGGCGTTGGGTTGATTCGGGGGGAAGAGACAAAACTGCGAGGTCACCGGTCTCATCAGGTTAGGGAAGGAAGTCGGCCGTGCCCTTTCCAAGGAACCATCCCAGCATTTGCCTGAAGCGATTTAGGGAAATCACGGAAAACCTAAATCAGGATGGCCGGACGCGGGATTGAACAGTAGTCCTCCCGAATGCGAGTCCAGTGTGCTAACCATTGCGCCACCTCGCTCGGTAACAAAAGGAGGAACAAGATGATAGAACATCTGTTGAGACATCATGGTTCAACTTCCATGGTATGGTGTCAGGTGGAGCTGTATAGGGCAAAACATGTAGAGGAAGACAGAGATTTGAATACATCCAGCAAATAATTGAGGACGCAGGTTGTGAGTGCTGCTCTGAGATGAAGAGGCTGGCACAGTGAAGCCAACACGGGCCCCGTAGCAAATGCTTAGAAGTGGCCCACGGTTTGCTTTAGGCCTCAAAGTTTAGGGTATAAAATAAAACAGCATTTTCTTTGGTCCCAAAACGATATGAACATTTTCTTTTATTCATATCGTCATATACAAATCTAAAACATAAATTCTTTTCGCATAATGAGCCTTACTGTAATCGCATTTTTATACGACTTCAATTCATTAAGTTTGTACAAAATAATGAAGTTAGTACAATGATTGAAATGAGTCATTAAAAGATCAGAAATTAAATTTAAGGAAAGGATTATATTTCAAATCAAATTAAATGAATAAAAATGAAGACACACAATCGACAGTCACTTACGAAAATGGAGCGTTTCAATTAATAAATTTAAATGAACGTTTGTTTAATTCTTCTTTCTGTCGGTATCATAAATTTTTTCGACGACTTATGTGGGCAAATAATTGTCTTATGACTGTTGGCGCCTTTCCCAGCAACAGACCCTTTAGTGATCATGCGCAAGTGAGAGACGTTTCGCTAACAAGTTATTATTGATAATGACAGACAGAGACCGAAAGTTCATAAATGATGTTCAGAAGATCCCAATATATCACAGGATATAATGAAATAATAAGCAACCAGTTGCATAAAAGAAATTTAATTTCTTCGCCGTTTTCGAGCACTTAGTACCCATCTTCAGAAGGTTGGGCCTACAGCTTTATTTCCGAGTGACAATAATAAAGTGCATACATATTATCGGCACTCGCAAATAATGCAATAGGGCTAACCTTCTGAAGAAGGGTATTAAGTGCCCGAAACCGGCGAAGAAATTAAATTTATTTTATGTAAATGATTGCTTATATTTCATTATATGCTACTACAGTTGCTGAAGATGAGTAAATAGTAATATCACGGAATCCTTCATCGGTGTGAGAGGCACCCAAAGCTGTGATTTTGTAATAGATTTCAAAATATGATCAGACTCTCAGCTACAAAAATCATATAGTCTACGTTCTCTCTTTTTGTTTCAAAAGAATGTTGTACCACTAGTTAAAACTGTCTTAGATCGACAGCACTGTCACTGCAACAATGCCAATACATAAACGTAGTGTTTACTCCAGTCCCTTCCAACAACCTTTATGTCAATTTGTAAAATGGTAGTCACACATGCTCCATTCCGTGCATTTCCTTTGCTCCACAAATTCTTATTTCTCACGTAATAAATAATTTTAAACTCAGGAATGGGCAGATTTACAAGCCACCATTATGTGGCATAATAGTGAACCTACCAAAAATGTGCTTAGTTCTCATTTGTCGGTAACCACAACATGAGACACAGTCAAGTGTAACACCAGGCGTGCACGTGTTTGGTTGGTTTGTTAACAATACTACACATACTGCATGCGTTGCGCTCGTCAATGTATTTCGAGTGGCCGAGTGCATTTATGGATGGAGGCATACTTATTTCTAGCAACATTGGTACTACATACTTCTAGAAACTATAAGGGAAAGTTTGATGAAAACGTTACAGTTGCGAAGAAAGCAAGTAAAGTGTTCATTATATCAAAAGTAATCATCATAAGGTAATACAAGACGATCGATGCCTTCATGGAAAAATGTTTGGGGTTGCCTACGAAACGATGATTGCACCGAGGCGTCGTTGGGTTCACACGTTGCCAAGATTGTTTCGAGTAAATTGTACAGTTTCTCTCCCCGTTTGATTCCTTTATTCTTAGAGCACTATGGCTATCGATTTTCTTCGGACAAAGAGACGCACGACCGGTTACAATCATGGTTCCGTAGTCAGTTTTTTCACCGACTTAGCCAGCAGTGGGATAAATGCATTAACACTTATGGCGATTACTTTTCAATTAGTGAAGAGTTTACTTACTTTTTTTCGATTTGTCTGGTTTCTATTTGACTGTACCTTACATACTCCGACGGAAAAAAATATCGCAACACCAAGAAGGAGTTGCGTGACATAAACAAAAGTTATTCGGCGTGTTTCTACATCTGAAAGCTGATAACTATTAAGACTTCACGCCAGACGCATAAGAATGTCACTAATAGCACCACTATGAGCATGCAAATGAGATTTGCTTTAAATACGCGCTGCACCGGTCGTGAACATTAGTTTGAGACTGGACGTGGTTAACTGGTGTCAGTCAAGAAAGCCTGTGAGGCGACAAAGACACCATTATCAACGCCTCACTAAATTTGAACGATGTCGTGTAATAGGGCTACGAGAAGCTGGTCGTTCCTTCTGCGATACTTCAGAAAGACTTGGCACAAACATAGTCACTGAACATGATTGCCGACAGCGGTAGTCTCGAAAATATACATTCGTAGGAAGTTCGGACTCCGGATGGCTACGTGGCAGTACCGATAGAGATGAAATTGTGTTCGGCGTGAGGCTCTAGCGCATCATACTGCAGCTGCAGCAGCAATTGGAGCAGCATTTACCACCACATTGGCACAAGGAACTGTTACGAATCGGTTACTTCAAGGACACCTCCTACCCAGATGCCCTGCAGCGTGCGTTCCACTCACCCCAAACTTCAGTGGTGTCAAGCGAGAGTTAGTTGGAGGGATCGGTGGAGGTCTGTTGTGTTTTATGATGAAAGCTGATTCTGCCTCGGTGCCAGTGATGACGGTGTGTTGGTTAGAAGGAGGCCAATTCAAATGGTTCAAATGGCTCTGAGCACTATGGGACTTAACTACTGTGGTCATCAAAACTTAGAACTACTTAAACCTAACTAACCTAAGGACATCACACACATCCATGCCCGAGGCAGGATTCGAACCTGCGACCGTAGCAGTCCCGCGGTTCCGGACTGAGCGCCTTAACCGCGAGACCACCGCGGCCGGCTGAAGGAGGCCAATTGAGGACTTGCAACCAACCTGGGTGCATGGTAGACACTCGGGACCTATACCTGGAATTATGGTCTGGGGTGGTTTTCGTGTGACAGCAGGAGCACTCTCGTAGTTATACGAAGCACTCTGACTGTAAATTTGTACGTCATTCTGGTGATTCGACCTGTTGGGCTCCCATTCATGAGCAGCACTTCAGGAGATATTTTCCAACAGGATAACGCTCCCTCACATACCACTGTTGTAATTCAACATGCTCTACAGAGAGTCGATGTGTTGCCTTGGCACCAGATCTGCCTCCAGTCGAGCGTACACGGGTCGTCATCTGACAACTCCATCATCATCCACAACCAGCAGTAACTGTCCGTCAGTTCACCTGATGATGGCAACATGTATGATCACCGAAATATTGTGCCCGTTGGACACTGTAGACCGGCAGTACACCCGTGGAAATTTTATTATCAAATACGCCGGGAGAAACTCCAGAATCATGTCCCTGTATTGACCGACCAACTGCAACACACATGGAACTCCGTCCCACAGGGTGACATCCGGCACTTGTACAACACAATGCATGCACGTTTGCACGATTGGAATCAGCTTTGTGGCGGTTACACTGGTTATTGTTTTCCAGCATTACAAATTTACAATGACTTATCTCGCGCTTACATTAACCTTTGACCTTGAAATGTTAATCACTTAAATATGTTACCTAGACATATGTATTTCCGAAATTTCACTACTCTACATCAGTTATTTTTTGGTTGCGATTTTTTTCCACCAGTGTATTTAATGTTAGAGAATGATGTTTACTTACTTTTTTGATCCTGCTTTTTGCTTGTCTGAGGAAAGGTTCAGGGTGGGTATGTGAGTACATTTGTATTTATTTTAGGTCAGAAAATAAAGGTAACTGTATTCTTTACTTACTTCAGAATCGCACGCGTGGAGTTAACTATCGAGTGTAATAAAACGAGTTTGGGCAGAACTTCAATGGGCTGTGACATACATTATTTAAGATTAGGTCGACACTGTCGTAGTGGTAGTGGAGGCTATAGTCGAACTGATAAATACTTAAGAATCGTATGCGCATTTGCCAATATGATGAAACTCCAGCTGCACAATGTGTTGGTCGCCTTAACTGCTTCGACTGTTCGAGTACGCTCGACCCAGACCCAGACCTCCATATGTCACCGCTTTTGTCTACATCTTACACGTGCTCTGAGTGTGTGTTTCCTGTACAGGGGGATTCGTATAATTAAAGTCGCCGTCTTATTTTTTAGGCATGAAATACTATATTACAGTGCATGTGTTGTTTCGAAGTGCTCTGCAGTGCCGTCTCCCCGGTGTTCTGCAAATGCTACTAAACAGTGAAAGCTGTTTGACGGTTTACAGTCCGCCTGATCACGACGCAGTCATCAGATTCAGTTTCCTACTGGAGTCGTGGAGGTAGGCGCGGACAGTTTACTTAGTCACAGGTGACTGATTGACGTTACACCTAACATTACAGGACAGGAAGGGAGCTTACGACACTACTCAGACAAGAGCTGTACTCAAAGCTAAGTAAAATAGTTGTATTGTGTTATTACCTCTGAATATAGTGCAGTAACACTACATATCAGGTTGTCCTCCTAAGAGCCGTCAGGTGTATTTCCTCTGGTGTTTCGCAGATTCTATCAACTTATTTTCTGTAATATGTAGCTGGATTCAGTCCAAAAAATACGACTCCCCACGTCTTTCATGGGACGCGATTTGTTTTCCATTACAAACAGAATTTTTGATCAGTTTACTCATGCTGAGATCGTTGGGGCGATCTGTAGTGCTTACTTAGGAGAAGGAGAACTCCTTAGGCGAGATCGCTGTAAAAATTCAATGTAGATAAGCGGTTTCGGTAAAGCTAAGTTACCATTTTCAGATCCTCACAAAGGTTATATCAAATATCTTGTGCCATCTACACACAGAATTATCCATTGTATTTCCAGGTACATAAAACCTGAAGTGAGTGATGCATTGAATTCAAAATTAAAATTACTATGTACATCACAAGAATTTTTATAGCGATGTAGGGCGAGAAGTTGTTCTTCTCCTAAATAATTTTTAGTGCCTATTAGATGGAGCAGTCCCGAATCAATCTAGTGTGATATTTGTTTTACCGGTATGTATTAACGGGGACGGTAGAACGTGAAGGATAACTAGTACTCGAACAGCGTCAGTACGCTTCTGGTCCGCGATGACTGCTACCGACAAACGATAGTGCCGCGCAGTCGCTCCTGGAATATTGGTCATTCTTTGTGTTTTACTACGCTGGTTACCACAAACTGATAAAACAAATATTGCGCTGGACTAAGGTAGAACCGCTCTATCGAATGGGCAAGTAACAATCCGTTTTAAAATTCATTTTGTCTGAAATGGGAAACACACCGACGCTTCCTGTGGACACTGGGCTTCGTATGAAACACATGACGAGCGGTATTTGTTTTGGTTGACTCCAGCTACACACTGCAAAAGCGAAATTGCGCATATCTGCGGAAACACCAGATGAAATTCACCTTACGATTCTTAGGAGTGACACCCTGTACGTAACGTCTCTCGACAGCAGAACGCCTGATAAAACATGACAGCCAACAGTACAGCGTGGCACCACAGGAAACGCTAAGCAACATGCTATGATCTCTGTAAGTAGACTAAAGTGAGCAATGTGATGGGATACCTTCTAATATCGTGTCGGACCTCCTTTTGCCTGGCGTAGTGCACCAGCCCAACGTGGCATGGACACAACAGCTCGCTGGTAGACCCCCTGCAGAAATACTGAGCCACGCTGTCTCTACAGACGTCCATAATTGCGAAAGTGTTGCCGGGGCAGGATTTTGCGCACGCACTGACCTCTCGATCATGTCCTATAAAAGTTCTATAGGATTCATGTCGGGCTCTCTGAGTGGTCAAATAATTCGATCAAACTGTCCAGAATGTTCTTCAAACCAATCGCGAACAATTGTGGTCTGATGGCAATGACGCATTGTCATCCATAAAAGTTCTAGAGATGTTTTGGAACATTAAATCGATGAATGCCTGAAAATGGTCTCCAAGTAGCCGAAAATAACGAGAGGACCCGGCCGATTGCATATACGAGGGCAGTTCAATAAGTAATGCAACACATTTTTTTTTCTGAAACAGGGGTTGTTTTATTCAGCATTGAAATACACCAGGTTATTCCCCAATCTTTTAGCTACACAACACTATTTTTCAACGTAATCTCCATTCAATGCTACGGCCTTACGCCACCTTGAAATGAGGGCCTGTATGCCTGCACGGTACCATTCCACTGGTCGATGTCGGAGCCAACGTCGTACTGCATCAATAACTTCTTCATCATCCGCGTAGTGCCTCCCACGGATTGTGTCCTTCATTGGGCCAAACATATGGAAATCCGACGGTGCGAGATCGGGGCTGTAGAGTGCATGAGGAAGAACAGTCCACTGAAGTTTTGTGAGCTCCTCTCGGGTGCGAAGACTTGTGTGAGGTCTTCCGTTGTCATGAAGAAGGAGAAGTTTGTTCAGATTTTTGTGCCTACGAACACGCTGAAGTCGTTTCTTCAAATTCTGAAGAGTAGCACAATACACTTCAGAGTTGATCGTTTGACCATGGGGAAGGACATCGAACAGAATAACCCCTTCAGCGTCCCAGAAGACTGTAACCATGACTTTACCGGCTGAGGGTATGGCTTTAAACTTTTTCTTGGTAGGGGAGTGGGTGCGGCGCCACTCCATTGATTGCCGTTTTGTTTCAGGTTCGAAGTGATGAACCCATGTTTCATCGCCTGTAACAATCTTTGACAAGAAATTGTCACCCTCAGCCACATGACGAGCAAGCAATTCCGCACAGATGGTTCTCCTTTGCTCTTTATGGTGTTCGGTTAGACAACGAGGGACCCAGCGGGAACAAACCTTTGAATATCCCAACTGGTGAACAATTGTGATAGCACTACCAACAGAGATGTCAAGTTGAGCACTGAGTTGTTTGATGGTGATCCGTCGATCATCTCGAACGAGTGTGTTCGCACGCTCCGCCATTGCAGGAGTCACAGCTGTGCACGCGGGAGATCAGTCAGTCTTGCTTGACCTTGCGGCGATGATGACACACGCTTTGCCCAACGACTCACCGTGCTTTTGTCCACTGCCAGATCACCGTAGACATTCTGCAAGCGCCTATGAATATCTGAGATGCCCTGGTTTTCCGCCAAAAGAAACTCGATCACTGCCCGTTGTTTGCAACGCACATCCGTTACAGACGCCATTTTAACAGCTCCGTACAGCGCTGCCACCTGTCGGAAGTCAATGAAACTATACGAGACGAAGCGGGAATGTTTGAAAATATTCCAAAAGAAATTTCCGGTTTTTTCAACCAAAATTGGCCGAGAAAAAAAATGTGTTGCATTACTTATTGAACTGCCCTCGTAAACACAGCACACGCTATTATGGAGTCACCAGCAGCTTGCACAGTGCCTTATTGACAATTTAGGGCCATGGCTTCATGGGTTCTACACCACACTCGAACCCTGCCATCTTCTGTTACCAACTGAAGTCGGGATTCATCTGACCAGGCCACGGTATTCCAGCAGTTTAGGGCCCAACCGATACGGTCACGAGCCCAGGAGAGGCGCTGCAGCCAACGCCGTGCTGTTACCAAAGACACTCCGTCGGCCGTCTGCCGCCATAGCCCATTAACGCCAGATTTCGCAGCACTGCCTTAATGGATACGTTCGTCGTTCGTTCCACATTGTTTTCTGCGGTTATTTCAAGCAGTGCTGCTCGTCTGTTAGCACTGAAACCCCTATGCAGACGCCGCTTCTCTCAGTCGTTAAGTGAAGGCCGTTTGTTACCGCGTTGTCCGTGGTGAGAGGTAATGCGTGAAACTTGGCATTTTCGGTTCACTCTAGACAATGTGGATCTCAGAATATCCGAAATGAAATGTCCCATGCGTCTACTTGCAATTACCGTTTTACGTTCAAAGTCTGTTAATTGCCGTTGTGGCCATAATCGTGCCGGAAACCTTTCCACCTGAACCACGAGTACAACTGACAGTCCCGCAAACGCACTGCCTTTTTGTACCTTTGCAAAAACAGACATAATGTCTTATGGGATAACAGCAATCAGTGATTTTATAATGTTACTTAAAATCCGTCTTGATTGCAAATTTTTTTTATTCATATGACCGGTTTCGGTTCATTCAGAACCATCTTCAGATCTGATATTTCAGTTACAGGAGTAACCCGTCCAAATCCAAATATGAATAAAAAATTTGCAATCAAGACGGATTTTAAGTAACATTTTTGTACCTTGTTCACGCTATACGGCCGCTGTCTCTATATGTACATATATCTGTTTCTCTTGAAGTAAGGTCATGCGAGACTGATGATGGTGATCCGTCTGTGGGAAGGGGAAGTTAAAGCTTGGCAGTCCCTTTGGTGTAAATGCTAAACACGTGTTTTCTCCTACGGCAGAACGAAAAAAAACCATAGCTACTGATACAGTAATCTCAGAAAGCTCCCGTCATCCACACAGCCACAAACATACAGATTTCCATTAAATGGTGGATCGCCTCATATGTGTTCCATTATCCAAAGAAGCGTTTCAAACAAAGCTACGAACCATCAAACAAATCGCTTGCAGCAATGGCTATAGCTCTTCCCTGTTTGATAATGTTACGCAGAAAAAGATAATGAATAAAATTACGCCATTTCTGTACGCTGACAAACAGCAATCGCTCGATAATTTCGAAATCTGGTACAAAATTCCAAGTTAAAGGCTCGCAGCTGGAAACTTAACATTTTATAATACTAATAACATATAAAACATTTTATTCTATAGTAAAGACGAAATGCAACCCCTGGCGTAGAGTGATGTACATAAAATCACTTGCAAGCAGTGTGAAAAAGTGTGCATCGGTCAGTGAGGCAGAGCTGTGGAAAACAGGCTACGTGAACATGAGAGGAGCTGTGGATTAAGGAAGAAAGATTCAACCTTTGATGATCATCTTTTGGCAGAAAACCATCCATATGACGCAGAATGCGAAGTTTTACATTCTGCGAGAAGAAGCAGAAACATGACCCTACTGGAAATAATGGAAATCAAGAAACACAAGACACAGAATGCAGCCTGGTATTGAATGATCAGACTCAGTTGCTATTTTCCCCACTGTCAAATTACTTTTCGTTACAAATACTAGGTTCAAACTGTAAATTCGTTTTATTTCTCTTTTTATTATATTTACCTCCAGAAAAAACTTTCTTTACCCTTTTTGGTTAATGTAATTATTGTAATGTTTTGCTATGTAAACACTTTTTCAGTTTCGTATCTTCTGTACAAATAACAGCTGTGTAAGTCGCACATCACGTGTATCTCTGTTTTCAACATTCAGTTGTCACCTGAAGTTGGTCTGAGAAGCCGAAAGCCAGTTCGTGACTGAATAAATATAATTCTACAGAACTTTAGGAAGTGTTTTCCTTTTTAATACTATTATCATGTTCTGTTGAGCACTGACGGAAAATTCTGTCAAGGTTAATAACTAATTAATTCTTATCTTTAATAATTCCGAATATTTAGTTGTAGCTAGTTCTTTACCTTGCCATCGGCAGGAAGAGGTTAGCAAGTCATGTACCCTAATGAAATGTCAGTTACTGTTCGCAGCTTCTGTCTAGTGTATCTTTCATATCCAACAAAGACGACAATATTAATATAACAAGTAGGGAGACTGGTGCAAGAGGAAACAATGCCGAAATATTTTCTTGTAGGCTATGAAACGGAACGGGTTACGACGCATTCGCATAAATAAGGAATAGGAGGACTCCATTGTCTCCGAAATTATGGTATTGTAAAGTTAGCTTTCCTCGAAGTTAAGTCAATTTGTACTCGGCACGTTACTTTCTTCTGATTTGAAGTAGCTAACTTCGCGCTACAAAAGGAAATTGGAAGAACGGAGAAAGAAGTGCAATCAGAACTTAAGTTCAACTATCCGAGACTTTCATTAAAACTTTAAGACAGCGCGGATGCAAGAAGTATCACGTAATTCTGCGCCATCTTCACGTTCCGTCTCATGCTGCCGAACGGTAAAGAAAAGTACATTAAGAGAGATGCGCTTTCTCCGAAAGGATTGAGTCTTTATTAGACCGGCTTTTTATTCAGTTCATCGAGTTTCATAGAGCTTGATTCTAAGATCTTATTGCTTCCAATACGAAATTTAAACGACAACAGAATGCTACAGCCAATTTGAAATGACGTATCTAAATTTTGATAGCTCGTTGTTAAGTTTCTTGTAGTTTTCACTTACTGGAGTGTGAAAATTTGACTCACGTCTTTATTACCTACGGCAATCAATACAATCAAAAGAAGATAAATCATATTTACAGCAGTAAAAATAAATAGATAAATAAATGAAAATAACATTGCGAAATATTCGAAAAAAGGGAAACGTTGATTCTATCGAAAAAAATGTTATAAATTATAGAAATACGATTATCACAAGGATCACTGATGTCGATGATTCTCTACTGTACTCAGCAGATCCATAAAAACTCGTTTTCTGAACTACCTGTGAAGCACAGACGTCGTTTTTTTTCCTTCTTATAGTGATAGTAGTAGTAGCTTTATTCATATGAGTATGACTTTTACGAGGGTACCGATTATGTGTTAGTATACAATTTAAGAAAAAAACAAAGTAATTCATTTAAACAGGCATTTCATATTTACGGACTTATAGGTCTAGTTTGAGAAAGGGGGGGGGGGACGAGTAGTCAGCTGTGGGCGTACATTTGGGACCATACCGGAATTTGCCTGAAGTAAGAAGCTGTTAATCACAGAAAACGCAAATCAGGATGGCCGGATGAAGACTGGAGCATCCGCCCTCGCGAACGCAAGACCAGTCTGTTTGAAAACATTCGGTTTATCCCTAGTGTACCGTACTATTTTACGACGTTATTTAGTAATGTAAAAGCTATTGATACATTTATTTGACATTCCCAGTCACTGTAGGTACTGCTTGGCATTGTAACATCTCTCACACAGACGTCGTCTCCTCCTTTCTCTTTATACATAGTCCTAACTGTCTCAAAGTGCTTTGAGTACCAGATATGTCAATAATCGTTGTCACGGTGCATAATCTACGGTAATGTCAGACAATACAGACTTCCAACAAAAGTATATTGTTATTTCCCGATTATTTGCCGCATGTTTAACCTCAATGACAGTTACAAAGCTACTATATGTCTCTGGATCTGTTATGCGCTTATCGGTAAGTTTCGTGCGCCAGATACGAGTACAGGACTGGGAGAGAAACTGAAGGTACCAAATGAGGTGAATTCTGCCACGAGAGTGTCAGTACACCTTATCATACGTTTAGAAAACAAAGCAGCAATGAAAGTATATTTTAGGAAAACATATCGAAAACATTAATCCTAGAGATACCACATCAAGGCACTTCTAAACAAGGTAAATGAAAAGAAGAAACTTCCTGCATGAGGCAATGAGCACAAAATTTGCTGACCAAGGGAAACGCGTAGTAATGTCTGATGCGTCTACAGTTGTATTGTTATCTAGAGGAGGACGCTTTATCGCATAGTGTACATAAGCATTCTGGCTATATTCCACCAACGGTGAAACGTATGGACATTCTTTGGTGCATCACACTGGAAGAGAGGTGATTGGATTAGGTCTGTAAAAGAAGTGTAGGCGATAGTGTTCGCTCACTTGTCATTGTTCTCAGTAGGAGACAGTTTCTTCTAAGACGATAATGCTGTGACTTACTCGGCTGGTTGTGTCCAGGATTGGTATGATGAGCATGAGGCTGAGAGACCTCTTATTTGCCCTCAACAAGCACTAGACACTAATATTTTAAAGTCACTGTGTTCTGCATTGGCTAACTGTTAAGAGCCGCTTACTTCATCTTGCAAAGAAACCTTGCAATAGATAGTCGGAAATAACATTGACCATCATTCATGACTTTCATTTTCGATTCCTGTAAGGTTTCACTTTGTTTCGGATACCAGAATTGGCTGTACCTCATTTTATAGGGGTCTTTGTCCAACTCCGGGACATGAAAGTATCTAAACCAGTTAACTAGTATGTGTGGTAGCGTATTGGTTAAGACAATTGACTCGTTTTCCGGAGGAGAATGCTTCAAATCCGCATCCGATTTTTCCCCATTTTATTTAGGGCGAATACAATGATAGTTCTTTTGAATTAGTCACAGCTATTATACCCATCAGTCGGCTGACAACGGTTTATTTTAGTTCATAACAATTAAAGGAAGGACCAATAGTTATTGTTTGGTTTTTAGTCACACTTACGAGAGAGATCACGGTGAAAATATATTACGCAGAGTAGTAGTAGCAAAGACCCCGTTGAGTGCGAGGTCGCAAAAGGCCAATGATGTTTAGGGTATTCGACGCTCCACGTATTGTCAACCATGCAACCACAGTATTGGCTGTTGAAGGTAGAAGGCGGCGAGACTGAGCATGAGCTGCGAAACATAGTTGAACTGATTAGTTGACGAATAACTGACAACAGTGCGACAACAATGCAAACATTGCATTAAATCTACAACAACGGTTACCGTTCGTCATAAAGGAAACCAAAGAATTTCGCAGAGTGAGAAAGATGTGGCAGATGAATATTAGCGTTTCTGCGAGACGAATTAGTGGAATGTGCGGTGTCGTATACGCACGACTGTGCGGGAAATGTACGTGTGGGATACAGTGATGAAGATACATGCTTAACAACTGAAAGTGATATTGAAACATATGTCGAGCCATGTAGTTCATCATCCTTGTTCGGGCAAGGAGTCACGAATCCCGTGTCCAGTGAAAAGCAATGAAGGACAATCGTTGTCCAATTATGAACAGATTCCGAATAAGTCCGCGGTTGTGACCATGTAGTGCATAAGGAAAATTACCGATATTCAAGGAGGACAAGACACACTTGTTACAAAGACTGGTGTTTGCACGTTTCAAGTATGGTCAATACAGTTCACTACGTCATGCACATCAAATTGCACGCGGCGTTGATTACAGCTATTTCAAGGGAAGCGGTGGATGGCTGCATAACTTCAAACAATGCTACATAACTGGAAGGCTTGAGACAATGAAATTTCAAACAAAGTGTCAACTTGGCGATGCACAGCAAACTGCGGAATCGACCTAAAATTTGTGGATGAGATAAAACTTATTCCATCATTCAGTACGGAATTTGTTTTCAACTCTGACCAATCGGGATTTGGAGAGGATATGCATATGACAGGAAACCTGGAAATTAGACGTACCAAGAAAGTTGTATCAAGATCAATTAATATCAATGTCTTAATGCATTCGTATACAATTGTGCCGACTGTTAATGTGAATAGTAAATTGACTGGAAAATTATGTATTGCGCTGCTAGCAGTTGGAGGTTCTCTGCTCCTTACGATTCTCTTTCGTGTGCGTGATCTTGCTAGGGCAGCAGGGAATATTTACGTCACAGCAAGCAAGAGTGGAAAAATGGGAGTAAGAGATCTACAACTATAATATGAGCACTGCTTTTGGCCACTAGCTGATCAAAATAACTTGCGTTTGCTTGATTCCTGGTCTGCGTATTAAAATCATGCTCCTTTAATGCAAACGATCCCGCCTGAAAAGTGTGTGACATTGCATTTCATACCACCTGAAATCACTGGACAAATTCAGCATCTGGATGTTTGTTTTTTCCGTATCTATAAAACATATTATCGTTCTATCTGCAGCCACGCCTTAAAGGATAGCCAGTTTCACTATAAGCGCCAAGACAGACTCTTTCGCATGCACTTGCTTGCCATCACATTCCATCAGTTCTCATCAACCCGTTTTACCAATATGAGTCCACACGAATTCCTTAAAAGTGAATACAGTGAATACCTAACTGAAAGTCCTGCACGGCTTGTAACTCACAAGGAGTTCGCTTCGATCTAGATGGTGCGAACTTTTGTCGTCACTGTGGCGCGCTATTTTTCATTCGATGGTCATGGTTCAAGATAATGATTTGTTCTGAACATTCTTTGGATGTTGGCAATTTTGTGAAGTGTAACGCATACATCCCATAGAAGGTTGATCTCTGCACATCCCACCCACTCTTTTTCTGTCGCCTTGCTGATGCATGTAATGAGTCATTAGCAGCTATTATTTTTCCTGTCATAGTTCATAACACATCACTTTCAAATGAGCCTTACTAAAGACTGAACTTGAGACCTCACACTCAAGGGGTTCTTGTAAGTCCTGTTTACCAAATAATACGCAAGTGGTTATCCATCTAGTCTGTTGACAAATGTATGTCTTTAAGACTGCAGTGTTGAGGGCGATTCTGTTGAGATGGTCGTTAATTTCCTTATACATGTCCTCATGATAACGTTTTGAGGGTCAGATTCTTCTTCCCCAATATCATATAATTAATTCCTAACCATCAACATTGTTTTAGATTCTTGTGTTACTTTTACATGTAAACAAGTAGATATGAACATTGGGACCAACGTTGGCGCCAACACTGTTGGTCCAATGTTTTAGTCGATTAAACAGTACTGGAACCAACCTTGTCTGTATTTCGACCATACATCAAAGGGCGTTGCGGCAAATAGCGATACGTCGGTCATATATTGGCGCCAACGTTGTTTGGTTTGACTGTCGTTTCGAAACCTGAGATTTTTTTGTCTTTGGTACTTCGAAGCTGGGTTTTCTAAATCACAGTCTCAGGAACAGTGGCGTGACATGGAATTTCCTGAGTTTACCAACAAGAAATAGATTTGCTACGAGGAACCACAAAAACCACAACGCCACTCCGGATGCTTTGCAATGCATCTAGCGAAAATTCTGTAAGGACTGCACCATAACCGAATTAAAAAAAGAGAGTATTTAATGTCGACTTATCGCATTTACCAGAAGAGGGCAAAATACTCAATTATTTTAGTCTTTTAAGGCCTCACACAATGCTTTGCAGACATTAGGAAAAGTAACTGAAGCACTTAAGTAAGTGATATCACTTGAGTGGATATTTTAAAAAGCTTCTGAAATTATCTCATGTAGCAAGAAATCGAAACGTCGCTGTCAAAATAACTTTTTCAGGTATAACTTCCATGCATCTATATAACTTTGGGTTCGGCCACTTGAAGTAGCAGCTCAGAATCTGTCGTTAATAGACAACAGAAATTAGCAAACTGTCTTAAGGACTCGCGCATCACATGACTTAATAACTGACGCCCGTCGTACCTGCAACAATAATTATAAATAAAATTACAAGTTGACAAAAGTTTACTCTTGGTACTTTATAACATAACCGCTAACGCGATCTGTGCGTTATACAACTTTATGTTGGCTCTTGTGTTCTACTCTATTTTTCCATACTGGCTTAATATGAATTAGAGTTTTTGAATTGGAAATGTTTCCTGACTGGCTTAATATGAATTAGAGTTTTTGAATTGGAAATGATTCCTGATTTTTAACCATGAAGTCATAAATGGAAATTAATGAAATGCTTTAACGGCCACCTACCGAAGAGACACCATCGACACATATGAAATAAACTTTCTAGAAAATTTAATAGTAAATGTTCTTAGATGTATTTTCTTTTCAGTGGCAAAATTTACTTCTTCTTCCCACTACGATGGTTGTCTTGAATACAGCCACCATAAAAGTTGCTAGTTGTTGACTTTGTCGCCTAATGAAAGAAACTTATATTTCTACGCGGTTAGATGAATTGTTTATCAAATAAATAGATAGGCACTTTAATTTATTTCACGTTATTTATATTAACTCATATTACAATATCATTATCAAAAATGTTACAGTGGGAAGAGTGATAAAATGATCACACCCTCTTTTCATCAAGACATACCACAGACTTCTCTCTTTTTGGCGACTTAAAAAGAAGTTACGCTCACAACTCTCTTGCTGAAGTGCATCACTTCCTTTTTTATCTTATGTACACCTCTTTGGAAACATCTAACAACTGTCGTTACACATGGCCCCTACTGTGAGCTGTGGATTCATACACACAGCACAATATAAAATTTCTTTTTCTGATTATTATATACATTTTACATTTTTTACCCAGAGGGGCAAGGTGCATTCGTCTGCTTTCATAACCGAAGGTTCAAAAACTGTTATTTTGGCAATTGAACTACTGGCATATTTATCTATTAGTCTTTAATATACAGTTTGACTACTGTGTGTTAGCTACTTGGGAACCTTGTTATTATCAAATGTCATATATTTTATCAAAAGCTTTCTCATACTACATTAAAATTACTAATGAATCATTACTTTACACATATAAGGAAAATATTACAAATTTTTTCACGTCATATAACCCTTTTTCACATTGAATTAAATATTTATCTGTATTTATATGTATGAAAACTGCGTGTCTCTCCTTTAATTTGCAACAAAAACTGGTGTCTTGTCCATACTTTGTTTTCCAGTTGTTGAGTCATTGGCGTGAGCTGGCTACATTGTTTGACGCTTTGCGCTGCTGTTGTTTTCTACACCACGCAGAGCATTATTCGCACGGGTGATTTAGTATGAACAGTTCGCAGTGTCCGCTCCGGATACCTATTTACACTTACCTACGAGTTCCGTAAGCTACATTCTCCACTTCATAGTGAGGCTGAAGGACTCTACTGGACAAGCTACGTCGGGATCAAATCTTCGTCGACGTTTTGGTGAGTGTTCAGCTTTCCATTAGCACACACATGCAATTGTTCTAGTCGTTCATCTCGACACTGCCGATACATTAAACTTCCTGCATCGCAGATGATGACTCACTTGGCGACTGTGAACGTGAATCGTCGCACAGCACTGTTTTTTAACCATTAGGTACGATGGTAGGATTTTTAGCCATTAGTTACGACGCACAACTTACGTAGCACTCTTTCACAGGTATTTGCACTCTGTAATATGTCTGATGTCGCGTAGGATGGGTTTTCACAGGTTTATAAAATATACATGAACGCATTTACAAAGACATGAATCAAATAAAAATTATACAAGCGCAGTTACAAGAAAATCATAACTATATTCTAATACGAAGTTTCTCGTAATTAATGTTTGCTGACACCTTTATATTTAGCTCTAAGAAAATTTTCTCCTTTTTATTTCTTTTAGTGAGTGAAGAATTTACGTTCAGAATTTTACACGTCTCCCGTAACAATTTGAAATCTGATATTATCATAAACACAATCAAGAGCAATTTCACTACTACACGAGGAAGGGAAAAGCATAGGAGTTACATCGAGCAACTATTGTTTAAGATAAACATCATGCATCTTCTAGTACTGTATTTATTTTCACGAACAGTTTACGAGAACAAGTGAAATACTGGTTATAAATCCGTGTTCTGGTCACAGTATAGTTTCTCAAAATCCTTTGTTTAATAATTATATTTTTCATTCAGCTAATCACTGTTGCAACAGTCTTTTTAAGCTATAAACCGATGTACATGTTTTCATTGCATTTTATGTCCAAGTTCACTGATAAGTCTGTTTTTAAATATAGTATTCCAGTGTTTATACAGCGCTAGTTTTGTATTTGTCTTTTTACAACGTGAAAATAAGTGTTAATTTAGCCTCAGATGTTACTTGCATAACCATGTGTAGACTTCATTAGATATAGCTCTCAAAGCTTTACATAACGCTTAACACGCAGGCTAGGTTAGTGTGAGATCCACTGTACTCGTTATTTCTCTTCAGGTGACAGAGCTACTCTTGTGTTTAGCTGTTTCAACTTATTGAATATAAGTGTACCTACTTACCCTCACTTCCATAAATTCATACACAATGTCAGTGACACATATCAACTAATATGAGAGGGCGTGTGGCATTTATTTGGTACCTTCCACATCCAATTCAAACCTTTCGCCAAACGGGATGTGCTACTTTATATCATTCGCTACCAAAATACTTATTACTACATAACCTTTTAATTACGCATAACTGGTCGTGGATCAGTCAGAATGTTCATTCACGTACAAACAACTTGGTACATTAATATTTATGGTAGCAACGTTTCGTCTTCATACATCTCAGCGTATATGTTTATCAATATTTCATATTTCCTTATGCTCTCTTTGACGGTGATTTGCCTGCTACACTGTATTTGTGTAAATAATGACTATTTGTAGTAATGCACCTTAACTTATCTTGAGGCCTGTAGTTGCTAACTATGCAAAGTTTTTGCCGTTTTAATCATGTGTGTCTAATTTCATTTCCTTCTTCTTTTTTATTCTTTCCCATTAATTACACTAGTTTTTCGTATTCACTTTAATGTAAAGCTAATTTTCAACAGAACAGTGTGAAGTATTGCACAATCGTCACAGCTTAATCGGTTATAGTTTTATATAAACAGCATTGTTCCTTCTTATTGTAAGTAGCTGCAGATAGTGTAATATAAATCGCACTTAATTTTCGCAACGTTCATTAGCCTTTTCCTCTTTGTAGATTAACATTTGTTTTATTTATTCGTTGGTATAATGGTAGCCTTTCTGTAAACAGTTCTTTCCTCGTGCTCTTTCCGTGTAAGTAATTTCTTTTCCATATATAGCATCTTACCTGACATATCATTCTTCTTGTACATTGTCCTACACCTACGTACGGTCGTTTGTATGGAGTTGGTTTTGAAGTTTGTCACATAATGACGTTGCAAAATGGACGTGTTATTAGACAAAATATTTCATACCAGCAAAATCTGTGTACAAAATTCAAGGAATGCAGTAGTAATACTCGTTATATATGTTTATTGCTATGGTTAATTCATTGGCTAGTTATATGGGTTATCAGGTGTACTCTTCGTTCCTATAACTAGTTGTATACTTCACTTTTTCGAATTTCCTATAATTTGGTCTTGTGTGTGTGTCATTTTTATTTAATGCTGTTTTTTCATAGTATTTCGTTCATTCAATTAAGTCTTCTTTTGTCATTTTCAGTAGTTAATGTTTGAACGATGCACTGTGTCTCTCACATTCAGTCATTGTTAAGTGGAGCACAAGCGTGTTTGGTATAGTGCATTAGGCATACGAGAATATGGCCGCTGCAGGCTATGTCGAAAATGTGATAAGGAGACAGAGGAAACGTTTACCACGCGGAACTCAGCTAACTCCTCCCACACGCTTCGTCAAGGACAGGCTACCAGACTGGATTGTTGTCATTCATATTCACTGTATCCAAAAAATGCCTTTAACGTGCAGTTTGTACGCTGTCATTTGAGTCTGAATACAATAACGAACTTTTCCTAATGGATTTCAAAGAATCTTAATACTTACCTTGGATTATACCCAGTCTAACCTTCATTATGCGATTCTCCTACTTGTTTCGAAAGTAATGTGCATATTTTGCGTGTAGTTAAGTGAAAAACGGATATTGTATCACATGCTAGAAGTGTTTCTTTTTCTGTCAGACAGACTCTCCAAATTTCCGTAATTATTATAGGTTGTTGTATTTTCTGCAAGTGCTGTAGGTGGTAAAGTGGTGGAGGTGCATTCACATCTTATGTGTAGCATATAAATTCTTTGAAATCTTTGTGTGGATAAAATGCACTTAATTTCCCTGTTTTTGGATTGCTCAAAAAATAGCATCCCGTGCATGGTGTCACATGTATAATGTATGGTTCTGTGTACAACAACAACCATTTTTCGTTAAACTTTTTGTGTCTGACATGGAGGATGTGTGCACAGTAGCACCTCCTGGTTAACCGTGAGGGGTAGTTGTGCGACCTTTTATCATACTGTTTTTTCCTAACTTGTGTCATTGCATCCAACGTTATTAGGGCTTTTCTGTTACTTCTAATAATATCTCGTTTTCTCAAAATTTGGGTAAGGTTTTACTTCACTCATCTAATTTGTACTTATTGTACATTAATTCTATTGGTGTAAACATGTTTAAAGAGTATTCAGTCCACATAGCGTGTCTGTGCGGTGTATACATTCTGATAACCCTGTTAAACTCACGAAATACCCGTTCTTTTGGCTGGCCTTGGGGTAAATTTGGATGCATACATACATTTTATTGTACGTGACTTGACAAATTATTTCCACTTCGCACCTGTGAAATTAGCTGCATTATCAGTCAGAATAGCTTTTGGTTTCTTTTAAAAAACATGCAATATTGCGGCCACAATGGACATAGTTTTTATTTCTGTGCAGTTGATAAACTACCTGGTTCTTCTATCTTACTCTGGATAATGCGTAAAACTCTCATTTCCTCTGAAATCTCTTACTCTGAATAGTGCGTAAAATTGTGATCTGTTCCTTACATTGATCGTACGTGTAAAAGACTTCTGGATACATCAGACAGATATTTACTTGATCTGTCAAATGGTTATTCACACAAGACTTTGTTTGCATTAAATCACCTTAAATAACGTTATAGCCTGAGTGAAGATAACATTTGCAATTGGTTCAAATGGTTCAAATGACTCTGAGCACTATGGGACTTAACAGCTGAGGTCATAAGTACCCTAGAACTTAGAACTACTTAAACCTAACTAACCTAAGGACATCACACACAACCATGCCTGTGGCAGGATTCGAACCTGTGACCATAGCGGTCGGGCGGTTCCAGACTGAAGCGCCTAGAACCGCTCAACATTCTCAATTGCCTAGGTCTATTTTTAGTTGATATTGCCTGAAAAAAAATCCATACCTGAGAGGCAGTTAACAATTAGTTCCCTACCTCCAGGAAAGTACAAATAATTGTGATTCCAGAAAAAGTTATTGGAATATAGCTTTATAGTTTGATACCTTTTGACTTATTTCCTGTAACTGTTAAAATATGACAGCTCTGCACAGGTAAAGTTAATAGGTTTAGTCTCTGTTTTATTTCATTGAACTAGCTGTATGAAAAAAGATTTGTAGCGGCTCCTATGTCTAGTAGCACATGTAAATCTATTGTTCCTCTTTTGGCCTTAACTATCGTCTGTGTTTCATCGTTTATATCTTTTGCACCATTTCTCATACCTGTATAAATATCATCTCGCATATCGATTAATTTGTCATACCTGAAAAATAATTATTTATTAGCGTTGTGCCCCGAACTCCCGTTTTCGGTCGGCTGCGCAGAATCTAGGCCCACTGATCGCCGTTTGCGATCAATGTTTACAACGTGGTCGGTATTTCGCCATGTTCTTATTCGGACCTTAATTGGGGGCGGCGTTTCACTGACTGCTTTACGTCGCTCCAATTGCCGTTGTTTTCATAATCGTTATTTATGCATGAGTGTTCATTTACGTTTCTATACCCATGTTGCCTATTATCGCCGGGACCACGACAACTATTCCAAATATTACGGTTATTTCTTGATGGCGAGCCACGGTATCCTGAATTTAATTTCTCTTATTTCTCCCATGGAGACCGTTACCTCGACGATTTCCTAATCACCCATAACCATTATATCCCTGTGGCTGCTCATATGAATGCCAATCCCAATCATTTGAGTTTTGACTGCTCTCGTAAATGAGTTTAATCTAATCCACAATCGTGAGAAATTATTCCAGGTCATAAGTTGGTGCAGTTACCAGTTTCTCACGAATGTTAAATGGCAAGCAACCTTTTAATATTTTCGAATGTGATATCGGATTGTTCCAATATCTCGTCTTGTTCAATTATTTTTCGAAATATCGGCGCAGTCCTCCTTGTTTTCTGTTAAATGTCTGTGTGACAAAAATACCCTTTCCTAGTCTTTCCTGAATTCCCTACGGTCAGTATTTCTCTAGGAAGGCCTGTTCAGATTTATCACACGTTCGACAATGATCGGCCTCTTCGGCTGCCCACAACTGTGCATCACCTTGTGTGAAACCAACGACGAACTCTTGCATTTCAAACCAGTGCCGAGGTAAAACATTTCTAAACGCCCTCCCAAAGACAACGGGGTGTGTTTCCTTGGATCCTTGTGAGAAGACTGGGAATTGCCTATGTTTTATCAGACACTCGTCTCTTACGACTGACGATAGGCCAGGTACTACGTCATCAAATTGCGACTCCGTCCTACGCCATTTTCGGAGGCGGTTATGTTGGGTATGGTGACACTGGCGCATACGTTTGATTGTTTACAAACTGTTCTCCTCCGCTGTTGTCATAACCTGAATTTGGCGAAATAATGTTCACGTCATTACTGTCTAATACAATTTTTTTCTGCTTTGAGTAGCTGCGGAAGACGGTTCGTTGTCATTTTAATGACAATAAAAATCACACACTGTAATTGAATTATTGAATTAAAGAAGAAGATCAGTATTTATGGAAAATTCCACTCCCAATATACATTGGCGAAAAAATGGCTTCTCATTATTGTCATTGCTATGTATATTAAAATCATTTACTATGGCAATGAAAAGTAAACTCTACCATAAATTTTGTTGCTTGCAAAATGGTTTTAAGCAGGTTAAGGACAGGATATTGTGGTGAAATTGCTTTTGCGTGCAATGATCAACGGAATATTCTGGATCATAACTTCTGTTCACATTCCCTAAAGTCCAAATATTTGTCTCTGCACGTGACCGCTACGGTCGCAGGTTCGAATCCTGCCTCGGGCATGGATGTGTGTGATGTCCTTAGGTTAGTTAGGTTTAAGTAGTTCTAAGTTCTAGGAGACTGATGACCTTAGAAGTTAAGTCCCATAGTGCTCAGAGCCATTTGAACCATTTTTTTTGTCTCTGCAGAAAATTTTCTTCAATTTCCATAATTTTATTCCGTTCTTACTGGTAACATTCTACTTTTCTTATTGTATCCTCATTGTTCAATATATGGAATAAAGAAAGTATACAGTTAGTATTTTAACAATCACTGTTACAGTTACATTACTTTCTACCTGAGACTGATCCTATCACGGTAGCCAGGCTATTGTATTCTATTTTTTACAACTGGCTGGATAATGAATTAGAGTTTCTGAATTGGAAATATTCTCTGACTTTTAACTATGAAGTCAAAAAATGGTTCAAATGGCTCTGAGCACTATGGGACTTAACTTCTCTGGTCATCAGTCCCCTAGAACTTAGAACTACTTAAACCTAACTAACCTAAGGACATCACATACATCCATGCCCGAGGCTGGATTCGAACCTGCGACCGTAACGGTCGCACAGTTCCAGACTGTAGCGCCTAGAACCGCTCGGCCACTCCGGCCGGCCAACTATGAAGTCATAAATAGAAGTTAATGAAATGCTTTTGTGGACAGCTGCTGAACAGAGACCGTCAAACAAATGTGAAACAAAATTTCTAGGAAATTTAATAGTAAATGTTATTGGTTGTGTTTTCTTCTCAATGGGAAACCTTACCTCTTCTTTCTCGAACACAGCCGCCGTAGGAGTTACTAATTGTTGACCGTGTCGTCTAATGAAAGAAACTCATATTTCGATATTGTGTAGTGAACTGTTCACCAAGTAATTAGACAGGCACTTTAATATACTGCAAGTTATTTACATTAACCCAAAATCCAATATGATTATGAAAACTGTAACAATAAGGAATAGCGAGAAAATGTTCACGCTCTCTCCTCATCAAGAGACACCATCGATTTCTCTCTTTTTGCCAACTTAAAAAAAAAGTCACAGTGACATGTCCCTCATCAGGCGGAACCCCTGCTGCAGCGCAAGGGTTCCCTTTTTATCATACATATACCTCTTTGGAAACATCTGGGAGGTGTCATTACACTCTATAGAAATTGAACTGCATGTTGGCACGAATGTTGTTGTGGTCTTCAGTCCTGAGACTGGTTTGATGCAGCTCTCCATGCTGTCTATCCTCTGCAAGCTTCTTCAGCTCCCAGTACCTACTGCAACCTACATCCTTCTGAATTTGTTTAGTGTATTCATCTCTTGGTCTCCCTCTACGATTTTTGCCCTTGGGCGCTATCCCATAAGTTGGTGCCAACAATACCATCAGTGTGTGGACCAAGGTTAACACACACCACGTTTAGTCCAAGCGAAAACTTCTAAAGTATATTCCATTCATATGTGTTGCCACTATCCACTAGTGAAAAATTAAGGCAGAAGTTTTTGTTTAAACGTGTTAAACAAACTCGAAACACTTCAAATCATTCTCTCATTTTTACAAAGAACAGTTTGGAACGCATAATCACGAAATCAACATTCACACAGTAACAGTTACAGTGTTGCTGGTTTGATCATCACCCCGAAGACTGCTTTCAGGTAGCTCTCCATGCTTCTCTATCCTGTGCAAGCCTCTTCATCTCCGAATAACTACTGCAACCTGCATCCTTCTGAAACTGCTAACTATATTTATCTCTTGGCCCCCCTCTGCGATTTTTACCATCCAAACTTCCGTCGAATGCTAAACTGTTGACACCTTGATGTCTCAGAGTGTTTTCTACCGACTGATCCCTTGTTCCAGCAAGGTTGCGCTACAAATTTCTTGCTCGTATACCTCATAGGCATGCTTTCTTAAAAGATTTCCCACCGTTTAAATGCATGTTCAAAGTTAGCAAAATTGTTTTCTTAGAAACGCTTCTCTTGTCTTCATTTTATATCCTCTCTACTTCGCCATCATCAGTTATTTTGCTGTCCAAATAACAAAATTTGTATACTACTTTCAGTGACTCGTTTTCTAATCTGATTTCCTAAGCGTCACCTGATAGAATTCGACTACACTCCATTATTTTTGTTTCGCTTTTGTTGATTTTCATCTTCTATTCTCCCTTAAAGTCTCTGTCAATTCCGTTCAGCTGTTCTTCCAAGTCATTTGCTGTCTCGGACAGAATTGCAGTGACATCGGCAAAAATCAAATTTTCTATGTCCTCTCCCCGGACTTTAATACGTACTCCACATTTCTGCTTGGATTCCTTCACTACTTGTCCAATGTACAGAGTGAACGACACTGGCGATAGGGTAACAACCCTGTCTTAATTCTTTCTCAACTGCTGCTTCCCTTTCACGCCCCTCAACTCTTACAACTCCCGTCCGGTTTCTGTACAAGTTATAATTAACTTTTCGGTCTATGTATTTCACCGACCCTACCTTCAGAATTTCAAAGGTAGTGTTGCAGTCAACAGTTTCAATAGCTTTTCTAACTCTACAGATGCTATAAACTTAGCTTTGCTTTTCCTTAACCTATTCTTTAAGATAAGTCATAGGGCCAGTGTTGCCCCGCGTGTACATTTCTTTCCGAATCCAAACTGATCTTCCCCGAGCTCCGCTTCTGCTAGTTCTTCCAATCTTCTGTAAAGAATTTGTCTTAGTATTTTGGAACCATATTAAACTAATAATTGGGTGATATTTACAGATGTCAACACCCGCTTGCCTTAGAGTTGGAATTATTACATTGTTCTTGGCGTTTTAGGGTATTTCGTCAGACAGGGTGTCCGAAAAGACTTTCCCTGATTGCATAAATTGATAACTCAGGCTAGAAGTAAGATACAAATATGAAATTAGTGTCGAATTGTTTACAACTATCAAAGTTTTTTTCTGTTTTAGGTTCGCAGTACGTAAGTAGTGGATGAGGCGCAGTGCCCAAGAAGCCATGTTAACCAATCAGGAGAAGGCACAGTATGTCCTGTGGTACCATGAGACACGATCACCAACCACAGTGCAGAGACACTTCCAGACAACATTTGGAAGGAATCCACCTGACGTTAAGAGCATTAAAGCCTGGTATGAGAAGTTCAAGAACACAGGTTCGGTTGCTGATCTTCCGAGGTCTGGTCGACCAAGAACCTCAATAGACAGAGTGGAAGCTGTAAGGCAGTCTTTTCTACTAAGTCCGAAGAAATCGGTGCGCAGGGCCTCACGTGAATTACAGATGCCAAAAAGCTCTATCCATGACATTTTACACAAACGTTTATCGTTTCGTGCATACAAAGTGCAAATCGTTCAGGCCTTGTTGCCCAGTGACAGAACACGGTCGAAATGCTATCACGTATTGAGGTCGATGATGGTTATCTCAGACGAATTGCCTTTTCCGACGAAGCGACCTTTATTGTCAGTGGAGTAGTAAATCGCCATAATGTGCGTATTTGGGGTTCACAACTCCCTGGCGAGGTCATGGAGTCCACCAGAGTCAGTCCAAAAGTGAATGTTTGGTGCACGCTATTGCACGATCGAATTATCGGGCCGTTCTTCTTCGCTGAGTGTATCTGGACATGTTGCAACTGTATGCTGTTCCTCAGCTGCTTCAGTATCACCCCGATGTCTTGTTTCAGCAAGAGGGTCCACCGCCTCATTGGGGATTGGACGTCCGTCCCTATCTCGATATGACCTTTCCTGGGCGATGGATTGGTCGTGATGGGCCAACGGTTTGGCCTCCTCGCTCTCCTGACATGACCCCATTAGACTTCTTTTTAAGGGGTAATGTCAAGGACGAGGTCTACCGAACGCGTGTACCAGATCTTGAAACCCTGCGGCAACGAATAACCACAGTCGTTGAATCGATCCCTCCAGTAATGTTGGCTAATGCGTGGACGGAAATTAAATATCGCCTAGTTATGCTACGTGCTACCGAGGGTGCTCATGTGGTAGTTTACTGATGTGTTAAAAAAAACTTTGATGGTTTGTAAACAACTTGAGACCCGTTTCATATTTGTATCTTACTTCTAGCCTGAGTTATCAATTTACGTAATCAGGGGAAGACTTTTCGGACACCCTGTATATCTTGACCAATAGATGGAATAGTGCTGTCATGGCTGGCTCTCTCAAGACTATCAGTACACTGCGCGCCATCTGTAGGTGAGTGGAGCAGCTTCGAAGTCCCGCGCAGAGTGGCGCCAGACAGCAAAGCGGCGCGGCGCGACGGCTCCACGTTTGATTTAGCTACTCGGCAGGCGGCGTCCGGCGCCTGGCGCGCTGTCCGTGTTTGCTATGCGCATCCCAAATGCGCGTCCCCAAAGTGTTTACGGCCTAAAAGAGAATTTAGGGCCGCTCTCCAGCCGCCCCCGCCAGCACCGTAGCCTCGCGGGACGCTCTTTCGAAGCGCATGTAATCGCATTAAAACCACGTGCACTGCGCAGCGGGTGCTTCAGCTGCTGCTGCTGCCGCCGCCAGGTACGGATGACAACACAAGCACCAAGGCCGCTTTTGCGTGCGTTACCGTGCAATTTTCAGCTGCTTTTTTCGAGAAGGAATATGTCTACATATTATACAGCGGCTTCTCTATGAAACCAGTATTCCAATTTTTTTTTCTCTTTGACGTGTGCCTAGGCCACTGAACCATTTATTTAACAAATTTAGTTCAATATGGAGGTCCCCCGCTCCATCTCTCTCCGTACGCAGGGTGAGTCGCGAAGCAGTTCCTGATTTCAGAATTAAACATCTCAAAAACAACAGACGGGTACAACAAAAGATATGTTTACTGAGAGAGCTGTAAGTGCCCAAGTTACAATGAAAATTCGAAATAGTTTGAAAAACTGCTGTCCACTGTGCAGCTCGTACAATTACAGCGTGCACAATTGAACTCGTCTTCGATAAGCAGTCTTTACAATCACATTAGAGTCTTTGGGAAATGTCCATCACTCGCAGTACGGAGATTGTGCAAACGAACAATGAAATTTGCCATCTCATCCTGTAGTATCTCAACGGAGATTATAATCGTTCTTACCGTTTAGTATGTTGTTTAATACCTGTTGTAGTGAATATAAAAGCCAAAAAAGAGAAAGAGCTATTATAATGATGACGAAAACCGCAAAGTCTATGTTTACGCCTATCTTTAACATGGTGATGCGTGACAGTGGAAAGATGATTAATCAGTTTTAACCATCAGAATCAAAATGTCGCTTATAAATCGGACTTCAACTGGATGAAGATAGGTTCGGTTAATGGAACGTGCAGTGAGCACTTAAGGCTGCGACAGTAGCGGCCGAACCATTGCATCGTCGTATTAACACGACCAACAGCGAATATTTGCTGAAAAAGACTAAAAATTAGTAGATGAAGACAAGGACTAAATTAAACCATACAATCGAATACAGTAAATATTCAGATTAATATAATTCAATTTTTTTAAACAGTCGTAGTGAGACACCGCAGTTTATTCCATCCGCTCACCAGGGGGCTACGACGAGCGAGGTAGTACAAGACGTAAAGACACGAACTCAAATTTGTTTAAAAAACAAATTAGAATCAAAAGTTAGTCATAGTATATATCTCTGAGATCGAGAAGCTGTGAAAAGACTGATAAATTGTGGAATTACAAAAGGGACTGAGATACCATACAGATCGTCGATTGAAGCTCGTACGTCGTGGTGGGATGGTTCCGGTAGACAGTACCTTTCATTGTGCACCACAAAAAGCAGTCACGAGGAATCAAATCAGGCAAATCTGGAGGCCAGTCCATTGATGTCCGGCGTGGTCTGGCGCTGTCTTGCATTCGGTGCGTGGTTGATCCCCCAGTGCTAGCTGTGTAGCGACAATATGTTTCAAAACTGCTACGTAAGATTAACTACTGATCGTTCTCGCATGAAAAGAGGGCCAGTCAGCCCCAACAGTAACTTTGGGAGATGTTATGCCGGAGCCAAGGTAGCCCCTGACGGCCAGCAACCCATATTACACCACAGAGGACGGGGTTGTCTATGTCCAAGGCGTACCAAAGGCACCATGATAAACACCGGCTATTTACGTACAAGATAATGGAAACAGACATTCTGAGTATTACTTCCTGCAGGCGGAGCTCGAGCCATGGCTTGCAGGAAGTATCACTACACCAAAACCTGATTGGCTGGAGACAGTTATTTAGGGGCTAGAGCCAGCCCCGAAGTTCATTTCACTCTGTATGCTGACCTCGTGGACCTCGATCGCTGAAGATTACGTCTTCGTCTCTTACTTGGACTTTACTAGTGTGTGTGTGTGTGTGTTACGAGCTTTTGTGGAAAATTAGAAGTGAACTTTTTGTTTGCCTCAATTAGGAGACTTTTACTGGCATCGTTATTGTTTCCTTTCTTTTGTTGTTCAGTCATCAACCTTGTAAACGTACATAAATAAAAGTTGGGTTTGTAAAAAATTGCGAATTGTCAGTCACAACAGGAGAATACAGTGGTTTCGCTTAAAAAAAAAAGTGCTACAGTTCTCCGGCCAAATTTCATTGGCTTTTGCCGTGGCGACAGTTTTAGGAGGATCTGCAGTTCAACTAGGACCAATATTCTCTGCAAGACAACAGGAACGCTGGCTGTACATTGGAATCTTGTGAAGAGTTTGCGAATAGTTGGAACGTTCAGTCGTGTTTGAAAATTGTGCTGTGTGGCCATAGGACTGTTTTTTTATCTTTAGTATTACAAAAACAGAAAAGCATCTTGCACAGTGGAATACATCATTCCAATATCTTCCTTCGGTGTGCTAACCTCCTTTCATGTTTCATCGGAACTGATGGCTCTGAGCTGCGGCCTCACTGTTTGTAGGCACTACGTAACCAATTACAGCGCTATCTCTTAGAAGCTTTACGAACTATTGTGAAACTTCTGTATATCCTTCAGCAAGTGTCCTATCAATTGTCCCCTTCTTCTAGGCAGGTTACGCTAAAAACTTCCTTTTTCCTCAATTCGATTCAGCACTGCCTCATTAGTTATCCGACACATCCATGTTTAGCATTCTTCTGTGGTTCCATATTCCAAAATCTGCTACTGTGATGTGCATCGTCCACGTTTCACTCTTGTATAAGCCTACTCTCCATACAAATACTTCCAAACAAGTTCCTAACACGTAAATTTTGTATTTGACGTAACGATATTTCCGTTTTTGAGAGAAGCTTTTCTTTTTATTGCCGGTTTGCCTTTTACATTCTCTCTGTTTCTCCCATCGCCACTTACTTTCTTCCCCAAATAGCAAAACTTCTCCAGGGCTCTCTGTTTCTCAGTTTCTAATCTGATTCTGTCTGTTTTATCTGATTTATTTGTTTTAGTTTGGTTGATGCTCATCTTACAACATTTGTTTGGAAACTATACGTTACATTCAATTAATCTGCCAAATCCATTGCGGTCTCTGCCAGAACTACAACGTCAACGGCACATTTCAAGGTTTTATTTCTACGTATTGAACTTTAATTCTCTTTTCACTTATATCCCTGGTTTTCGTTACTTCTTGTTTAGTATGTAGATCAAATAACATGTAGCATAGGGTTAGGTTGGGTTGGGTTGTTGAGGGGAAGAGACCAGACAGCGAGGTCATCGGTCTCATCGGATTAGGGAAGGACGGGGAAGGAAGTCGGCCGTGCCCTTTGAAAGGAAAACGGAAATCACGGAAAATCTAAATCAGGAGGGCCGGACTCGGGATTCAACCGTCGCCCTACCGAATGCGAGTCCAGTGTGCTAACCACTGCGCCACCTCGCTCGGTCATGGAGCATAGGTTACAACCATTATCAACTATAGCATTTATTTCATCTCTTCCAATGTTAGGACTGCTGTCTGGTTTCTATACTGTTTGTATATAACATTTCAATCCCTGTATTTCATCTCTGGCACCGACAGAATTTGAAGGAGTGTAGTCCAGACAAATTGCCAGGTACTTTATCCGCATCTACAAATGATAGGAACCGTCTAAGTCGTAAGACCAAACTGCTCCAAGCGTTCCTATAACTCTTTGACAGAGAAACTGACGTACCCTGAGTAGATTTCTACCAGTCGTTTCATTCTCCTGTAAATAATTCGTATTAACATTTTGCATCCACAACTTATCAAGCAGATGTCTCGCTAACAGACAGAGAGATACTACAATCGTCGGTCATAACTGTGGGTTCTTTGGTTGATCTGGGAGATGATTGATTGGAAGTACAACATATAAAATACTAGTTCACTTTATTACGATAATGACAAAATGGATTACATAACTTAATACAAATCTTAGCCACAGAAGTGTGGCGAGTAACGTGTTTTTAAATATTAAAGTATCACTTGATGCAAACATTTAGTGAACTCTTCTTTGCAAATACAGATATCTCTATATTCAAAAGCACAGTTCCATCTACAACATGAGTAACACATGAACAGTAACTAGTCGATGTTGTTTTCTTGATCGGAGGTCACAAACTAGGGCAAGTGTACCTTCGTCCGTCTGCGCTGCAGAGCTGGGAGCCAGCGTGTGGCTCCGATAGCGCCTCCCATTCGTCGGTGCGGATTGCGGCGAGACATCGATAACTTCGGTGGTATCTATGCGAATTGCCGAATTTAGTATGGTACCGCCGTCTTTGGACGATACCAGACTATGCACCCGACAATTCCACACTATAACGCTGCTGATGAGCTCGTTGTCAAAACATTTTTCACTAGCACTTCACTGCTTACTCCGGTTAAATTTTAAATAACTTTGCTGTATCTACTAAACAGTAGTGCCTGCATTCACTGCTGGGTTGGGAACAATTAAAGCCATACCATACGAAAATACTCTTGTAAAAACCTTAAATAATCAAGAAAACAGTCACGAAGTTTGTAGGGACGTATAAAAATATTTTTGAATCACGACTGAAGAGTCATTATCCGAACATGGCGTAAGACTTATGCGTTTTACTTCAATGAAAACCAAGATGATTCAAGCAGGCACTATTTCAGCACATTTGTAGTCAGGCGTAGAGAATATCTGCATAATGAAATGTAACCAAATGTAAGTTATTGACCGTTTTCTAAAGCACTGTCCAAAGACATTAAAAGCCAGTTAACCATAAAACCATAATCGTTGCGGCAGTTATTTGTAATCATACGAACCTATTGCGTATCCTACCAATTGTGTCATTTCCAGTTATTTTACTAGATTAATAGACTAGTATTATGGAGCTTAAGCTAGGGGCACAAAAATAAAATTTACGTTACGTAACAGTTGTTTCTCTTTTCAGATATTGAAAAGGACATAAAATTACTTTCCAATCAGCATGCGACTGTAAGATATGCTGAAGGGAATCCAGAAAACGATGAATCCAAAGTAGCTTATACTGACAGTGAGATACTTTTAACAAGACTAACCGATTTTTCAAAAATAGAGACTACAACTATGAGCAGTCTAAGACGCTGCAGTCGTGGACTGTGCGGCTGGTCCCCTGCGGAGGTTCGAGTCCTCCCTCGGGCATGGGTGTGTGTGTTTGTCCTTAGGATAATTTAGGTTAAGTAGCGTGTAAGCTTAGGGACTGATGACCTTAGCAGTTAAGTCCCATAAGGTTTCACACACATTTGAACATTTTGAACATTTGAACTACAACTATAACGGATCTTTATATCTGTTACAATTCAACGGGTTTATAAACGTTTTTGCCTTTCTGATAATTTACAGACGAATGAGCAGCAAGTAGACAATTCACTGCAGCGTCTTCCTGCCTCTTACCACAAATATAGTCCCAGCTAGTCATATTGATTTTCCATAACCGTCATGCTCGCTGAACTTGTAGAGCGAGCAGTGTTAGCTTTCCATAGGCTTAAAAATCTTGCATCCAAGGCAACGATATAAAAAGACAACACAGTACTATAATTAAACAGGGCTGAGTCCTTCGATCAACATCGCGCAACGCAATTCGCAGCAGATCACTACTCTCGTTGCGAGTGTCTATCTGATAACGTCTGACCACGACTGACTCACAAGTGCTACGCCAACACTGCGACTAGGCAAGAAGAGGCACCAAAGTAAAAGGCATCTTATCTTCCCTACTTGAATGGTATAAAACCAAGTTCAGAATCAGCATTATCGTCTCTTAGGTAAAGATCAGTTATTTACATTAATATTTTAAGGTTTCACAAAATCAACAAATATTTTCTTTATAGCAAAAAAAAAAAAAAAATATTAGCTTGTCATAGCAAATACTATACACAAGTGACTTATACAACGCCACTTTAGTAATTGTTATACAGAAAGCCTTTACATAGGACGGTAGTCGATATGATGATACAATGACAAAGATAAGAAGTAATATAGAAAATATTATTCTCTTACTTAACAAATACTGCAAATAACATACATTTTGGCAAAAAGTGTATCGAAGATTTACGCTAGTGGTAACTTATAACTTACAAGTGATATCAAACAGACCCGAACTTTTCGACTCTGTATGTGCAGAACAGGGAATCACTGATCATAAGGCCGTTGCAGCATCCCTGAATATGGAAGTTCATAGGAATATAAAAAAAGGGAGGAAGGTTTATCTGTTTAGCAAGAGTAATAGAAGTCAGATTTCAGAGTACCTAACAGATCAAAGCGAAAATTTCTGTTCCGACACTGACAATGTTGAGTGTTTATGGAAAAAGTTCAAGGCAATTGTAAAATGCGTTTTAGACAGGTACGTGCCGAGTAAAACTGTGAGGGACGGGAAAAACCCAGCGTGGTACATCAACAAAGTTAGGAAAGTACTGCGAAAGCAAAGAGAGCTTCACTCCAAGTTTAAAGGCAGCCAAAACCTCTCAGACAAACAGAAGCTAAACGATGTCAAAGTTAGCGTAAGGAGGGCTATGCGTGAAGCGTTCAGTGAATTCGAAAGTAAAATTCTATGTACCGACCTGACAAAAAATCCTAGGAAGTTCTGGTCTTACGTTAAATCAGTAAGTGGCTCGAAACAGCATATCCAGACACTCCGGGATGATGAAGGCATTGAAACAGAGGATGACACGCGTAAAGCTGAAATACTAAACACCTTTTTCCAAAGCTGTTTCACAGAGGAAGACCGCACTGCAGTTCCTTCTCTAAATCCTCGCACAAACGAAAAAATGGCTGACATCGAAATAAGTGTCCAAGGAATAGAAAAGCAACTGGAATCACTCAACAGAGGAAAGTCCACTGGACCTGACGGGATACCAATTCGATTCTACACAGAGTACGTGAAAGAACTTACCCCCCTTCTAACAGCCGTGTACCGCAAGTCTCTAGAGGAACGGAGCACAGGTAGTCCCAGTCTTCAAGAAGGGTCATCGAGCAGATGTGCAAAACTATAGACCAATATCTCTGACGTCGATCTGTTGTAGAATTTTAGAACATGTTTTTTGCTCGAGTATTGTGTCGTTTTTGGAAACCCAGAATCTACTACGTAGGAATCAACATGGATTCCGGAAACAGCGATCGTGTGAGACCCAACTCGCTTTATTTGTTCATGAGACCCAGAGAATATTAGATACAGGCTCCCAGGTAGATGCTATTTTTCTTGACTTCCGGAAGGCGTTCGATACAGTTCCGCACTGTCGCCTGATAAACAAAGTAAGAGCCTACGGAATATCAGACCAGCTGTGTGGCTGGATTGAAGAGTTTTTAGCAAACAGAACACAGCATGTTGTTATCAATGGAGAGACTACAGACGTTAAAGTATCCTCTGGCGTGCCACAGGGGAGTGTTATGGGACCATTGCTTTTCACAATATATATATATATATATATATATATAAATGACCTAGTAGATAGTGTCGGAAGTTCCATGCGGCTTTTCGCGGATGATGCTGTAGTATACAGAGAAGTTGCAGCATTAGAAAATTGTAGCGAAATACAGGAAGATCTGCAGCGGATAGGCACTTGGTGCAGGGAGTGGCAACTGACCCTTAACATACACAAATGTAATGTATTGCGAATACATAGAAAGAAGGATCATTTATTGTATGATTATATGGTAGCGGAACAAACACTGGTAGCAGTTACTTCTGTGAAATATCTGGGAGTACGCGTACGGAATGATTTGAGGTGGAATGATCATATAAAAGTAATTGTTTGTAAGGCGGGTGCCAGGTTGAGATTCATTGGGAGAGTCCTTAGAAAATGTAGTCCATCAACAAAGGAGGTGGCTTACAAAACACTCGTTCAACCTATACTTGAGTATTGCTCGTCATTGTGGGATCCGTACCATATCGGGTTGACGGAGGAGATAGAGAAGATCCAAAGAAGAGCGGCGCGTTTCGTCACAGGGTTATTTGGTAACCGTGATAGCGTTACGGAGATGTTTAACAAACTCAAGTGGCAGACTCTGCAAGAGAGGCGCTCTGCATGGCGGTGTAGCTTGCTCGTCAGGTTTCGAGAGGGTGCGTTTCTGGATGAGGTATCGAATATATTGCTTCCCCCTACTTATACCTCCCGAGGAGATGACGAATGTAAAATTAGAGAGATTAGAGCGCGCACGGAGGCTTTCAGACAGTCGTTCTTCCCGCGAACCATACGCGACTGGAACAGGGAACGGGGGTAATGACAGTGGCACGTAAAGTGCCCTCCGCCACACACCGTTGGGTGGCTTGCGGAGTATAAATGTGAATGTAAATGTAAATGTAAATGCCGCAGCACACAGCAGAGGAGAGATACTGAGCAACGCTTTAATGAACTGATGTATCGCGCTTTGCTGGGCGTGGTTAATCATGGATACACAGAAGAGCTAGAAAGATACGTTGAAGATTGCGTTAGCTGCCATAGAAAACTTCTGAGGCGAGAGAACTTGAGTTTCGTCGTAACTGGAACTGCAGGCGCCGGTAATTACAGTAACGATAATATGTCGATTATTTTCTGTAGTCTCAGAAACTAATCAGATTTTTAGTCAGATTTTTCTTTGGAGTACTCATTACTTCATAGATAACCTAGGATTATAAACAATTCTTGAGCCGTGCATGGGTCGTGTTTATCCCATTTATTGTTTGTCACCTTCCATTACTGTACTGCTGCCTCATTTTCTTATTCCATTTACTTGCGTCACTAACTTCCTGCCTTACTTGCCCATGAGTGGCAGCAGCAGTGCGTATCGATAAGTGCACTCTCGTACCATCTCTGGAGAGACTCATCGTATTTCCGGGTCGTCGTGTGTCTGGCAGTGAGTTGGAGATGGACCAGCAATGCAGTCGTGACACAGCGGCAGTGAAGTCGGGGGACGGAGCGCCGGTGAGGCGCCGACAGCCAGTGCTTGCCGACCGCTGGCGGCAAACATGAACTGTCCGACGGAGGGAGATTGGAACGAGCCAACTGGTGGTTGGTCGTTCGGTTGGTCGTCTCATCGGCCGACGTATATTTGCTCCTTTCAAGATTTCTGGGCCTGGGAGTCGGTCGGCTGGCGCGGAGCAACAAGGAATTTTCGATGGGGCGCAGTTTGTCCGCGCCTGCTGGCGGTCTCTACGCGGTGTCGGAGTGTGTGGCGCTGTTCCCATTGACACGAGGTCATTGGCTCACCGACCCTGGGCACAAAAGTTTAGTTTTGATTTAACCTACCAGCAAGTCAAGACTGTTCACCTTGTGTCGTTTGGAGTTTGTTGTCAGCTGTTGGGGTATTCCCGCGAGCAGCAACGTGGTTTTCAAGTTGGAAAATTCTAGCCACTCTCTGGCGGAGTTTCACTGTATTTGGTTATTAGAACTGAAGTACACCAGCGAAATCTTCTGCCTTGTGAGCGTTAACGTTCCGGTTACCTGCCCTGGCCATTGACATAAATTTCAGGCAGTGTAGTTTCCTCATCGTGTTGTTGCCCTCCAGCACGGTTTGTAGTTTGACTGCTCCATGTATGATTGGTTGTGGGCGCCAGCATCTTCTCCGATGTTCTGTTGAACTCCCTGGTGTGCCCTGGTCGGGTGAAGTGGAAATTATCTTGTCGGTGATTCCGTGGACTGTCAGTCAGTTGGGTTGTCATCGGATTGTGAATGGTTGGGCTGACTGCCTGTCTCACCTAAGCAAGCATTGGTGTTTGAATTCCAGGCCAACCCTTGAACATCTGAGCACCCTTTGGTGTATTGCTCTATTTTTTATTTGTTCTTGTTGTTTTGCTCTTAAAGCCTTCAGCCTAGTTTAAAGTACTGTTTCACGTAAGCCCTTCGGCATTTAAAATTTTAATGTTATTGAATTTTTAAGTTCTGGGTCTTCAGACGATTTTGAATTTGATTTTTTGTGCTCTTAAGGCCTTGAGCCTAGTTCAAAGAACTGTTTCACGTAAGACCTTTGGCATTTTAATAATTTTAATGTGGTTGAATTTTAGGTCTTGGGCCTTCAGCCGATTTGGAGTTGAGTTGTTTTGCTCTTAAGGCCTTCAGCCTAAATTAAAGAAATGTTTCACGTAAGGCCTTTGTTATTAAAAAAAATAATATTATGGAGTTTTAAGTGTTAGGCCTTCAGCCGATTTGAATTTAACTTGTTTACTTCAGCCTAACTAAAGAACTGTTTCAAGATAAGGCTTGCCTTTTAAATTTCTGAGTATGCTTACGTTTTAAGTTATTGACCTTCAGCCATTTTTTAATTAAAGAGGCTTTTAGCTGGTAATTAAGTCCCAAAGATTAAAGCTGTGTGTTTTAAAACAATTTTTTTTTTGCGATCTTGTAATGTTTGATCAAATAATACTGTTGTATGTTCGAGTGTAACTGATTGCCCCTTATTCCGGCCCCTTTCCACAATTATACTACCTGTCCTGCCCTGCGGGATAAGCAGAGCGCCTCAATTAGTTTGAAACTCTACTTTTTAATCAAGTTCACACTATTTTGGTCCTGTCTGTTCTGTTCAATAATGATTTACATGCACTAGTCTTTTTAGTTTTAAAATTGCAGAGAACAATTGGAGGTGTAACAGAGTCTTAACTAAATTTTATTTGGCTCCCACTATTAACAGAAATGACGCTTCATTGCACCGCAATTACATAACACTAACGCCTAATATGGTACAAGAGAGTATCAATAAATCAGCCACTCTGAATTCCTTCAGCCCTACAATAAAATGACAATGAATTAATAGAAGCAAGTAACCACACAAAGTAAGAGGAGAATACAGGAATACACAGCCGAAGCTATCACGTTGCTTAATACCAGGCAGGTAGCAAAAGGGAGACAAAATTCACAATAAAACTTACCATATGTACACTCAGATGCACTTGGAAGATAAGAACAGTACAGCAATGAAATCCCACAGCAATGACAAATAAAATCGCGTTAGACACACTACCAAGAAGTAGAATAGTTTCAACTGAACACACTAGGCCCAACAGCGACCTCAATGCTCTTCACAAATGCAAATAATAGGTGACTTAATAAGGCCAGACGTGACTCAGTAGCATGCACTGCAAGCTAGCGCTTGTCACAGCAAGCATACTTTCCTCTGACTGTCGCATCCGAAAAAAACTCCACTGCAACCAACCATTCAGTCAGAGTTGCGTTGTGTTTCCTGGATCTACGAAGCCGAGCACCAACCGTTTCACCAGCTGGATCAATGTCCTGCGTCGACAGCAAGCCTCCATCAGCCGAAGCTGCCTGTACACCAGGCAGCATTGCTGTTCCACGCCACGAGTCCTGCTTCGTCCCTCCAAGTTCCTAGTAGTGTTAAATGGTTTTTAGTGGCTGAGTGGTTATCTAGAGAGTGATTTGCAAACAGAAACTGGGGAAAATTATCCAATGCGAAACTCTGCAGTCTACTGTAAGTTTACTGCGCCACAAAATTTTTCTGGGTCGCCAACCAATTTGATTAAAATTGGGAAAATTTAATATAAGAACTGAGTTAATCACTGAATTGCTAAGCGTAACTAACGTGTCAATATTAATAAAAAGATCCAAGTGAGTATATGGAATAAGCATATGGGAACAATTTAAGTACAACCGTTAAATCAAATAATTCAGAGCAATTAGGTTTCTTAAACCTCAACAAAAGGAATAAAATAATCAAAGTCTACAAAGATAAGGCCTGCCTTTTGCCCTTCAGAAACACCAGGTGAAATTTATTAAAAATAATCTTACAAAAGGGGGCGGATTTGTCTGAGAAACAGTCATCATAGTTTAAAGTAGTTTACTAAAACATCATATTAAAATAAAAAAAATAATTCTAAACTTTGATCTACCTGTTACTTAATTAACTCATGTATATTGGTATTATACAGAATGCTGAGGTACAATGCAGTGATAAATGAAAAGGAAATCTTAGGCACCCATGAGAAAAGTTCACACAAACAAACACGATTCACATACACAAGAATACAGGTAAAAAGAATTTCGTCCATCACAATAAGTCAGAGGCTCAGAGGTTCATCCCTATCGCTGTGATTCAATTATTGTGAGTAAAAATACTATAACACTTTCCGACAAAGGAGTTTATCTGCATCACCTTGCACATGAAACTAAAGTACGCTGGCCTTAAACCCGAAAATGCCGTGAACAGTCATGAACAAAGCAAAATTAATAAGAATCGTGAAACTTTTAAGAACACAAATGTAAACCGTTTAGACACAAATAGCAGTAAAATATCATAAGGATTTAAGAATAAAAAATATTCAAGATGGTACTGAAATTACTCATGTTGTAATGTCCACCTTGTGGTATGAAAAAATTACACGATCTTAAAACTGAAACGAAATGAAAAGCAGAAGGAATAAAACACACACATACACACACACACACACACACACACACACACACACACACACACACACACACACGAGAATAGATCACACATACATTCCAGGTAAAAGAAAAGTAGGCAACTGAATTCTAAACCTGTGCTGGAGTAATGAACTTCTTACATCACGTGTTCTGCTTACACAAAGCAAGGACCGCAAAAACTTACTGTGGTATCAACGTTCGATACCACACTTGTTAGGTGTTGCAGTTATCGACCGAGGTCCGTATTAGTATCGTAGGACCCGCGAGTCGCAACCAGCGCCGCTAGCGCCACGCCACGGCTTGTATCTAGTTTCTAGCTAGCTCTCGTCCAGTCTTGCTCGGGACGTCAAGTAGTAAAGTAGCATAGCCTTCAGCCGATAGGAAGCAACCTCTAACAAGGCGCTTAGTAACGTATGGCCTAAGTGAGGGCTCAATAGATATCTGTTTATAATTACATGTATACAGCCGAGAAGATTCTTGTTCAACCAGTTAAGTACAGTATATATTATTTTTTACCAACGACTTCTAATTATTTCAGTCGTTGCAGATCCGGACCATGCAGCACCTTATCGATGTTACTGACAAACCTGCTGTGATTTATATGTTTCTATTTAGCACTGGCCACCAGTCAACATTGGCGACGACTCGTCCGTCATCATAACACTTACTAAATACAGAAAATATACTCGTGACTACATTACCCACCAGGTTAGCCGAGAGCGTTAATGCGTTGCTTTCTGGACGCGGGTAGGCGCACCGACCCCGGATCGAATCCGCCCGGCGGATTACCGCCAGCCTGGATGTGGTTTTTAGGCGGTTTTCCACATCCCGCTAGGTGAATACCGAGCTGGTCCCCACGTTCCGCCTCAGTTACACGACTCGCAGACATCTGAACACTCTCGCACTATTCCATGAGTTACATTCGATGCAGACAGTAGGGGTACACTAATTCCAACTCGGGGGGTACGGGGTGGCGGCAGGAAGGGCATCCGGCCACTCCTTTCCACTAACCTTGCCAAATCCGTTCCTAACAATGCCGACCCTGCGTCAGCGCGGGACGTGGCACCAGTGAAAGAAAGAAAGAAAGAAATGTAAGGATTCGATTACAGAACTTTAAAATTGACTAGAAAATCAAACGAGTACATTCGAATAGCTACACACCATCACACATTAACACACTCACGGACCCAAAGATTCTCTTAAGACTACCATATTCACTCACACGAAGTCTAGAATGACGAGAGCACGCTCTCCCTGCAGCGAACTTCCCCCACGTAGCCAGAAGAGACCAGAGGGATCCTTTCCGCCACCAAATTAACTACTGTCGAATGACTACCGAAAGGGCACAAATCTCTTTGCGTTGACTGAGAGAGCTACGTTGGCTACACTGTTGCTACCACAGCAGGCGGCCAGATGCTGTACTGCTACCATATGTAAGACAAGTTCAACACACACACTTACTCATATATTTATACAAATTTGGGAGCAGAAAATGTAGGTAATGTACAAAGGATTAGATACTTATCGGAAAAATTAATATTTTGATGTAATTACGTACTACTGTATGGGAACAAACAGGAAGTATAAAACTAAATTACAAGTAATTGAGCGTGACGGCACGAAATACAAAACAAATAGTGTGAAACGAATCTAACAGAGACGTTTCAGTTTTTTCCTTTGCTGGCCATTCTGATGGGACTTAACATCTGAGGTCATAAGTCCCCTAGAACTTAGAACTACTTAAACCTAACTAACCTAAGGACATCACACACATCCATGCCCGAGGCAGGATTTGAACCTGGGACCGTAGCGGTCGCGCCGTTACGGACTGAAGCGCCTAGAACCGCTCGGCCACAATGGCCGGATGGCCATTCTGAACTCCTATACTTCAACAAGCCACACGTCCGATAGCAACAGCGGCTACCCCATCCTTTGAGTACATGGAGTCCCGCACAGTGGAATTTCCCTGTGCTAGCCATGTCGATACACAGGATCACACAGGGTGCCATGCAGGGCCCAGCGTCCACACAGAAGACTGCACCGCTGACCATGGCCCACAGGTACTGGCTCCAAGATCTTGTTGCCGCTACAGTCCGGATCACCACAAAGCTCTTTTCTGTGCCATGTGACACTGTGTCTGCAAAACTGGCCGTTATGCACACTCTAGTGGTGACTTGAATACAAGAGCCGTGTGCTGCCAGCTGCTAGATACGGGGGAGGGGTGGGGACTGGGGGAGGAATCAACTGTGCTGTGAATTTATTATTCGTGGCGCTGTACATGCATTTTGATTCATGTCACTGCAAAAGTTCAGCTGATAAGAGTGAATAAATGAATGTGTGTGTACGTGTGTTTTTTTTTTTAGTGAATGTAAAAAAAGAGTACAGCGGTCGAGACACAGTACTACTGACAAAAATAATTGGTGCTAGGATCGAATACGCATACTGCCCTGTCTCCATCGAAGCAGGGAGATGAAATTTCCGAGACTGTTCTAAATGTAAGTACAGTTTTATTTCGACTCTTCGCAAAGTGCTAAGAACTACGTTTGCTAGACAGTTTAGTGGAACGAGTAGGTTTATAATTCCCGACGAAGGAAACAGATTTACAATACCTGTGATTCCTCTTTTCCTTTTTCCTTTCAAATGTTACTGTTGAAGCCGCGCAGAGTGGCCGCGCAGTTTGAGGCGCCATGTCACGGATTGCGTCAACTACTTCACTTGAATCATACGTATTCAATTACTTGTTGGCTGCATACGAATCTGTCTTTCCCTACAGCTTTCATTCTCTACAGCTCCTTCTAGCACCATGAACGCTATTCAGTGACGTCTTAATGCATGTTCTACCATCCTGCCAGTTGTTCTTGTTATTCCTTTTTATAAGTTTTCTTTCCGCGCCGATTCTGCGGAGAATCTCCACATTTCTTGCCTTATCAGTCCACCTAATTTTCAACATTCTCCTGTGGCACCACATGTTAAACGCTCTTCTGTTCTGGTTTTACCACTTTCCATGATACACTATCATACAATGCTGTGGTCCAAACGTACATTCTGAACCATGGATTTATTTTCAAAGAATATTCGTAAGAATTTATTCTACTACTAACGATTCATCAAGAACATTAACACATTTAATCACACTATGTGAGCGTGGAAGTAGTTGCCAGGTAGTAACTGATGAAATCATAAACAAATGGTAATTTATTCACTTTAATGGTGAATAAAGCATTTTTTAAAAGAAACAGATTTAAAATTATAATCAGGAAGCACCCTCTAAATGTGAAGCTACAATTTATTCAGAGGCAGAAAGAACAAATTTTTGACTGTATGAGCTTTCAGCCTGAAAACCTTGGCGCTCCCTTTTGACACGGCCGTAGTCACGACCGCTCAGAACAACCTCTGAAAGACTACACTGGTGCAAATCTGCAACACACCAGATTACTTTAAACTAAAGGTTTTAACAGTTTGCACTAGTACATAAACTATGCACCCCGTAGGAGGGATGTAAATGGTACAAAACACTGAAATTAAAATATTAACTTCCCACCGAAGGTGAAAATTGATTTTAACTTGTAAGAAAAGTCTTAAACTGGAAGGGTGGCAAATTTATGTACTAAATTGACCATTTAAATAAAAGCCCATGAAATGCAATCTTATATAAAATTATACAAGGTTGGCCAAACGAGTTAACGTGCTCTACAGTACACATATACCGCCTCTCAAGATGACGGGCAAGATCAAAACATATTTCAGGAATTAGGCCGTTAAACTCCAAGCAATAAATTCGTTAACACACCGAATCCGACAAACATGACAGAGGCAGCTCCGAACAACAGACGGACACTAACTGCCTAACAAATGCGGTCGAGAGACAGACTAGCTAGCTGGGGACGAGAGACTGACCAAGAAAACAAGTAGAATTTAACAAGGGTAAATCACACAACATATCACCAATCACTTAACTTCTAATAGACTTGGCGCAGCACCCCCAAATGGGTCTCCCGAACCGTCCGCTGCCAGCCGCTTCAACGGACGCAGGAAGGCGCGCCAACCGCCCGTCTTTCCTGGTCCGCACCAACAGATCGACTGCCCTTTGCTCCGTCCGCGACTGCTGCTCCGTTGTGACTGCACTGCTGGTGCGTCTCCCACTCACTTCCAGACACACGACGGCGGAAATACTGGCTCGGACCCAACCATGCAGAGGAAACACGCCCACTGGCAAAACGACAGCCCTGCACCAGGAAAGGACCGAACCAAGCTCCGCAAGATGATAACTGAAGGGGCTCAGAAGCGCTCGGAGAACCAGTTACACCGCGGCGTCGCAGCTCGCACCGGCCAGACCGATGTCGTGGGTTGACTCCTGTTGCTCTCGTGTCGACCGCGAAGCCACTCCCCTTGCTATACGGCTCGGCCCACTGGACTCACGTGGCGACCTCACATACGCCGACTCTCAAGGCGGACAAATCATCTTGTGTCTCAGTGCACGACCGACCAACCGATCGATCCAACCGCCAATGACCATTGCCCGAGCAACTCGAGCAGACTGGCGGCCTAACGCGCAGACTCAGATGCAGGAACTAAGACCCCGCCGGGCGACCACTCGCTGAGTTCTCTTACTGGAGGAGTGGAAAGATTTATCCGGCTTTAAAGATTGATCCGAACGAAAGACATACTAGCACTCCGGACGACAGACAGACACTAAATGCCCTACAAATTGGGACGAGAGACAGACTAGCAAGCTGGGGACGAGGGACTGACCCCAGACTGACTCCAGACTCACCCAGACTGCCCAACTGGCGAGCTCATAGCCCCCTTAAATGCACGTGAACCGGAAACCTTTCCCCTTTCCCACCAGAGGGAGACACCAAAGCTGCGATGGCCACAGCGGCGCCACTGCCAGAAACGGAGGGCGACTGCTTCACACAACGCGCTGCGGCGCGCTCTTCAAAACAGCAGTTTTTACCATAGCTCACGTTCTGAGAAATTTCTTCTTCAAATTAAGGCCTGTATTTGATACCAGTAGAATTCTCTTGGCAAAGAGTGCGCTCTCTGCCTGTCTTAGTCTACTTTTCATGTACTCTGTTCTTCGTCCATCAATGCTTATTTTATTGTGTAGGTGGCAGAATTCCTCTACTACGAATAGTTCGTGATCACCAATTCTGACACCAAGTTTCTCGCTATTCTCGTTTCTGTTACTTCTCTATAAGTTTGTCATTTTCTGGTTTACTCTCATTTCATAATCTGTATTCGTGAGACTGTTCATCAGTTCAACAGATCCTGTAACTCTTCTTCACTTTCACTAAGGACTACATGTCATCTGCGGAACTTACCACTGATACCTTTTTACCCTGAATTTTTCATCCCACTCTTCAACCTTTCTTTTATTTCTGTAATTACTTCTTCGATATATAGACTGATATATTGGGGCGAAAGACTGAAGCCCCGTTTTACACTCTTTTTCAATCTGTCCTTCCCCTATAGTTTACTATTATTTTTCTCAGAATTTCGAATATGTTGGTCTATATTACATTGTCGAACGCTTTTTCTAGGTCTAAAAGTTCTATGGCCGTGCCCTGATTTTTCTTCAGTCTTGCTTCCATTATCAAGCGCAACTGAGAATTGCATCTCTGGTGTCTTGCTAAAGCCAAAGTCACCATCGTCTGACAGATCCTTAATTTTCTTTTCCATTCCACTACAAACTGTTCTTGTCAGGAGGTTGGGTAAAGGACCTGTTAAGCTGATTGTACGATAGTTCTTGCACCTATCTGCCCTTGTTATGTCGATAATTATGTGTGTGATATTTTTGGAACGACTAATTGTAAGGTCTGATTTTGCGCACTTCAAGACTCCATGTGGAGATGAAATTAGTGACTTCTAAGTTGCACTGGGCTATTTCTAAAAGGATTCTGTGCCTCCGTGAGGCGGCTGAACACACCCTGTGGGATATTCCGGCCAAGAGCGCTATACGAAATTTGCATGTGACATAAAAAATCATATCAGTACCTTCACAGCTTCGAGAATGCAAAATACTTCACAGGCAACCATAAAGGTGAAGCCTTTGTTACAAATGATGGAACGTCGTCTTATGGTTTGTAAGATTCCAAGCGTCTTAAAGACGCGGTCAGTGAGTTCATCTACTAATCCTGTCGGCACTGAAAACATATTGGCCTTTATGCACTGGAAAAAGTCGGTAGGGTGGAGATCAGGAAAGCGCAGAGGGCAAGAACTAGGTACTCTTTTCTTCAATATGTCTGTGAGATATGTTTGAGCCAGGCGATCTAAGTGCACTGCCCTCCATGCTAAGAAATTAATTTCTTAGAAATAGGTGGAACTGAACAATACTTTCACTGGTAGAGCAACACAGGCTAAGACAACAAACATTCAGAAGCAGAGAGCGAACACTTCAGCAGATCTGAAGCTCTATGAGCTGAGTGTCGCAGAAGATTAACTCCTGAATGAATGGTTTCGTAGTGGCGTCCTATGCTTCCGTTCTTTGTCATGACCAAGCACGTATTACTCAAAAAACGCACACTTTTATCCATAATCTCAGAAAAAAATGGTACGCGGAAGACCCACTCTGAATCGAAAGGATAAGTCTTTTGATTTTTAGTTACACTCCCTGTTCTTGAACAATTCACATATAAATGTCATGAAAGTCCAAGACCATCTAAGTGGAGTCCGGAATAAGTTAGTATACAGTGCAGACAACATTGATGAGATGTTGCGTATCAATTAGCTTGTTACATTGGCTTTCGTAATCTCTACCCAGGAACAATTCGTGGTCTAGCCGTATTAGTGCAAATAATGGTGGCGTAAGAAACGAAGGGCTTCAAAAATTAAGTTATACATTATTATCGCAGGTCAAGTATCTCTCATACAACGCTGCCCTGTATTTCAAAGTGGCACAGGTACATGACGCCGTTCTTCATTGTAGCCAACAGGCCTCTGTAAACTGCTGTCAGAATGTTCTACCAATCGTTCACTTCCTCGACGATAAAAGATCGATCCTTGAAGATATTCGAGAACTGTTTTGTGAAGGTATTGATCACTGGAAAATTTGTTTTCCCACAGATGCTGTTTCAGCATGTAAATCGAATGGCGCAAGTTCTGGCCTGTATGGCGGATCAACCTCACACAAGTGTGTGCGGCCTTTTTGAAATCGTTCGCGCCGTTTCATTGCGGCTGGACACTACTTTGTATTTGGTCTGTATGCCGCCAGACTTTTACTGTGATTCTGTGTGCAATTTAGACGTTTTCTTTGCAGGATTTTACCACGCAGTGTACATTTACTATGGATATGTTTCAGTTCGACTTGCCATTTCGCTCCTACGCAGTCTTCTTTGCCTTGCTCTTCTTTTGCCTTTTCTTCTTCCTCGAATGGGATCGGCATTGTTATGTGGGTTGAAGCAATGTTAGGGGCTGATGACTTTCACGACGCTACCACTTCTCCCCCCAGCCTCCTCCCTCCAACCTCCCTCTGCGGTCAGAATCTGTGTATCCCCTCTACGTTCAGCTCTGAGGACGATGTCTAAATGTTTACTTAGCGAGTACCCGAGGTGGAACGTGGATGTTTGGCCGGTATTTACCTAGTTGGATGTGTAAAATCGCCTAAAAAACAGATCCAAGATGGCGAGCTTTCCAGTTCTCGTCTTAAATTCGCGAGCCGGATCCGGTCCGGGGCAGGATCCCATCCTGGCTCCAAGCAGCGGCGCTATAAAGCGCTCGGGTATCCGGGAGGGTTGCACTGTCGCACTGTGATGCGCCACAGAAGCAAAACTGTGTCTGCAGGATAATGCGGCACTCTTGGTCTTATCATCGAACGACATATGTAACTTACTTTCTGAAGTTACCATCTGGCTCTGAGCACTATGGGACTTAACATCTGAGGTCATCAGTCCCGTAGAACTTAGAACTACTTAAACCTAACCAACCTGACCGAGGCAGGATTCTAACCTGCGACCGTAGCGGTCGCGGTTCCAAACTGAAGAGCCTAGAACCGCTCGTCCACAGCGGCCGGCTGTTACCATGTGCTTTTGTAAAGCTGATGAAAATGTATTATAAGTTGGGTGTATCAATTGTAATAAAAACTGTGCATCCGTTGTGGTGAAAGTACCCTGAGGCGAGAAAATTTATGGAATAGCCATATGCAAATATACAGGTGGCGGTAGTAGCACGTACACAGAATGTAAAAGAGCTGTCATTTGTACTCAGCTGGTTCATGCGAAAAGGTATCCGACGTGATTATGACCGGACCACGGGAATTAACAGACTTCGAACGCGGAATGGTATTTAGATCTAGAAGTAGGGGTCATTACATTTCGGAAACCGTTAGGGAATCCAATATTCCAGTGTCCAGACCGTGACGGTTATATCAAATTTCAGGCGTTACCTCTCACCATGGGCAACACAATGACTGATGGCCTTCACTTAACGTTGGCGTTTGCGTAGAGTTGTTAGTGCTATCAGACAAGCAACAAGTAACCGCAGAAATCGATGTCGGCAATGCGGTGAAAGTTGGCGTTAAGCGGCTATGGCAACTGACGACCGTCGCGAGTGTCTTTGCTAACAACACGATCTCGCCAGCAGCGCCACTCCTTGGCTAGTAACCATATCGATTTGACCCTAGACGTGTGGAAAACCGTGGCCTTTTCAGATGAGCGATATTGGAGTTGATATGTCCTGGTTGTGGGATTTGAGTGTGGCGCAGATCGTACCAAGTCGTGGACCCAAGTTGCCAACAGGCACTGTGGAAGCTGGTCGTGCCTCCACAATTGTGCGGGCTGTGTTTACACGGAATGGTTTGGGTCCTTTGCTCGAACTGAACCGATCACTGACTGGAAATGGCTACTTGGACACCATTTTCAGCCAAAAAAGATGGATTTTTTTTATTAATGACAATGCGCCATGTCACTGTGCCTCAATGATTCGCGATTGGTTTGAAGAACATTGTGAAAAATTCGAGCGAATGATTTAGCCACCCAGATGGCCGCACATGAATCCCGTCAAACGTTGTGGGACATAATCAAGAGGTCATTTCGCGCACAAAACCCTGCAACGGCAACACTTCCGCAATTATGGACTGCTCAATATTTATGCAGCGGCTTGCATCGACTGAGTCCATGCCGCATCGAGTTACTGCGCTACTCCTGCCAAAAAGAGGTCCGATACGATATTGGGAGGAATCCCATGACTTTTGTCACCTCATTGTAAGTTGGGTGTATGTCGCAGAGTTGAAAGTAAAGGTGGGGCTTGTTGTGTCTATACAAGACAGTCTAGACACAGGGTGAGGTTACCGATAGGCACGCGTACACACACGCCGGCTGGCGTGAGTTCTGGAACAGGATAATTAGTGAATGCGATAAAGAAAAGAACGTAGCTACTAGAACACTTAACTTTTATGCATCCTTTGGTATACAGCAATCTTGATGATACAAGTGAGACTCATTAAGATACATGCAATGTTATAAATGGCGCCTTGCTAGGTCGTAGCCATTAACTTAGCTGAAGGCTACTCTAACTGTCTCTCGGCAAATGAGAGGAAGCCTTCGTACGTCTAGTCGCTAGCAATGTCGTCCGTACAACTGGGGCGAGTGCTAGTCCGCCTTTCTAGACCTGCCATGTGGTGGCGCTAGGTCTGCAAGTACTGACAGTGGCGACACGCGGGTCCGACAGGTACTAATGGACCGCGGCCGATTTAAGCTACCACCTAGCAAGTGTGGTGTCTGGCGGTGACACCACATTCCTCCCCCGCAAATCGGCGAACGGTCGTGTTATAAGGCTTCCGCCCGCCGTGGGGAGGGCCCCATGTTGACGTATGCGAGGAGGTGGGGAGCCTAACAACAGGCGAGGCTGTGCCACCCGCACCCGGCCATTCGGTCCGAGGGGAGCTAGGAAACGCCTGGAAACCTACTCCAGGGTGCACGTCAACATGCGGCGTATGCGCCCGTAATGAGACATGAGTGGCCGAAGGATCGACCTCCATTGCGTCGCGGTATCCGACGCGCGATGACGCCATGTGGTCCGGAGCGGGCAAGAGTTCCATGGCGGAGGACAGCTGGTCACGGGAAGCGATCGGCGGCGCGTGACCCAGGGAGGCGGATGGCGGCTGCAGCGAAGCGTCCTCGGCGGGCGGCGCCGGCGGCGGCTGCAGCGGCGGCTGCTGCGGCGGCGCGACGCCATGGGGCAGAATGGAAGGCAGCGTCGGTAACACCTGGGGATGAGGCGAGCCAGTAGATGGGTCCCCAGGGCGCTGACCGGACGGCTCCGTCGCTGAAAGCAGACGGGGAGCGGCAGAACCCAGGCGACGACAGAGGCGCAGCTGATTGAGATGCCGACGCACCTCACCAGAGGCCCCCAAAACCAAATACATCGCGCGGCCGAGGCAGCGAAGAATGCGCCCTGCGAGCCAACGCCGTGAACCGCGATAGTTGCGATAGAATACAGCGTCGCCAGGAGCAAAAGCAGGAGTCTGCCGCTGCACAGGAACCTGATGCGGCGGATGCAGCAAAGACATCAAGGTTCGATGAGGACGACCGTGAAGCATCTCAGCCGGCGAGCGACCATCGCGGGGCTGAGAGCGATACGAAGACAAAAAGAGCAACAACGCGTCCTCCCGAGAATGCGACTCTTTCAACTTCAACATCTGTGACTTAAAAGTCCGGACCAAACGTTCCGCGGCACCGTTTGACTGAGGCGAAAACGGCGCGGATGTCAGATGTTGAATACCATTGGCCTTGCAGAATGACTGAAATTCTGCGGACATGAATTGTGGGCCATTGTCGGAAACAATAGTCTGTGGAAGACCTTCAATGCAAAAGATAGCAGACAACGCGTGGATGGCGGCAGATGACGTCGTGGAAGACATCCGGACAACAAAAGGAAAATTACTGAAGGAATCGACAACAACCAACCATCGAGCATTCAAGAATGGACCAGCAAAATCTATGTGCAAGCGTTGCCAAGGGGAAGTGGCTTTCGGCCATGCAAAGAATTTCCGCGGCGGTGCGGATTGTTGTTCGGCACACGCCATGCAAGAAGAGCACATATTCGTAATCGCAGCATCGATTCCGAACCAAGTACAGTGCTGACGAGCAAGTTGTTTCGTACGCACTATACCCCAATGTCCTTGGTGGAGAACCTTTAAGACAGATGACTGTAACGAACGTGGGACCACGACCCTAGACTGATCATTATCAGAACGCAACAACAAAACACCACGTCGTACAAAAAGTCTCTCCTTGTGAGCAAAAAATCGGCGAACCATCGGATCCTCGATCCGTGACTTCGACAAGGGCCATTGCGTAGTAACAAAACGCAAAACGGTAGCAAGGACAGGGTCTGCAGCTGTGGCTGTAGCTACACGACGAAAATCAATCGGAAACGATTCGACCACGTCGTCAGTTTCCGCATCAATGAACATGCAAGCAAGTTCGGAAGAATCGAATGCTTTATCCTCGGCAACAGGCAAACGGGACAACGCATCTGCGTTTCCGTGCTTAGCAGTGGACCGGTACAAGATATCGTAGCGGTACTGCGAGAGGAAAAGAGACCAGCGAATGAATTTCTGCGCTGTACGTGGAGGTACAGGCTTGTTCGGATGAAAAAGCGATGTCAAAGGATTGTGGTCTGTAATGATGATACAAGTGAGACTCATTAAGATACATGCAATGTTATAAATGGCGCCTTGCTAGGTCGTAGCCATTAACTTAGCTGAAGGCTACTCTAACTGTCTCTCGGCAAATGAGAGGAAGCCTTCGTACGTCTAGTCGCTAGCAATGTATCCCATCCTCGTCGCCATGTTTTGTTGTGTCTATACAAGACAGTCTAGACACAGGGTGAGGTTACCGATAGGCACGCGTACACACACGCCGGCTGGCGTGAGTTCTGGAACAGGATAATTAGTGAATGCGATAAAGAAAAGAACGTAGCTACTAGAACACTTAACTTTTATGCATCCTTTGGTATACAGCAATCTTGATGATACAAGTGAGACTCATTAAGATACATGCAATGTTATAAATGGCGCCTTGCTAGGTCGTAGCCATTAACTTAGCTGAAGGCTACTCTAACTGTCTCTCGGCAAATGAGAGGAAGCCTTCGTACGTCTAGTCGCTAGCAATGTCGTCCGTACAACTGGGGCGAGTGCTAGTCCGCCTTTCTAGACCTGCCATGTGGTGGCGCTAGGTCTGCAAGTACTGACAGTGGCGACACGCGGGTCCGACAGGTACTAATGGACCGCGGCCGATTTAAGCTACCACCTAGCAAGTGTGGTGTCTGGCGGTGACACCACAGGGCTCACTTGTTTTTCAACTGTACAAAGCAGATCTATGTTAAGTGAGTTCCGCACTTTACAGAACCCGCACCTGCTAGCACAGTACAACAGCATTACAAACCACTAACGCATCTGCCTCGTACCATTGCATCCTCGATATAGCTGTGAATGTGCTGCTGCCTATACACCTGGTGCCGCGAGTCTGTTGAATTGTAACAAAAATGCACTGTAGATGGCTATTTATAGCCGAAATCTAGATTAGCAAGCATAATAAAAACTATTTCAAGCCATTTTGCCTATTTTTCGACCGTGACTGTCTCAAGAAATATGTAAAGGTTTTTTTAAATAACAAGACGTGGAGAAGACATGTACACATCTGACACCACAAAGATCGCAAATCGATAGTCAAATCAAAACTGCCGTATTTCGACCGTCGAATTGTCCACTGCGCTACAGAACTGTTTGCGACCGTGTTTCCGAGTTACTGATATGTTAGTGACAACATGTGAACAGTGACCAAGAGAGCCGCGGAAATGGAAACACCTCAACGCATCACAACGAGACTGCCACGCCAGAAGAACAAAGTGAGTGACCGTTATAAAACATTGTCCTGCTTCCAAAGTGACATCGCGTCTTACTAAGTTTTCTCTTCTTCCACAGGATGACCACATCATTTCGAAAAGACTATGTAACATCAGTATGACTTCATTGTAAAGTTATTTTTGTAATGCCAATTAGCCTGATGATGGGATATAACCCTCGAAACATGTCGATAAATAAAGAAGTAATACAATAGCTGACAAAGTTTGTGACTGGTAGCGGTAATTTTGAAAAAAAAAATTACATAATGAAAACTAATGGGACTGCGACTGACTGCTGTGTGCCTCTCCTTCCTTACAATCCACGGCCGCTGTGCACAACAGTTCCTGATGGAATCGAAGTTGGTTACTCGTTAAAATGTTTACTTCGTTGTAGGCCTACATGAGATGGCGAGGAGTATCTGCGTCGGTGAGGGGCATGATTCGGCGCAGAGTCGATATTGCTCTGCAGCTAAAAGCGATCACTTCTGCTCATCTGCGGAGCAGCCGAACTGTCGCCATTGATCGTGGCATCCCTTTGCGTCTGACAATGCTGGGCAGCGTGTGGTTGTCGATGGGGCGCCGTGATCGATTTCAACCCGGCGATACTGTGCCAAGGGGATTCGCCGCCCGCGCCGCGCCGCGCCGCAGTCGCGGTGTATCCCGTTTCACCTGTCAGCGCCACTCGTGCCCCACGACGGCCTAATCCAGAGGACAGGGCACGGCCCCGGGATAATCTGCCGAGACCCGGCAGTCGGCACTTACCGCCTGCGGCTGGGGGGCGACCCGGTTATTAAAACCGCAGCCCGGCCCCACCGCTTCCAGAGTGCCGCTGAATTAAACAGCAGCCGGGGGGGGCACTCTCCCGTTTCTCTCCTGCTAATTCGTTCCTTCACCCTTCTTCCTCTCCTGCTAATCGTCATTTTACCTTGCACTCGAGAAGCCCACTCTGACTGAGACACGACGTCGGAAGGGGTGTTCCCCCTCCACGTGCTTTAATTGTTTCATTATCTCGAGATGTTCTGTGTAGTCACGATTAACACTAAGTCCAAATTTCACCCTACAGAAGTTCAAAGGACTAATCACCGAGCAATTTTGTTACGTTGTTCGCAATTCTAAAATCTATATACCATTTTCTGTCTTTGTCATAATTTCTCAGGAAATCGTGATCTCCATTGGTGTAGTAAATGAAAAACGCCATCTGTTCTTTTTTTTTTAAATTCAAAATGATCGGTTTCGGTCCGGCTAGCAGATCATGTTCAGTTCTAAGTCGGGAAAAGATAAAATACGGCATTATGAAGTAAAAATTACATAAATGTCACACTATTAATAATACCGACAATCGTATTAAAAATGACAATAAAATATCTTGAAGTTACTCATACTCAGTGCTGAACGGTATAGTATCTCGATAGTGGTAACAGTGTACGAGAGGCATTCGATAATGCAACGCCTTTTTTTCTCGGCCGATTTCGAATTAAAAAACGTGGAATTTGTTGTGGGACATAGTGGAATGTTCCCGCTTCAGCCTCAATACTCTCATGAAGTTCCGATTGGTGGCGGCGCTATACGTAGACTTAAAAATGTCGTGCGTAAGGAAGGTGCGTTCCAAACCAAGAGTTTCTTTTGCCGGAAAACCCGAGCAACACAGATATTCAAAGCTGCTCGCAGAATGTCTGCGGAGACCTGGCAGTAAACAAAACGGCTGATCTTTGGATGTGTCGTGTGTCAACAAGGTCGCGCAAAACCTGTCCTATTACCAGCGTGCTGGCCGGCCACATGCAGCTGTGAATCGTGTAGTGTTGCAACGTGCGGACACTCTCGTTCGAGGTGACATACGTAACAAATAGATCACAATCAAACATTTCGCTGCTCAACTGGAAGTCTCTGTTGGTAGTGGTGACACACTCGTTCACCAGTTGGGGTAATCATAGGTGAGTGCCACCTGGATTCCTCGCATTCTAACTTCCATCATTTTGGTCCATTGAAGATGCAGTCCGCGGGAAGCAGTACGAGGACGATGGGGAGGTTACTGCGGCAGCAAGACGTTGCCTCCTACCTCGACCAATAGACTAGTACCAGGCATACAGGCCCTTCCAGTAAGGTGGCGTAACACCGTCGTATTGAACGGAGATTACGCTGAAAAATAGGGTATTGTAACCAAACGAAAGGGGAATAATGTGGTTTATTGGAATCCTGAATAAAACGAACCCGTTTTCAGAAAAAGTGTTGCATTACCCACTAACGCCGAACGCCCCTCTTATACACGCCTGAGCCCCAGGATGTGCGTTAGCAGCGCATGTCGGGTGTTTCAAGCGTCAACTTCGCGTCTCAATATCTCGGGATGTAATAGGAATATTGCGATGCAATCAACGCCATTGTGTATGTGCTTTGTCATGCTATGGATTGCTGAAGAAAAAATATAGGATGTCCATTTAAAAAAAACATAAGTTTGTGTTAAAAACACATGTGCTTTCGTTTTAGAATGTTTCCAAATATGTACATTCATGGGCCCCAGCCCTACATTGATACCGGTGAAAGTCGTTTTCCAATAGCTGTTATTGTTCCAGAGATACTTTGGGTGGACAAGATAGCTGGGACACCCTGTATATGAGGGTATTTTTGTCCTGTCTTTGCAACTACAAAAATGCGTGAATTTTTTCACCAGACGCGTTTCGATTTATTGAGGTCAAGCACCATCAATGGTCTGTAATTAAATTATTTACATTTTGAGTTACTTTTAGATCGAAAAACAGTTCGTTAAGAATATGTTGATTTGTACTTACGGTGGCTTTCCCTTGATTTCTGTCTTACATCGGGAAATGCCGTCTGCTAGCACATCGTTGCTTTTCTGCGTTAGACGCTGATCATTTTAGTCTAATTTTTAGTTGTTCTGAAGCACTATGCATTTCTTATGTTTTTCAAAACACACTTTTATGCACACCACTGTATTCTGTTTGTTTTCGTACATCTATGTATGTGTTGTGATTTGTGTTTTGTAGTGTTGGCAACATAACCTTTCCACTACTTTGTCTTTGAACTACAACCTTTTTTTATTTATATATGAAGATGTTCACCGGCCATTTGACCATCTTCTTCTGTGCGGATGCACTAACAGTGCCCGAACTCTTACGGGAATCGGCGGTAAAGCCGCGATGATGGGCAGTGGCACTATGAATATAGCACGGGACAATAAGCTGCGAATGTGGGTCTCAGTGGAGGTGTGCCAGAGGTAAGTCCCTGCAGTCGCACTATCCTCTGAGTCCTCGGTGGCTCAGATGGGTAGCCGCACGGTAGCTCTGCGTGTTCGGTCTGAGGGCTGCTCGCCCTCTGTAAAGAAAAGAAAAAAAAACTGCGTAAAGGAGTCAACGATCAACTTGAACGGATGTCTTGTGACTTCCACCCAGACCAAACGCAACGAACAATACCGAACAAAATAAAAAAAAAAAAAGATGGATAGGGCGTCTGCCATGCAAGCAGGAGATCCCAGGTTCGAGTCCCGATCGGGACACACATTTTCAACTGTCCCCGTTGACTTATATCAACACCTGTATGCAGCTAGGGGTATTCATTTCATTGTAACTTATTTATTTATTATTGTATGGGTATAATTCTATTTAATTATGTTTCTGTGTATTTAAATACTGTGTAAGAGTAGGGAAGGTGTAGTGAGGGAGGAATTTTTTTTCAGTGTAGGGGAGGGATAAACCATGATGAATGGACACAAGTGTATAGCAGTGTGATGGAGTGTGAGTTACAGAAAAAAGTGTGGGACTAGAAGTGAAATGAAATTGTGAGTTGGAGGGGGTGAAGGATGGAAAAGGGCCCTCTATTTTCCATGTAATTTCATCAATTATTTTATGTAGAGTCTGGTTTCCGATATTTATTTCGTCATTGAGCAACTGTTTGTATGTTGAAAGGGAGGAAGTGTCTGTCTTTACTGATTTTTATGATATTCATATCTGTTTCAATATTGCTTGGTCTATGGTGTTATAGTTTTAGATGATTTGCAAATGATGAATCGTTTGTACCGTATTTAAATGGTGTGCATAAAAGTGTGTTGCGAAGAACATAAAAATGCACAGTGCTACAGAACAATTAAAAATTAGACCAAAATTATCAGTGTCTAACGCAGAAAAGCAACGATGTGCTAGCAGACGGCATTTCCCAAAGTAAGCGAGAAATCAAGGGAAAATTACCGTAAGTACAAATCAACATATTCTTAACAAACTGTTTTTCGATCTAAAAGGAAATTAAAATGTAAATAATTTCTTTACAGACCACTGATGATGCTTTACCTCAATAAAGCGAAATGCGTTTGATGAAAAAAATTACATATTTTTGTTGTTGCAAAGGCAGAACAAAAATACCCTCAAGAATTATAATGCAACTACGGACGCTATGGATATTCAGGGATGTGACACGAATTATCATTCGAAACAAAAAAGTCAAATAAGCATGGGCTGTAAAACGCATCCCTTAAGAGCTATGAGCAAGTTTTTATCTCTGGTACCGCGAAACAAATGTCTTCTACTGTAAGCTCTTTGCTTTCCATATTTTGAGAAAGTGGTAATATGGACTAAAACAAGAAAAAAAGGTCCAGTAAACATCTGCTCTAAAAAGCGTACCTTAAGAGCTATGAGCACTTGTTCATCTTCGCTACTTTGAAACACAAATCTCCTAACGAACAAGTGAACATAACTTTTAAGTTATGCATTTTAGAGAACATGTTCACTGGACATTTTTTTTTCTTATTTTGATCCATACTACCAATTCCCAAAATATGGAAAACAAAGAGCTTGCAATAGAAGAGATTTGTTCCACAATTTCGAAGATCAATAACTGCTCATAGCTATTAAGGTATGGGTCTTAGACCCCATGTTTCCTTGACTTTTTTGTTTCGAATGGCTATTTCTGTCTGAATATTGACCATCCCTTCTGAAGCATCATATATACAACCTTAGGTGGAAGCACAAATCGCCAAAGACACTGCTAGCCAGGACATAACCACCTGTGGTAAACTAACATACATTAACAAGCGACAAACGTCGGCAAGCCCCTGCATATCAGTAACACTGATTCGTAATTACCAGCTGCTATTAGAGCCGACCAACAGGCCACAGCAGGGACACCGACGAGCTCGCCCACTGACGCACAAACAATTTGCCAACATCACCCTACAATGTGCACCCCATATATGACCTATCAGACACAAAAACGATGTTGCATGTTGCTGACGCTGAACGAGAGCTCAACTCCGGCACCCAGCGGCAGCCGCCGAGCAACACCACCGCATAACGTTAAAGGTACCGACATGCATGATACCCACTACTAACAAAACTTACCCTTGCACGACCTATCGCAGGCAGCAAGACATCCGATACTGCCTGCTCATACCACCCGACCTAACTATCGCAGAGACTTTTTTCCCTTGGCTCTTGCCTTGGGACTTGTTTTTCCTCTGCCCTTCAAACCGCTGTCCTTCGTTCGACTTCGACCCTGTCTATCTCCAGATGAGCGCGTATTAATGGTTAACCTTAAGCAGACGTACGCAAACATCGCAGTATCCACATCTTGCGACACCTCACTTCAGTGAAAACTAACTCTTATGCAGAGATGGCAGTAGACCTTTTGAGTTGGCCATCATGCAGGTGTGGGCGTGGAGGGGCTCCATCTCTTTTTTTGAAAAAAAATAAATAAATTTGTTTGTCTCTTTAAGTTACGAAGTAATAGGTGACGGTAATATAAGAAACGTTACACTGTATGCGGAGCTATGAACATAGTTTATTGTGTTATTATCCAAAGAGTTACAGCAAAAAGACACAATTTTTAAATGTAACAATAGTTGTTTCTTTCATGCACTGGAATCAGTAACACCAGCTGTGTATACATCAATTTAAATTACATTCCCATTAGTTTTAGTTTGGGAGCTACAACCCTTCAAAGTTTCAGGGGCAGATACCACACGCTGCGCATAACACAATACGCGTTCTAAATGTGGTGCGACCGAGTTGTAACGTCGCCGGCGTTACGGGGCGAGAAGCTCCGCGATGCCCTGTTAGACTGCCGACTGTCGCCGCACACGGCCGTGTACGTTGGCATGCTGCTGATGTTCAGCGAGTGCCGACACGATGCCACTGAAGCAGCCATTGCGTATGCGGTGAGATATCCTAGACGAAGAGCTCCGGCAACCATTACGTTCTTACGTGCCGAAAAACGACTTCGGGAAACAGGCAGCTTGGTAATGCGCCGCAGTAACAGACGAAGAACTGCAAGAAGTGAGGAGATGGAGGTGTTTGTTTTAGCTGCAGTACACCACTATCCCCATGTCAGCTTACGAGATGTTGCTACAGTCGCTGGTGTCAGCCTCCCATCTGTGTGGCCTATAGTACACGGCGACAGGCTTCACCCGTACCGCCTGTCACTGACCCCGGAGCTGCATTGGAACGATATCCGTCGAGAGTTACATTCTGTGATTGGGCCATTTCCACGGTAAAAATAGGGACCTACAATACAGTTAGAAATGATACCACACCAAACATTGATAAACCACTGTCATTGATGAGCAGCTGGGCGAATCCAGTGGGTATTTTGCACGGCTTAGTAGTGCATGTTCCGCAGATTCACATTACCATGATTTGTAAATGAAACCTCGTCCGTATTGCTTAGAAATACTGGATTACCTTGCAACTGCTGAAGTACAAAACGACAGAATGCAATGCGGGATTAAAAGTCAATCCTGTACCGTTCTTGGTGCAGTGAGATATGAAACCGATGAAACCGATGCCGATGCAACATTCTGCACACACTATACCCACCTGATGATTGTTTGCTACACCAGCCAGAACAGCAGTTTCGTTTCCATTGCCAGTCGCCGGCGTTTTACGTCTACATTTTGTAGGAGCTCAGCTTCCTGTTCCATTGAGTGTCTTGCAGATGTTGCCAATGGTTCGACGTGACGGACACCGCCGATCTGGGTAGCGTTCAGTACACAGTGTCACAGTTGCGGTTGCATTTCTGTGACATTCACCATAAATTAAAATAATATCTAGTTTTTCTTCATTACTGGAGGGCGTCATATCGACTAGATGACGGTGAATGTAACAAGCCAGAAGAAAACAGGTTTTAATGTGGCAACTTATGTGAATTACGTTACAGTATGAGAGCAGTTCAGCAGATCGCATTAGGAGACACTTGTACACTGAAGGTAGAGCGTACCGTGGTGATATTGGTATGTTTACGGCAGGATACAGGCGCCAGTGCAGGCAACCCCTGCTCTGAGCACAGTGCTACATGCGATGCATTACGTCAGAAACTGTGACGCCGTTGCTATCCTTTACAAGCCACATATTTCAGAACTTATGAGGTTTAGAAACGTGAAACGAAGTGTGTTATCGCTAATTGTACCTCTAGTTGTCATCTCGCAAAAATAAATCTTATGTGCAAGACCTCCATCATTCTGATACCACATTATTTGACACATTATAAGAGATTGACCGGTTCAAGTAAGGTACAGCGCAAGAAGGGGCTAAACTATACCGCTTTATGACCACCATTAGTGAATTATGGGCCAATGATGTGTTATCTTACAGTACCACTCCATACATTAACACTCCACTGACGCAGTACGTCAATCACATTTCGATAACCGGCAGCGTGAGGTGCACGCTTGAGTCTCAGGACGTATGCTTCATTTATTTCAAGCGTCAACTAGGCTTCGCAATTTCTCGGCATGTAATTGACGTATTGCGATGCAACCAACACCATTATTTTTGTGATTTTTCATGCTATTGATTGCATACGAAATAACAGGGGATGTCTATTTAAAAAATACACAAGTTTGCGTTGAAAATAGTATTTGCTTACGTTTTAAAATTTCGGATAGTATTTGGTTTTTTAAGCTCCAGCCGTACATTCATGCTGGTGAAAACCGTTTTTGAATAACAATTGTTGTTCCAGATATATTTGCGGTGGCAGAGCTAGGTTCAAAACGGTTCAAATGGCTCTGCGCTCTATGGTACTTAACATCTGATGTCATCAGTCCCCAAGACTAAGAACTACTTAAACCTAACTAACCTAAGGACATCACACACATCCACGCCCGAGGAAGGATTCGAACCTGCGACCGTAGCAGCAGCTCGGTTCCAGACTGAAGCCCCTAGAACCGCTCGGTCACAGCGGCCGGCGTAGAGTTATAGTGTGTCCCATTTTTCTGGACCAACCTAAATAACTGTTTGTCCAGATGCAAATTACAAAATGTTTCAAGCAAATGTTATTTAGCCGGCAGGGGAATATCAATCAGCATGATTGCCTTCGTTGTAGCTTTGTTTTTTACAAATATATCAACGACGGTATGACTTTTTTAAATGGCACCCTGTATTTTTTATTCGGTAATTCATTTCCACTGCTAAAGACCTACTCAAAAATGTATCACAGTGTACCATTCACTGAAACACAACGTTGTTAATTGCATAACATAACTTCGACGTTGACTCTCTGAGCGCATAGTGCAGGTACTCGGGGTAATGGAACACATCCAAGTGCTGACGTTGACAGAGGACAAATGTAAACATAAGTAGAATTCACACCCGTAATTCCGTCAACCATCGTCAGTTGAAGAGTTTGTGAGTAGAATGTACACCAACCAATAGAAAGTAGAAATGCTACTCATCTATAGGTCATTTAAGTTAGCACAACAGTAACTGCAACGATGTACGGGTTACAGTCAGTACAGTAGTTTAGTCCTTTTAAATACTGTCGTGTAGAGTAGGCATACAGTAAAGGGTGTCCCTGCAATGACATAACGTGCAGAGAAAATGAAATTTTAAATGTAAGAATGAACTCTAGAGAGACTACACATGATTGTAAAAAGAGTAATTATACACATGACCTAAATAAGAGTGCTACGAGCAGAGAACAGAAAATTGCCTAGTATCGCCTTATAAAAATATGAGTGCCTTTATGTGTAAGTGTTCATCTACATCTACATTTATACTCCGCAAGCCACCCAACGGTGTGTGGCGGAGGGCACTTTACGTGCCACTGTCATTACCTCCATTTCCTGTTCCAGTCGCGTATGGTTCGCGGGAAGAACGACTGCCAGAAAGCCTCCGTGCGCGCTCGAATCTCTCTAATTTTACATTTGTGATCTCCTCGGGAGGTATAAGTAGGGGGAAGCAATATATTCGATAACTCATCCAGAAACGCACCCTCTCGAAACCTGGCGAGCAAGCTACACCGCGATGCAGAGCGCCTCTCTTGCAGAGTCTGCCACTTGAGTTTGTTAAACATCTCCGTAACGCTATCACGGTTACCAAATAACCCTGTGACGAAACGCGCCGCTCTTCTTTGGATATTCTCTATCTCCTCCGTCAACCCAATCTGGTACGGATCCCACACTGATGAGCAATACTCAAGTATAGGTCGAGCGAGTGTTTTGTAAGCCACCTCCTTTGTTGATGGACTACATTTTCTGAGGACTCTCCCAATGAATCTCAACCTGGTACCCGGCTTACCAACAATTAATTTTATATGATCATTCCACTTCAAATCGTTCCGCACGCATACTCCCAGATATTTTACAGAAGTAACTGCTACCAGTGTTTGTTCCGCTATCACATAATCATACAATAAAGGATCCTTCTTTCTATGTATTCGCAATACATTACATTTGTCTATGTTAAGGGTCAGTTGCCACTCCCTGCACCAAGTGCCTATCCGCTGCAGATCTTCCTGCATTTCGCTACAATTTTCTAATGCTGCAACTTCTCTGTATATTACAGCATCATCCGCGAAAAGCCGCATGGAACTTCCGACACTATCTACTAGGTCATTTATATATATTGTGAAAAGCAATGGTCCCATAACACTCCCCTGTGGCACGCCAGAGGTTACTTTAACGTCTGTAGACGTCTCTCCATTGATAACAACATGCTGTGTTCTGTTTGCTAAAAACTCTTCAATCCAGCCACGCAGCTGGTCTGATATTCCGTAGGCTCTTACTTTGTTTATCAGGCGACAGTGCGGAACTGTATCGAACGCCTTCCGGAAGTCAAGGAAAATAGCATCTACCTGGGAGCCTGTATCTAATATTTTCTGGGTCTCGTGAACAAATAAAGCGAGTTGGGTCTCATACGATCGCTGTTTCCGGAATCCATGTTGATTCATACGTAGGAGATTCTGGGTTTCCAAGAACGACATGATACTCGAGCAAAAAACATGTTCTAAAATTCTACAACAGTGTTAATAGGCTCTACAACGGTGTCAGAGTACGTAATTATTCTGCTTGTGCTACTGTCGACTTCTAACACCACATCGAACTCCCTATTCTAATAGAAAGGAAGTGATATCTATTTTTTAAAAATGCGTATGGATCAAATTCAGCCGTAAACCGAGTTAGACGCACAGTGGAGGCGGGAGGATCGAGCGTCTCCGCAAGCAGCGCACGCTTTACTCAACGAGCTAGACCGCCGCCCCATTCGGCGAAACCCTCGCGAGCCGATCTAAAACTCACAGGCATAAATCCCGCCAGATCCTGCCGCTATCCGAATAAATTCGGACGCGAGTGAGCAGATTGAAAATAAGCGCCCCGCGGAGCCGGCGCTCTGTATGCAAACGAGCCACAGTTACGGCCCTGCAGAGTCGCAAGTTAGGCCCGCCAGGAGCGTCTCGGCGCCAGGCACCTCACACGCTCAGATTAAACCGCGCTGAGAAAATGCTTTCGTAAACTTCAGCTTCTTACGAGGCGCACTGCAGTCCGTACTCGCGCCGTGCTCCCTGCCGTAGATTCGCAGCTTCTCCCTTGTTTTTACTGCCTCTGCTGCAGTAAAACAGAAGTCAAGTGGTCCCGCTTCCTTCTTCGGCAGCTTCACGTATGGAAATCCTTGTACTCATACGGGAGCTGGCCAGGTACTGGGTAAGGAAGGGTTCTATAGACGATAAAAATTATATTTTCTTGGTCGTTGGTTTGAAAATAAAATATCTGATTACGGACTGCTGTGACGGTTGTCAGCGAGTGCTCCAATGCAGACCTGTTCAGGATGCGGCTAGGAGAGCACGAGAGCCCACGCTCGCTCGCCGCCGGGGATCACTATAACACTCAAGGTCACATGTTAAAAGTTCCACGTGTTCATGTGGGCACACCATGTTTTTCGAAGGTACAACTCTGCATTGGCTCCTCGCATGTATCAAGAGACAGAAAGTTCTACATATACTCCGAGAAATATGTCTCGAAACGCTGTTTACAGAGACGTAATACAGTAGTATTAGGGTATATTTTTACTTATGGACCGTCTGACAGCAACTGAATATAACACAATTTTAGTGTCATACGCGTTTCGCCTTTATTTTCTGCAACGCATCATCAGTGGCCTGGAATATGTATATATGTTTGCTATTTAATCTACGTTTTTGTCACTGTACCTATAGGTTATAAACAGATCTGGTGGTTGGTATTTCCTATCAAGTAATAATGTTTTGAACTGTACTTACAGGTTGCGTGGACAATTTCTTACATATTACGCTCCTGTTCCATTTTTGGTGTTGTTCTTCTTCTTATGAATGCCAATTTGCGGTTTTTCCCCCACATTCCACAGCACTATGAACTGAACGCTTGTTTGAATGCAATGTTTTGGTTTCTGTTGCCGACTGTCAAATGTTTTTGACAAAGCTCGAATGTTATTGCCAAACTTTCGATTGTAAGTATTGAAGTATCTGTGATCTGTTCGTGTATGCATTTGTGTGTGTGTGTGTTTCGGTGTGATATAATTTTTTTGTGCCGTGTGTGTTTGTGTGTGTGTGCGAGTGTGTGTGTTCTGGTGTGGTGTATAAATATTTTTTTTTGTGGGATCTGCTTATATGTATGTGTGTGAGTGTGTGTGTGTGTGTGTGTGTGTGTGTATTTTGGTGTGATACAATTTTTTTCCTCTTTCCTTTTTTTTGTGGGCTGTGTGTGTGTGTGTGTGTGTGTGTGTGTGTGTGTGTGTCTGTGTGTGTGTGTGTGTGTGTGTGTGTGTCCAGAAGGTCAAGGTGGAAGAGTTTTTTTTTTTTTGTTTTACCGTATCATTTCCTTTATTAAGTGTAGTAGGAAGCCTGTGCTGATGTGTGTTTGCTCATTTATCACATGTTTGTTTTCTGCTATGGCTTTCTGGATGTGGAAGTTTTCTTGCGTTTGTATAAGATGTTTGTCATGGCTGCTTATTCTCATTTTTTCATTTCTTGTTCCATGTTTGTAGGATGATGATTATGGTGTTTTAAATGTTATGCAAATGAGAAATGGTTTGTTTCATACTTTCAACATCTGATATGTTCTTTGTATCGTGTTTCAAAATTCCTGCTTGTCATGCCTATGTATACTGCATCACAACTTTGATATTCAAGTTTATATATTCCTGATTGTTGGAATTTATCCCTCTTGGTAGCTGGCTGGCTTAGGTGTGGTTGGAGGGTGTGCCCAGGCTTATATGCTATTTTGAAACCCTGTCTCTTTAGGATGTTTGCAACTCTGTGTGTTAGTTTATGTTTGTAGGTCCTGGTGTACCATCGGATTCTTTTCTGTGTGGTGTTGTCATTGTGTGTGTATGTTGAGTGTGTTTGTAAGTTTTCTGCTTGTGAGTTCTCTTGTATTCTGGAAATGTTGTCTTTGTTTTGTATTTGTGTTTTTATTTTTTGATTGAGCCTGTGTACCACATGTGTGTCATACCCGTTGTTCCTAGCTATTTGTATGATTGTACTCATCTTTTGTTCACAGTTTCTCTTGTTGAGTGGGATTCTGTTTAATCTGTGTAACGTGAGTCTTAGTGCTGCAAGTTTCTGGCTGTTGGGGTGGTTGGATGTGGAATGTATTATTGTGTCTGTGGCTGTTGGTTTTCTAAAGATGTTAAATGTATGTTTGCCATTTTTTTTATTGTAACGTCAGAAAAATTTATTTGATTTTATTTTTCTTTTTCAAGTGAGAATTTTATGTTCTGATGAGCTTTGTTTATTTCCAAATGGAGTTCATCTATTTTTTCACTTTGCTCATCTACCAGACAAATGTCATCCACATATCTGTATCAATATATGATTTTGAAACTTTCATTAGTGGTTATCTTTTCAAATATCTGATTTTCTAGATGACAGATGAAAGTGTTCGCTAGTGTTCCTGATATTGGGGATCCCATGGGCAGTCCATCACTTTGAAAATAATATTCTTTCTCAAACTGAAAGTAGTTTTGTTCAGTTGTCAGTCTGAGCATATCTGTTGAAGATTTATTACAGTAGATTTCTGGCTCTGCATACATACCAAGATAATTACGATCTTTTCCGTGCTAGGCATGTCGCAGGCAGTTGTGAAATTACTTACTCCCTTCATTGTCAAATTTTATAATTAGATTCCCGGTCGCGGAAAATTTTTTCCTCACGAAACGAATTAATTGTGAGCGACATGTATTATGTCAACTCCTTCCATCGTCTCAAAACTTTTAGTTTCTTTTCGATGTTGCACTATTTGCTGGGACACAAGTGACTTGCACCCCAGCGCTTCCAAGAGATAACTTGGCTGAGACGCGTGGATAGTGAGTTTCGGCATTCAATCTTCTTTGCGAATAACGATTAATTGCGAGTAATACCTCGGGGCGCAGCTCGTTTCATTTGTAAATGGCTTTTAGAAGGGTATCCTCGCAGCCAGCTATAAGAAATCGCTCATTTGCGCTCACACTGTACTCGATTGAAACAGTGACTACACAATTCTAAAGGTACTAATTATAAGCTTGTTCACACTGTGCAGTAAAGCACAAAAGAGACAATGGTCTCTATCGGAACGCAGATTGTAATTGCTGTAAAAAGGCCAGACATGGGGATGAGGAGTGTCAAACGAAGCACAACTGACAAAAACAACAATGGTTAGTAATAAAACATCAGGCCACGCTTGTGAAATCTCATTTTCGCCTTTAACCTTCGAGTCATTCGTTTTTCGCACTTGCCCCGGCAGCTAATATTCGTATATCTCTCTTTCTTCATCTGCTTGTGGAAGTTCGAGTCATCTTCGCTGAAACACCCTTCATATGTCCATGAAACTTGATTACGTTTAGCCACTATTATCAAAGTTGGGATTCGAGCTATTTCTAATCTGACTGCTAATACATATCGAAGTCTGTACAGTACGTCAAGGTCCACAACGTGCGCCGAGAATTACTTACGCGGAAAATTATACAAGAGGTAAAACTAGAAAATAACATTTCATATGGTTGGTAAACGTACCACGTATGCACAGCATGTATTCTCACTGGCGTGCACGTAAAAAAATAAAAAAACTTTTTCTCACAGAATCATTTCTTTTCAGGGAAAACTTGCACGTAATTACTGGCTCATGGAATCAAACAAACTCACTGTGCCTAATTATAACTCTTACTTTACATCATGTGCTTTCACTGCATCACTTGTTTTCGTCTCTGTATATTCCCAGTAGGTAGCAGCTTCTACTTAAAAAGGCTGTTTATTATAGTGCAAATACATTTTCGAAAAATAAAGTTAGTTTCAGTTTGTCTCCAGTAATTTGGACGATAATGTGTTTAGAATATGCTGTAATATGCTAATATGTCCTACACTATCGAATAAGTGATTGTTTATTTCATTAGAAGAATGTAGCGATATATTGTTTTTGATGTAATATTGGGACGATGTTTGACAATGACTTATATCTTTTCATTCTAATGGTGTTGTTTTCACTATTTTTTGGGTGTTTATTATTGATTTTACCGAGTACTGCACACATTTCACTTATTTTCTTACGTTAAAGGTTTTTGCTTTGAACATGTTCCAAAATTTTGGTGAATCATACCACTTTTTTAAAAATTTATTATATAATTCTTATTTTGGCCAAGAAGCCAAGAACAATAGATTGACTACCAATATAAACATTTTCTTCATAAAGTCTAAGCTCAGGTCTGAGGAGATCATCACTTGTTATTATGGAGATTATATTATTCACTCTGGTCGTCAAATACCATTTTATGCCCCCAGAATCGTTGACGCTGTATCATATTTTCGATGTTTAGAATTTTCTAGAGATATGGTGAGATGAATTACTAGCCTTTGTAGAAAGCACTGATCTTTTTTTAGAGTACGAACGTTAAGTTGCTGTACAGCGCCTAAATCCATAGAATGGAAATATCTGCTGTACTTGATGTTGTCTATTAGGCTCAAGGGTCCACAACAAATGTTACAAGAGGTCGCCACCAAACAATCATAACCACTCATCTGGCGTCTCTCAGTTCCAAGTAGCAGCCTCCAGATGGCGCTCGAAATTTGAGACCACTTTCAGCTTCAGCGCCAGGTCTAGCAGCGCGTTATACTCATCCGCCGCGAGGCCCACGAAAAGGACAGGCCGTGGGGCGGACGTCACAGCACGTGACGCTGCAGTCTTACGAGTGCCAACAGCCGTCCCCGGCGGCAAGCGAGTAACAACAACATACGGGTTAAATATTTATTGACCGTGCTCTTAAACAAGTGCAAGCTCATGACAGTACACGACAGAGTTAAGGCCTTTACGTGTGAACCATTTCAGTTACATGCATGGATCCGAGCGTTCGCGAAGTGTGACGAACAAGTCGATTAGTGTGACGTCACAAGTTCGTTGCGAGGCCTGCGTTCCTCGTGCAACCCGCGTCCGCCGATAGAGTGGACAGTCGCCAAAGGGAGCGCTGTCAATCGTGGGCTGCTCTGCTTCTAGTTGCACTCGCGGACAGGGAAATCTTTCCGCAGACAGGCTAGGAACACGAGGCGCTGTAGGCACGCAGTTGAGACCTTTCAGTCAGACAGTTCAGTTCATCACCTGCAGCCAGTTCATTACAGTGCCCGCAATTACGCTACAGAGTGCAGTTCTACGGGTACCACTGAGAAAACAACTCTCTGCCTTAGCAGTCGCTATTTGCAGAGTGATAGGACAATCATGACTGTCTGCATAACTGTGTTCAGTAACAGTGACAGTACAATAGACTACCAAGACAGACTAACATTGTTTAGATTTAATTGCATTAGATTTAGGACATGAAATGTCAAGTATCAAACTGTACCAAAGTATTATTTCGTAATAGTCTTAATAAATGTTGTTGGATGTATCTTATTGTCAGAAGTTTCTGTATCTTACTGTGTTTCCACATTCCTGTTCTCGTTCCACTCTGTGAAGCAAGTTCAGATAAATGGTTCAAATGGCTCTGAGCACTATGGGACTTAACTGCTGAGGTCATCAGTACCCTAGAACTTAGAACTACTTAAACCTAGCTAACCTCAGGACATAGCGGTCGCGCGGTTCAGGCTGTAGCGCCTAGAACCGCTCGGCCACCACGGCCGGCGTGAAGCAAGTGTCTACGTCGATAGTTATAGCGCAAAATCTGCCACTTTTAAACTAGTGTTTTGCTACGGTGAATATCTAGGCTGAATTAATAATAGCATTCAGTTACATCATCAACACTTAATTGTCTCTTGGAGTAGGAATAGCCAGCCGCTGTGGCCGAGCGGTTCGAGGCGCTTCAGTCCGAAACCGCGCTCCTGCTACGGTCGCAGGTTCGAATCCTGCCTCGGGCATGGATATGTGTGATAGGTTAGATAGGTTTAAGTAGTTCTAAGTTCTAGGGGACTGATGGCCTCAGATGTTAAGTCCCATTGTGCTTAGAGCCATTTGAACCATTTAGAATAGGAATTGTTAGCAAACTCTCATAACAGCAGAAGAGGGAATATTCAGCCGTTTGGTCAGCTCTTACTAAGTTTGATCTGGATCTAACCTCCTTTCTTTTATTTCATACATACACAGATAGTGAACATAATTACAATTTTACCGACTTCGGCCATACTTATGTTTTCTTCGGAATCTAGAATGGGAAAATGAGGTAAAGTCTACATAACATCTACATCTACATCTACATTTATACTCCGCAAGCCACCCAACGGTGTGTGGCGGAGGGCACTTTACGTGCCACTGTCATTACCTCTCTTTCCTGTTCCAGTCGCGTATGGTTCGCGGGAAGAACGACTGCCAGAAAGCCTCCGTGCGCGCTCGAATCTCTCTAATTTTACATTTGTGATCTCCTCGGGAGGTATAAGTAGGGGGAAGCAATATATTCGGTATCTCATCCAGAAACGCACCCTCTCGAAACCTGGATAGCAAGCTACATCGCTATGCAGAGCGCCTCTCTTGCAGAGTCTGCCTCTTGAGTTTGCTAAACATCTCCGTAACGCTATCACGCTTACCAAATAACCCTGTGACGAAACGCGCCGCTCTTCTTTGGATATTATCTATCTCCTCTGTCTACCCGACCTGGTACGGATCCCACAATGACGAGCAATACTCAAGTATAGGTCGAAAGAGTGTTTTGTAAGCCACCTCCTTTGTTGATGGACTACATTTTCTAAGGACTCTCCCAATGAATCTCAACCTGGCACCCGCCTTACAAACAATTAATTTTATATGATCATTCCACCTCAAATCATTCCGTACGCATACTCCCAGATATTTTACAGAAGTAACTGCTACCAGTGTTTGTTCCGCTATCATATAATCATACAATAATGGATCCTTATTTCTATGTATTCGCAAGACATTACATTTGTATATGTTAAGGGTCAGTTGCCACTCCCTGCACCAAGTGCCTATCCGCTGCAGATCTTCCTGCATTTCGCTGCAATTTTCTAATGCTGCAACTTCTCTGTATACTACAGCATCATCCGCGAAAAGCCGCATGGAACCTCCGACACTGTTTACTAGGTCATTTATACATATTGTGAAAAGCAATGGTCCCATAACACTCCCCTGTGGCACGCCTGAGGTTACTTTAACATCTGTAGACGTCTCTCCACTGAGAACAACATGCTGTGTTCTGTTTGCTAAAAACTCTTCAATCCAGCCACACAGCTGGTCTGATATTCCGTAGGCTCTTAATTTGTTTATCAGGTGAAAGTGCGGAACTGTATCGAACGCCTTCCGGAAGTCAAGGAAAATGGCATCTACCTGGGAGCCTGTATCTATGATTCCTACAGAGTAGATACTCGGTTTCCAGAAATGACATGATACACGAGCAAATATCCTAAAATTTCTGCCTGCTAGTGGCGAAAAGTAAAAATCTAAATGTACGCAATTCATACCCATACATCATCGTGGTATATACCAATGAAACAGTGCACAAAACCAGGATATTATATACAGAAACCAGGTAATATCATAACTTTCCTATTCCTTCCACTGGATGTGCGTGCTATCTATATGTCAGACCACAATCTGTCAAAATTAAAGAAAAAAAAAAGTAGGATTTAAATAAATTTGTAGGACTTTCCAGACGGTCTTGTATGAATGATTCTTTTAAATCTAAAAGTAGTTTAATTTTTTTTTACTGCAGCATATGTGCTGTAACAATCAGTCGTCAGTTACTTATAAAGAGTGCAAGTCATAAATGTGATGAAAACATATTTAAAGCAGAGCAGTAACTTTGTTTTCAATAACGGCCTCAAAGCGCAATTCGTATGGGATACGTAGACTCCATTTGACTAAGTTGTCTGCCCGCAATTGCCTTCTCACATTTACAATTGTCCACCTACCGTCACACTCTCAAACACGTAGCCATCTATTGTTTAACGATAACAGTGACTCTACATGTAGGATGTATGCACTAGTAGTCTTGTGCTGAACTTTTGTGGAACTACATGCACTTTCCTGTGGTCTTTCCTGAACTTCGGCTACTTCGTGATCACCAGCTTTTTTCACGTTAAGTTTCCGATGTCCTCATTTCTGTTATTTCTCATTACTATTGTCTTTTTGTCTTTCTTAGAACAACCATCAACACATACTCCATACTCATTAGACTGTTCATTCCATGCAACAGATTCTGTAATTCTTCTTCATTTTCACTGAGTACAACGTGTCATCAGCGAATCTTAACACTGAAATCATTTCATCTTGAATTGTAATCCCACTCTTGAACCTTTCTTTTATTTCAATCGTCGCTTCTTTGGTGTATTGACTAAACAGTAGGGGCGAAAGACAGCGTCCTTATCTTGTAGCCTTTTGAATAATTATGGCTGTTGTTTTTATTTCAGGTAAATTATAGAAAACGTAGTAATTCCCAGTATGATCTCACTGTTAGCTCTTATTTCACTGTTCGCTTGAATTGTAAGAATGTGGTGCTAATATTTTGATAGCGGCTTCAAGAGGCATACCTGGGAACATTATGGAGGCATCATCTGCTCTCAAACGTCAATTTCAAAACAGAGAGCCAGAAAATGTGCAATTAACTATTATTGAACTACGGCGAAATGCAGGAAATAGTTTCAATTATTCAAAAGTACTTACGAACAGACTTATGGGAGAGTACTTTGTATAAGTGACCTGCGCAAATGCTGTGCTGAAACAGTGTAGAATCAATATGGAGTTCATACCAAGAGAGGTATAACGCATGCAGTGCTGTTCTGAAAACATGTATCGCTCTCTGGAAGCGTTACCAGCAGAAACGAATAAATCATTACGTGTAATCGGCTTAGTTTGCACTGATCTCGTTGTGATTGTATTTGCACGTGTACATATTATGTCTAGACACGTTCCTGTTGTTTTTTTCCATTCACGGTTAATTGGCAGGGTCTTTCATTATTCCTATCACTCACTCCAGAGGTAATGGAGAGGATTAGACTGGTATACGTTACTTGGATACATAATGACTGAAATTGTTCGATTCCAAATTATAATGAGAAGAATGTCGACCCACGGTTTTAATTGTAGTGCTGCATTTCTCAGATCAAACATGCAAAGCAAAGTGTCCACCAATGCGGACGACGAGATACTCTCTAATTATCTTGCTGATAGTCACTTACATTTTTACGTCGTTACTTCCGTTTACGAACTTCTGCCTACAGACTAATTCTTTGGCAACTTCTTTCGGCGCCTGGCTCATCTTTGCTGACACCTTTTCAGACGAATATCAGAAGGGTAGTAGTGCTCACCACATTTAAACTTACTCCAATCGCGGAAACTTCGACCTATGATCATCCTGCATAAAAGTATGCCTGTGTGTGGATTTCCCTGTGAATTTCAAACAGTGTAAAGCATTCGCTAGGAAGAATGATTACGGATATGATTTCCTTCATAAGTACACATATTCAGACTGAAGCGACCAAGAAACTGGTATAGGTATGCGTATTCAAATAGAAAGATATGTAAACAGGCAGAATACAGCGCTGCGGTCGGCAACGTGCCGTACAGTGTGTTGTTGCAGGAGGATCAAGGTATAAGACGCCCATCAGCTTTCTTTTCTAAAGGTTGTCTGCTTCTGAGATGAAATGCTCTGTTTATGAGTGCGAGGCGTTAGCTGTGCTTTTCGCCTTAGAGAATTTTCAGTTCTATCTTGAGCATAGCGAGTTTGATCTCGAGATGGACAATCAGGCCCAAAGTTGGGTGCTTTCTCGACCCAGGGAAAATGGCAGGATTGCCAAATGGAAGGTCCACATCTCCATGTTTCATTTCGAGGTGCAACACATAATAAAATGATGTGTGTACCATGACGCATGTTTCAGGAGGAGGGGGCTGTCGAGAATAAGGGCCCTAGTGAGTCTCACCTGGTTGTGTGTACCGTTTTAGCTGAAGTTCCCCAGTTGTTTCTGGACCTTAAAACGAAACAGTATCAAGATCCGTTGTGGGGTCCGTTAAGAAAGCGAGTACTCCATCAGGAACGGCATACTATGTAAACGACATAACGAAAGCGGGGACTTTAAAATTTGTTTGCCTCAACAGCTGGTGCCTCCCGTTTACTACTATTTTCATAACTCTGTAGTGGGAGGACAAATGCGCCCCAATAAAACATTGGAAAAGGTTAAGGGTCACCTCAATTGGCCCACATTATATGAGGTTATCCGGCAATTAGTGGGTGAGTGTACAGCCTATAAGAAGTCTAAACCTAGTACTAGTCCTCCAAAGGGGTTATTACAGTCCGAGAACGATGAGAATCCTATGGACAAACTTTTTATCGATTACGTAGTGCCTCTTCCTCATACCAAGAAGGGGAACCGATATGTTCTGATGGTTGTGGACACGTTTTCCAGATTTGCATGGTTAATACTTAGTCATGGGGTAACGGTGGCCACTTCCATTGCTCATCCGACCAACGTCTTCATCTGGTTTGGATCCCCTAAGGCTCTTGTTAGCGATATCGCTCTGGCGTTTGTTTCAGAATAGTTTGAGCAGTTTTGCTTTCGTTATGCTGTTAAGCACCTTACCAACAAGCCATATTATCTCCATGTCTTGGCTCAATCCTAGATTTTACACTGCGCACTACGAAGCATCCAAGGTAGTTCCCGTCGCTCTTTTGTTTGTGTATTCCAACAATTTCTGTCTGTCCGACTTGTGGGATATCAATGACCTCCTGCCTTCGCCCGTTACTCCTGAAGATCGTAGGGAAAATTGGGAATGGGCCAGTAATAACATTAGGTTAGGCCACCGCCGCTAGCCACGGCGATGTAATAGGATTAGAAGCTCCCTTCAGGGCAAGTTAGGAGATGAGGTTTTCGTGAACAGCTGTGCCAGTCAGGTGAGGTGTGGTGCCAAGTTTGGGAAGTTCACTCCTCGTTTCATAGGGTATCAAGATTCTGGGTCTGGTTAACTTGCTTGTCAGGTATCCACAAACTGGTAAGGTCCTCATGGTACACCTCAATCAACTTAAGCCCTTTAATTAACCTTCCCCTTATTCTTCCATAGGTTGGACCAGGGTCCATTGGTTTAAGAGCGGTTGGGGGTGGGAAGGGGAGGAGAGCCTGAGTCGTGGCTGGACTGCTGGAGTCGCCTTTCGAATTCCTGGCACCACAACCTCGGGTTGCTGATTTGAGGCCGTTAAGATCTTCGCTCGAGGTTGTTGATGGGGAGGGGTGTGTTGTGGAGTGGCCAGTTGGCGAGTGGCAGCAGAGGGACGGGGACGGCGTGAGAGGTTCACCTGGCGAGTAAGGCAAGCACCTGGGCAGGAAGTCCGGCGAGTTGTTGCTGGGCATACTTGAGGACCGATGTGATACCATGGCTAACTTCGAGTGCCGTCTTACGCTGGACAGCCAGCTCGACGTAGCACACCAGTGAGAGAGTTGAAGGCAATTTCGCCATGCCGAATTCTGGGCCCCCTTTGGAAATGGCAAGCTTTAGCTTCGATTCTTGAATTTCGGTTAAGTTTTGAATTTTGAGAGCTGTTATTAATGAAGGCCTCCCTGTTTTCTGTTTGTTAATTTTCCTTAGCTGAAGCTGCTATTAAGGAAGAACTGCCTGGTTTATATTTGAGTAATTTTGCTTAACTGGAGGTGTTATTGAAACGTCCCCTTAGAAAAATTGTACAAGACTATGCTTAAACTGACACACAATATTTTTAGCGCAACGCAATCTGACTTTCAAAAATCCCTACAAAAGAATGGCCCTTACTAACATTAACCTATACCTTTCACAAATCACTTACCTCACAAAAATCTTCGTTACTCAAGCTACAGCAATACAGCGAGCGCCACTACTGCCAGCTAAATAACAGATTCAAACTACGGAAGGCACTAACTACTAGTAGGCATAGTTAGCAAATGAAAGATTTTAATAGAGAAAAAACAATGTATTTACCTTAATAGTCATCAAAAGTCAAAATATATGCAGCAGTTCATGACATCCATTTTTACAAATTTCAAAACTCCGCCATTTCTCTCCCCACATCCACCACTGCTGGCGGCTCACCTCCAACTGCGCAACGCTACGCGCTGTTCACATCCAGCTGCCCAACACTACAATGGCAGACAATAATGCAAACTAGCCACAGACTGCACACAGCACAGCCAGTAATTTTCATACAGAGCGCTACGTGGCGTTACCAATAAGAAAACCTAAACAGCCTACTTACATTATTACTGAAGATCTGCCTGTTTTCTATTTGGTTATTTCATTCAACTGAAGCAGTTATTAAAGAAGGCCTGCAAGTTTTCTGGTTGGTAATTTTACTTAATTGAAGCTGTTAGTATTGAAGATCTGCCTGTTCCCTATTAATTAAATTAAGAGCTATTTCATAATATTTGTTAGCTGAAACTCTTACCAGCCAAGCCCTATGTGTTTTTATTGCCCTGTTATTGAAATCTGATATCTTCTCAAACTGTGTTGTAATTAACTAAAACTGCGACTGTCAGAGGCCTACCTGTTGCAGGGGTATTTATGTCTATAAGTTAGTAATAGGACATGCCACATGATGGTACATGGGCCATAACCTTTCGACTTATACCGCTTTACACATAATTGCAGGTTTTAGTAGAAAGACCCGTGCGCGTTCACGAAAGATAATGTTGTGGATCTGGTGGCACAGGGACGGTATGGTGCACTACGACTTACTTCTCCGAGGTGTTCCCACCATTCATCACATTTATTTTCAACATCTGAGACGTCTTGCAGACGTAGTCCAAGAATCACGACCAGGTAGTAATACTACTCCATGATAACGGACTCCCGTATTCCGACAGACTGACAAAGAACAGGAGCTAGGTTGGGAAACCATTCCACACCCACTTTACTCACCTGATCTTTCGCCCTCACATTTTCACCTTTTCCGCTCCCTCTTCTACATCTACATCTACATACATACTCCACAATCCACCATACGGTGCGTGGCGGAGGATACCTCGTACCACAACTAGCGTCTTCTCTCCCTGTTCCACTCCCAAACAGAACGAGGGAAAAATGACTGCCTACATGCCTCTGTAACAGCCCTAATATCTCTTATCTTTGTGGTCTTCCCGCGAAATATACTTTGGCGGCAATAAAATTGTACTGCAGTCAGCCTCAAATGCTGGTTCTCTAAATTTCCTCAGTAGCGATTCACGAAAGGAACGGCTCCTTTCCTCCAGAGACTCCCACCCGAGTTTCTGAAGCATTTCCGTAACACTCGCGTGATGATCAAACCTACCAATAACAAATCTAGCAGCCCGCCTCTGAATTGCTTTATGTCCTCCCTCAATACGACCTGATAGGGATCCCAAACGCTCGAGCAGTACTCAAGAATAGGTCGTATTAGTGTTTTATAAGCGGTCTCCTTTACAGATGAACCACATCTTCCCAAAATTCTACCAATGAACCGAAGACGACTATCCGCCTTCCCCATAACTGCCATTACATGCTTGTCCCACTTCATATCGCTCTGCAATGTTACGCCCAAATATTTAATCGACATGACTGTGTCAAGCGCTACACTACTAATGGAGTATTCAAACATTACGGGATTCTTTTTCCTATTCATCTGCATTAATTTACATTTATCTATATTTAGAGTTAGCTGCCATTCCTTCCACCACTCACAAATCCTGTCAAAGTCATCTTGTATCCTCCTGCAGTCACTCAACGACGACACCTTCCCGTGCACCACAGCATCATCAGCAAACAGCTGCACATTGCTATCCACCCTATGCAAAAGATCATTTATGTAGATCGAAAAAACAGCGGACCTACCACATTTCCCTTGGGCACTCCAGATGATACCCTCACCTCCGATGAACACTCACCATCGCTGACAACGTACTGGGTTCTATTACTTAAGAAGTTAGGGAACTTCCTTTCCGGATGCAAATGTGCTGCATACATGGCTCCACGATTTCTTCGCTTCAAAACAACGTGATTTCTGCGAGCGCAGTGTCGACAAGCTACCCAATGTCGTAACTTGCACACCATCTAAAGATGGATCCTCAATGATTAGCTGAAGTGAACAAGTGTGCTGCTGTGTATTTTATTGTATATTATGTTTTTTATGATGCAAACATCATCTGTGAGTACTACATATATGACCATGGCAATTTGCACAATGTACTTCTTCATTTTAAATGTTTTTTATGATACGTTACATTTTATCCATGCGACAACTTGGCGTGAGGTCCAACTCATAATGAACACGTTTTATTACATAATTTTTTGAAGACCTGAAGGTAACAGCAAAGTCTGTCGAAAAGCAGTTGTTTATAAACGAAGAAATATTTATGTGGGCTCAGCTTTAGAAAGTTTTTACCAAGCAAAAAGTACAGATATAGATGCTTTAAGAATGATTTTTAGAGTAACAGTAGCGCAATACGAATTTCCAGGCGACGGATGGGTATTTATGTACAGCTTTTACTTCTCCTTGTGTACTTTCGCGTGGGTATTAATGTGATCTATCCAAGGCTTCATTATCTCTTTAGTGCAATGAAAATTTTTTTCTCGATAACAACAATTCCTTGAGCAGTATCACGTAACTGAATGCACAAATACACATTGCCTGGTAACATTTAGCAGTGTAGTGATAAAGATATCTAAATTCCACACGTGTAGGGGACGAATATTTCATACAGGGTGGTCCATTGATAGTGACCTGGCCAAATATCTCACGAAATAAGCGTCAAACGAAAAAACTACAAAGAACGAAACTCGTCTAGCTTGAAGGGGGAAACAGATGGCGCTATGGTTGGCCCGCTAGATGGCGCTGCCATAGGTCATACAGATATCAACTGCGTTTTTTAAAATAGGAACCCCCATTTTATTACATATTTGTGTAGTACGTAAAGAAATATAAATGTTTTAGTTGGACCACTTTTTTCGCTTTGTGATAGATCGCGCTGTAATAGTCACAAACGTATAAGTACGTGGTATCACGTAACATTCAGCCAGTGCGGACGGTATTTGCTTCGTGATACATTACCAGTGTCAAAATGGACCGTTTAGCAATTGCGGAAAGGTCGATATTGTGTTGATGTATGGCTATTGTGATCAAAGTGCCCAACGGGCGTGCGCTATGTATGCTGCTCGGTATTCTGGACGACATCATCCAAGTGTCCGTACCGTTCGCCGGATAGTAACGTTATTTACGGAAACAGGAAGTGTTCATCCACATGTGAAACGTCAACCACGACATGCAACAAATGATGATGCCCAAGTAGGTGTTTAGTTGCTGTCGCGGCTAATCCGCACATCAGTAGCAGACAAATTGCGCGAGAATCGGGAATCTCAAAAACGTAGAATGCTACATTAACATCGATTGCACCCTTACCAAATTTCTACGCACCAGGAATAGCATGGTGACGACTTTGAACGTCGTGTACAGTTCTGCCACTGAGCACAACAGAAATTACGGGACGATGACAGATTTTTTGCACGCGTTCTATTTAGCGACGAAGCGTCATTCACGAACAGCGGTAACGTAAACCGGCATGATATGCATATTGGGCCACGGAAAATCCACGATGGCTGCAACAAGTGGAACATCAGCGACCTTTGCGGGGTAATGTATGGTGCGGCATTATGGGAGGAAGGGTAATTGGCCCCTTTTTTATCGATGGCAATCTAAATGGTGCAGTGTATGCTGATTTCCTACGTAATGTCTACATCTACATCTACATTTATACTCCGCAAGCCACCCAACGGTGTGCGGCGGAGGGCCCTTTACGTGCCACTGTCATTACCTCCCTTTCCTGTTCCAGTCGCGTATGGTTCGCGGGAAGAACGACTGTCTGAAAACCTCCGTGCGCGCTCTAATCTCTCTAATTTTACATTCGTGATCTGTTCGGGAGGTATAAGTAGGGGGAAGCAATATATTCGATACCTCATCCAGAAACGCACCCTCTCGAAACCTGGCGAGCAAGCTACACCGCGATGCAGAGCGCCTCTCTTGCAGAGTCTGCCACTTGAGTTTGCTAAACATCTCCGTAACGCTATCACGCTTACCAAATAACCCTGTGACGAAACGCGCCGCTCTTCTTTGGATATTCTCTATCTCCTCCGTCAACCCGAGCTGGTAAGGATCCCACACTGATGAGCAATACTCAAGTATAGGTCGAACGAGTGTTTTCTAAGCCACCTCCTTTGTTGATGGACTACATTTTCTAAGGACTCTCCCAATGAATCTCAACCTGGTACCGCCCTTCCCAACAATTAATTTTATATGATAATTCCACTTCAAATCGTTCCGCACGCATACTCCCAGATATTTTACAGAAGTAACTGCTACCAGTGTTTGTTCCGCTATCATATAATCATACAATAAAGGATCCTTCTATCTATGTATTCGCAATACATTACATTTGTCTATGTTAAGAGTCAGTTGCCACTCCCTGCACCAAGTGCCTATCCGCTGCAGATCTTCCTGCATTTCGCTACAATTTTCTAATGCTGCAACTTCTCTGTATACTACAGCATCATCCGCGAAAAGCCGCGTGGAACTTCCGACACTATCTACTAGGTCATTTATATATATTGTGAAAAGCAATGGTCCCATAACACTCCCCTGTGGCACGCCAGAGGATACTTTAATGTCTGTAGACGCCTCTCCGTTGATAACAACATGCTGTGTTCTGTTTGCTAAAAACTCTTCAATCCAGCCACACAGCTGGTCTGATATTCCGTAGGCTCTTAATTTGTTTATCAGGCGACAGTGCGGAACTGTATCGAACGCCTTCCGGAAGTCAAGAAAAATAGCATCTACCTGGGAGCCTGTATCTAATATTTTCTGGGTCTCATGAACAAATAAAGCGAGTTGGGTTTCACACGATCGCTGTTTCCGGAATCCATGTTGATTCATACATAGTAGATTCTGAGTTTCCAAAAACGACATGATACTCGAGCAAAACACATGTTCTAAAATTCTACAACCGACCGACGTCAGAGATATAGGTCTATAGTTTTGCGCATCTGCTCGACGACCCTTCTTGAAGACTGGGACTACCTGTGCTCTTTTCCAATCATTTGGAATCTTCTGTTCCTCTAGAGACTTGCGGTACACGGCTGTTAGAAGGGGGGCAAGTTCTTTCGCGTACTCTGTGTAGAATCGAATTGGTATCCCGTCAGGTCCAGTGGACTTTCCTCTGTTGAGTGATTCCAGTTGCTTTTCTATTCCTTGGACACTTATTTCGATGTCAGCCATTTTTTCGTTGGTGCGAGGATTTAGAGAAGGAACTGCAGTGCGGTCTTCCTCTGTGAAACAGCTTTGGAAAAATGTGTTTAGTATTTCAGCTTTACGCTTGTCATCCTCTGTTTCAATGCCATCATCATCCCGGAGTGTCTGGACATGATGTTTCGAGCCACTTACTGATTTAACGTAAGACCAGAACTTCCTAGGATTTTCTGTCAAGTCGGTACCTAGTATTTTACTTTCGAATTCACTGAACGCTTCACGCATAGCCCTCCTTACGCTAACTTTGACATCGTTTAGCTTCTGTTTGTCTGAGAGGTTTTGGCTGCGTTTAAACTTGGAGTGAAGCTCTCTTTGCTTTCGCAGTAGTTTCCTAACTTTGTTGTTGTACCACGGTGGGTTTTTCCCGTCCCTCACAGTTTTACTCGGCACGTACCTGTCTAAAACGCATTTTACGATTGCCTTGAACTTTTTCCATAAACACTCAACATTGTCAGTGTCGGAAGAGAAATATTCGTTTTGATCTGTTAGGTAGTCTGAAATCTGCCTTCTATTACTCTTGCTAAACAGATAAACCTTCCTCCCTTTTTTTATATTCCTATTAACTTCCATATTCAGGGATGCTGCAACGGCCTTATGATCACTGATTCCCTGTTCTGCACTTACAGAGTCGAAAAGTTCGGGTCTGTTTGTTATCAGTAGGTCGAAGATGTTATCTCCACGAGTCGGTTCTCTGTTTAATTGCTCGAGGTAATTTTCGGATAGTGCACTCAGTATAATGTCACTCGATGCTCTGTCCCTACCACCCGTCCTAAACATCTGAGTGTACCCGTCTATATCTGGTAAATTGAAATCTCCACCTAAGACCATAACATACTAAGAAAATTTATGTGAAATGTATTCCAAATTTTCTCTCAGTTGTTCTGCCACTAATGCTGCTGAGTCGGGGGGTCGGTAAAAGGAGCCAATTATTAACCTAGCTCGGTTGTTGAGTGTAACCTCCACCCATAATAATTCACAGGAACTATCCACTTCTACTTCACTACAGGATAAACTACTACTAACAGCGACGAACACTCCACCACCGGTTGCATGCAATCTATCCTTTCTAAACACCGTCTGTGCCTTTGTAAAAATTTCAGCAGAATTTATCTCTGGCTTCAGCCAGCTTTCTGTACCTATAACGATTTCAGCTTCGGTGCTTTCTATCAGCGCTTGAAGTTCCGGTACTTTACCAACGCAGCTTCGACAGTTTACAATTACAATACCGATTGCTGCTTGGTCCCCGTATGTCCTGACTTTGCCCCGCACCCGTTAAGGCTGTTGCCCTTTCTGCACTTGCCCGAGGCCATCTAACCTAAAAAGCCGCCCAGCCCACGCCACACAACCCCTGCTACCCGTGTAGCCGCTTGTTGCGTGTAGTGGACTCCTGACCTATCCAGTGGAACACGAAACCCCGCCACCCTATGGCGCAAGTCGAGGAATCTGCAGCCCACACGGTCGCAGAACCGTCTCAGCCTCTGATTCAGACCCTCCACTCGGCTCTGTACCAAAGGTCCGCAGTCAGTCCTGTCGACGATGCTGCAGATGGCGAGCTCTGCTTTCATCCCGCTAGCGAGACTGGCAGTCTTCACCAAATCAGATAGCCGCCGGAAGCCAGAGAGGATTTCCTCCGATCCATAGCGACACACATCATTGGTGCCGACATGAGCGACCACCTGCAGATGGGTGCACCCTGTACCCTTCATGGCATCCGGAAGGACCCTTTCCACATCTGGAATGACTCCCCCCGGTATGCACACGGAGTGCACTTTGGTTTTCTTCCCCTCTCTTGCTGCCATATCCCTAAGGGGCCGCATTACGCGCCTGACGTTGGAGCTCCCAACTACCAGTAAGCCCACCCTCTGCGACTGCCCGGATCTTGCAGACTGAGGGGCAACCTCTGGAACAGGACAAGCAGCCATGTCAGGCCGAAGATCAGTATCAGCCTGAGACAGAACCTGAAACCGGTTCGTCAGACAAACTGGAGAGGCCTTGTCTACCAATGTTACTGCAAGATGTTTCACTGCATGACAGAATGGCGATGTACTTCCAACATGATGGATGTCTGGCACATAACTCGCGTACGATTGAAGCGGTATTGAATAGCATATTTAATGCAGGTGGATTGGTCGTCGAAGCACCGTACCATGGGTCGCACGTTCACCGGATCTGACGTCCCCGGATTTCTTTCCGTGGCGAAAGTTGAAGGATATTTGCTATCGTGATCCACCGACAACGCCTGAGAACGTGCGTCAGCGCATTGTCAATGCATGTGCGAACATTACGGAAGGCGAACTACTTGCTGTTGAGAAGAATGTCGTTACACGTATTGCCAAATGCATTGAGGTTCACGGACATCATTTTGAGCGTTAATGTGGTATTTACAGTTAATCACTCTGTAACAGCATGCATTCTCAGAAATAAGTTCACAAAGGTACATGTATCACATTAGAACAACCGAAATAAAATGTTCAAACGTACCTACATTCCGTATTTTACTTTAAAAAACCTGGGTGTTACCAATTGTTCGTCTAAAATTGTGAGCCATATGTTCGTGACTATTACAGCGCCATATATCACAAAGGGAAAAAAGTGGTCCAACTAAAACATTCATATTTCTTTACGTACTACACGAATATGTAATAAAAATAGGGGTTCCTATTTAAAAAAAAAAAGCAGTTGATATCCGTCTGACCTATGGCAGCGCAATCTAGCTGGCCAACCATAGCGCCATCTGGTTTCCCCCTTCAAGCTACACGAGTTTTGTTCTTTGTAGTTTTTTCGTTTGACGCTTATTTCGTGAGATATTGGGCAACGGTCACGATCAATGGACGATCCTGTATATTTTCACAAATTGCAATACGTTCTAAAATTTTCGCGCTAATTAAGGCTATATAGGCATCGTGTTTTCCTAATGTACTTCTGACCAAAAAGCGATTCTGGAAGATGGATTCCAAAGTTTTTGTTCTACATCTACATCTACATCCATATTCCGCAAGCCACCAGACGTTGTGTGGCGGAGGGTACCTTGAGTACCTCTATCGGTTCTCCCTTCTATTCCAGTCTCGTATTGTTCGTGGAAAGAAGGATTGTTGGTATGCTTCTGTGTGGGCTCTAATCTCTCTGATTTTTTCCTCATGGTCTCTTCGCGAGATATACGTAGGGGGGAGCAATATACTGCTAGACTCTTCGTTGAAGGTATGTTCTCGAAACTTTAACAAAAGCCCGTACCCAGCTACTGAGCGTCTCTCCTGCAGTCTTCCACTGTAGTTTATCTATCATTGCCGTAACGCTTTCGCGATTTCTAAATGATCCTGTAACGAAGCGCGCTGCTCTCCGTTGGATCTTCTCCATCTCTTCTATCAACCCTATCTGGTACGGATCCCACACTACTGAGCAGTATTCAAGCAGTGGGCGAACAAGCGTGCTGTAACCTGCTTCCTTTGTTTTCGGATTGCATTTCCTTAGGATTCTTCCAATGAATCTCAGTCTGGCATCTGTTTTACCGACGATCAACTTTATATGATAATTCCATTTTAAATCAATCCTAATGCGTACTCCCAGATAATGTATGTAATTAACTGCTTCCATTTGATGACCTGCTATTCTGTAGCTAAATGATAAGGGATCTATCTTTCTATGTATTCGCAGCACATTACACTTTTCTACATTGAGATTGAATTGCCATTCCCTGCACCATGCGTCAATTCGCTGCAGATCCTCCTGCATTTCAGTACAATTTTCCATTGTTACAATCTCTCGATACACCACAGCATCATCTCAAAAAAGCCTCAGTGAACTTCCGATCTCATCCACAATGTCATGTATGTATTTTGCGAATAGCAATGGTCCTATGTGTTGTATAGCTAGTGAACGCCGAAATGCACGCGTTAAAATCAAGCAGGCTGGCGTGAGGTCTGAAACAGGATACGTAATGAATGCTATAAAGAAAAGTACGTAGCTTCTGGAATACTTATCTGTAATCCACATTTGTAGAACATTGCTCTTGATGATACAGAAGTATTATAGCAATTGAATACGGCGCCTTGCTAGGTCGTAGCAACTGTAGCTGAAGGCTATGTTAACTATCGTCTCGGCAAATGAGAGCGTAATTCTCAGTGAACCACGGCTAGCGACGTCGGCTGTAGAACTGGGGCGAGTGCTAATACGTCTCTCTAGACCTGCCGTGTGGTGGCGCTCGGTCTGCAATTACTGACAGTGGCGACACGCGGGTCCTTCGTATACTAGCGGACCGCGGCCGATTTAAAAGCTACCACCTAGCAAGTGTGGTTTCTGGCGGTGACACCACACTAAGACACTCCCCTGCGGCACACCTGAAATCACTCTTACTTCGGAAGACTTCTCTCCATTGAGAATGACATGCTGCATTCTGTTATCTAGGAACTCTTCAATCCAATCACAGAATTGGTCTGATAGTCCATATGCTGTTACTTTGTTCATAAAACGACTGTGTGGAACTGTATCGAACGCCTTGCGGAAGTCAAGAAACACGGCATCTACCTGTGATCCCGTGTCTATGGCCCTCTGAGTCTCGTGGAGGAATAGCGCGAGCTGGGTTTCACACGACCGTCTTTTTCGAAAACCATGCTGATTCCTACAGAGTAGATTTCTAGTCTCCAGAAAAGTCATTACACTCGAACATAATACGTGTTCCAAAATTCTACAACTGATCCACGTTAGAGATATAGGCCTATAGTTCTGCACATCTGTTCGACGTCCGTTCTTGAAAACGGGGATGACCTGTGCCCTTTTCCAATCCTTTGGAAAGCTACGTTCTAGAGACCTACGGTACACCGCTGCAAGAAGGGGGGCAAGTTCCTTCGCGTACTCTGTGTAAAATCGAACTGGTATCCCATCAGGTCCAGCGGCCTTTCCTGTTTTGAGCGATTTTAATTGTTTCTTTATCCCTCTGTCGTCTATTTCGATATCTACCATTTTGTCATCTGTGCGACAATCTAGAGAAGGAACTACAGTGCAGTCTTCCTCTGTGAAACAGATTTGGAAAAAGACATTTTGTATTTCGGCCTTTAGTCTGTCATCCTCTGTTTCAGTACCATTTTGGTCACAGAGTGTCTGGACATTTTGTTTTGATCCACCTACCGCTTTGACATAAGACCAAAATTTCTTAGGATTTTCTACCAAGTCAGTACATAGAACTTTACTTTCGAATTCATTGAACGCCTCTCGCATAGCCCTCCTCACACTACATTTCGTTTCGCGGAATTTTTGTTTGTCTGCAAGGCTTTGGCTATGTTTATGTTTGCTGTGAAGTTCCCTTTGCTTCCGCAGCAGTTTTCTAACTCGGTTGTTGTACCACGGTGGCTCTTTTCCATCTCTTACGATCTTGCTTGGCACATACTCATCTAACGCATATTGTACGATGGTTTTGAACTTTGTCCACTGATCCTCAACACTATCTGTACTTGAGACAAAACTTTTGTTTTGAGCCGTCTGGTTCTCTGTAATCTGCTTTTTGTCACTTTTGCTAAACAGAAAAATTTTGCTACCTTTTTTAATATTTCTATTTACGGCTGAAATCATCGATGCAGTAACAGCTTTATGATCGCTGATTCCCTGTTCTGCGTTAACTGTTTCAAATAGTTTGGGGCTGTTTGTCACCAGAAGGTCTAATATGTTATCGCCACGAGTCGGTTCTCTGTTTAACTGCTCAAGGTAGTTTTCAGATAAAGAACTTAAAAACATTTCACTGGAATCTTTGTCCCTGCCACCCATTATGAACGTTTGAGTCTCCCAGTCTATATCCGGCAGATTAAAATCTCCATCCAGAACTATAACATGGTGGGGAAATCTAGTCGAAATATTTTCCAAATTATCCTTCAGGTGTTCAGCCACAACAGCTGCCGAGCCAGGGGGCCTATAGAGACATCCAATTACCATGTCTGAGCCTGCTTTAACAATGACCTTCACCCAAATTATTTCACATTTCGGATCTCCGTCAATTTTCTTCGATACTATTGCAATTCTTATCGCTATAAACACGCCTCCCCTTTCACTGTGCAGCCTGTCTCTGCGGTATACATTCCAATCTGAGTTTAGGATTTCATTACTATTTACGTCTGGTTTCAGCCAACTTTTTGTCCCTAGTACTATATGGGCGTTGTGACCGTTTATTAATGAGAGCAGTTCTGGGACCTCTCTATAGACGCTCCTGCAGTTTACTATTAGCTCATTAATATTGTTATTCCCTGATGCATTTTGCCTACTCTTACCTTGCCGCGTCTCAGGAGGCGTCTTGTCGGGCCTATGGAGGGAATTCTCTAACCTAAAAAATCCCCATGTGCACTCCACACGTACTCCACTACCCTTGTAGCCGCTTCCGGCGTGTAGTGCACGCCTGACCTATTCAGGGGGACCCTACATTTCTCCTCCAGATAGCGGAGGTCGAGAAATTTGCACCCCACTTTTTGCGTTCTTCTGTAGATATTTCCATAGAAACTTTCATCCTCCAACAAATATTTCCTTATGTCTAAACGAGAAGCGATATACCACTTTTGTTCAAAAAATGGTTCAAATGGCTCTGAGCACTATGGGACTCAACATCTTAGGTCATAAGTCCCCTAGAATTTAGAACTACTTAAACCTAACTAACCTAAGGACATCACACACACCCATGCCCGAGGCAGGATTCGAACCTGCGACCGTAGCAGTCCCACGGTTCCGGACTGCAGCGCCAGAACCGCTAGACCACCGCGGCCGGCTACCACTTTTGTTCTTCTTCTTCTTCTTCTTCTTCCTCTTCGCGGATGGATCACTTAGGACCACTCGTAATCAACATTTTTTGGCCTTCCTTTTCACCCAGTATTCCTTCATAAACAACGAGTGGGGTAGCTTTCGTTGCGTAGACCAAGTAAGTCGGTTAGTTTTTCTTCTTCCTCAAAACCCCGTGTGTTTGTGATTTTTCTGATTTCATTTCTATCATGTAGATTTGGAGACCCTAATTCTCTCAGTTCTTTTTCCGTCTGTTTGTACCAATTCGGTGTTGTAGTTTTGTTCTTTAAAAATGTATGGATTTTGTGCGTTAGCCTGTTTGAGCCCATTCTTTCTAAGTTCCCCATGAATTGGATTCTTCTCATGGGCATCATGTCTGTTATTTTGGAGATATTTTTATGTATTTCTGCATTGAGTTTTGGATAATGCACACCGTCTTTAGTTCTTGGTCCTAGGATTTTTCTCATTATTTTACGTTATTTCACTTCTAGTTAATCATTTAGTGTTCTGTGTTGAAGGTTTAGTGTCACAGATGCGTAGAGAGCTTCGGGCTTAATTACTGTTGTGTAGTGTCGTATTTTGCAGTTCCACGAGAGACTCTTTTTGTTGTAAATGTTTTTTGTTGATTGAAACGCCGTCTCCATTTTCTGGACTCTTGATCTGACAGGTCATATATTTAGCATTCAATTTTTTTAATGTAATAAATATTTTCTTACAAATTTTCATGCTCTATTGCACTGCCTCATGGACTGAATTTCGTTGACAATGGTCATCCGGGCTAGTCCTGGCCCCTGATTCATTGCTGAATACAGTGCGATGCCTTCCATTAATCCAGCTGATGCTAGGCTCCGACCAATGGTGTGTGGATTGATGCAGAAAGTTTCAGGGAATCCCTTATCTGATTCTGGATGTCAGACCAGATGTGAATGGGTTATGATGTGCTTGGTGCACTATATGGCAATCTTCGTTTTGCTTCGTGCACTATATGGTAATCTTCGTTTGTGGTGGTTAGACGTCAGCAGGATACCAGAGCTGTTACGAGGACAGATAAACATGGGGCATCCCATCCAGTAAGTACCCTTTCGAAAACACGTTGACAGACATCAAGAAAGGTATAGTCATCTTGGTAGCCCATGGCCATGTTACCAGTACGAGCTTATGATATGCTACACCACAGTTAATAAGCAGTAGGTTATCAGTCCGAGTTCTGGTCTAGATAACGACCTCATCACATCCGGCGTCAGATGAGTAAATACGTAACAGTGTAGTCGTCAGGTGTCACAAAAACGGCGGCACCTCTCTTCCAGACAATAGGAGTAAAATAAAATGGCGGGATCCCCAGTGGACCAATGTGGATCTAGCACCCCTTCCTCACTCTCCTTATCATCTTTTATAAGTAGTTGAACTACGCTTAGGTCACATCATTCGAGGTCTGAGCACCATGGGAGGTAGGTGCAGGTTTTTTATAAACAATAGCAAATAAATCACAATAATTTTCTCTGTTGAACTGCATGAGCTTAGTCAATTGTTCCATGTAGTGAAATAGTTTGTAAATAATAACACTGATATAAAAAATGACTTACAGTTTGTTGGCAATGGTTCTTATTTTTAACAATTTCATTTTTATTTACAACAGTTTTTGATGAAATGTCTCAAAGTGTTTTTGTTATAGGGAGCATTTTCACATGTATAGTAATTTGCAAAGGTAATTTTTTACAATTATTTTTATTGATGTCTTAGCACAACCACCATATTTTCTTATACGTAAATGCAATCTTTTTATTTGCAAATACATTTTCTTCTGTTTAACTGTCAGCTACATTTATATACACTAATGCTAGAAGAACTTAAATATTAGACTTCCCGTTTTGTTTCTGTATTCACATTCGCAAAACACTTACATTTTCTTTCTGGTTGGTTTTCATTATCATTTAATATTTACATCTTTTCTTTCTGATTATTCTGATCACATCTTATATTTACATTTCAATTAATGGTTTCCGTTCTGTTCTGTTTACTATATATACCTCAGCAGGTGAAGAAGAAACCACACCCCCACTCTCAACCCCCCCCCCCCCCCCATACACTTAGGTATATACAATCTTTTATAAGTGCACATAGTATGCAGACAATATACACTCCTGGAAATTGAAATAAGAACACCGTGAATTCATTGTCCCAGGAAGGGGAAACTTTATTGACACATTCCTGGGGTCAGATACATCACATGATCACACTGACAGAACCACAGGCACATAGACACAGGCAACAGAGGATGCACAATGTCGGCACTAGTACAGTGTACATCCACCTTTCGCAGCAATGCAAGCTGCTATTCTCCCATGGAGACGATCGTAGAGATGCTGGATGTAGTCCTGTGGAACGGCTTGCCATGCCATTTCCACCTGGCGCCTCAGTTGGACCAGCGTTCGTGCTGGACGTGCAGACCGCGTGAGACGACGCTTCATCCAGTCCCAAACATGCTCAATGGGGGACAGATCCGGAGATCTTGCTGGCCAGGGTAGTTGACTTACACCTTCTAGAGCACGTTGGGTGGCACGGGATACATGCGGACGTGCATTGTCCTGTTGGAACAGCAAGTTCCCTTGCCGGTCTAGGAATGGTAGAACGATGGGTTCGATGACGGTTTGGATGTACCGTGCACTATTCAGTGTCCCCTCGACGATCACCAGTGGTGTACGGCCAGTGTAGGAGATCGCTCCCCACACCGTGATGCCGGGTGTTGGCCCTGTGTGCCTCGGTCGTATGCAGTCCTGATTGTGGCGCTCACCTGCACGGCGCCAAACACGCATACGACCATCATTGGCACCAAGGCAGAAGCGACTCTCATCGCTGAAGACGACACGTCTCCATTCGTCCCTCCATTCACGCCTGTCGCGACACCACTGGAGGCGGGCTGCACGATGTTGGGGCGTGAGCGGAAGACGGCCTAACGGTGTGCGGGACCGTAGCCCAGCTTCATGGAGACGGTTGCGAATGGTCCTCGCCGATACCCCAGGAGCAACAGTGTCCCTAATTTGCTGGGAAGTGGCGGTGCGGTCCCCTACGGCACTGCGTAGGATCCTACGGTCTTGGCGTGCATCCGTGCGTCGCTGCGGTCCGGTCCCAGGTCGACGGGCACGTGCACCTTCCGCCGACCACTGGCGACAACATCGATGTACTGTGGAGACCTCACGCCCCACGTGTTGAGCAATTCGGCGGTACGTCCACCCGGCCTCCCGCATGCCCACTATACGCCCTCGCTCAAAGTCCGTCAACTGCACATACGGTTCACGTCCACGCTGTCGCGGCATGCTACCAGTGTTAAAGACTGCGATGGAGCTCCGTATGCCACGGCAAACTGGCTGACACTGACGGCGGCGGTGCACAAATGCTGCGCAGCTAGCGCCATTCGACGGCCAACACCGCGGTTCCTGGTGTGTCCGCTGTGCCGTGCGTGTGATCATTGCTTGTACAGCCCTCTCGCAGTGTCCGGAGCAAGTATGGTGGGTCTGACACACCGGTGTCAATGTGTTCTTTTTTCCATTTCCAGGAGTGTATATGCACACGTACTGCGCAATGAAGGATTCCTACTCTCTCATACAAAACTACGACACATATCTCATCAAACTATTCCACACACACTCACATATCCATTACTTACAAGTAAATACACACACACTCAGTTACTCCAGCAAACAGTGTGAGTACAGGACGATTCCAACCCTGTCCCCATAGATGAACCATTTCTCGTAATGGCATGACAGCCCTACTTTAAATTGCAGCGGAATATGAACATATTGAACCCACAATACAAAGGTTATCTGGCGTCACATGTGTGGATGTACACCAACACCCTTCAGAAGGCTTCAGAGCCTTCCAGGACGGATGATGACTACTCTTAGCTCGCCTCTGGATGGCACCTGCATTTATACAGTAGATGTAAATCTTAGATCTGAGCCCCACAAACTCCACAATCTGCAAACCAGTTGCTTCGACTTTTAACAGGATCATAATCTTTCTGTTTTAAGGTGTTATTCCAAAAGGATTTTTAGTCGAATACCAGATGTGTAGAATACTCTGTAATTACTTCATATGGATAGCAGACTTTCACTCAGTAGATGAAATTATCTATATACATGTACAGTAACTTTGGAGCGGTGGTCTTCAGCTTAGCAAAGTTGAAGTGAAAGTGATACATGTAAAGCTTAGAGAGGTCCAGAACACACATAACTAAACAGACAGGTTCTGTAAGGGACACTCAAACTTTGGACACCTCCACAGTGACTAATCCATCATTGAAGATGGTAACCCATTTGAAATTTGGTCTGATGACGTAATCTCTTGGTCCATAATGCCAATCCCGCCAGTCATCTAATTGAGCCTCATGGCATTCTGTAAAGTTGTCCAAGGTTTTTCCAAAAACTGAATTATCCCTTAATTTCTAACAGTCGTTTTGGGAAACACATATCGTAAGAGGTGATGCTGAACAGTTATTCCCCAACCTGAGAAACAGCTGGAAGTTTCTGCAGCGAATTATGTAATGTTGTTTGTTCATTTGTGTTGCCGATAGTGTCTAGATGGGATCATTTTGCGGGAATGGACTCTCTGGGCATAAAACGAAGTCGCTGTGCTCATCGTGCAAATACGTGAGATATTCCAGCCTTACCTCCGAGACGTATCCCTCACCAGCCTCCTCAGCTACGAGGTGGCCCATTTCCTACAAAGTACGGTTTCTGCCTTGGGCGTCCATTCGAAACCTTTATATGATAGACTCTGTTGCATGGCTAGCCCACGGATGTTGTTTACATCCATGTAAAGGATGTAACTTAAATCGTCAGAAGGCCTGTGGTTTACTTGCCTTTGCACACCTGAGCTTGCACTGGCAAGCCGTTCATGAGTAGCGCATTTTAGAAGACCAACATGTCAACATTGGTGAAAAGTTCGATGCTGACACGTGTCCTCTTTAACACTGCGTTCCACGGAAGCCAAGATGTGGTGAAATAAAAGAAAGGATCCAGAAAGTATGTGCCCAGGCATACGCTCGAGGATGTCTCAAACATGTCTATGTGCAGGTGAACGTCAGTATTTGTCTATTATTTAGCTTATTCGAATAAATTAGTAATAATGAATTCCTGCCTAACACTCAAGATTTGCTCATACACCGCATTCATTATAGCCTGTTAGTACACTGGAGAATGTGGTAACATTGGACAATGTATTTTCGTGGAGTCTCTCCATTGAATACAATTATTGGTATGGAAAGACTCCCTTCTTCTTCGCAAGCTGAAACCTAGCGTTATCGAGACATGTGGCTCAGCATATCATCAGGAAAAATCGTTTCAGCAAGTTTCTGAAGAGACACTTGCAAGTAACAGAGCGAATCCAGGGAGCGAATCGTTATTCATGGTGTGCTTCTCTTTGAAAGCAAGATGTACTTCTCAACGGTGTCAGGAAGTGACTAGCCTCACCGTCCTTCAACCCAAAATCACCCAAATGTTGAATTAGAAAGTGTGCATAATACCTGCTCAAATGGTGGGAATGGGCATGTGCTGTGGGTAGTGTTGATCAAGTTAAATGCATTGTCAGCTGCACCGTGGAACTTCCCTGTTATATGAAAATGGTGTCTACGTGGAGTTCCAGCATCCCTATCTAACGGCAGCCCACACTCAGCTGCCTGGTTGTGCAATGCATCATTCTCCTCAAAGTTGATCGTGGGGACGTTCTTGTTATAAATGAGGTCAACATTCCACGCAAGATTTTCGAGCTCAACGAGCAACCATCTCGCAGGATTATCATCAACATAAGATTCGAATTTGTTTCGACTAGAGTCATATGTGCACACAACTTGATACGATGAGACACGTTGTACGTGCCTTTTTGTGAAGGGCGTATGGGATGCAGAGGAGTCGCCTTCTCAATGAGTCACAGAAGCTGAGGCACATGAAAACGTTGTAAACGACGAAGGGACATTTCTCCTGTGGTGAACATTCGTCATCGTCAGGATCTTTTTGTCCTCAACAGGCTTTACTACAAGTACCAGTTTCTGACCCGAGAAATTAACGAGGTGCGTTTCTAGATACTGCTTCGTGATAAATGAACTGAGAAATATACAAGAATATCGTTTACATGGTGGTGAACGTTCTTCAGCGTCAAGAACTTTTTGTACTTAGGAAGCTTTGCCACACGTACTGATTTCTGGCTGTAGCAGTTAATGAGGTGCATTTCAAAACAACTGCTTCGTGATAAATGAACTGAGAAATATACAACAAGAATGTCGTTTATGTTCGTGTTTATTCATTTGGGAGGAAAGTAGGCAGGACATGTTTTGGATCTACGTATAGCGTTGCTTATCGCCATCGGAGATTAGCTACAGGTCTACTTGTTCGGAATCCTTATCAGCTAATTTGGAAACGTAGAGGGATTTAGCCACTCTACACTTTACTTATTTATTCTACATAGTGTGCTCACACTCGTGTTCACCTTCTGGCTCATCAACTTACATGGTGTAAACATGAATCGAATAATTGGCTTTCTGCCTCTTGAATCGCGGAAAGTCTTGGAGTTTTTTGGGGAATGATATATATGCAATGGAAATTATAATGGTTGCAAATGTTTTGATTTATTTGCATCCTCAGAATCAGAGCTATAATTTCTATCGCCAGTTCTCTCCAGCGTCAGTGTGGAATAGAGCCTTTCTATCCGATGACGATGGGCCACCAATAGTATCCATAAGAGTTGAGCCAAGAACGTCCGCTCTTCTGCATCAGCCCAGGAATGTTAGCCTATGACAATGGACCACAAATGGTAGCCAAAAGAATTCTAACCGATACTCCCAATTCTCCAGCACAAACGCCAGAAAACTCCCCTTTATATGAGAACGCGACACTGGTCTCTGACTGTGTTCTAGCACTAGAGGACACTGGAACATCGTGAAGATGATCCCAGCAGAGAGGTCGGAACGTCGATTATTTTAGAATGAAATATGACTCGGCCTAAGAACCCAGAAGATTTTAACTTTAGTGACAACGGCCACGAAAGTCTGCAGACTTACATATTAATTGTTATTGTTTGACATTTTAACGGGTTAATAAGCGATCTGTTGGTTAAGAATTCTAATTCAAGATCGCAAAATTTTCTTTATTGTTTATCGGTTTTGGCACATTGACGAGTCATCCTCAGATCAATGTAAAATGTTGTTCAGTGTGTGACAATCAGTATACATCATCACAATCTTACAGAAAAGTCGCCCTAAAAAGAAAAATCGTAGTTAGTTACGTAAACTTAAACTGTTTATCACTAATCGAGCTAATGAGCTAACGCAGGTAATCAATAAAGGAAATTTGTGATCTTGATATAGGATTTTTGTCCACATATGAGATAACCTACTGGTTATCAGCTCTAGTGTATCATGTCACAAACCTGTATTGACAACATAACTGTGAGCCAATGAAATCCTACAACTTTTCTCGGTGTTTGTCAATGCGTTTGGGAAAGGATGCGGGATGAAGCACCAGAAGTAATGCGTCACTCGATGTTTATGTGTCTTTTACCGGTACTGGTATCCTACAGACATAGTTAAGCCAGAACCTTTCTGAGTATGTCTGCCCCCACGTTCCCGTGGAGTCCAAAACTGGGCTACTGTCACGTCTGAATGCCCCACAAATCTGGACATTTTTCGATTCTACCAACTGGCCAAATGGGGCCCTAAAATGAAGTCTCTTTTCATCTCTATGAAATGCTGATAACGTTACCTCACACGAGCACACGGCAACTCCGTGTCCTTCACAGTGATCATTCAACATCTGATGTCGTTGACAGCACTAGTATATACTACGACGCCTGGTAACAACAGAAAACACGAATAACAGTAATGCACTCTTGTGACTGTCTACCTATCATTAATAATTGCAATTCTAATTATTTCATATCTGCCTTGGTGATCTTATCATGTCTTCTGGGTGCTTAATTTTTTTTGTTACGCACTGTAATTGTGTAGGTATGATACTTTGAAGTAAAAGATCGCTGTCAAAGACTACAACTTTCTTACCAAACACTAAATACTTTAATGTATATCACGGTGAAAAGAGTTAAAGACTGTTCTTACTTTTTTTTGTTGAATTGATTTTTGAAGTAACAGAACAAGATAAGACAAAATAATAGCCTGCAGAGAGTTGGCTTCATAAACCAAAGCCACTTGGAATTGTTGGGAAAGGTCTATTCTTTGTCTTTTTACAAATTTCCGACATACCAACAGAAAAGACATTTACCATCCACGGCATTGCAGTACTTCCGGGTGCTGGATATCTTTTCAATAAAAATAATTTCAGGTTTTCAAAGTGAGTGTTATTGTTATGGTAACACCTATCTGATTAAATGATTCATGGTCATATTGGTGTCTATAGTGACATTAATCGTATAAAAATGGTTGATGTAAACATGGCTATCAAAAATCTGCAATCTGGTTTTAACGATTTATTATAGTGAGGACTGTTTTATTTTTCGATTTATTATGTGATTTCGTAAATTCATGTTTTTCGTTCTTTAGATTTTTTTACAATGTGACTGTTTTATTAAAAAGAAAAACTGTTTACATAGGGAGTTGACCGCAATTTCCATCTATTTAAAGTAGAGATTGACTTTTTGACACACAGACGGCACTTAATACCATACGTTGTCATTATATAGAGAAAATATTAAGTAAATGTTTGTAACATTATGATTTTTATTAGGTAATGTGATATGTTGTGATTCGTGTTGACCTGGTAATGGTTCTCTATAACGAAACGAGTATCCAGTAAGAAAGATAAAGAAAAAGTGCAACTGTAGGCTAAAATAAATAGTTTTCAGTGCTTTTTTGTTGACTATGTGGTGTGTTTGCTTAATTTGGTATCTGAATTTTTTTGTAATTTTGTAGGATGTCCAGTTTTCCGTTTTCGTTTTATACATGTAGTAAACAAATTAAAATGTAATGTTCTTCATGTCAACGCCCATGATGCATCGGTATTTCCGATCTTATTTTCTCCTGTGTCACGCACGTACGTGACTGCTATCGCCTCGTTGGATTTACAGCACACTGCTCCTGGCTCACATTAGAGGTTATCGTGTTAGAGTGAAGGATCTCAACGATGCGTGCTGATGACAATCTCCCTCGACGATTACGTCTGAACCCTCGACGTCTCCCCAGGGATATTCGACGTGGTTGCAGCAGACAATTGCATTTCATATTACGGTACCATGATTGCAGAATCACACGGGAAACTCGATTTCGGTGCGGTAAAATCTCGGATAAGTTGCCCTAGGCATAGGAGGTAAATGTCAAATGACGCCTACAGATAGCTGGCCAAGTTCGCAGTGCGTTCAAAGCGAAAAGCACATCTCTTTTCTATTTTTGTTTTCCTGGTGCTTCTACAATGTTTAGTAGTGACGTATGCAGCTACATGAAAGGGATGTCCTCTGCCCGGAATTTGCTTGTCAACGACGCTTGAAATGCGTGTGAATGTCGCTTAGAGTAACTGGTAGTAGCTGGTAACGCCCGTTTAATAGTCCGCCTAAATGCGTCATTTAGAATGAAGATATTCGGTTTACCTGTGTGTGACATCTAGTTCACTTTATCAAATGAAACACTGGTTTTTTTTTTTTTTTTTTTTTTTTTTGTCCAGGGATAGGATCACTGTGGCTAACAAAAACTGTTGATTCAAAGACGTTGCACTAAAAAATCCTAAGTTCTCCCTTTTTCTTTTTATTTAGTGAACAATGTTTGCAAAGAGTGCTATCGTTTCCACCAACTTCTAAATTTAAATGAGCACTTTATTAAGCACTACAAGTCAGTAACGATTATGTGCTCATTCTTAAGTGCACAAGGACACGCTCTAAAACGAATCTATTAATGATGTAGTGGTTGCTGGAAGCTATTCACAGATGTAGCATTAGTCTACAGGAATAGTGCAACACCAGACAACTGTAGCTAAATACAGAAACACCTGTAGACACCTGTAGACACCTTCTTTTGCGACTGTAATAAAAGCCTTACTTGGGCTATACCTTTCGCTTTATTTCAAAGCATCTTCAGTGATCACAGTAACAACATAGCTTCTCTTACAAACGTGTTTGTCAACACCGTAAACAGTTCTAATGTATTACTATGCTGCTATTAAATAGAAAAAAATGTTCAAATGTGTGTGAAATCTTATGGGACTTAACTGCTAAGGTCATCAGTCCCTAAGCTTACACACTACTTAACCTAAATTATCCTAAAGACAAACACACACACCCATGCCCGAGGAAGGACTCGAACCTCCGCCGGGACCAGCCGCACAGTCCATGACTGCAGCGACTTAGACCGCTCGGCTAATCCCGAACGGCTATTAAATAGAATTAAATTAAAATTATCACTCACTCCTTTTTTCCTCCCACCTTATTCCGCATTTTCTACACGTAGGTGTGCATTTTTAGAACACTGCACTTCAGTGACATTGGATGTATTTACTTTTTCGTATTGTGTAGGTGCACTTAACAGCTTGTGTAGTTTGTGTCAACGTTGTGGGATGACTGTCGTTTGTTTTGTTTTCTATGGCTGTGGAAGCATCTGCTATTTGTGTGTGCTTATATTTCTTCCAGTAATAAGAGCTACCTTTCCTGGTGAAGAAAACTAACAACGGTCGCGAGATCGGTGTGCCGATCATACGCCGCTCCATATCCTCATCCAGTGATGCCTATCGGTGACCGACTTTAAGGTTTGTTGCATTCGTGTGTATCTAATGACCACACACTTGTCGCATTACCCAGTTGTTACTCAGTTAATTTCTTATAACTTGATTAAATTGCAGGCAAGGTTATGGCAGGCGAAATCAAGAAGTGTCGATGAAACAAGGGGCTAACTAAAATGTTTACTGAACGCTTCTTGATACCACTAGTGACTGATGTGTGAGCTTCATCAAGAATGCAGAAAGTCTGGCTCCCTACATTACTGTACATCATATTTTTAGCCTTAGACAAACAATTGAGAAGGCGTACTTTAAGTGTCAAGAAGTCCACCCAATATTTGTGAGGCCGGTCGCTGTGGCCGAGCGGTTCTAGGTGCTTCAGTCTGGAACCGCGCGACCGCTCCGGTCGCAGGTTCGAATCCTGCCTCGGGCATGGATGTGTGTGTGATGTCATTAGGTTAGTTAGGTTTAAGTAGTTCTAAGTTCTAGGGGACTGATGACCTCAGATGTTAAGTCTCATAGTGCTCAGAGCCATTTGAATCACTTGAATTTGAATATTTGTGACCGCGCGGTGCTGTAGCCGTACGGTCTGGGGTGCTTTGCCACGGTTCGCGAGGCTACCCCCGTCGGAGGTTTGAGTCCTCCGTCGGGTATGGGTGTATGTATTGTTCTTAACCTAAGTTAGTTTAAGTTAGATTAAGTAGTGTGTAAGCCTAGGGACCGATGACCTTAGCAGTTTGATCCCATAGGACCTTACCAAAAATTTAATTTTTATTTTAAGATTTGTGGCCACAGAAAATGAGTATTATTCTATTTCCATAAATCCACTATGGGAAGCGATGGAGTATATAAGTAAAGAAGCGCAGAAAATAACCCTTATTTGGAGAATGTACCACCAAACGTTGTGCAGAAGTAAACTTAGGGAGAAGCTGACTAAGCCATTCCAAACATCAAAAGGACGTACACAGGGTTGCAGAATGTCACTGACGCTGTTTATTTTTGCAGTACATATTTGAATTTCGGAATGTATCGTGTGGAGGTACGGGAATTCCTTTCTAAAATGTTTGTGAAATCTTATGGTACTTAACTGCTAAGGTCATCAGTCCCAAAGCTTACACACTACTTAACCTAAATTATCCTAAGGACAAACACACACAGCCATGCCCGAGGGAGGACTCGAACCTCCACCGGAACCAACCGCACGATCCATGACCGCAGCGCCCTAGACCGCTCGGCTAATCCCGCACGGCTCGGGAATTCCTTTCTACCATGGAACTATATGCTCATTGTTATTTGTCGATGATCAAATATTGATAGCACAAAGTAGGGAGGATGCGAAGTTAGTGGAAGCATTAGAATGAGGCAGGCTTGCAATAAACATGAGCAAACCAGAGTGTCTAGTAACGGGAGGAGATGGAAGGCAAATAGCACTGCAGCAAGGGACTGTTATAATAGTAAATTAGTTTAAACACCTTGGATGAACTATCCGTACCTCGGAAAGCAGTAAAGCAGAGTAGTTAGTTAGTTAGTTAGCTAGCTAGTTCGTTATTTACATGTTCCATAGAGCGTTTGAACGATTCTTTTATCGAAATGATGTGGAACAAGTCAGTTTACAGGAAATGTACACATGTTTAGTGTTAACATTAATGAACAGATTATCGTTTTATTCCTACTTATGCAACAACCCTTATAAACAGATGTGGAAGGCAGGATCCACCAGGCATGAGGAGCAATTAAGATGCTAAATTGAGTTCTGTGGAACAAGGGCAGTATCAAAAGAAACAAAAAGGAGTATACCTAGTGCGTAACTGCCAGTAGGCGCCAGTCCGATATCGATACTTCGCGCACATACTTTTTTTTGATTTGGCTGGGCTGAGCCTGTCATTTATGCCAGAAGAAGGCAGTGGTGGCTGGTAACAAGTCTGTTCAGAGGAATTCCCTGCTAGGTCCGGAGGAAGTCGACTCCAGGAAGTAGTAGCTGGCGTTGCTCGTGGACGGAGTGTACTGCGGCAGGGCGGCGTTGATGCGGAGCGGGCACGTAGGGAACGCGGTAACGCTGCTGTAAGGTGCCTGCGCGGACGGCGCAAGTGGGCAGCTGGTATTCACACGTGAGGCCGTAAACGAAGCAACAACCGTTGAGGAATCTGCAGTCCGTTCAGTATCGTGAACACGGTCATAATACTGGTGACTCGAGATTCATTTGTTCCTGTATGAGCATCCATTGCGGTTTAGGTCTGACTGTTGTCAGTATCTTTGCGGGCAGCCACCCCTGTAGAGAGTCGAGCACGGACCACAAAACTGTTATGTGGTGTAGTGTGTATCTCTGCAAGTGAGAGGCATTGTTAGTATGGAAGTTGAAGTACTGCTGCAAGTGATATTATAGTAAAGTGATAAAATAAGTAAATGATTCAGAGGGAAGTGCGTCAAGAAGTGATTTAAAAATGAGCGGATCTAGTGAAGCAGGGGATACAACCCGTCGGCTTTGACCAATGAAGTCATACATTAGTCAGAGATAGTAATGTCTTCACTTCGAGGCATAGATAATAAAACAGTTCTGTGTTCCGGATAAGCGCTATCATTTTACATTAAAATAATAATTCGTAATGATATTGAGGTAATTTGGAGTATTAGTTTGTTATTGTAGAACAATTTTTAGTGTCTTATTTTCGTTTATAGGAATGGATTTGTCTGTTTCTGGGTATGTAATTTTCGTTACTGTCTGTCTAGGCAATCTTCGGATATTCCTCGATATTTCCGTGTGGTAAGTTCACTTTTCCATTTGCTTCTTTCACTGTTTTTCACTATTTTGACATATTTCACTGTTTTATTCCACCCATATGTGTATTTTCGTTTTGTGAAGTACGTAATAGAAAGTTCTCAGCTGTCGATCTTCTTTCGTTTCCCAGCACTAGTATCAGTACGACGTTTTCGAATGTGTACTTGCTATATTACAGGCGAAACCCCCGGCACAACTAAAATTTGTATCACGTCCTTCACTTCGCCTTTCCACTGACGACACAACGAAAATTTGTATCCCATCCTTCACTTCGCCTTTACACTGTCGCTATATATGTCAATTGGCGAGCAAGATACAAATGTTGCGTATAGCTATATAGCTCAAGTAACGAATGGGATACTTTTAGCGTCCAAGGCAACAAGGAAACTGTACCCCATAGTGAAGTACGGGATACAAATTGTACATGTGTCGTCTTCTTGTCTCCGTGTAGTTCAATTGAGGTACAGGTTGCAAATGTAGCGTACGTCTATTTACACCTTTTTGTTACCAGTGTACGTATATATAGAGGTCAACGGAAGACTGGTATACATATATTACATATGTAGGTCCTTCAGTCATCAGTAATACTGATATGTACGAAAGAAAAGACTATTAGTAATAGCGCAGACTAAATAAACAATACATCTGCAGTTTGTATCCTGTATTCCACTTAGGGTTTACTGAAGTGGAGGATACATCGTTAAAGGGAAGAACAGGACAGTAATGCTAGTGACAAACAAAGAAATCGACTTAGACAAACTCGTATTCCGTACTGTACTTAAGCAACACACTCCGGATGAGCTTTTAATTTGTAGCGAGTGTTTCATTTTCGGTTAGTGCAGCAGGGGATACATAGTTTAAGTGAACAACAGGACAGCAAAGCTAGTTGAAACTAAGAACTCTACATACGCTGAACTTGTATCCCGTACTGCACTGAAGCAATACAGTTTGAAAGAGTTTCGAGATACAACTGACATACATGTATCGTCATGTATTCTTTGCTAGTAATATATTTCATTCATTTCTTTCCATTGTATTTTGCGAAGAAATAGTAAGATACAAACACGCGATATCATTAACGTGAAAATACTACTGACCCCTACATATGTGAAGTACAGTTCTTCTCTCTTGCATTCCTTTGTTTCTGAACATTCTTCTCAGCTCTTTCATCTTTATAATACATGATCTCTGGCCAATTCTGACGTCATTGGTCAAAGCCGACGGGTTGTATTCCCTGCTAAACTGGACCAAAATGAGCAGTGCCGTCAATAACGTATTTATGTATCCTCTCGTTGCGTGTCGCACAGCATCGATCATTCGCGCCGTGTTCGTTCTCCCAGAATGAACTAATGTGAATCAGTGAAAATTAGTTACCATAAAAGAGTGCAATCAAGTGCCAGTGTCTTGTAGCGAGAGTGAGAACGTGCGTTCGGTCATCGCGTTCCGCATTTATCAACAATCAGCCTCGTCGCGACGGTTACGCGCACGCTCGTACAATGCCGGCCGCGGTGGTCTCGCGGTTCTAGGCGCTCAGTCCGGAACCGCGCGACTGCTGCGGTCGCAGGTTCGAATCCTGCCTCGGGCATGGATGTGTGTGATGTCCTTAGGTTAGTTAGGTTTAAGTAGTTCTAAGTTCTAGGGGACTCCTGACCACAGATGTTAAGTCCCATAGTGCTCAGAGCCATTTGAACCATTTAAACGCTCGTACAAGTGAGAACTGAGAACTGAAATATTAACTTTGAGAACAGTGCCATATCATTACTAGTGTCAACGTGGACTGGTACAAAATATCTGTGTATGCGTGACGAGCGTAAGAACCTTCGTGCGATCATTCGGCTTCCGCATCATCATCAATCACCCGCGTCGTGTCAGTTACGCGTACGCTCGTCTTGAGTGATGTTGTGGACTGGTAATCATCCATTAATTGGAATACGCACTTATGAATTAGAATGTAAACAGTGCAACCTGCGATTTCCTTTAATCGTCTCTGAATACAGTTGTTCATACCAGACGTCGAACAGTGTTGTGTTTTAACGTTGAGTGGCTCCCCTAAACCCGCTTGCTTAATTCGATAGATAATTCCAGGCAAGCCAACAGCTGTGTGGAGCAGAACAGTACGACCGCCGCGGGATTATCAGGTACTTGGTGTGGATAGGGTGCACGGTCGAAACGACAAACACTTTAAGTAACCCCACCCCCATTAGTACTCCCGGGCGTGACACACAGTGTGCCGTGAATTACGGTACGGCTTCAGTAGTGAGGGCGTGTGGCCGTTGTATTTTGATTAAGATTGAACAGAAATCGTCTGTGTAGCCGTATCGGCCTTTGTGTATTTAAGAGCAATTAATTAGGCAGGAGTGTTATTTTAGCTGGTGTCGTTGAGCTCCGCTTCCCTTGATACGGCCGGCAAAGTGGATGTCTGTGGAATTACGCTCCCAACTGTAAGCATTGCATAACGGAGCTGAACTTCTTAGCCGCCGTCGCTGCTTTAGTTGAACTGTGTGGAGCCTTGGGCGCCGGACAACGTTCCACAAGTTAAAGTGCTATTTAACGATGCACGTTTTGAAGCTTAGGTTCAGTTTTAAGGACATCGCTTCTGTGCCGAATCGTGAGCTGTTGTTTACCATTTTGTGTACACAATTATCAGGTTCCTTACCAGGTAGTGTGTCGTATTTGTCAAGTGCCCATCGGCTGAGATCTGTCACGCCATTTGGTTAGGTAAATATTTCGCGTGAGCAATATTATTAGCTTATTAGTACTGGCTAATACATGTGTTACAGATTTCAGGTAGTGGTACGGGGATGATTATGATAGTCATCAGAGTGTATTCATTTCTGCTCGACGCCTCACTGGAATCTGCATTGTGGTGTTATTGTTCGTTTCTCACAGGTTTGGATATGTTTGTTTTTAATGTCATTTGCTTGCCTGTGTTACTGTTTTGACACTACTAACTATTTGTTCAACTCAGTGTTATGTTTAATCAATTTTTGCAGACATATATTCTTGAGGCATTTTGTTCAAAGTCATTAAAAGCATAGTTATTAACAATTGTAAACTAATAAAAGTCGCCGGTTATTGGTAATTCTTTAAGGTTATTGCAAAGAACGTTTTGGTCTGGGAAACTTCTGTTACGTGTATTGACCTGGTAAAACAAATTTTTGCGTACCGTACCAATGTTAATGGTTGCCGTCTTTGTGTTTAATGTTGTTTCTTATGTACACTCACCAGAGTCTTGAAATTTATTTGGTTACTATCCTTTATGGAACTGGGGAAGCGATGCGTGCTCTATTCTACGTTCTGAGAATCGAAAGATAGGGATCATGGCTAATGTGAAACTTTTGTAATCATTCACTGTCTCGTTTAAATCTTGAGTAGTCGTTAGGATAAATTTTGAAGGTTGCTTTTCTTGCCTTGTATTGACGAAAGTTCCAGTATATACCTAATTAAGTTCTGTTTACTTCTAACTGGCGTAGCTAAAGAGACACATTTTTTGGTAGCTAAAGACACACACACACACACACACACACACACACACACACACACACACACACACACACACAATTTTGCGCTATCTGAGAATTTACTTTACTTCTAAAGTGTGTGTGTGATCATATTATGGATTACATGGATGTGAAGATTGGAAGCTAGGTAATACCTGCATGTGAATAGTTGCCCTTCTTCGTGAAGAGATTAGTTTCTTGGTTAATCTATGAAGTTTCATTAACTGAGCCTAGTGGACTGTTTAACATATATAACTGACTTATATTAAAATTAAATAAAATGTTGTTTAACATGTATGAGCAGGTTACTACTCTCAATCCGTCCACAGCCCTACCGCCTCAAAGACGATTCTGCAAACAGGAACTGAAAGCATGTAGACATGTGGCACAGATGGAAGAACCGTAGGGGAGCAATAGAGAACTATAGACACTAATGATGGGTGGAATAAGCATGACAGCCAGGATATCAGGAACACAGAGGAGAAGAAATAAGAAAATTGTGGAGGTAATGGATATGGGACGTTCAGGCGTGTGCGATCTCAATTCTTCACATGACTGGATGGTTTTATTTGCAAAGGCATTTTCCTGTTATGATTATCAACCACTATTTACACTAACGCCGCGCGGGATTAGCCGAGTGGTCTCAGGCGCTGCAGTCATGGACTGTGCGGCTGGTCCCGGCGGAGGTTCGAGTCCTCCCTCGGGCATGGATGTGCGTGTTTGTCCTTAGGATAATTTAGGTTAAGTTGTGTGTAAGCTTAGGGACTGATGACCTTAGCAGTTAAGTCCCATAAGATTTCACACACATTTGAAAATTTTTTTTTACACTAACGCTTAAAGAACTTCAATACTATGTTTCCCATTTATTTAATACTTACATTTCTTCTTTTTCTGATCATTGTATATTCATTTTCATCATATCTTTGTACTTGCAGTTCATTTGATGATTTCCGTTCTGTTTACAGTAAATGCCTGGGAAATGGGAAATTGTGCAGTAAGCGAAGAAAAAAAAACACACACACACGCACACACACATAGACAAACACACACACACAGATTTATACAGTATTTTGAAAAGAGTATATAGTGTGCAGACAATATTTTATATTATTGGGGACTACAGACTTTATGAACATATTAGAGACACCGGAATTACAAGTAATCGTTTCCATTTTTAAATAATATTGTCATCCTGCATAGTTTGTGCATGAGATTTTTTTTGCTGAAGAAACATCAAAAGTGTGGTACTTAGCTGATTGCTTAGTTAAGCATCAGACATTAACAATTTACTGTAGGCCACAAGTAGAACACATTAAGAAGGTTGTACTATGAGGTTGTAGCGTTTCAATATTTCTGCGTACCATTTTCTCCGTACAGGGCTGCTTCTACCGTTACGCACTACTGTGCGTCTTCCTAGATCTGTAAAATTCTGCCGCTATGGTCGCAGGTTCGAATCCTGCCTCGGGCATGGATGTGTGTGATGTCCTTAGGTTAATTAGGTTTAATTAGTTCTAAGTTCTAGGCGACTGATGATCTCGGAAGTTAAGTCGCATAGTGCTCAGAGCCATTTGAACCATTTTGTAAAATTCTAGGGGCGGAAAGGGCGGAAAAAATAAATAGAAACAGGGAAAAAATTGGGCAGATGAGGGGAAAAACATGAAAAAGAGGAAAAATTAAAACATCAAGGACAAACAATAAGAAGTTGAGGACACTTGTAGTCCTCAATCAGTTTTAAAGAATTGAGGACAAAGCATGGAACTGAGGACTGTCCCCAGAAAAAGAGGACTTAGGTCACCTTAGCTTGTGTAATGTGAGATGTGCATTGCTGTGCCGTTGGTTGTTGACGGTGGTGGAGGGGGCGGAGATACCAGGAAGGCCGGTGGTAGTAAAAAGCACGGGTCGTCGTTTTTCACGTATCGCCCAGGGTCGCAATACACCTAGCAATGGCCCTGTCGCCGTAGCAGTAATTAACGGAAAGGAAGATCAAATGATTCAAATGAAGAATTTCTCAGAAGACGCAGACCACAAGACAGAAAGAAACTAAAATTTTTGAATAAGTGTTGGCTGAAATACACTCCATAGTTATCACATTATACAGGTAAGTAAAAAAAGGATTATACGGAAGTGATGAAATGTAGAAGAGAGGGGTAACAACATTTACCTAAACACAAGAACTGGAAATGACGCAGAAATGTAAAAAACGAAAGAAAAACTATATAGGTAAAAGGAGTGCACAGAATGACCGAAGTAAGTACGAAACCCAGAGTAGATGAAAATATTCGGATCAGACATACATATAGATAGGAACGCGAACCGGTATGTAAGGGGCGTTCAAAAAGAAACGAGCTGGAGGCATGGAGCTCATGGTGAGCATGTAAAGATGTCTAGGAAATAGCGTCTCCAGTCAAGTATGATTGCCTGGTACGAAATTTTGCCCGATTTAATGCAACCCACATAACACAACTGTCCTTCTTCACGACAAATACTCAGCTGCACTATGCTACGGAACTGAAAAGAGCGACTTGACCAATCGATGGGCATACTAGAGACACTGTCCAGCATATCTGTCAAAAGCTTCATCGGATTTTCACAGTGGCTTCCATTTCGCTATCGATCGTTCTTTACTTGCCCAATAGCCCTTGTATCATACAGGACTTAAATATGAAGAACTGGTTGCTTTATTTGTTTCATTTGGCCTCTAGAGTTTTTGCTCTATTGAACCATACGAATGCATATTTATGAATTGAAAACTCAAGCTGTCTATTTTTTTCCAACGTCACGTGGATAATTTTTTTCCCACAAAACGTGGATAGCAAATAGGATGATAACTAAACTAATACATTTATGTTATTAAATGACACTAGAACACGAATTTAATAATGAGTGATATACACTCCTGGAAATTGAAATAAGAACACCGTGAATTCATTGTCCCAGGAAGGGGAAACTTTACTGACACATTCCTGGGGTCGGATACATCACATGATTACACTGACAGAACCACAGGCACATAGACACAGGCAACAGAGCATGCACAATGTCGGCACTAGTACAGTGTATATCCACCTTTCGCAGCAATGCAGGCTGCTATTCTCCGATGGAGACGATCGTAGAGATGCTGGATGTAGTCCTGTGGAACGGCTTGCCATGCCATTTCCACCTGGCGCCTCAGTTGGACCAGCGTTCGTGCTGGACGTGCAGACCGCGGGAGACGACGCTTCATCCAGTCCCAAACATGCTCAATGGGGGACAGATCCGGAGATCTTGCTGGCCAGGGTAGTTGACTTACACCTTCTAGAGCATGTTGGGTGTCACGGGATACATGCGGACGTGCATTGTCCTGTTGGAACAGCAAGTTCCCTTGCCGGTCTAGGAATGGTAGAACGATGGGTTCGATGACGGTTTGGATGTACCGTGCACTATTCAGTGTCCCCTCGACGATCACGGCCAGTGTAGGAGATCGCTCCCCACACCATGATGCCGGGTGTTGGCCCTGTGTGCCTCGGTCGTATGCAGTCCTGATTGTGGCGCTCACCTGCACGGCGCCAAACACGCATACGACCATCATTGGCACCAAGGCAGAAGCGACTCTCATCGCTGAAGACGACACGTCTCCATTCGTCCCTCCATTCACGCCTGTCGCGACACCACTGGAGGCGGGCTGCACGATGTTGGGGCGTGAGCGGAAGACGGCCTAACGGTGTGCGGGACCGTAGCCCAGCTTCATGGAGACGGTTGCGAATGGTCCTCGCCGATACCCCAGGAGCAACAGTGTCCCTAATTTGCTGGGAAGTGGCGGTGCGGTCCCCTACGGCACTGCGTAGGATCCTACGGTCTTGGCGTGCGTCCGTGCGTCGCTGCGGTCCGGTCCCAGGTCGACGGGCACGTGCACCTTCCGCCGACCACTGGCGACAACATCGATGTACTGTGGAGACCTCACGCCCCACGTGTTGAGCAATTCGGCGGTACGTCCACCCGGCCTCCCGCATGCCCACTATACGCCCTCGCTCAAAGTCCGTCAACTGCACATACGGTTCACGTCCACGCTGTCGCGGCATGCTACCAGTGTTAAAGACTGCGATGGAGCTCCGTATTCTAGCGTTAAAAGGTTTTTTGGCTTTTCACATTTAACCAAATATAACATTGATGTTAATAATTCATGGCAATGTTTGCCGACAAGATAAAGAATGCAACCTTTTAACACTAGATTGCGTACTCACGGCAGTTCTCCTTGGCCGTTTCTTGGTACGACTTGGAAAAAGAGAAAAATTACTGAATGATCGATGATGCGTCGGTTCTCGATTGTGTTTAGGAGACGTACGGATTGATTGCGTGAAAATAGTTTCTCAAATGACCTCTTAACCCGGATTGCTTTCACGCAATCAGACTCTTCAATGAAATTACCTAAGGGACCTATTTGAATAATAAAAAAAAATGCAAAACAGTAAAATTTTGTAAAAAAAAGTTGTCAGATCGGAAACTGAACACATTAATGGTCTCCTAAATACAATTGAGACACCGCGTTAAAGAGCGAACCTGTAACAAAGTTCATTTAAACATAAACATTATTTGTGGTTGATTTAAAGAAAAGAATAAGCATAGATTTTCTGTATAGTGAAGCATCAATATATTCGTAAAGAACAAAGGCGTTAAACTATAAACATTAACAAATTTACAATGTATACAAAACTTACATTTTTATGTTTTTCTTATACATGGAGCAGTCCAACAATCGCTGCTTCTGTATGTGTGATATTTTGTAAAAATTAAATGTCCTGGCGTGCGCGTAAGTATTTTTTATCGTCACAAAGTTTACAAAAGCGTTTTTGTTTTCTTGGTGATAACGTGGTTTTTCACACCAAAAGAAATATAACTTTTAGCGGTGCTACACAACACGTCTTAACAAGTCGGCAACCAAACATCAAAGGTAATGAAGTACATGTTAACATATCGGCGACCAGAAGTACAACCAACTATAAAGACTCTAGAATTTTCCTAACAAATGATAAATTGTTCTTTCTTCTGTTTCGCAGCTTCTTGCTATCAAGCGCTGCGGCAATGATTTTAAATATCTGCGCCCAGCGAGTCATAGTATTTAAAAGTACCTTTTAAACGCTGGCCGCGCGTCTTGGTGTAGGCGAACGTTATAAACAGATTTGTTTTTTTTTTTACTCTCGTGTTGTCATGCTTAGTATCACTGCAAACTACAGCTTGGTGGCTGTCCCTTTCTCATATGCAAAATGTCTGAAATCCAATAATATCACAGTATGCCACGGCAAACTGGCTGACACTGACGGCGGCGGTGCACAAATGCTGCGCAGCTAGCGCCATTCGACGGCCAACACCGCGGTTCCTGGTGTGTCCGCTGTGCCGTGCGTGTAATCATTGCTTGTACAACCCTCTCGCAGTGTCCGGAGCAAGTATGGTGGGTCTGACACACCGGTGTCAATGTGTTCTTTTTTCCATTTCCAGGAGTGTAGATAAATGAAAATAGGAGGAGGAGGATATTAGTGTTTAACGTCCCGTCGACAACGAGGTCATTAGAGACGGAGCGCAAGCTCGGGTGAGGGAAGGATGGGGAAGGAAATTGGCCGTGCCCTTTCAAAGGAACCATCCCGGCATTTGCCTGAAGCGATTTAGGGAAATCACGGAAAACCTAAATCAGGATGGCCGGAGACGGGATTGAACCGTCGTCCTCCCGAATGCGAGTCCAGTGTGAAAATAGGAGTCTTTACTAAAATCTACTAATTTTTTACTATACTCTTAAGAAAATTGACAATCACTTCATACAGGCAAATGTCTTTAGGAACCAAAACTGATTGACAGAGGAGATAACCCAGACTCACCAAAGTCTTCAGACTTCCGATCGTTCACTGTCAAATTAGCAACACGAAAACAAGATGTGATTTACATCAGCTTCTGACTCAAAATCACGCTCACAAGCAGGGGAATCGTAAATTTGATTGTATACAGATGTATAGGAAATGAGACATGGTTAAAGCGAAGTTGAATGATGATGAAAATCGTAGATCGGTCTAAATGCACCCTCGTAAACCAAGGCCTTGTGGAATTTGATGTTGTAATTCAGCATAATATCTAACTTTTGTTTGTTGGGACACATTCCACATCTCTTGCCACTGCTTTTTACCAGAGATATAAACTTCATGTAAGTACAATTGAAGTACGATTACGCAAGACTAGACGTCTTCTTCGGTCAGTAAAATTTCCCGGGGAAATCGCTAAAAAATTCATTTAAACAGAGAAAAAACTGGGCAGATGAGGAGCGAAAATGAAAACGAGGAAAAATTAAAACACCAAGGACAAACAATGAGAAATTGAAGACATTTGTAGTCCTCAATCAGTTTTAAAGGAACTGTGGACAAAGCAAGAAAACTGAGGACTGTCCCCAGAAAATTGGAACTTAGGTCACCTTAGCTTAATAATTAACAGTATAATGTGAGATCTGCATTGGTGTACCATTGGATGTTGATGGTGGAGGGGACGGGGATATCAGGCAGTCCGACGGTATTCAAAAAGAGGGGTCGTCAGTTTTTAGTTATCGCCATGGGGAGGCAAAACACCCCCCGTCGTCGTAGCAGTAACTAACGAAAACGTAGATCAAATGAAGAATTTCTTAGAGGACACAAGTCACATGACGGAAAGAAATTAAATTTTTTAAAATAACTGTTGGCTGCAATACACTGCATAGTTATCACATTATACAGATAAATAAAAAAAAGAAAGATTATACGGAATTGACGAAATATAGGAGAGAGGATAACAACATTTAGTTAAACACAAGAACTGGAAATGACACATAAATGGAAGAAACGAAAGAAAAAGTATCTAGATAAAAGGAGTACACAGAATGGCCGAAACAAGGTACAAAACCCAGAGTAGATGAAAAAGTTCGGATCAGACATACATACAGAGAGGAAGTCGAACCGGGATATAAGAAGAAGCATTGATAGAAGAACAATCGTATGAAAATCGTAGAACTATTTAACGGAATAATCTTTATGAAGAATTGTAGCAACAACGAAAACATTAATGTTGTAAAGAACGTTAAAAGCATTTTATCTACGTTGAGGACGCTACTGAGGTTGGTGTTGAATGAATCGTTATGTTTATTCAGCTGAAGGAAAGGAGGCGACTACGAGCGAATCGAAGTATGATGGGACGGAACAGAGGAACAGAAGTTCTAAATCTTAAACCTGACGAGGACGTTTTATCCAGATTATTTTGTTTTATGACTGCTACTCTGAAAAATTGAAATAGGGTAAAGTTGTACCTTGAGGATGATGTTCCTGGGATGATATGATTTTTCCTTGTTGATGTTTCAGTCTAATGACAACTTTTAGAACCGCATGAAGGAATGTCTACAGGAATTGTCATAAGCAGTTACTGTTAATTTCTACTGTTTTTTGTTGTTTGACGTGAGGTTTTAGAAACTGTCATAAGTAGTTCTGGTACTCTCTACTGCTTTTGTTGTTATGAGACATGAGGTTCTGTTTTGTGCACCGTTCGTACACATTAAATCGCCATATATAGACTACTTAAATGAAATCTTGTGCATGGCTGCACGTTCAGAGACCGTGAATAGTTACAATTGAAAGAAAATCAGCCCTCGGTCACTATTTTTAACAAATTAACCTGGTTTCGAAGCTGCTAGGAGTGTCTTCCTCAGAATTTTAATCAAAGAATGGTCTATATTCTATAACATGGTCACAGAATTATGACTAAAAACGTATGACAGAGTATAAGTACGGAATCTTGTAAGACGATGAACTCTAAGGGCTGTGTATGGCCACTTATACCCACACGAATGACACATTTACCAGTAGGTTTTACATATTTTCCATTAGCCACCTTCAGCAGAGATGTTTTTCTGTCGGCAAATACGGTTTTCTGCAACTGGCGACGGTACTTCTCCGAAATGACTGAAAATGATGCTCCAGAGTCCCCAAGAGCTTGCGCTGTTCGGCCATCCATGAGGATATCGATGTAGTATCCTATCATTTTTGTAGTGATCGACGGCGAAGGATTTTTTTCTTCGGCGGCCTCATCTCCAAGGAATGTCGCACCCTTTAGTTTTCCAGGCTGCGGCGGCTAGGTGATCGGCTGGAGCTTCTAAAGGGCGATGGAGACCTTGATCGGCGTGTTGGGGAGCGTCCACTCCAGCGGCTAGCTTGTGGCGATGGTGACCTACGTCTCCTGCACCCACATCTTCTTGTTCATCTTCGTCGTCCCGGAGTTGGCGTCGGCTAAGATCAGTCTGCTGTCTTCTGGCGCGGGCGTCATCAAATATCCGCCGCCTTTCTCGACAAAAGTGCACTACATGTTCCGGCCGTCCGCAGTGGAAACATACTGGTTGGTTATACGTGGTCCTCCAGTCATCAGTCTTCATTGGTGCCCAAACAGGTTCCTCATGCGGCATTGTAGGAACGTAACTTCGCCTGGGTCTCGATTTTTTTACCGTTTTAAAAGGAAATGAAGGACGAGAGATTGGGTTCAATGTCTGTTCCACTTCCTCCTTATGACGTCTTGTATTGTCTCGGTTTTTTGCTCGCTGTGCAATGCAAGTGCCTTATGAATTTCCTCACTATCTGACGAAGAAGTGAAATCAGTTTCTTCCTCCATCACAGACATCGATACGACGTTTGGAAGCCGTACAAACTTATTGAGTGTAATTCTTTTTTGATGCATTGTCTCTATATATTGGCACCATTTTATGAAGTCGTCTGTTGTCGAAATCTCCTTCAGCTTGATACATGTCCTCAGCAACACCCTTCATGAGATGTGCAACCTTATCTTCCTCCTTCAGTCGAGGATCCACTATTTTACACAACTCCAAGACGTCTTGCATGTATGATGATGTCGTTTTTCCTGGACTCTGTGCCCTGCTCTTTAATTTATCTGCAGCCCTGCACTTCTGTCGCTGTGTGTTGCGGAAATACCTGGGCAGTTCCGCCTGGAATACTTGCCAGCTTGTGAACTTCTCCTCGTTATTCTCATTCCATTTATTGTCAGTGCCATCCAAGTAGAAAAATACGTTAGCCAAACACACAGTGCCCTCCCATTTGTTAAATTTGGCTATACGCTCGTATACCTTCAGCCACTTGTTTGGATCTTGGATATCATCACCAGAGAACCCGGAATGATGTATCATTTGGTAGCACACAGTTGCTGTCTTCGTGACGTCCTCTTCTTCTTTTGTCTCCCATAGATTACGATCTCTTGAATATGGATCGAACTCGGGTTTCTCGCCACGTAAAAGGCGGCTCTGTCGTCGCCCAATGGGAACCACTGTATCGTCGATGACGTGCGCCTCCGCCAGAATAATGTCACGTAGAGGAATTTGTAAGCAGATGAATGACGAACAGTAACTTAACGAAGGTTTACTCACCACTTGCACATACAAGAGCTCGGAGCGAACTGCCTCCGGCTAGAACACATACGATATATATACAGCTCCAGAACATTCCAGTACAATGTTCTTGCCATTTCTGGATACTTCAAGAATGTACTCGAACCGAATATAGTAATTAAAATTGTACAGTCCAGGTGAGTTTTGAACTCACGGCATTCGATCCAATAGTTTAGTACCATAGCCAATACATCACAGTGCTAATCAGCTTCCTCAGTGATTATACAAAATATTAAGAATTCTCCAGAAATAGTGTTTATTACTGAAGGCGATGGGCTGACCACAAAACAGAAGTAGGAGACGTGTGAAAGAAGGTACACGGTGCTGCGGGAATAGATGTGTAAACATTTGGAGCTGCAGTACGTTGTTTGAGGTCGCAGAAGCGTCACGTAATCGGAGGTCAGTCTGATAACTCCGAGTGCTGTATACGGAGCTGTGTGGACGATGCGTAACACTGCTGGGTCGAATCGTCAATGTCACCACTAGTTATAAGACGAATGCAATGTTTTGTAATAGGGTGGTAGAATGCTGCAATAACTAGTGTCAATACCCTTTGATTTGTGGAAACAGTTACGTAACATAAATGGTGGTGGTGATGATGATGATGATATGGGCTTACGACAGCTAGGTCTTAAGCACCCATGCTAAACTTTCTTATGAAACTAGTGTGGTTAAAACTGGAAAAACAATAAAAATGCAACAAGAATTCCGTAAAAAGCACCTGCACGGAGACCCATACATGTAAACACTTAATATTATTACGGATTCTAAAATATTTTGTAAAAATGACACATTAGAGGTGAAGGTTTAAAATAATGCAATAGATAAATAAATATGACCATCTGAACTCTGAAATAAGCCTAAAACACAGTAATTTAAAAAAAAATTACTACACCATATCTTCCTCAACTAAAATATTGGGTAGGTCCTCAGAATTGCTTCTGCCCTCGTCTCAAAAAATGAAATTCTCTCAGGTGAAATGTGGTGTATAGTGACCTTGTATGTCACAGGCACGAGAGGCTGGTAAGTCTTCTCACCTTAGTTTGAAGCCATGATTCAATGGATTTTCTCTGATTTTGAGAGCGGATAGGGTGCCTTCAGCCCGTGGAAATGACCGGCATGAGGTACATCATGGGGAGATGGTTGATTTCGGTTATTGTCCCTCACTAGCTTGCACTCCAATCTCACACTGTTGCTTGGCTTAGCAGAGAGATTGTAGCCTGCACTGGAATGGCACGTTGTGCTGTGTTTTCTTTCTTACAGTCTTCCTTGCCTCGTTAATCAACTATTTCACTTCTGCAGATCCTCACGAGCACCGGTGCCCAGCAGTTCTTTCCCTGCTGTTGAAGAACTAGCAGTTTGTTAAAAATTGTTTCGTGTCACTTTCTCCATTGAGTAAATCTGCTGCAATGCTTGTATGACTGTAACGAAATCACGACTCCTTGAGAACCATTTTCCTTGACGATATGTATGCTCCAGTGTCTTAAGGATCACATGGAGTTCTTCACTAAATGCAATGTACTGATTCGCAAGGTGAGTTTATTTTGTCAGCTACGGAGGCAACAGTGTGCAACCAACATCTGAATGTAGCGCACGGTGGAACAAATTATGCCTGTAGTCTGGGCTCCTAGTAGAGTAGAAGAAACACCAACCGACCTCCAGGGCAGCTGACTGGGGCGTTAGCGGCCACCAGGAAGGAAGAATACCACTGGTTGAACATAACAAATAGTAACACATAGAATGCAGCAATTAGTAACAAGAAGTCGAGGAAAGCTAATTAGATCCGGCTTCCCCAAGCACTCCACTCGTTTCTCTTCGTCTCGGCGACACTGCGATCAGCAACACAGAACGCAAGTCACTGTGAGAATCGCGAGATCTCACAATGGTGGAGGTAACACTGCTAGGAATAAAATCCACTCAACTTAAAGCTTGCTGGATCCGGTTGACAACTAGGTCGTGTACCCTCACGACCACAGCCCTTCCATCCGGCAGTATATGCGTTCCGCCAGCGGTCCCAGCGTGTTCCCGCAGTGCCATCTTGGCTCCTCCGGAGTCCCCAACCGAACTCCTCACTCACACAACCCAGAAGAACAATGACGTCACCTCAAAGATAGGGCCACAGTTAATACATATCGATAACGCCGCTGCTACCAGTAGCGGACAGGCAACGGTTGCCAAACCAAGTGGCACCAGCCAACACAAGAAAAATACAAACCATGTCAACTAAAAGACACAATCTGGCCTCCAACAGAGGTCGGAAACCTACAACAGCACCAACGCGAGCCGCAGCACGGCTCAAGGCATACAATAAAAATTTTTCTTAAGCCCCTGTTGAAATTTACATAACAATTGCATGAAACGTTAACAGAATATCTGTTGGTGTAAAAACTTAATAAAATCATAACTTGCCAAACTCTGAACCCCCAAGACTATCCTGTACAATGACTTCCCTTTGCGATACAAATTCAAACCAAGGTATAACATTTAGGCACAACATAAAGTACACACGTAATAATAAATGCAACTTCTAGAACTCCAACGTTTGGCTATGAGGACACTGGGCAACCTAGCTTCTGACTAAGGAATAATCCAGCTGATGCCAGTACAGGGGGGCACTCATTAAAATAACAAACAATTAATAAAAAAAAACAGCACCTCAGCATCTAAACATTCCCTGAAAACATACGCACATAAAGCCCTCCTTTATAAAAATTAAACTTCACAACCAGCACATATGGTACGAATATAATAAACAAATGGCTGATAATGGAATACAGAATTAATAAGGCGGGGCCTCCAGCAATCTGATCGCGCAGTAATTAGAAGGGTGAAACCCAGTGTTCCAGGTTTAAATTCATATTTCGAGCAAGAGCTGCATCCGCAAAGCGGCGGAGGAACGAGCTACAAAGCTTAACGACCTGACAGAGCCAGGAACAAAGAGAACAGCAATACTCAACTTAAGGACGAGATTGAGACAGAAAGCCAGCAACATGGGGCCTGGTCTAACGAATCATAGTTCTACTGGCAACCAAGTCGCCGAGCCCCGGTGCCACGCCCCACCGTAGAGTACGAAATACACTGCGCTCCACACAACTGAAACATAAACCAACTACAACAGCAAACTTGCAATTGCACATTCATATTACATAAAAGAATAAAACGTAACATTAAAACCGGAAGGCTCGCTACACTTTTTTTTTAAACCCAACACTTAAGAACTAAAAATGGTTCAAATGGCTCTGAGCACTATGGGACTTAACACCTATGGTCATCAGTCCTCTAGAACTTAAACCTAATTAACCTAAGGACATCACACAACACCCAGTCATCACGAGGCAGAGAAAATCCCTGACCCCACCGGGAATCGAACCCGGGAACCCGGACGCGGGAAGCGGGAACGCTACCGCACGACCACGAGTTGCGGACACTTAAGAACTCAAATAAACACTAGAACACACGCTTGGATAAGATTGTTACTTGAAACGTGACTAGTAACAGCTGAGTATTATTTTAAACGGGCAAGAGTCCACCAGAACTACACTTTCATGGAATCTGACGTACTTTTACGAGACAGCGTAGTATTTCTTTACTCGTAAACTAAGGTGCAAATTTTGGTACATAATCACCAAGATTACAAGAACATTTAGATATACAATCACTCAATAATGAGCAGCTCACCGGACTTCCTTACGTATAGCTGCAGATCCTTGATCAAGTGGTAGGAAACTAAGATGGAATCATCATGCCACGTGTGACATCATCTTGACATGTCAGACTCTCCACCAAATTCACACTGAACACAACATTAGTTCACCATTGAGAAATATAGATAAGCACGCAATTGCACCTGTTTACATCGAAAACACACCATATGCCCATGCGAACGGTTAAAGCTAGGCGACGCTCCGACAAGCCTTTCTTCTCAAGATGCTTGGCGTGGCGGAAAAGCCAAAGCCAAACATCATGCCTCGTGCCAGTACCCAAACCTTTCCGCCGTCTCTGGCTGCAGCACTCCAGTAATACCACGCGCAATGAGCATGCGCACCAAGTTAGGGCCAACCTTCCGACCCCGTTGTAACCGCAACGAACAGACCACACAGAGAGATCAGCTGCCTCGACGCTGCAGACTTAAATAGCCGAACCCGCGATGAACAACCGACTCGCGGCCGGCTAAAGCGAAATCGATGGGAAAGATGATACTACAAGAAAGAGGCACTGGCGCCAGGCCGGCTGGAGTGGCCGGGCGGTTCTAGGCGCTTCAGTCTGGAACCGCGCGACCGCTACGGTCGCAGGTTCGAATCCTGCATCGGGCATGGATGTGTGTGACGTCCTTAGGTTAGTTAGGTTTAAGTAGTTCAAAGTTCTAGGGGACTGATGACCTCCGCTGTTGAGTCCCATAGTGCTCAGAGCCATTTGAACCGTTTACTGGCGCCAGCCGCGCGACGTATCAATATGTAAAGGCTATTAGTGGCACCAAACATTAGTGTCCAGACACTCATGGATGACACAGGAACTGAAACTGAGGCTAGCAAAACAAAGATATTGATGGTGAACTCCATTTTCATATGTTCCCTTACAAGAGAAAATCCAAGAGTATTGACCCAATTTAATTTTCGCATCACGGCAAATTTACACAGTCCAGTCACATTAATATGACCACTGCCTATGTTCGACGTCAACGTTCAATAACCACCCACAGACGGCAGGTGGAAGTACTAGCAGTGGAGGCTATATAGAGTGTATCAGGGGGGACGTCATGGCAACACAAAAGCCCGGGACTCGATTGGTTTCCAGAGCCATGACCTGGACTCTCCTCAAACCATCCTAACCGCACCCTTGGCCCTTGCAGTCACTGTCATAATGCGGAGCGGAGCGATTTATCTGACATCGAAAAGGGCATGATAATTGGCTTTCGGGCGTTTCCGAAATTTCTAAGTTTGTAAAACCTTCACGTACCGCCGTGGTTAAAGTATACCGTGCAAGGCAAAATGGCGCTATCCAGGAGAAGGAGGAGGAGGAAGAGGAGGAGATTAGAGTTTAACGTCTCGTCGAACACGACCACGAATTAACCACTATGCTAAACCGTTTAGTGGCGCAATCCAAAACCCAAAACCGTCACCGAGGCAACTGTGATGCACCACGGGCCATAGGTGACACGGCTGTGGAGATTCCAGAGGCGCATAGACGTGCTAACCTGCCCAACCTGTCTCTTCAACGACCGTTCAGCGGAAGTTGCTGCACATGGGCCTCCACGGCAAGCACCTGGTTCATGCACCCATGTTGACTGCTGATCATCGACGACTAAGGCTGGAGATCGCACGCCAATGCTGCAGCTGGTCGTATGAGTGGCGACAGATGGCCTTTTCGGATAGATCCCGTTTTATGCTCCAGAGAACTGATGGCCTTTGGGCTATACGGACCTGCAACAACTGTCAAATGGCCCAGGACGGGGGAGGGAGCGTTATAATCTGAGGAACGCTTTCGTGACATTCCTTATGTGATCTCATCATCTTGGGGACATCCTTGGTGACCATGTCCACCCCTACATCCACTTTGTTTTTTTCCTGGGTGCAGTGGGTCTACCAGCTGGACACGCACACGTGCTTCGTAGAGCACTAAGATGAGTGCACAGTACTCCCCTGGCCACAAAACTCTCTGCATTTAAACCAGTTCGAGAACTGTGGGACCATCTAGATCGGGCTGTTCGCGCCGTGGATCCTCAACCAAAAGATCTGGCGCATCTGGCCACGCCACTGGAGGCGGCATGCTTCCCAACCCTAAACGCTATCGGTGTCTTCCAGTACCTCATTTACTCTCATCCTCGCCTCCACCCTGCAGAAGGTGGTAATTCAAGCTTTTGACAGATGGTCACATTAATGTCACTGGATCGTACATCTGAAATAGGTATTAGTGTAATTGGCTTTGGGAAACAGCTGAAATCGCTAGAATAAAAGATATCTGTAGAGCCTCTTGGAACCCTAGCAGGATGTGTACAGATTTTTTAGATGAGTTAGCCCCAATTATAACCATAATATACCGCAGATACCTCGCACAAAAAAAAAAAAAAAAATTGATGAAGAATTTTAGAAAATGTTCCGAGTTCAAACGTAATGTGGTACCTTGAACAAAATATCCTCCATCTCAACCAACATGGATTCCGAGTACATCGATCACGTGACACCCAGTTCGCAAGTTTTCCTCACATGACATATTAAAGTCATGGATCAAGACACTGAGATAGATGCAGTATTTCTTGATTTCCGAAAAAGCATATGACTCAGTTACACATCTATGCTTGTTATAGAAATACGATCGTATAGAGTATCAAGCAAAATTTGTATCATACACTCCTGGAAATTGAAATAAGAACACCGTGAATTCATTGTCCCAGGAAGGGGAAACTTTATTGACACATTCCTGGGGTCAGATACATCACATGATCACACTGACAGAACCACAGGCACATAGACACAGGCAACAGAGCATGCACAATGTCGGCACTAGTACAGTGTATATCCACCTTTCGCAGCAATGCAGGCTGCTATTCTCCCATGGAGACGATCGTAGAGATGCTGGATGTAGTCCCGTGGAACGGCTTGCCATGCCATTTCCACCTGGCGCCTCAGTTGGACCAGCGTTCGTGCTGGGCGTGCAGACTGCGTGAGACGACGCTTCATCCAGTCCCAAACTTGCTCAATGGGGGGCAGATCCGGAGATCTTGCTGGCCAGGGTAGTTGACTTACACCTTCTAGAGCACGTTGGGTGGCACGGGATACATGCGGACGTGCATTGTCCTGCTGGAACAGCAAGTTCCCTTGCCGGTCTAGGAATGGTAGAACGATGGGTTCGAGGACGGTTTGGATGTACCGTGCACTATTCAGTGTCCCCTCGACGATCACGGCCAGTGTAGGAGATCGCTCCCCACACCATGATGCCGGGTGTTGGCCCTGTGTGCCTCGGTCGTATGCAGTCCTGATTGTGGCGCTCACCTGCACGGCGCCAAACACGCATACGACCATCATTGGCACCAAGGCAGAAGCGACTCTCATCGCTGAAGACGACACGTCTCCATTCGTCCCTCCATTCACGCCTGTCGCGACACCACTGGAGGCGGGCTGCACGATGTTGGGGCGTGAGCGGAAGACGGCCTAACGGTGTGCGGGACCGTAGCCCAGCTTCATGGAGACGGTTGCGAATGGTCCTCGCCGATACCCCAGGAGCAACAGTGTCCCTAATTTGCTGGGAAGTGGCGGTGCGGTCCCCTACGGCACTGCGTAGGATCCTACGGTCTTGGCGTGCATCCGTGCGTCGCTGCGGTCCGGTCCCAGGTCGACGGGCACGTGCACCTTCCGCCGACCACTGGCGACAACATCGATGTACTGTGGAGACCTCACGCCCCACGTGTTGAGCAATTCGGCGGTACGTCCACCCGGCCTCCCGCATGCCCACTATACGCCCTCGCTCAAAGTCCGTCAACTGCACATACGGTTCACGTCCACGCTGTCGCGGCATGCTACCAGTGTTAAAGACTGCAATGGAGCTCCGTATGCCACGGCAAACTGGCTGACACTGACGGCGGCGGTGCACAAATGCTGCGCAGCTAGCGCCATAACGGCCAACACCGCGGTTCCTGGTGTGTCCGCTGTGCCGTGCGTGTGATCATTGCTTTTACAGCCCTCTCGCAGTGTCCGGAGCAAGTATTTTGGGTCTGACACACCGGTGTCAATGTGTTCTTTTTTCCATTTCCAGGAGTGTATTAACTTAAATGGAGAATCATCGACAGACGTAGAAATAACTCCAGATGTGGCAATGGGAAATGTGTTTGGATCTTTGCTGTTCATCTTGTTCCCGAATGTCCTCTCAAACATTATTAATAGATACAAGAACGAAGGCATCCGCGGCCCGTGTCATAGTGACTGAAATTCTTCTGGGTATTATGCCGCGTCATTGCTAAAACTAACAACAATAATAAACTAAAACCGACGTTTCGGCCGAATTGCAACGGTCTTCCTCAGGGCACGACTAGTTATGCATGGCAATAGGTGCTTCTATTTATTACAGAATATCGATGACTAACGTCACTGTTGTAATACTTTTAATTGGCCATCTAATATGATTGGCTAGCCATGGCGTAAGGGAAGATTGAAGAAAAGAGGCTATTCGTGGATGCAAATGTCGCCAACGATTGGTAGCTGTCCGCCAATCAGCGTTCGGCTTCTGGTCGGCAAGTTTTCCTACTGGTGTGCGCGGAAGTGGACTGACAGTTGCTCTACAGCTGTTTGTGCAGATACGTCCGTGCCCCGTGTAGCTTCTGCCCCGCGACCCCTCGCGGCCCGTTGGACTGGGATGGCCGGCAGCCAGGACGCCGGGAGTTGTAGCCATCTTCTCTGTTGATGTTGTCAGGCTGCTTAATAATTTCGATCGCCTCCCGTATTTTGCGCTCTCGCATCCACGATTCTTTCACCAGTACTCGGGCTTCCTGGAACCTGATGGCTGTTCACAGTCACGGTGGTGTTCTGCAATCACCGATTTGATATGTTGTTTTAATCGTACATAGCGTTCATGTTCTGCTACTCGTAAGCTGACAGGTCTCCCTGTTTCTCTTATTTAGGCAGCTCCGCACTCACACCGTAGTTCGTAAACACCTGCAGCGTTAAGATTGTTGACTACATCCTTGGTGGAACCTATCATTTCGTGGATCCTGTGACTGCTTCGAAAAATCGATCTGTGAACCTCGTCGGTGGAGGACGTTGCGTATCCGTTCACTGACGCCTTTTACGTATGGTAAGTATACCAGTGGAAGCATCTCTTCCTTGCCTTCTTCTCGTGTTCTGCTCCCTTTGGTTTTAGCTACCTTTCTTATGATGTTGTCATCATAGCCGCTGGCACGAAACGTGTATTGTAGCTCCTTTAATTCTTCTCTGATGTTCTTTTCATTGCTTATCCGGTAGGTTCGGGCAGTTAACGTATGCAGAACAGAATACTTTTGAGCTGGGTGGTGGTGACTCTCCGCGTGCAGGTACCTATTAGTGTGCGTTGGTTTCCGGTACACTTTGTGTCCCAGTTTACCTTCGGCAGCTCTGTATACTTCCACATCCAGAAATGGCAAGATGCAATTGTTTTCAGTCTCATGTGTGCTGGCCATCCCAGTCCAACGAGCCGCGAGCGGTCGCGGGGCAGAACCTACACGGGACACGGACGTATCTGCACAAACAGCTGTAGAGCAACTGTCAGTCCACTTCCGCGCACACCAGGAGGAAAACTTGCAGACCAGATATCCGAACGCTGATTGGCGGACAGCTACAAATCGTTGAGAACATGGAAATCAACGAATAGCCTCTTTCCTTCCATCTTCCCTTACGTCATGACTAGCCAATCATATTAGAGGGACAATTAAAAGTTATACAACAGTGACGTCAGACATCGATGTTGTTGTTGTTGTTGTTGTTGTGGTCTTCAGTCTAGAGACTGGTTTGATGCAGCTCTCAATGCTACTCTACCCTGTGCAAGCTTCTTCATCTCCCACTACCTACTGCAACCTACATCCTTCTGCATCTGCTTAGTGTATTCATCTCTTGGTCTCCCTCTACGACTTTTACCCTCCACGCTGCTCTCCAATACTAAATTGGTGACCCTTGATGCCTCAGAACATGTCCTACCAACCGGTCCCTTCTTCTTGTCAAGTTGTGCCACAAACTCCTCTTCTCCTCAATTCTATTCAATACCTCCTCATTAGTTATGTGATCTACCCATCTAATCTTCAGCATGCTTCTGTAGCACCACATTTCGAAAGCTTCTATTCTCTTCTGGTCCTAACTATTTATTGTCCACGTTTCACTTCCATACACGGCAACACTCCATAAAATACTTTGAGAAACGGCTTCCTGACACTGGATGTTAACAAATTTCTCTTCTCCAGAAACGTTTTCCTTGCCATTGTCAGTCTACATTTTATATCCTCTCTACTTCGACCATCATCAGTTATTTTGCTCCCCAAATAGCAAAACTACTTTACTACTTTAAGTGTCTCATTTCCTAATCTAATTCCCTCAGCAGCACCCGACTTAATTCGACTACAATCCATTATCCTCGTTTTACTTTTGTTGATGTTCATCTTATATCCTCCTTTCAAGACAGTGTCCATTCTGTTCAGCTGCTCTTCGAGGTCCTTTGCCGTCTCTGACAGAATCACAATGTCATCGGCGAACCTCAAAGCTTTTACTTCTTCTCCATGGATTTTAATTCCTACTTCGAATTTTTCTTTTGTTTCCTTTACTGCTTGCTCAATATGCAGATTGAATAACACCGGGGATAGGCTACAACCCTGTCTCACTCCCTTCCCGACCACTGCTTCCCTTTCATGCCCCTCGACTCTTATAACTGCCATCTGGTTTCTTTACAAATTGTAAATAGCCTTTCGCTCCCAGTATTTTACCCATGCCACCTTCCAAATAAGAAAGAGAGTATTTCAATCAACACTATCAATAGCTTTCTCTAAGTCTACAGATGCTAAAAACGTAGGCTTGCCTTTCCTTAATCTATTCTCTAAGATAAGTCGTAAGGTCAGTATTGCCTCACGTGTTCCAACATATCTACGGAATCCAAACTGATCTTCCCCGAGGTCGGCTTCTACCAGTTTTTTCATTCGTCTGTAAAGAATTCGTGTTTTAGTATTTTGCAGCCGTGGCTTATTAAACTGATATTTCGGTAATTTTCACATCTGTCAACACCTGCTTTCTTTGGGATTGGAATTATTATATTCTTCTTGAAGTCTGAATGTAGTCTAATACATCTTGCTCACCAGATGGTAGAGTTTAGTCAGGGCTGGCTCTCCCAAGGCTATCAGTAGCTCCAATGGAACGTTGTCTACTCCCGGGGCCTTGTTTCGACTTAGGTCTTTCAGTGCTCCGCAGTATCATATCTCCCACTTCACCTTCTTCTACCTCCTCATCCAGTTCCATAATATTGTTCTCAAGAACATCGCCCTTGTATAGACCCTCTATATACTCCTTCCACCTTTCTGCTTTCCCTTCTTTGCTTAGAACTGGGTTTCCATCTGAGCTCTTGATATTCATGAAAGTGGTTCTTTTTTCTCCAAAGGTCTCTTTAATTTTATTGTAGGCAGTGTCTATCTTACCCCTAGTGATACGTGCTTCTACATCCTAACATTTGTCCTGTAGCCAACCCTGCTTAGCCATTTTGCACTTTGTATTCCTTTTTGTCTGCTTCAGTTACTGCATTTTCGTATTTTCTCCTTTCATCAATTAAATTCAATATCTCTTCTGTTACCCAAGGATTTCTATTAGCCCTCGTCATTTTACCTACTTGACCCTCTGCTGCTTTCACTATTTCATCTTTCAAAGCTATCCATTCTTCTTCTACTGTATTTATTTCCCCCATTCTCGTCAGTCGTTCACTAATGCTCTTCCTGAAACTCTCTACAACCTCTGGTTCTTTCAATTTATCCAGGTCCCATCTCCTTAAATTCCCACCTTTTTGCAGTTTCTTCAGTTTTAATCTACAGTTCATAACCAATAGATTGTGGTCAGAGTTCACATCTGTCCCTGGAAGTGTCTTACAATGTAAAACCTGGTTCCTAAATCTCTGTCTTACCATTATATAATCTATCTGACACCTTCCAGTATCTCCAGGCTTCTTCCATGTATACAACCTTCTTTTATGTTTCTAGAACCAAGTGTTAGCTGTGATTAAGTTATGCTCTGTGCAAAATTCTACCAGGCGGCTTCCTCTTTCATTCCTTAACCCCATTTCATATTCACCTACTACGTTTCCTTCTCTTCCTTTACCTACTATCGATTTCCAGTCACCCATGACAGTTAAATTTTCATCTCCTTTCACTCTCTGAATAATTTCTTTTATCTCATCATACACTTCATCAATCTCTTCGTCATCCGTCGAGCTAGTTGGCATATAAACTTGTACTACTGTGGTAGGCATGGGCTTCGCATCTATCTTGGTCACAATAATGCGTTCACTATGCTGTTTGTAATAGCTTACCCTGCATTCCTACTTTTTTATTCATTATTAAACCTACTCCTGCATTACCCCTATTGTATTTTGTATTTAGAAACCTGTATTCATCTGACCAGAAGTCTTGTTCATCCTGCCACCGAAGTTCACTAATTCTAACTTTAACCTATCCATTTCCCTTTTTAAATTTTCTAACCTACCTGTCCGATTAAGGGATCTGACATTCTACGCTCCGACCTGTGGAACACCAATTTTATTTCTTCTGATAACAACGTCCTCCTGAGTAGTCCCCTACCGGAGATCCGAATGGGGGACTATTTTACCTCCGGAATATTTTACCGAAGAGGACGCCATCATGATACACTAAAGCTGCATGCCCTCTGGAAAAATTACGGCTGTAGTTCCCCCTTGCTTTCAGCCGTTCGCAGTACCAGCACAGCAAGGCCCTTTTGGTTAGTGTTACAAGGACAGATCAGTCAATCATCCAGACTGTTGCCCCTGGAACTACTGAAAAGGCTGCTGCCCATCTTCAGAAATCACACGTTTGTCTGGCCTCAACAGATTGTGGTTGCACCTACGGTACGGCTATCTGTATCGCTGAGGCACGCAAGCCTCCCCACCAATGGCAAGGTCCATGGTTCATAGCCTGTAATAAATAGAAGCACCTATCCCCATGCATAACCCGTTGTGCCCTGAGGAAGGCCGTTGCAATTCCGCCGAAACGTCGGTTTTAGTTTATTATTGTTGTTAGTTTTAGCAATGACGCGGCATAATAATTAATAGTTATCAAAATAATCTCTAGGATCTTATATCACTGAACTAATTACTATCTATGATATAAAATTAGTCTGAATTCTTCGTGCTGCTCTCACATTACCCTGTACTCGTCACTTTGTATTTAAACACTTCTCTCTGGGTCAGTACTTGTTTTTGACGACTCTTTAAAAATACACTCCTGGAAATGGAAAAAAGAACACATTGACACCGGTGTGTCAGACCCACCATACTTGCTCCGGACACTGCGAGAGGGCTGTACAAGCAATGATCACACGCATGACACAGCGGACACACCAGGAACCGCGGTGTTGGCCGTCGAATGGCGCTAGCTGCGCAGCATTTGTGCACCGCCACCGTCAGTGTCAGCCAGTTTGCCGTGGCATACGGAGCTCCATCGCAGTCTTTAACACTGGTAGCATGCCGCGACAGCGTGGACGTGAACCGTATGTGCAGTTGACGGACTTTGAGCGAGGGCGTATAGTGGGCATGCGGGAGGCCGGGTGGACGTACCGCCGAATTGCTCAACACGTGGGGCGTGAGGTCTCCACAGTACATCGATGTTGTCGCCAGTGGTCGGCGGAAGGTGCACGTGCCCGTCGACCTGGGACCGGACCGCAGCGACGCACGGATGCACGCCAAGACCGTAGGATCCTACGCAGTGCCGTAGGGGACCGCACCGCCACTTCCCAGCAAATTAGGGACACTGTTGCTCCTGGGGTATCGGCGAGGACCATTCGCAACCGTATTCATGAAGCTGGGCTACGGTCCCGCACACCGTTAGGCCGTCTTCCGCTCACGCCCCAACATCGTGCAGCCCGCCTCCAGTGGTGTGGCGACAGGCGTGAATGGAGGGACGAATGGAGACGTGTAGTCTTCAGCGATGAGAGTCGCTTCTGCCTTGGTGCCAATGATGGTCGTATGCATGTTTGGCGCCGTGCAGGTGAGCGCCACAATCAGGACTGCATACGACCGAGGCACACAGGGCCAACACCCGGCATCATGGTGTGGGGAGCGATCTCCTACACTGGCCGTGATCGTCGAGGGGACACTGAATAGTGCACGGTACATCCAAACCGTCCTCGAACCCATCGTTCTACCATTCCTAGACCGGCAAGGGAACTTGCTGTTCCAGCAGGACAATGCACGTCCGCATGTATCCCGTGCCACCCAACGTGCTCTAGAAGGTGTAAGTCAACTACCCTGGCCAGCAAGATCTCCGGATCTGCCCCCCATTGAGCAAGTTTGGGACTGGATGAAGCGTCGTCTCACGCAGTCTGCACGCCCAGCACGAACGCTGGTCCAACTGAGGCGCCAGGTGGAAATGGCATGGCAAGCCGTTCCACGGGACTACATCCAGCATCTCTACGATCGTCTCCATGGGAGAATAGCAGCCTGCATTGCAGCGAAAGGTGGATATACACTGTACTAGTGCCGACATTGTGCATGCTCTGTTGCCTGTGTCTATGTGCCTGTGGTTCTGTCAGTGTGATCATGTGATGTATCTGACCCCAGGAATGTGTCAATAAAGTTTCCCCTTCCTGGGACAATGAATTCACGGTGTTCTTATTTCAATTTCCAGGAGTGTATAACCTAACACTATTAGGCATACTTCATGGAGAGCAAACCGAACGGGTCTGCTCCAGTTTTATACAGTCTTTTTGTGATCTCATGTTGTCTTTTCTCATCTAGTCTCCTATTCACAAATGTACTATGTATTTCAGCGTGTGGGCATCATACTGGCCTTAAAGCGTATCCACTCTAAGATTGGTGAGCCGCCATATAACATCGGGTGATGGTTCTCATGGTGCAGCAAGTCTATGAAACATTACCCCTACTACAAACGCCTGTTTACCATACATTTTGGTAATAGACAGCGAGCAATGAGGTTTTGTGTGGAGTATGCACTAATGAACCAAAACATTATGACCACTGCCCACTGCGAGGTTGTATGCTGCCTGGTGGCACTGAGGGCACGTGATGCCGTGGGAGAAGTATGTGAGCGGAGCAGAGAAGAAAAGGAATTCATTCTAGCGACGACAAGTGGCGCAAATGTGGAAATCCGCTGACTTAAGCGACTTTGACAAAAGCCAATTTGTTGTCGCCCAGTGCCTGGGAAAGAGCGTCTCGGAAACGGGGAAGCTGGTCGGTTGATCGCGTGCTACTGTCGTCAGCATCTAGAGAAAGTGACTGAAGAATACTGAAACAACGAGTAGGCGACAAGACGTTGGACGTCCATACCTCATCACAGAACATACGGATAGGAGGCTTGCCTGCTCTCTAAAGCTGGATAAATAGCGATCTGTGGCAGATCTGACAACAGTTATGGCAGGGGCAAGTGTTTTGGATCGCAGTGTTCAGCGCACAGTGTTGAACGCGGTGTTCCTTAGCAGAGGACACCTACGTGTTCCCATGTTGACCCAACGATATCGTCAATTACTATTGCAGTAGACACGGGAACGTCGAGAATGGACCGTGGATCAATGGAATCGTGTCGCCCGGTCAAATGTATCCCGTTCATTGTTAAACCAGGTCGATGGTAGTGCCCAGATACGCCGTTACCCAGGTGACCGGCTGCTCGAAACACACAACGCGGCACAGATGCAGGACGGTGGGAGCGGTATTCTGTTATGGGGGCATTCACCTGGGTTTCCATAGCACCTGCAGTAGCAATCGAAGGCACTATGACAGCTGTGGGTTATGTGTACATTATTAGGGACCACCTGTAACACCTTATGCTTGATTTCTCCCCCAATGGCGATGCAAACTTCCAAAAGGATAACTGTCCGTTTCACAAGGCCAGAATTGAACTGAGGAGCCTGACTGTGAACTCATGTTGATGTCTTGGCAATCAGATACAGCGTATCTGTATCCAATGAAACCCAGCTGGGACGCTATCTGGATCGTCCGTAAATTACGGGAAATGTGTTACTTGTGAGTAGGCCTCTGGTGCCACAGACGTCTGAAAACCTATGAAGTACTTTTTGAATCCATGGCACGCAGAATAACTGTTGACCTGCGTTCCACAGCTTTTAAACAGTTGGTCATAATGTTTTGGCTCATCAGTGTATGTATCTCACTTTTATGTTTCACATCTAGGCTGGAGCAGATTTCCACCTTGAATTAAGAAGAAGCTCTGTATTATTTTAGATTTAAAAAACTTTTAGAAGGAACTCAATCGCAATTTAACATTTATAACTTGTCTTAAACAATTTTAGGTAGGCTCTGCCACTTTAAACTGGTATCCCCGTACACACAACGAAGCAAGGGGCTCCTTTGTTGTTCATACCTTTTACATCTACGCCTGCAGCTTGTAGCTATTAACGTTTCTTCCCGTTCCATTAACGAATGTAGCGCGGAGAGAATAACTGCTTCAACGGCTCCGTATGATCTGTAGCTAGTCTGATCTTTTCGTCATGATCCTGACTGCAGCGACAGTTAGGAGTGTAGTATATTTCTAAATTCATCACCTGAAGTTGATTCTTGAATCTTGATAAGCAGGCTTTTACGGGATAATTTGTGTCTATCTCCAAGTCTGCCAGTTCAGTTTTTTCACCTCCATGACAATCTAACATAGGCCCAACTGCTTGTTGCCTTTCGTGCTGTCCTCCTTTAGGCGTGTACAAAATCCCCTGCTAATCCTATTTGGTATGGGTCTTAAATATTTGGGTAGTTTTCCAGGATTGGTCGCAAGAGTGATTTGTATGTAATATACTTTGTAGGATGACTGCATTTTCTCACTATCCTACCTATGATTCGAAGTCTCTTACCTAATTTACCAGTAAGTTCAAATGGCTCCGAGCACTATGCGACTTAACTTTTGAGGTCATCAGTCGCCTAGAACTTAGAACTAATTAAACCTAACTAACCTAAGGACATCACACACATCCATGCCCGAGGCAGAATTCGAACCTGCGACCGTAGCGGTCGCTCGGCTCCAGACTGTAGCGCCTAGAACCGCACGGCCACTCCGACCGGCTACCAGTAAGTGAACCTATGCGTTCATTCCTTTTCATATCCGTACTTATTGTCATGCCGTGGTATCTACTGAGTTTATCGATTCCAACTGAGACTCATCGATACTTTAGTCATAGTTTACTAGGTTCGTTTCTTCTTTTTGTGAAGTGCACATTTTTACATTTCTGCAAATTTAAAGCAAGAAATTGATTTTCGAACCACTTTCAAATGTAATATCTGTGCAGCTTCTTTCAGGCAGTAAGGGAGAATCTTGTACCTTGGAACACATTTAAGGCTTTCGCCTCTAGATGTAGTAGAAGCCTGAGTAGAAGCTTGATACATTTTCTTATTTCATTTTTAAACGATAGCTTCCACTTCATGTGTACTGCGCTCTTCCGCTGAAATTACAAAAGTTACTCTGTAAAATTAATATTATTCCAAATGTTGAAAACTGTTCCATGGCACAACGTGGTTACATGATTAGGCACAAATAATTTAGTTAATTAATAATATAATTAATAATAAACTTCAAATGAATGATTTGAAAGTGCTGCAGTCTCAGAAATGTTGTCGATAGCGTAACTGATAATCTATTTGTTACATTACTACTCTAGAGCACAACAATAATCAACAAGTGAAATAAAATCAAGAAGAATTATTAACAAAAACCAGTTGCAAGTTACAAGCATTTTGAAACAGAAACAACTAACACAAATTTTCATTTTCACGACAGGAAAAATTGAAACTCAGTTGATTTGTACATGTCCTGTATTCCTTGGTAGAAGACCTTCCGTTTCACAGTACAAGATGGTCGCCCTTCCGAAGAGTGTAGGGGAGACCGGGGCTAGTTGTTACACGGGGCAAGTTGTTACTTGACAATAAAAATTTCCGCTCTAGAGCAGTTTACTCGTTGCTCCGCCAGATGGTAGCACTAAGAGACCCCCTCCTCCCATCCTACCTATATCAGCCGTCAGTTGGTAATAAGGCGCTAGTGCAGAAAATGTGTTTTTCCAGTGCTGGAGTAATTTTTTTACTCTGTGTGAATTTTTTCATAGTTCACAGGAAATTGCTTATTTCATTTTAAATTTTGCAAAATATCAACGTCCAACATTCAGGTACGTAGTAATATACGTTAAACTTCCAAACAAAAAGTTTATAGTGTTGATTTCGACAATAACAGAAAATGGCGTAGCATGGGGTCAGTTGTTACAAAGGCGCAGGGGCAAGTTGTTACGGTGTAGCAACTTGCCCCAAAGAGTTTTTGTTTTCTTTAATGTAAGCAATTTTGTCTATCTACAGGTATAATGCGTAAATATAAGAAGAAGACTGACAGAGGCACTATTCCCAAGGAAACATATGCTGAAGCGGCAAATGAAGTTCTAAGTTGCTTTTCTTCACTGCGGGAAGCTGCCCAAAAGTACAATATAAATTTTATGACGCTGCAGAGGTTTTGTAAGCGAATGGAATCAACAAAGGGAGGTAGGCAGCTTATTTTTCATTGTCAGCGTCGCCAACTGTGGTGTTGTAGATTATTGGTGTTATATAACATGCAAATACATCTATATATCTTATCAAATTGATCTCTTCTGACATAACAGATACGCGCAGGAAAATGTAGCCTATAACAGCCTATTACAATTTTTCTTGTCTGCTTACTTTCAGAATCGGAAGAGATGCTTGTGCCAAACGTTGGTTATAAGCGATCTCGGCAGGTTTTCTCAGATGAAAAAGAAGCAGAGCTGGAATAATACAATCAGAAAGCTGCTAAGCTCTAGTATGGACTTTCAGCGAAGGAAGTGAGGAGTCTAGCATTTCAGTATGCCGTGAACAATAATGTCAAGTTCCTTGTTGGTTGGAGTGATGTAGAACTAGCTTCCACTGACTGGTTTGGAGGATTCCTCAAACGAAAGAAAACGCTTTCCATCCGCACACCAGAAGCTACCAGCCCATGCAGGGCTACAAGTTCCAGTAAGCACAATGTAGGTAGATTTTTTACAAATTTAAGTGAAGTTTATGATCGATACAAATTTCAATGTCAAGAAGTGTATGATGTGGACGAGACTGCCGCCACCACGGTACAAACGCCTGCCAAAATTGTAGCAAGGAAAGGAATTAAACAAGTCGGTGCTCTAACGTCTGCTGAAAGAGGAACTCTAGTTACTGTTGCCTTGGCAGTAAATGCGTCTGGAAACTCAATCCCGCCTTTCTTTGTGTTTCCAAGAAAGAACTTCAGGGATTATTTCCTTCGAAATGGGCCAGAAGGTAGCGCAGGGTCTGCAAACAAGTCAGGGTGGATGATAGGGCGAGATTTTCGCTCGTTCATGCTTCATTTCATTCATCATTCCGGGGCTACAAGAGAGCGAACGGTTCTCCTTCTTTTGAACAACCAGCAATCGCACCTTGATATTTCAGTGTTGGACGTAGCCAAAGATAACGGGGTTGTCCTTCTCTCTTTTCCGCCACATACGTCTCATAAACCTTTAGACAGAGCTGTGTTTGGCCCATTTAAAAAATATATTAACTCTGCATCAGATGCGTGGATGAAAAACAATCCTGGAAACACTATGACAACATATGACATTCCATTTATAGTTAAACAATCTTTGCTTAGCGCTGCTACGACAAGGAACATCAAGGCTGGATTTCAAGTGACTTGAATATGGCCATTTAACAGAGACATTTTTACAGACGATGAATTTTTGCCCTCTGCCGCGACAGACCGCCCATACAGGGAAGACGAAACTCTTCTTTCTGTGTCTCTTGCGAACTCAGTAGGGGATGGCGTTCCCAGCACATCAACAAGTGTGGAATCAAGTCCAACGCCTTGCACCTCAACAGTTGGTTCTGCAAACTCCATATACACACATGTGCCGCCTGGAGAACTGAGGCCTTTCCCGAAAGCACCTGCCCGCAAGAAAACAGTAAGAAGGAATAAATGAGTGAGTGCTATCCTGACTGATTCACCAGTAAAAGCAGCATTGACAGTGTAGGCAAATAGACAAAAGAAACCTGCAAGACGACGACTGGTGTTGGCGCCGAAAAATAAAAACAAGAAAGCAAAAACGTGGAAACGAAAATGTGAGATCGTAGAATTATCTGATGAGGAAGACGACTGCGTGTGTATTGAGTGTATGGAACCATACTCTCTGTCAACACCACCAACCACATGGCTACAGTGCACAAAATGTAAAAGGTGGGCACATGATAGGTGTGCCAAGCATGACAGTCTCTTTATTTGTAAAAACAGTAGCTCTGATAATGAACGTGATATTTCTTCATCAGATTAATGATGACCGTATGTCAATATTAGTACTGTGTTTCAAGTTTTATGATTTGTTACCACCTCTTGCATTAAAACTAATGATTAAATAAATCTGTGTTATGGAACCAAAAATATATTTTTTTTTAATTATTATTTAACAACTAACCCCATATAGAGTAACAAGATGCCCCACAGTGGGGTAGGTTGTTACATCATACAAGTTAGCAAAAAAGTTGATATAGAGCTTAACAATCTGAGCTTACATTTATGACAAAAATTTCATTGTGAAGACTAAATAATGGGATAACTTTTGGCATCTGTCCAATCGACATACGTGTTTGTGTCGACGTATACGAGATTCCAAAAAAATTTGTAACAACTAGCCCCGGTCTCCCCTACCTGAAGCATCCACATATTTTGTAATTAGTTTCGAAAATATACAAAACTGTACTCACCATAAAAATCTATAACTGAGGAACCAACAATATCCTCCAAATTGTTTTTATATATTATACAACTCTGAAATACGTAAAACTCTTAATATTTACAGACGCCGCACAAATCACAAACTCCTACTTCATATCAACAAAAATCGTACAAAATGCCAGAAAATGCTTATGGCGGTTTCTAGTGTGCATTCTTTCATGTGATTCTAAAATCAGTCACCAGATTGGCCACCAACAAGGAAACATTATATGTTGCGAGCTACCTATCCTCCAGGTACAGCACTTTCTCCAGGTTCACCACAGATACCTGCATCATTGCGAAAAGTCTGACGTTACTATTAATACTGCCTGTAAAGTCATTAATACACAACATGAACATCAAGGGACCCACCAAACTTCTCTTTTACTTGTGGCTATGACTCTCCATCAAAAATTATACGCCACATGCTTCCTACCAAGAAATCCTAAATCTACTGACAAATTTCTTTCCACACACTGCGTTTGGCGCCGTATGCTGACTGTTTCCTTCCGGGGCAGCCAAATAACATCTGTCGCACGTTGCCTGCCCTTTCCACCCCATGGTCACTGAGACGCATGTTACTGTAGCTAACCTGACATTTGTTTCTTGTTAAGCACATATATTCATTCGGTAATGTAATATGTAGATTTTGTTTTTTAAGGCGTGATGTTGTGTACGCAATGTGACGCTTGATTCGTATTGGTTTATCCATTCCTATTTTGTAAAAGAAAAATTCGGAGTAGGTATTAAAATCCATGGAGAAGAAATAAAAACTTTGTGGTTCGCCGATGACATTGTAATTCTGTCAGAGACAGCAAAGGACTTGGAAGAGCAGTTGAACGGAATGGATGGTGTCTTGAAAGGAGGATATAAGATGAACATCAACAAAAGCAAAACGAGGATAATGGAATGTAGTCGAATTAAGTCGGGTGATGTTGAGGGTATTAGATTAGGAAATGAGACACTTAAAGTAGTAAAGGAATTTTGCTATTTGGGGAGCAAAATAACTGATGATGGTCGAAGTAGAGAGGATATAAAATGTAGACTGGCAATGGCAAGGAAAGCGTTTCTGAAGAAGAGAAATTTGTTAACATCGAGTATAGATTTAAGTGTCAGGAATTCATTTCTGAAAGTATTTGTATGGAGTGTAGCCATGTATGGAAGTGAAACATGGACGGTAAATAGTTTAGACAAGAAGAGAATAGAAGCTTTCGAAATGTGGTGCTACAGAAGAATGCTGGAGATTAGATGGGTAGATCACATAACTAATGAGGAAGTATTGAATAGGATTGGGGAGAAGAGAAGTTTGTGGCACAACTTGACCAGAAGAAGAGATCGGTTGGTAGGACATGTTCTGAGGCATCAAGGGATCACCAATTTAGTATTGGAGGGCAGCGTGGAGGGTAAAAATCGTAGGGGGAGACCAAGAGATGAATACACTAAGCAGATTAAGAAGGATGTAGGTTGCAGTAGGTACTGGGAGATGAAGAAACTTGCACAGGATAGAGTAGCATGGAGAGCTGCATCAAACCAGTCTCAGGACTGAAGACCACAACAACAACAACATTTTGTAACGTATGTTTTGGTAGTGAATCTGTACGTAACCAGCGGACAGAACAGCGGAGTCGTGGCCAAGGGTCCCTATCAGGACGGCTCGAGAGGAATCGCGGCGAGGGCTCCGGAAACTGGTTGGGCCCCAAGTTTTCGTGTGGTTGTGGCTGAGGGCCATTTCGTTCTTCTCGTGCCGTTTGCGGGGATTAACATTTCTGCCTGGTCATCTTGGTCCCGCTCGCAGCCTGTAACACCTTTGAGGCGGTGACAGTTTTCAATAGCGCATGTCCCGATTGTGGGTGACCACACACATAGTGGACGGGGTAACCGGACACCAAGCTGGGTACAGAAAGCGACATCGGGCGACCCGTTGTGATACGATACGTTGATAATGTAGGAAGGGCACAACACTACCGTTAAGTGCCGGCTTTGTGATATGCTTATGCCTTGTTGGCACTTCTATAAAAAGGCAGTCCATGTGGAAATCTAGGGAGAAAAAGAGGCCAAGTTCTGACTTGTCTGCGTTCACGAATTGAAGGAGTTGTGCCTTACCATTGTCCTGAACTGGAAATTTTCCGAAAGTGATAGTGAAATTATTCATAATGAGCACCTTATTTTTTGAGATGAGGATTCCCATTGTCCGAGGCAGGAACAATCCGTCGGATTGGGCTGCCTGCCCCAGAAGGAAATAGTCAACATTCGGCGTCTCACACATTGTGTGGAAAGAAATTTGTCAGTATATTTTTGATCTATTGATGCCTAATTCCATTAGGAACTATGCGCACGACGACCAAATAACTGTCAATATATTTTGGGTAAATTTCAATACGGTCGTAAATATTGAAAATCCTCTACCTTACAGACCGATTTCGGTCATTGTGTGGCCATATTCAGTGCTAAAAATACACAAGAACCATCAGATATGAGGATATTAGCACAAATGTGACCCTATTTATAACAACCATAAAAATACAGAAACAATAAAATTTATACAAATATACAGATTCTTGTACATGCCACATTATTCGAACCGCATGGGCCACTATAACAATAAAACAACATTTTATATGAGGAGTAACATGTACTGTGATGATTACTTCCAACAGATATCTTCACTTTTACTGCATACAACAATTTTTAAATTTATAGAACAGTCTATCTCGTAATCTTATCAGTGGCCGATCCTATGTGCAGTGAGCTTGTAGCTTACACAGCCAATTAGCTAAGCTCAGTATAGCACAAACAAACGTCATAGTGCCCTCTACATTCCAAAGCGTACAACAAGCAGACATAAAATACAAGGAATACCATTAACAGAAAAACCAAAGTTTACAAAAAAATTACATTTAAAAACACATGACGATTTTTTACCGCCAAAAATCATGGCTAAACTTTAAAAAAAGGCAGAACCGGCATAACAAAAATATAAATAAATTACACCAATGACTTTTTTGTTGTATTTTCATGCACACTTGTCCCACTTACTTGCCGAGTCGAAGCGATCATAGTAACCGATGCGAATCAGAATTTCAGCTGTACTTCACGAGTTTATTTACCAGAGTAATCTGCATCCATTTATGAGATACTCATCCCAACCGAACCTCATAATCGTAGCTACTTCCCCGGACCAAGCTTCTGCTAACTTTCTCATTTCTTATGTCGGATAGCATTCAGTCAACTTCGGTAATAAATTACGATGATTTTGAATTTCCTGTTTACTTGCAGCGGACAACACACCCGTCTGCTACATTCATGATTATTAATGCAATTAATGAACCCACTGCTGTGGTTCATCTGCCAGGGTCACCCTCCCATTCTGTTTTCTTGCTCGCAATTCGATTCCTTAAATCTCAAATGTAGTGGGGCAAAATGCATATCGAGAGGGGAAATCACTGCCTTATTCCACAAATTTAGGCGCTGCAGTCATGGACTGTGCAGCTGATCCCGGCGGAGGTTCGAGTCCTCCCTCGGGCATGGGTGTGTGTGTTTGTCCTTAGGATAATTTAGGTTAAGTAGTGTGTAAGCTTAGTGACTGATGACCTTAGCAGTTAAATCCCATAAGATTTCACACACATTTGAACATTTTTTTTCCACAAATTTTTTGGAAATGTGTGGTAAGGTCTTATGGGTCCAAACTGCTGAGGTCATCGGTACCGAAGCTTACGCACTACTTAATCTAACTTACACTAAGGACAACACACACACCCATGTCCGAGGGAGAACTCGAACCTCAGACGGGGGCAGCCACCCGGACCGCACAAGACGCCCTAGAACGCGCGGCTACCCGTCGCGGCTTTTCCACAAAGGTATAGCCTTGACCCCAATGGCTTCTTGCATAAAAATTGGCGACCCTTGTCTTGGATCTTACTGTTAAGTGGTGTTCCATTCCAGTTGGGTAGTAAAATGTTTCATTGTACCTTGACATTCGTTTTTCTGGTGAAGGTGATTATTCTGTGGAATAATAACTATGATTCTGGGAATGTTTTAAATTATATATGCAATGTAAGGGGAAAGTTCTTGGTCTAATTCGTAAAGGGGGGAGAAAATTAATTTAGATGCCCGTGCAAATATTAATTGTATGTGTTTCTTTCTGCTTAGATATATTTTCCGTGTGCCGTCCCACTCGTTGTTGATCGATATTCTTCTCAGCTAAAATTCTGAAGGGGTTTATTTTTGTGTGTCATGTGTGACAATACATGATGGAATAGTGAGGGAGAGAGGTTGTTTGTGCGTAGGTAATGCAAGCTGTTTTGAATCAGAGCTCGTAGTCAAATGGTTCAAATGGCTCTGAGCACTATGGGACTTAACATCTATGGTCATCAGTCCCCTAGAACGTAGAACTAATTAAACCAAACTAACCTAAGGACAACACACAACACCCAGTCATCACGAGGCAGAGAAAATCCCTGACCCCGCCGCGAATCGAACCCGGGAAACCCGGGTGTGGGAAGCGAAAACGCTACCGCACGACCACGAGCTGCGGACTAACTCGTAGTCAGATGAGACAAGAGTAGACGAATACGGACGTGGATCAGGACAGCGAGAAAATGGTAGCTGCCCGAGATCTGGCCTCCTTGGACATGGAACCGTTGTTTCCGAGTACTAGTATACATGTAGCAGGTAGAGAAAGCGATTCATCAGCTGGTGGAACGAGAGGGGAAGTTGTTGACGATCTGGATCCGCTAGGTCTTTACATCGTTGACGCTGTAGTTAAAATTCGGAACGAGGGAGAGGAGGGTTGCATAGGAACGCCTAGTACACCCACACGAAGTATTCGTTTGAGTTCACCTACTTTATCCTTGCCCGCACTGATAGAACAGAGTAATACAATGATAGGGGTCATTCAGATACTTAGGGAGAATACTAATATAATTAAGCAGATGGATTCTAAAGTTGTGGCCAGAAATATCGCCACGAAAAATACACAGGATGGGCTAAACTGGATCAATTCCATTGCAAAAGACAGTAGTATAATAATGAAGGATACTAAGGAGGAGATTAAGAAGACCAGGGGGAGTTGTCGAACTTGCTCATGGCCTAAATGAAACATGAAAGATATTAGAATAAAATCTGGAAATCAAGCGGAAAACGGACGAAATGGCGTTCAGGAAAGATGATTACGAAAATCAGATGGGAGACACTGTCAAACAGCTAGCCTTACTAGAAGATAAGTGCAGAGGGCATTCGATGCACTCGAAGACTTGGCTTGAACAATTTGATTGTTTCCCATTGTTCTGGTCATTAATGCATTGATTAAAAATGTGTGAAATTGATGTTTTAACTCTGCACCATCACCGGTCGGCATTCTGCATATCAACCACGTTTTTAAACATATATAATTAATACTGTTTGTAATTACTGTCTTTCATTAGCAACACTCGAAAATGTGTGGTTTGTTCTGTTGGTTCTGAGCACTCATGAATCCTGCTGAATAAAGTGGCTGACCTAACATTCACCATAGCACCTGTGTCTAGAAAAATTGTAATTGTCACTTTTCGTACCATAGTACGTGTAGTAGCTTGAATTATTTCGTCGCTATGATAACAGCGTTTGCAGTGATCAATAATTAATTCATCCCTAATGGCCATACCGTTTCTATATCACAATTGATTTGCTGAATTACCTACTTTGTCCCGACTTCATTCCATAATCGAGGGCGTGATGTTGTCAAATCTAGTTTGTTGTACTCGATGTTGTGAGCCAGGCCTATTCCGCCAAGTCAGCAATATTAATGATGGAATTTCGTGTTCGCCAGCTTGTACCAGTTGTATGGTTTTTGAACCAGATCATCTTGCACGTAAGTATTGCTGATTGCGGTTTCCTACTTGCGGATTCTACCGATTGTTATTGTTATGATTCTGCCACTGCTCGTTACCGTAATAACCAGTGTGATATCGGTTATCATTTCTTCAATAACTATTGAAATTTGGTCTACAGTGAGCGCTGGCTAGGTATTACACAGCAAAGGCAGTGTCAGCTGTATCATAAAATTGACACAATGGCCTCTTGTCTCTCCATAATTGTGAGACGCCATGCAGCGGAGAGGACTGAATCACGCTATTATGGTTATTGTTAGCGCTCAATTTTAAATCTTCATGCATCGTATCGAATTGAGTTTAATATGGACATGATGTGCTCAAAATTTGCTTTTGGTTTGTGGACTAATTTGTCTTTTAGACTCAGTGGCGATTTGGCGTTTAATATCCGTGGAATTTGTAGTGTCACAAGTTGTTCTGAGCGAACTTTTATTTCAGGATAACTTGCTGTATGTAACTTCGGGGGCTGACATCTAGCGGCCTAAACCGGTCGCTATGGTCGAGCGGTTCTAGGCGCTTCAGTCCGGAACCGCGCTGCAGCTACAGTCGCAGATTCGAATCCTGTTTCGGGCATGGATGTGTGTGCTGTCCTTAGGTTAGTTAGGTTTAAGTAGTTCTAAGTCTAGGCGACTGGTAACATCAGATGTTAAGTTCCATAGCGCTTAGAGCCTTCTAGCGGCCTACCCGGGAGACACACATGCATCTGTCGCAGCTTGCCGTGGGAAAGCTATTCAATGTCTCTTACTGAACGTGTACATTCACCACCTGTAAGAATATAAATAAAGGTAGTTTTTGAGTAATCGCTTTCAAAATTTGTATACTTGTCAGCTCTTGCCGTCTTCGGAATTGTGTGGATGATATTTTTCCGAATGTCAGATGGTATATAGCCAAACTCATGCATTCTACACACCAACATGAATAGTCGTTTTGTTGTCACATGCCACCAATGATTTTAGTAATTATAATGGAATTTTATCTATTCCTCCCTCCTTATTTAATCTTAAATCCTCCAAAGCTCTATTACATTCTGGTTCTAATACTGGATCCCCCACCTCTCCTAAACCGACTCCTGTTTCTTTTTCTATCACATCAGACAAATCTTCCCCCTCATAGAGGCTTTTGATGTATTTTTTACACCTAACCGATCTCTCCTCTGCACTTGACAGTGGAATTCCTGTTGCACTCTTGATGTTACCAGCCTTGCATTTAACGCCACCTAAAGTTGTTTTGACTTTCCTGTATGCTGAGTCAGTCCTTCCGACAGTCATTTTCTTTCCCGAGTTTTTCACATTTTTCCTGTAGCCATTTCGTCTTAGCTTCCTTGTACTTCCTGTTTATTTGATTCCTCAGCAACTTCTGTATTCTTGAATTTCCCTGAAAATTTTTGTACTTCCTTCTTTCATCTATCAACTGCAACATTTCTACTGTAACGCATGGTTTCTTCGCAGTGATCTTCTTTGTACCTGTGATTTTCTTTCCAGCTTCTGTGATTGTCGATTTTAGGGATGTCCATTCCTCTTCAACTGTACTGTCTATTGGAGTATTCTTTATTGCTGTATCAACAGCCTTAGAGTATTTCAAGCGTATCTCGTCATTCCTTAATACTTCCGTATTCCACTTCTTTGCATACTGATTCTTCCTCACTAATTTCTTGAACTTCAGCCTGCTTTTCATCACTACTACATTGTGATCCCAATCTTTATCTGTTCCTGAGTACGCCTTACTATCCAGAATCTGATTTTGGAATCTCTGTCTGACCGTGATGTAATCTAACCGAAATCATCCCGTATCACCCGGCCTTTTCCAAGTTTACCTCGTGGAAGGAGTATATAGAGGGTATATACAAGGGCGATGTACTTGAGACTAATATCATGGAAATGGAAGAGAACGTAGATGAGGATGAAATGGGAGATATGATACTGCGTGAAGAGGTTGACAGAGCACTGAAAGAGCTAAGTCGAAACAAGGCCATGGGAGTAGGCAACATTCAATTACAGCTATTGATAGCCTTAGGAGAGCCAGCCCTGACAAAAATCTACCATTTGGTGAGCAAGATGTATGCAACACGCGAAATACCGTCAGACTTCAAGAAGAATATAATAATTCCAATCACAAAGAAAGCAGGTGTTTACAGATGTGGAAATTACCGAACTATCAGTTTATTAAGTCACAGCTGCAAAATACTAACACGAATTCTTTACAGACTAGTGGATAAACTGCCAGATGTCAACCTCGGGGAACATCTGTTTGGATTCAGTAGAAATGATGGAACACGTGAGGCAATACTGACCCTACGATTTAGAAGATAGATTAAGGAAAGGTAAATCTTTGACAATGTTGACTAGAATACTTTCTTTCAAATTCTGAAGGTGACAGGGGTCAAATACAGGGAGCGAAGAGCTATTTACAATTTGTACAGAAACCAGATGGTAGTTATAAGACTCGAGGGGTATGAAAGGGAAGCAGTGATTGGGAAGGCAGTGAGACGGGGTTGTAGCCTATACACGACGTTATTCAGTCTGTATATTGAGCAAGCAGTGAAGGAAACAAAAGAAAAATTCGGAGTAGGTATTAAAATCCATGGAGAAGAAATAAAAACTTTGAGGTTCGCCGATGACATTGTAATTCTGTAAGAAACAGCAAAGGACCTGGAGGAGCAGTTGAACGGAATGGACAGTGTCTTGAAAGGAGGATATAAGATGAACATCAACAAAATCAAAACGAGGATAATGGAATGTAGTCGAATGAAATCGGGTGATGCTGAGGGAATTAGATTAGGAAATGAGGCACTTAAAGTAGTAAAGGACATTTGCTATTTGGGGAGCAAAATAACTGATGATGGTCGAAGTAGAGAGGATGTAAAATGTAGACTGGCAATGGCAAGTAAAGCGTTTCTAAAGAAGAGAAATTTGTTAACATCGAGTATAGGTTTAAGTGTTAGGAAGTCGTTTCTGAAAGTATTTGTATGGTGTGTAGCCATGTATGGAAGTGAAACATGTACGATAAATAGTTTAGACAAGAAGAGAACAGAAGCTCCTGAAATGTGGTGCTACAGAAGAATGCTGAAGATTAGATGGGTAGATCACATAACTAATGAGGAAGTATTGAATAGGATTGGGGAGAAGAGAAGTTTGTGGCACAACTTGACCAGAAGAAGAGATCGGTTGGTAGGACATGTTCTGAGGCATCAAGGGATCACCAATTTAGTACTGGAGGGCAGCGTGGAGGGTAAAAATCTTAGAGGGAGACCAAGAGATGTATACACTAAGCATATTCAGAAGGGTGTAAGTGGCAGTAGTTACTTGGAGATGATGAAGCTTGCGCAGGATAGAGTAGTAAGGAGAGCTGAATCAAACCTGCAACAAGTTTCTTCTCCGAATGTGAAAATACATTGTTGACGCAGACCTACATAGGGAGAAACGATGATCATAATAAAATAAGCGAAACCAGTGCTCTCACTCAAAGATACAGGTGCTCTTTTTTCCGCATGCTGTTCGAGAATGGAATAATAGAGAAGTATTTTGAGGGCGGTTCGATGAACTGTGAAAAATGTAACAGGACATAAAGGATGCACGAAGGAACAATCTGAGGTAGTGAACCTTGAGTCGGAGAAGTCAACTTAAGGAGATAACAGGATTAAAATCACATTACTGTGTACTTTTTTATTTTCATTAGCTACAGTTACATTGCAAATACCATCACTGCCACAATGAATGTGTCATTTGTACTGTATCTTATAAAATGTGCTGAAGCTGACGGCCATCACCTCAGTGCAAGCATGACATTGTTGAAGCAGGATCTGACGCACCCTCAAAAAATATATCCCTGTTGTATTTCGAATCACATCACAGGCAACTACAATTCTGGGAACTAATTTCTTCTCCGTATCGCCGGCCGCGGTGGCCGTGCGGTTCTGGTGCTGCAGTCCGGAACCGCGGGACTGCTACGGTCGCAGGTTCGAATCCTGCCTCGGGCATGGGTGTGTGTGATGTCCTGAGGTTAGTTAGGTTTAAGTAGTTCTAAGTTCTAGGGGACTTATGACCTAAGATGTTGAGTCCCATAGTGCTCAGAGCCATTTGAATCTCCGTATCCACTGATGTCTCGTACACAGAAATTAGTCAAGGCAATTCAGGTCAGGTGACCTCATAGGCTATGGAGTAGGACCTCCCCTTCCAATCCAGTGCCCAAGAAATACAGCATTGAGATGGTTCCGGACATCCACACTGAAGCGAAGCTGTGCACCTTCGTGTTGTCTCCACATCTTCTCACGAACAGCCAAGGGCATGTTCTCCAACAACTCAGATAGAAGTTTGCACGAACCTCAAGTACAGGTGGCCATTCAGACGGCCAGGTAGAAGATAAGGCCCAGTGGGATCGTCGCTTACAATTCCAGCCCAGATGTTCACAGCAAAACTTATTTGATGGTGTGACTACCACAGCGTGAGGGTTTCTTCATCCCAAACACGGACATACCTGCTGTTACAAGTACCATCATGATAATATGAAGCCTCGTCAGTAAACAGCACGATTTGGAGGAAATCTGGTGGATCAGTCCATATTTGGAGCAACCACTGACATCATGTGATGAACTCGCTGTGGGTGATATGGGTGTAATTGTTGTTCGTGGAGTACTCAGCACACGCTCTGCTGCAACACGTTCCAGCACCTCCTCTCTTCAAAATCATGTTTGCGAGTGGTCCTCATGTTTCAGCTCCCTCGTTTCTTCTTTCCAATGAACCAGTCTCCCGTATTCGTCGATCGAGAGGAATAAGCACTCGTCGTTTCGGATGATGCCTTTCAGCAACGAGAGCATTGTAACGTATTTCTCCATACAAAACGTGTATGCCAGTGAGTCTGCTAAACGGTACCGATATTGTTGAATCGTATTTTACTGTACGTCTCTGAATAGCACTGAGCAATGAATGGGTGTGTCATCGAGTCATAGCACGTTCTGTCTTGGTACAATGTAAATACGATACACCAAAGTCACCTTATGGACATGTAAAGTAAACAAAAGCTACATCATGATTTCCTAATAATTAGGCTCGTCATCCTTGTTTCCTTGCAGGAAACAAAGAATTTACATGTAAATAAACAGCATAGTGCATATAAACATGTAAATAAACAGCATAGTACGTATAAACTTCTACGCATGTTGTAAATAAGCTGAAAAAAATAATGCTAGACAAAGCGGTACATAAGCTTACTTCCACATCTTCTTAAGCTGGCATCGCCGACCCTAGGTTCCCTATCTCAAATCGTCCAGTGGAGCATTCTGTATGTCCAGTTACATTTTAGCACTCTCTTACGGGAACACCTTGTATGTAGGTGTAGACTGCAATCAGAAAAAGCGAAGTATGTATCTGACGGCACAACACTGTCTACCTGCAGTGCAGTACGTCTCGAAAGTCTTAGTTCACAGGTTTTGTTGTTCATCTCCAGAGGACAGAAATATAAACAAGCGGATGTTTAACTCTTTCCTTGAAAATGTCAATAGTGCCCTTCCTACTGTCAACCACACAGTCAGCGGCGCTGTACTGCAGTACATCCATATTTGATGACACACGAGTTATGTCTTTAGACTCAGTTAATATCTATTTGGCAGGTGCCTGACAAACAGAGTACGTATAAACCGTCTATTCGTAAGATAATTAGGTACTCCGGCAGTTAAACAGCAGAGTCCTGCGGGAGAACGCTTAGGAGGACATCAAACATTCGCTGCTGAGAAACCAACGATGCTCTGCGGTTGCAGAGAGACGGCGGCCAGTCGCAGAGGAAGGACCCTGTGACCGCTGGACCCGTTTCCCTTTGGTGGCCGTTGGCCAGTAGGGAGTGCTTGCATTGCTGGCACAGCGGCGTAAATCATTAAGGACGCTCTCCCCGTCCGTGACGTAACGGGTCGCACAAAGGTGCGGGGACAGCCAGAGTCCTCTGCGAGCGAAGCTCCCAGATGAGAGGCGACGATTCCTAAGGCGCTCTGTTGACGGGTTGTATCCAGAGCCCGTCGATGGACACAGTTACAATGATATGTTTACTACAGCCCAGACGCGTGCAAAATAAATAAAAGTACGTCAGGAGATGTGTACAGTGTGCCCCATTTACCCTGAGTACCCCAAATAACTTTTTGTCCAGAAGTAAAATGAATAATGTGTCAAACAAATGTTGTTTACCTATCAAGCAGAATGGTTTCGTTTCTTGTATCTACAAGGAGTAGAAGTATGAAACCGGAATTTGGAGGCAATTATTACACGTCTGTTGTTTGAAACTGTTAAACAATATTTTATTCAAGGTAATCTCCATTGCGATTTATACATTTCTCCCACCTCTCCGGCGGGCTATGAATGCCACGCCAAGAAAACAGTTCTTCTTTCTTCCTTTGAAGTGAATCAGTGAGCGAGCCCATGTCATTCCAAGTATGTGTGTCAATTTTTACTTCTCTATGTAAACTATTCCGTGGTTTATAAGTTTTCAAATTTATACTGACTTTTTGATCACCCTGTACTTGCTTACACAGGAGCCACTAGTATAGAGACGCAGTGTTGTGTTTCTGAGTGGCTTGCACCTATTCCTTGAATCTGTACTCTGCTGTTTCGCCATTTCAGCCTAAGGCGATGAAGCATGACCCAGAATCCAACAAATTACTGCAAAATTGTCATTTTCCATTGATACTTTGTAACTTTATTCTCTCTGTCGTGGGGAGTAATCCTTTGCCTGGGCTGATCTTCAGTGAACAATAACACGATGTACTTGACTGATGTTTGCCATTGTGTACGTGTTGCATGTCACTTGGTCACTACTTCCTTGTTTCATCTTGTGCGCACTGTGACTCTGCGTATAATAGCGTGTGGTGTCGTTTACCGCAACAACTAACGGAGCTAGAATCCATGTTGTTTTACGGATTCTGATGTTTATTAACAAGTATATCTTGACCTAGTGGCACTGTAGCCCTGATATTTCTACATTTATTTTCGAGAAGAGTAAAATTCGCTTTAAATGTCAAAAAGCTGTGCGAACTAAGACTAGCCTCAAAATCTGCTCTTATAGACAGTTGAACCCCTTCTATAGAGAGATGTGATGTAATTGTTGTTGTTGTTGTTGTGGTCCTCAGTCCTGAGACTGGTTTGCTGCAGCTCTCCATGCTACTCTATCCTGTGCTAGCTTCTTCATCTCCCAATACCTACTGCAACCTACATCCTTCTGAATCTGCTTGGTGTGTTCATCTCTTGGTTTCCCTGTATGATTTTTACCCTCCACGATGCCCTCCAATGCTAATAGGTAAATTTAGGTATAATGCCATTAGCCATGCACATTACTTGAAACCTGATCCAGTAGTGTGTGAGTTCTCTTGCTGACGGAATTATCAGTTTCCTTAAATGTGCCGCTGCAATCAGTCAAAGATTCCTGCATCTGTTAAGAAACATATCAAAGGTTAGCTTAAAGCGAGTGTTTGTCATTGGGAGATGAGCAATTACATTCTATGTTTCACCTGTTAAATGAACTAAGCAGAAGAAATGGCTCTGAGCACCACTATGGGACTTAACATCCATGGTCATCAGTCCCCTAGAACTTAGAACTACTTAAACCTAACTAACCTCAGGACATCACACAACACCCAGTCATCACGAGGCAGAGAAAATCCCTGACCCCGCCGGGAATCGAACCAGGGAACCCGGGCGTGGGAAGCGAGAACGCTACCGCACGACCACGAGCTGCGGACAAACTAGCTAAGCAGATGATGATATTTAGCAATGTCCTGAATTTCCTTGTTATTGAAGACGAGCGACGTAAAAATATTCGGAATTGCGATACATCACCGTTAAATGATGGCAGTTTTATGGTGGGAAGCTTGATGCTACGTTTTAGTGCATTCAAGGTAGACCCAGCATCTGGCGAAACCTCGTTAGCAGCATCGGCGTGATTCGTCTGAATCACTCTCGTTTTTTTTTCTGAGGTTTCTCGGTGCTCAGCCTAAATCTGTACGTCTTTAAACAACTTGAGCTGTGACTTCACATCCTTACACGTCTCCAAGATCTTTAACTGTTCCAGCCCGACGGTAATATAAAAAATGTCCGAGTTGCCTGTTACTTCGAATTCGCTTGCAAACATTAACACTTTAAGAGCCGCTTGTAGCTATAAATTTCTGTCTTAAGACTTCGTCCATCATGGAAAGCTAGCGGTGGCAGGCAACAGAAGAAGTAGCAGTTAAAATGAGTATGAATTACAGAAAGCAGGATAATCAGACCACGTACTTAACTTTTAGATGTGTCATGTCGATGCTGCTGGCCGCGTCTCCGTCTTGTGTCACTGAAATCATCGCTACTGTACCGCAGATAGATGGCTGCCGCTGCCCATTACTTCGTTGAATTTATCACAAACCGTCCGCAGGCGAAAATGTATAGAGTAAATGTACCTGCGGACCAAGAATTTAGCGAGACCGTAGAAGTGTTCGGATCTATTCGGACTGTATTGAATGACGATTTGAGGTAATCACTTACTGTTCACTATTAGGTTCATATCTCCAAGCCAAAATAAACACATTTGCCTTTTACGCGGCGCGTGGCCACATACTAAGGACAGCCGACCAAGAGTCCATTAAAACATTGTTCTCACCAGCACTGCAGTGAGCGTACTGTTATGTGCCCTTGGAGGGATGGATGGCGTTAATACCATTGTCCCTTCAGCTAGAAATATCTCCAGCGGAAGCAGCACTCTCCAGTGCCTCGGTAGAATACTTCGCCCGAACATGATTAAAATACATATGATGTCAGAGCATTAGAGGAAGGAAATCGATCACTGCTCAGGTGATGTGTATAAGCCAAGGGATCAAGACGGTGGCAGGGGAAGTAGAGGTTACTGTTTAGTGATGCAGTAAACTGTTAAGTGTGAGAAACAACATCAACAAACTCCATGTCACTCAGCTGAGTGATACAACTTGTGGTGGCCGGAGATATTGCGCCACTACTCCAGAATGCAGTATATCTTAACCATTGCGTCACATCCATTCCGGCAGCTTCTGCCAACCCAGTCATTTCCCCTTCCACACTACTATCTACAATAAATAAGTACTGATGCACAACCATTCACAGTGGATGGTTACGTGCATAGTACATTTAACCTTTGTTAAACTGTTATATGGCACTTTATGTTGAAACTGTTACACATCATATTTGACAATGTAGTAGGCACATCCCGATAGTCAGCATAGTTGTCTCTGTAACGCTTCATGAAATCTGAAGACAATATTAACAGCTGTGAATCACTGCTTAGCTAATTACTTCTTCTTCTCCTATCATTTTGTAACGACGAGGTGGACCTGTTATTTTCTGCAGCCTTGGGAGCTTTATTTAGCTGTCTCATGACAGGTAACTTAGCTTAGAAGGACATGTCATTAATTTTTTAGCAATGAAAGCTGCCCCCAGTCAGGTATAGAAGTCACTGTGTCCCGTCTCCACACACCAGACTAGTAGAAGGGGGGCCCGTGTGCCGCAAGAACTGCACGAAGCTCGAAGGAATCCTTTCTGGCAAGATAAACATCTGAAACCCAGGTATAGCATTTGTAACTTGAGACAGTGAGATCAGCCGTCGTCCACGGGCACGCCACGAAAGAATGTTCGTTTTAATCCGAGTAACACGGACTTTGACTGGCTCGCAGTAATTATTTCGGAAGATGATGCATTTTCCCCATATGAGTCTACGTGCAAGCCTATTCGCTTGCGGGAGATGGAGACCTCTAACGTAATGGGAGAGGTTGTCCACCTTCCTGTCCAAACTGCATCGCTGTTGGTCAATCATGACAAAATACGTGAGAGCAGAAATTTGTTAAATATGTTTACATGATTATTATTGGTCAGAAATCACAGGGTCTGTTGAAACTGGCCCGCAAGATACCTACGCTCTCAGAACCAGCGAAGATTCGGAGTGCAAGGTCAGAAAACACTCGCGACAGGGAGATCAGAGAGAGAACTCGCCGTGGACAGGTAGGAGGGGACATTCGCTTCAGGTGCATCGTAGAGAACCCACTTCACTTTAGCCAGGAGCAGAGACGGCTGCCTCCGACTCGGAAAAGAGTATAGAGGTCGAGCTGGCCTCACAACTTCCTACAGTTACTGTCAGCATCTTCCATACTCACACCATTTAAGAGCGGTAAGCACGAGCCAGTGGTGCAATCAAAACTGGTTCAAATGGCTCTAAGCACTATGGGAGTCAACAGCTGAGGTCATCAGTCCCCTAGACTTAGAACTACTTAAACCTAACTAACCTAAGGACATCACGCACATCCATGCCCGAGGCATGATTCGAACCTGCGACCGTAACAGCAGCGCAGTTGCGGACTGAAGCGCCTAGAACCGCTTGGCCACAGCGTACGACATTGTTTCAATAAACTTTCCACGATTTTATGGGGAGCTTCCCTTCTTTGTACGTCACTGTGTACCAGATTTATTGCATCTTAGAGATATGCTTCATACTCAACCGACACCTCATAAAGCACACTGAAGCAAAATGGCCGTATCCGAATGAAATGTACGTTGCAAGACTGTGAACGTCATCGTCATACGGCGTGAGAAAGTGATGTGAAAGTGTGACGTGTTATTGCGTACACAACGCGATACTCTGTTGTTCGATAGCCCGCACATTTTCTATGTGTTAAGGCCATTGGCTGTGTCTTGTTTCCATGACGTTATCTTTCAGCAAGACAAAGCAAGACTGCACGTCGCCTGCGTTGTCCTGAAGTACCTACGCACAGAATGTTAGACTGTTTGTTTGGACAGTACGTTTTCTAAACCTCTCAGCCACTAAAAACATCTGGTCTACAAGCGAAATAAGTAAAATATTATTATCTGCTACTACTGCTGCTGTAAAAATTTTGATTGCTAGTGCAACGTTCAATGTCGCCGATACGTCAGAATGACGACTAAGAGAAGCGTGGACTCGTGGGAAGGCTATGCTGAAATAGGAGCGTATTTTAGACCCAGAAACCATTATCAGCCTCGACATTTTCTCTTTATCCTCGAAATCAAAGCAATCTGTAGCCAGGAGACTATACTCATCTCAGTTCTTGCTACAGTTTTGTTTGTCAAATAAATCCAGATCTGGTCTTAGTAAATTTTCGTAAAGACATTCAATAACCAGTGCTGATATGCGGTATAGGCTTTTTGAGTTGTGTCTTTCTGAGGCACTACCGAATAGTGTGTTGTGGCTGTGCCCTTCTGTAAAGTTTTGTGGTCCCTGGCTGGATGAGTGGAGGGTGGTATGAAAGGTGAGTGGCCGGTTTCCTCTGACTAGAACACAAATACGCACTTGATTAAAGTAAACCTTATTACAGGAACCAATTGGTTACTTAACTTCAATGATGTCCAGTCTGATGTTGTGTAGTTAACAGCAATCAGATAATATGTATTTGAGACCTGGTGGTCAAGGAAGGCAGGATTCGGTTATGATTGTGGACGGGGCCATAATCAGTTACTACTGGTTGGCTTTTCTTTTAATCACACACAATTTATTTGAAATCAACAACAAAATAAAATAATGGCAATAGTTTAAGAATTGTTTCACGGCCGAAGGCCTTGATAGCAATAAATTAAGAATTGATGAAACTTGCTGCAACTTACAACTACAGTTATTAAAATATGAAAGACAAGTGACCAAGGTCTTAAAGCTCGCTGCAAAAATACAATTGCCAAATTAAAATTTTAAAACAAGTAACGACATTTACGGCTGAAGGCCTAAATGGCAATAAATTAAGAACTGTTTCACGGCTTAAGGCCTTAATGGCAATGAATTAAGAATTGTTTAACTTGTTGCAACTTACAAACGACAGTTATCAAAATACTGAAAACAAATCACGAAGGTCTCTAAGGTTAACTGCTAAAATACAATTGCCACATTAGAATTTTAAGACAGGAACAGTCACAGCAAAAGGCCTTTAACGCCAAGAACGGCAATTATTAAAAAAATATTTAACAAACATACCGTCAAACAGCAATGCAATAGCAAAAGTTAATTTAAAAGACAGGCAACTGACCACCAAACATGTGAGACATATGATAGTAGACTAGGTAGCACAACCGTTTAAACTTGCTGTATCGCCAAGAATGGCAATTGTATTAAAAAAATTAGAAACATACAATAAAACAGCAAATATAATAACAAGGTTAATTCAAAAGGACAAGCAACTGATCACCAAAGAATACAATAATACAATAATAACACAACAATAAAACACAAGGGCTAGTCACAGACAGTGCTCCAGTAATCGACCTCTGAGCAGTTCAGGCCAAAACACTATCGCGTGCGATGAGAAAGACAGCCAAAAGTTGCATTCACTTCACAATATGGTAACTCAGACTAGTGGCAGTCTAACGAATGGCTAATGATAATCTGCTGAAGCTACCTAACGTCTGATAACCAAAGCAAAGACGGAACACCATGTCAAAGCCGGAACTGGCGGTGAGCACTACATCCTCAGAATGCTGTGTTCAGAGCGCCCGAAATGAGAAAGAAATCACTACTGCCAGAGTAGAAGAAACACAAACCGACCTAAAAATCAAGGAAACTGTGAAAACCACCCACCTTACCAGACACCAGCGGCAAGTCGAGGATACGTACACTGTCGTTACATACACTAACCTCCAGGGCAGGTCACTGGGGCGTTAGCGGCCACCAGGCAGGAAAAATACTGCTGGTTGATCTTAACAAACAATAACACATAGAATGCAGCAATTAGTAACATGAAGTCGAGGAATGCTAATTAGATCCGCCTTCCCCAAGCACTCCACTTGCTGCTCTTCATCTCGGCGACACTGCGAGCAGCAACACGAACCCAATTCACTGGAAAATCGTGAGATACCACAATGGTGGAGGTTTCACTGCTAGGATTAAAATCCACTCAACTTAAAGCTTGTTAGATCCGGTTGACGTCTAGGTTGTGTACCATCGCGACCACAGCCCTTCCATCCGGCTGGGCATGCAAGCCACCAGTGGTCCTGGCGTGTTCTCGCACTGCCCTCTTGGCTCCTCCGGAGTCCCCAATCGAACTGCTCACTCACACGACCCGGAAGAACAACGACGTCACCCCAAAGATAGGGTCACAGTTACTACATATCCATAACGCCACTGCTGCCACTAGCGGACAGGCAACGCTTGTGAAACCAAGTGGCGCCAATCAAGAAACCGCAACAATGTCAACTAAATGGTACAGTCTGGGCTCCAACAGAGGACAGAAACCTACAACAGCACCAACGCGAGCGCAGCGCGGCTCAATTAAAATTGCTACACCAAGAAGAAATGCAGATGATAAATGGGTATTCATTGGACAAATATATTATACTAGAACTGACATGTGATTACATTTTCACGCAATTTGGGTGCATAGATCCTGAGAAATCAGTACCCAGAACAACTACCTCTGGCCGTAATAACGGCCTTGATACGCCTAGGCATTGAGTCAAACAGAGCTTGGATGGCGTGTACAGGTACAGCTGTCCATGCAGATTCAGCACGATACCACAGTTCATCAAGAGTACGGACTGGCGTATTGTGACGAGCCAGTTGCTCGGCACCATTGACCAGACGTATTCAATTGGTGAGAGATCTGGAGAATGTGCTGGCCAGGGCAGCAGTCGAACATTTTCTGTGTCCAGAAAGGCCCGTACAGGACCTGCAACATGCGGTCGTGCATTATCCTGCTGAAGTGTAGGGTTTCGCAGGAATCGAATGACGGGTTGAGCCACGGGTCGTAACACACCTGAAATGTAACGTCCACTGTACAAAGTGCCGTCAATGCGCACAAGAGGTGACGGAGACGTTTAACCAATGGCACCCCATACCATCACGCCGGGTGATACGCCAGTATGACGATGAAGAATACACGCTTCCAATGTGCGTTCACTGCGATGTCGCCAAAAAACGGATGTGACCATCATGATGCTGTAAACAAGGCCTGGATTCATCCGAAAAAGTGACGTTTTGCCATTCGTGCACCCAGGTTCGTCGTTGAGTACCCCATCGCAGACACTCCTGTCTGTGATGCAGCGTCAAGGGTAACCGCAGCCATGGTCTCCGAGCTGATAGTCCATGCTGCTGCAAACGTCGTCGAACTGTTCGAGCAGATGGTAGTTGTCATGCAATCGTCCCCATCTGTTGACTCAGGGATCGAGACGTGGCTGCACGATCCGTTACAGCCATGCGGATAAGATCCCTGTCATCTCGACTGCTAGTGATATGAGGCCGTTGGGATCCAGCACGTCGTTCCGTATTACCCTTCTGAACCCACCGATTCCACATTCTGCTAACAGTGATTGGATCTCGACCAACGCGAGCAGCAATGTCGCGATTGGATAAACCGCAATCGCGATAGGTTACAATCCGACCTTTATCAAAGTCGTAAACGCGGTGGTACGTATTTCTCCTCCTTACACGAGGCATCACAACAACGTTTCACCAGGCAACCCCGGTCAACTGCTGTTTGTGTATGAGAAATCGGTTGGAAACTTTCCTCCTGTCAGCACGTTGTAGATGTCGCCACCGGCGCCAACCTTGTGTGAATGCTCTGAAAAGCTAATCATTTGCATATCACAGCGTCTTCTTCCTGTCGGTTAAATTTCGCGTCTGTAGCACGTCATCTTCGTGGTGTAGCAATTTTTATGGCCAGTAGTTGATAATTAAATACCACATCAAGAGCATAATGTAAAATAATCTTATAAATTTCGTCCTACACTGATGGAAATACTTTCTCCTTTTATGTGTCAAAATTAGGTGTACGTATTCTAGCAACAGTTTATAAGTCTAATTGACCTAACAGCAATTTTTATACAGTGCATACTGCTTCGTGATTGAGCCTCTGCTGTGTCACTGTCAAATGCAGATAGCTCTTCAGTCGTTGTAGAGCAGTCAAACTGCTTTCTGCTTCATGCGCTACAAAAGTTTGAACACTAGTTAATAATTCCCTTGCCCCTTTTTTCACAGAAACCGGAACGTCTTTTGTGTCTTTCAGCCATTTACGTTGTATCGTAGATGAAAGAGTTCAAGTTCTGTTTTCAAAAACTGAACCTCAGTTTCGGGGTATAGAGATACAACATCAGTCCTATTTTCTCCAATGGCACTTTTTCCCAGGAAATCTTTCATTTTCGTGCCATGTTAGTGGAATATTCGATATCTAAGGTTTAGAACAGCCATATCAGTGATTTCAAAACATTCTTGGCCGTAAAGTTCTCCAAGAAATAGAAATTCATCTGGATCTGTGCCCTCAGGCAACCACTTGGGAAATCGTTTTTCCTTTTGTAAATTATCGCATGCCGTTTGATTGTTATCCTTCTGCCTCCTGGCCTCCCATTCAACAAACCTACAGCAAAACCGAGCATATTCGTACTTATCTACCTCGCTCCTTCATCCTCGTAGACATACCAGCACAATTAATTCAAACATGGAATATTGTATTTTTAGCAAACAATTTGATTTACTGGCATGTTAGTAAATCCTGCAAACCTCTAATTCTTGCTGCACAAGCACTTTTATTATATGTAATTCGTTACGTTTGGATGTATTCGTTCAGTGATGTCGAAACATTGAAAATGCCATTAAAAAAACATTGGGTGGGGCGACGCTCATGATTGTGACTATTTCTTTTTCTATTCTCAAAGTCAGTCTGCGTTACAAAATTGATTATTAAGTTATGAGTTTATTTCACTGTAAAAGATAGTTTTATTAAATAAAAGTCTAAGTATACTGTTGAGTATGATAGTTCACTTACTAGAACAGTAGACCACTTGCAGAAGCAGCCACCACAATATTCCTATAAGTTATGTCTCTGTTTTGTTAGCTGACAGTACACGTAATGTAAATATAGGATCGGCACGTGCGGTGGAAGGATATGGTTGCAGAAAGCACTTCACTGTGGGTGTTAGTAAACATGCAGGAAAGCTCACTGCACGGGAGACACACAGTGCAATGCCGGCTAGGGGTTTATCCCGGAGCCGCTCTGTTGCCGGGTTGCCGGTACCACGGCGCAGCTCCTCAGCCCTGTCCCACTCCCCATCCGCCTCTCTTGCTGTCCCAGAGCCGGTGGCGCAGGCGGGTCCGGGCACGGCCGCCATTATTGCGCCATTGCTGCGTGCTCCTACTCCGTACCGCCTCCGGCCGCTCGATATATCGAACTCGCATTCCGCGGTTATTGCGACTGCTACTCGCCGCTGCCGCCGCTACTTGCATGCAAATTGCAGACTGCCAGCGCGCAATAATGCAAAGCTGCGCCGCCTGAGGAACTGGAGGCTTCGTGCACTAAAGAGAGCGCGAGGCACACACATATACCACTGTGCGAAAAGTGTCGCAGCTGAGTATAAATCCACTCATGTGATGGCTCGACTCTACTGTGCAGGGAAACTACGCAATCCCTTAGGGCGCGAAGTGTGGGCTGTGTTAAATTACGAGCGGAAATTAAAAAAAAAAAATTCGCGACTGTGTTCGTAAGCCAAAAGCTTGTTTGTCCATCTTTGGAGTGAAATACAATGATTCTGATCATCATGGACCTGACAGTTTGTTGGTAGATTTGTGGCATCATATGTCTACCCAAAGGTTATGTAATTCACGTATGAAACGAGACGCTGATTTGGGTAAGCGATGATTGCACCCGATAGCGAGCCACATGGGTTCCATAGGATTTACGCCAAGTGGATTTGGCTGCCAAAACTTCAACATCAGTACACTGCAATCCTCCTCAAATGACTGTAGCACAGTTTTGGTTCCGAGACACGGACAGTTATATTGGTGAAATATGACATAGCCATCTGGGAAGACGTCAAGTATGAAGGGATGCGGGTGGCTCGCAGCTTCATGTCTTCAATTACTACCACAGGCCCCATGCTAGCGCAGGAGAATGTCTCCCACCAGCTTGCGTCTGTGGCGGAACGCTGAACGTTTCGAGCCGCCAATCACCTTGATGACGGCATTTGTGAAGACGACCATCCACCTTGTGTAGCAAAAATGTGATATACGAGGGTATTTCGGAAAGTAAAGATACACCGTATGCCAGAGGAACAGAAGAGTTTTGACGAGCAAGTTGGCAACACTGATGTTAACCTTGAACCGTTAGCTTTCTACTCGCGGTCGTTTGGCAGTCGAACTTTGCTTCTGGTTGGAGTAGGTCGTGTTTAAAATGGCTGCGCCGATTCAGATTCCCGCCAAATGCGAAGTGCACTCCGTCATACGTTTTCTTCATGCAAAAGGTCAGCGACCAGCAGATATTAGCAAAGAAATTGTTTCTGTTTATGGGAACATTATGAATCGACAAAATGTAACGAAATGGTGTCGTCATTTCTCTGAAGGTAGGACCAATGTTCATGACGAACAAAGAACAGGTCGGCCATCTGTGATCTTTGATGCCCTTCTTCAGAGAACAGAGGAAGCAGTTCGTGCGAATAGACGTCTCGGACTGTAAGAGTTGCATCAGATTATACCGGACGTGTCAATGACAACTCTTTTTGACGTTGTGACTGTCAAGTTAGGGTGCAGGAAATTGTGTGCGCACTGGGTTCCAAAATTGTTAACGAAAGAACACAAAAAGAAAAAGATGGGCTTTGCACTCGACTTCCTCATACGCCATGCTGAAGCAGGTGATGAGTTACTTGATCACATTGTGACAGGTGATGAGATGTGGGTTTATCTCCATACACCTGAATCCAAGCAACAATCAATGCAATGGCGCCATTCGAACTCACCAAAAGCCAAGAAAAGCAAAACGTCGATTTCAGCGAAGAAAATCATGGCTTCTGTTTTTTGGGACAGACAATACATTCTTCTGTTGGAATTTATGCCTCCCGGAATGACAATTAATGCTGCTGCATATTGCCACACTTTGAAACGTCTTCAAAGGGCAATTCAAAACAAACGCAGGGGAATGCTGACAAGTGGAGTCCGCTTGCTCATGACAGCGCTCGTAACCAAAGCACTACTCAAACAATTCAAATGGGACGTATTGGACCATCCGCCATACAGCCCGGACCTTGCACCCACCGACTTCCATGTCTTCCGTTACCTGAAGTCACATCTTGGTGGAAAATCATTCCACGACGATGAATAGATCAAAGATGAAGTAGAAATGTGGTTCCGACAACAGGCGGCAACCTTCTATGACTGTGAGATACAAAAGCTTGTGCACCGACTGGATAACGGGGGTGATTATGTCGAAATATAACAAATAATCCAGTTAATAAGATGTAACTGACGTTTTCTAAATAAATGTTCTATTTAAGGACTACGAGCCATTGTATCTTTACTTTTCGAAATGCCCTAGTATCTGAAGAACCGACACGTTCCCATTGATCGACGGTCGAATCCCGATGGTCCCGTGTCCACTGCAGTCGTAACTGACGATGTTGTTCGGTCAACATATGAACACGTAGGGGTGCTCTGCTGCGGACCTCCATGTTCAACAGTGTACCATGAACAGTGTGCTCCGAAACTATTGTGCGGGCACCGGCACTGTGCTCCTTCTTGGGAGATGCCACAGGCCACCGTCTGTCCCACTTTACAGAGAAAACAAGCCGACGAACCCCACTTTCTGTGAAGAATCGTGGACGTCCAACCATTCAGCGCCTAGTTTCACTGTCCTTCTACCTCTTTCCGTTGATGCTCATGACAGTAGCTCGTAAACATTCGACCAACTTCACCGTTTCCGAGATACTCGTTCAAAGGCTATGCGTAATAATAATCTGCTCTTTGTCAAAGTCGCTTACCTCAGTGCATCTCTCCACTCACAGCCCAAACAGTACCTTCGCTGTGGCGATCTGTTCAGCTTACATAGTTCTGTTATCGCCTCATGTGCTTGCAACGCCACCAGGCGGCATCCACCGTCGCGGTGGCCAGTGATCATAATGTTTCGGCGTATTAGTGTATAGTACACGGTTGAGCATATACATCTATTTGTATACTCCACTAGACACTATACAATTCATAGAGAAGGGTCCATTGTATGAATATTAATGATTTTCTTTCCCGTTCTATTTGCGTATTGAGCTGATTACATGCATTGTACTCTTGGATACACAACGGCCAGCCTGGTGCGGCCCAACATGCTAGCCTAGAACACCAGAAAATGAGGTTATTGGACAAAATACTAGAGAGCACTCTTTCAGCTTTAGAGTGTTGCAGATGGTGTTTGGTAGTCGGTTCTATTGCATGAGAGGATTTGACGTGGAGGCGAGACGGAAACGAGCTATAGTTTGTAATCTGAGCTGAATTTCTTTGAATTTCTTGAAGACAATGAAGGCCTACGGCTACGATAGTTTTTCCCCAAACACAACTTTTGAATGAAATTTTAATTATTTTAATAGAAAGGTCGAGGAGCATCATCTGTTAGGTTACCGTTCGCTTATGGTTACTGACTGAATCAACATAATTCCACGGAAAAATGATATACATCGTCAGAACAGGCAAATGTTTGCCTGTTCCGGCGTGACTGCCCCACCTTATTACCTACTCTCTCAGGGAGGTAGTGAAATGATGGGTGGTTGTGGCAGTGTGTATATGCGACAAGGGAAGGACCGTTAAAGAACGCCACACGCAGTTAAAACGAAGTGTGAAATTTGCAGTAACGAAGCCAAAATTTACAGAAGAAAAGCCCGATAAGCTATTTATATTTCCAAGAACGAATGACAATAGGGGGAAGGACTACATGTTTTTGGTTTCGTGACTGCTCGCCATCTAGGACTCAAACGTGCAGCCGCGGTGTGCGGTAAGTACAAATAATGTGTAGGGAATCACCTCTGTGGACAATAATATTTTTGGTTAACATTGCTCCTCTCGTGCTTTACTTTTACTCAATGACGATCGTCCATAAGAAATTTTACCAAGAATGCTACTTCTTCAGCATTAAGAGTGGGAAACGCCCTTTTATAACAGAACGTTACACTGGTTTTTGACAGTGTTCAGCTAGCTTTGGACACGTCTGGATCCTGAAGAAGCCGGTCGTTGTGGTTGAGCGGTTCTAGGCGCTTCAGTGTCGAACAACGCGGCTGCTACGGTCGCAGGTTCGAATCCTCGGGCATGGATGTGTGTACGTTTAAGTAGTTCTAAGTCTAGGGGACTGATGACGTCAGATGTTAAGTCCCATAGAGCTTAGAACCATTTTAACCATTTGATCCAGAAGAAGATACAAACAAAGGGACGGAAAAGTCGATCGCGTGAAAGAAATATGAGGCTACCCAACACCCTGGAAGATTTTACCTTCAATGAATATGGCCAAGAACGCCTGCAGAGGTACAGGAGAAATAGTATTAGAACGTTCCCACTGCTGAATCATGAATATCGTTACCCAATTTGTCAGTATATCAACACGCACTTGTAACGTCTACGCTCGGGCGTACGTTAACTCCTTAAAGCCTGTACTATGGTAAGTTGACGGGCTTCACCTTATAAGAAAGGATTTTAGTAAATATGTTGACCGCATGTACCTGAACGGAGGCAAAATTAGACTGACACCCACTCAGTAACAACAATGATACGTCAAGCAAGTCTAAAGTGCAACTGCACGTTAGGACGGACAAGAAACATACACAGCAGATGCTACCAATTGTTAATAATACGGTCGCCAGCCTAATTAGGCATTAACTGAGTTTCTTCCCTGTACAAGAGGAAGTACGTTCAAGCATAAAAACACGTAGTAATACTGCATTATATGGTAAATTTCAGAACCAGAAAAATCTACTGAACTAAGATTCTCACTTTCTGTACTAAAATGGACACACCATAAATACACAACAATACACTATAATGTTTACTACAACCTGCGTTTTGTCTATTGATCCGACTGAAATCGGGCATAAGTTACCCTAGAAATAGCGCTTTTGAAACACACATACAAAGTCAGTTGTAAGGAGGGAAAACACTGATAAATTTAGGTTTTATATTGACTGCTGGTCAGATCAGTTCAGTACACTTCAGAATTCAAATGAATAGAAAAGAAAAAAGGGGGGGGGGTGTGACCCTGAAACTATTATGATCACTGTAGTGAAAGTTTGATTATTGAGAGCATTAAGCATTCAAGATTTCCAAAATATGATTTACCGCTCTTTTTGTCTTATTTCCTGTTCATTTAACTACCGTTATTTTTGTCTCAATTTAAATAAACTTCATTACTAAACCAATTTCAACATTATCTTCCAACTTGGTCAGACCTATATTATTCGTCCAGTATCTCATTAACAACAAAGTTCTTTAAACATCGTTCTAACATTGATAGGTCTGCAGGTAATTATTATTAACATAAACTTTAAATCGTCATCATGGGACACTCGGATTGCACAACATGTGGAAAGGACCCTGTCTAGGTTAGTTGTGAGGATAATTAATTGACAGGACAGTTCTGGTAAAATTTAAGATGTTATTGAACAGCATGTAGCAAAAGTAACACTGGTCCACACGAATACAATACTAAAAGTTTCAACCTGTTCGTATCGATGAGGCGGTCGGCAGGCGGCGAGATGGCGAGGCACAAAGCACACATGCAATTACAGCAATGGCTCTTGAAATTTTGGCACTTTACTTCTTCATAGCGTCGCAATACTTTTCCACTTAGTGCCTATGGAATATTGCCATGCTGTATAGGCGTCGGAAACAGCACATCCGAGGCTCAACGAAATCACGTTTTCCGGGAGAGCCTCCTCGATCCAGCACGTGTTTCTCAGATTGATGCCCAACTCCGACTACTACTGCTGAGCCCGTTATGCCGTACCGCGCCCGTGTGTGTTTTCCCGCGCTCGCCTGCCTCCACCTTTTACCGCTCCCCTACAGACAGGGTATTCACCAAAGGTTTTACATTCCACATATTCTAATACATTGCCTATGTATGGACCAGGCATACAATTACAACTTTCACATCTTACAATATTTCCAACATTAGTTACACTTCACTTTGATTACAACATTGCTTGAAATTTGACATAAATATTAAAATTTACATCGAAAATTGTTTATAGCTTCTTCAACATAACGGCATGAAACAAAAAAAAGAAATGAAATCAGAACATCGATTATGCTAATTTATTGAAATTCAGGGGAAAGATTTATTACATATACAGTAGGATAACGTTAGTGTTGTTACACATGCCCCTGTTTCCATTAAATTTCACTAAGTGTAAATTTGGTGGGAACACTGAACTTTATATTTATACAGTGGTTCTGAATCTTTGTGTGATTGTCCCATAAAAAAAATTTATACCACAAACTACCTTTCACTCACTTTACGTAAGTCTATAATTTTTTTAACATATCAAAAACATTTACCTATCGTTTGCTTAAGTGCCTTTGGCACAGTCCAACTTCCTATCACAACATTATTTAAGTAGTAAACTACTCATCATTGTTCAATTTCTCAGACAAATAAAAACCAAATTTGGAACACAAACACTTATTTACAAAAGCAAATACAAATATCTATATACACTATAAAACAATTTGTTGCTTCTTGGATTGAATCTCAGTCCATTTCCGTATTTACTAAAAAAAACACACAATAATATTTAGAAAATTACTACACACATTTGCTGACTATTATTCAGATTTGGGCAGTCCTTTTCACCTCATATTGTCACATCTCCTGTATCACACTTACAATTCTCCTTTGACTATTTATCTGCCCTCTTTGGTGTTTGGCAGTCCTTTATATTATGGCTCATACACTGCCCATTTTCATTTTTGACAGTCTCATCTTTTATCTGGCTGACAGCATTTATCCCTTCTTTTCAGCCCTTTCTCTCCATACCTCTTTACATTTATAGTACAATTGGTAATCTGAAACTCACATAATTACATTAGTGCAGTGATATTGGTCTACCTATGTTACAAATATTTGTTACATTTGGCATAAATTAGCTTGAGCATAATATACAGCATATTTACTGCAAATTGTTCTCTGATTGTACTTAGATCATTCACTTCTAAGAACATATAGTTTCAGGTCCACAACATTTCTTACACCTAGAGGTATTTTGGATTTTGGGTAGATCAGGTAGTAAGCATTATCGTGTGGAATGTTCTGTATTACATATGGTCCATTATAAATATATTTAAATTTGGAAATTTCATGGTTCATTTCACTAGATTTTTCGTGGGTTTTTAAAAGAACATAATCTCCAATTTTAAATTTTGAAACTTTCAGATTTTTATCATGTCTTTTAGATCTAGCTTCAGCTTTCTGCTTTGCCCTTCTTGTGACTAATTCTTTCTTTTGACTCAACCCCAAGCTTGCACAAGGCGGAAACTCTAGTTTTTCCTCAATTAAACTTTTACTTCTGCTGCCTAACAAAATTTCTTCCGGTGGGAACCCAGTAGATTCATGATGTAAGGTGTTCATGACAGTCTCAAAGTCCGATATAAACTTGCCCCCGGCTCTAAATCATGCCCCTTCCTCTCTTTTCCACAATGCACCTTGGTCGACTGTGACATCGTCCCAAGATACGTTCCTGACCTGTGAATTTCTTATATTTGGCGGCTTTCTAGGTTTCTGGACTTCAAAGTCTTTACTTACTTGAACTCTTTGCAAAATATACACTGAGTCATCAGGTGGCTCTTTCTTTCTTTGTTCAGTCTCAACATCTGGATTTTGTTTTGAAACTTCGTCATCATTAGGTACAATATCGCAATTAGCTGTATCCCCATTATTTTCACTAGTACCGAAATATTCGTCATCTGAACTATCGTCAGAATCCCACCATTCTGGATCGCTTTCAGGTTCTAACATAAAAGCTTTTCTGAGACAGGCACTAAGTTCTTCCTCTGCGTTTTCGTCAGGTTTAGATTTTAACTCAGTATCCTCTTTCAGCAAAACGTCCTCATTATCAGCTTTACTCACACTTACTGTTACTTCATATTTAGTGTAATCCTCGTGAACTTCAATTACTTCCAGGTAATTACCTGCCTCTTCCTCACGGTGCCTTTCGGTAGCAGCTCGTACTGTTGGCGGATCGTTAACAGAAGTTACTTCCTCGTCAATGCTTAGGATTTCATCCTCCAATTCCTTCCTATCTTTAATCATTGTCCTATTGGCAGCATGCGTACTTTGCACGGCGCTATTTAATCTCTCCTCTTCCAATTTGGGCCACGTCACCTTATCGACGTCCCTATTATCTCCCTTTTCACTAATTAACCTCCTTGCCTCATACTCCTTCTTAAAATCTTCCCACTCATATTGCTTGAGGCCCTTGTACAGATCGTCGATCTGCACACACCAATCAGTTACTTCTGCTAGTTCATTCTCGCCATTTACTTTATTGCTAATACTGCAAACCGCACCTCTCTGTGTATCCACTGTTTCATCTATTATTTCCTTCGCCATGGAATTACCACTCGTAATGCATTCATCAGTTCTTATGACAATGTTCGTATCTAATGCTGCCGCATTGCTAGCGGTTTCTCTCTGAACAGCTGTTCTGCTAGGCTGGGTCGTTGCCCTCTGATGCTCCACTCGCCTGTTAACATGTAGCGCTCTGCGCGGCGCAGATGACTCACTAGCGCTCGCACCTGGCACTTGTTTCGCAACAACACATTGCGTCGTTACACGCCTGTCTCTAGCCTGTTTCATTACTTTACTGTCAGTCCGGTAATATTTCTTAAATCGGGGCCGGTAAGTACTGTCCGCTTCCGTTTGGCCTGCAACGTTCGCGGAAATCAGTTTCCCGTGTCGTCATTATTTTGCACGGTGTACCCTCTACCGCGAACCATATAACTTCCTCTTCCTCTGCCTCTGCCTCTACCTCTGTGTATCATATTGACGCGAAAACCATCGCCATCATTTCTTTGGTCATTATTGCGATTATTTCTATTGCCAAAATTCTGGTAATTGGCACGACTTTCGCGCCAGTGGTCTTCGTCTTCGACCCTCTCGAGAAACGCTTGGAAGCTGCGATGATTGCTTCCCACATATCTCTTTGAATCTTCTGGAAGCTTTTTATATAGCTCCCATATTATTTCAGAATCGGATCTCCTTCCTCTTAAATGCGTCAACTTCCGGTACCAATATTCGCAGAAATCTTTCAAAGAATTCCTGCCCCTGTCATCATGAAGTTTGGCCATGATAAACTCGCGCCACAAATGATCCTGTTTTTGTTTGGACCAATATTCTTCTGTAAACTTTTGCTTAAATTCTGTGAACGTCATTCGTTCGGTATTTAAATTAATTCCCCAGCGCTTAGCGTCACCTGCTAAGGCGCTAATTACTATGTTTATCTTTTCCTGATCAGACAAGTGTTCAGGAAACATTCTCTTGCAATTTTTGATGAAATCTAATGGATGCCATCCGTTATGTTTCTTGGCGGGATCGAAGCGTTCCTCACCTTCCAATAGCTTCGTAATTGGTGTGCCATTACAGACAACACCAGACCTATCTTTGATTTTACTCTCAAGATCGAAAATTTTGCCTTGAATTTTCGATGTATTTTGTTCACACTTTTGTACATGTCCGGTAAATTTTTCGCCTAAATCTCTTTCAGTGTCTGAAACTGCCTTTTTCAACTGTGATATTCCGTGTTGATATTCGTTTACGATCTCAGTTTTAAGACCGAAAACTTTTTCGTCCACTTTTGTTTCAACCAAAGGCTCTACTTTCTCTTGGATGTTGAGAATTTCAACATCAAACCTACTGTTAATGTTGTCAATTTCCCCCTGCATAGTATCCATATTTTTGTTAATTGTGTCAATTTCAAATTTCATAATATTTACTACACAGCTTAAAGTACCCACTTGTTGTTCTACCTGTTCTATTTGTTTACTAATTTTAATTCCTTGTTCTTCAACCTGTACTTTAATCTGACCAACCTGTGTTGTGAGCTGCTCGTCAACGTGTGTTTTAAGCTGACTAACCTGATTACTGACTTGTTTTTGAAGTTGATCATTCTGTGTTTTGAGCTGCTCACTCTGTCCTACAATTTGTTTGGTTCATTGTTCAAATAAATCCTTCATGCTTAAAATTTTCACACTGTCTTGTTTTACGGAGTCTGTGCGTTCCGATTTTACCTCAAAAGCTTCTTTCGGTTCTTTCTTTATCTGTGGAGAATCAAACATGTCAGTGGATTCGTTCACGTACCCACTATCGTCTACAAAGTCATCCCCTACTTCTTGTGTTATCCCTTGCTGTGTTCGAGGCAATCTCGACATTTCAATCTGTTCATTAACATGTTCGTGATATTGTATATACGCCAATTGCCTTTCGCTAACGCCATCTGTTATATGGCCGCTTAAACTCCTGCTATTGCCATGCACATTTTCCATTACGCTCGCCACACCTACCCTGACTACTTTCCTGTCCATACCGAATGCAAATTACACCACACTACCGTACTTGACGTTCGCTGTTATTTATTTTACTAATTAATACTGCAATTCGTGCCACTGAACATCCACTGTTCTGTATTCACGTTAATTTGTGACCGACAACAACTGGATGTCCTGTCACCGGGAAGCCACTTGTAACGTCTACGCTCGGGCGTACGTTAACTCTTTAAAGCCTGTACTATGGTAAGTTGACGGGCTTCACCTTATAAGAAAGGATTTTAGTAAATATGTTGACCGCGTGTACCTGAACGGAGGCAAAATTAGACTGACACCCACTCAGTAACAACAATGATACGTCAAGCAAGTCTAAAGTGCAACTGCACGTTAGGACGGACAAGAAACATACACAGCAAATGCTACCAATTGTTAATAATACGGTCGCCAGCCTAATTAGGCATTAACTGAGTTTCTTCCCTGTACAAGAGGAAGTACGTTCAAGCATAAAAACACGTAGTAATACTGCATTATATGGTAAATTTCAGAACCAGAAAAATCTACTGAACTAAGATTCTCACTTTCTGTACTAAAATGGACACACCATAAATACACAACAATACACTATAATGTTTACTACAACCTGCGTTTTGTCTATTGATCCGACTGAAATCGGGCATAGGTTACCCTAGAAATAGCGCTTTTGAAACACACATACAAAGTCAGTTGTAAGGAGGGAAAACACTGATAAATTTAGGTTTTATATTGACTGCTGGTCAGATCAGTTCAGTACACTTCAGAATTCAAATGAATAGAAAAGAAAAAAGGGGGGGGGTGTGACCCTGAAACTATTATGATCACTGTAGTGAAAGTTTGATTATTGAGAGCATTAAGCATTCAAGATTTCCAAAATATGATTTACCGCTCTTTTTGTCTTATTTCCTGTTCATTTAACTACCGTTATTTTTGTCTCAATTTAAATAAACTTCATTACTAAACCAATTTCAACATTATCTTCCATCTTGGTCAGACCTATATTATTCGTCCAGTATCTCATTAACAACAAAGTTCTTTAAACATCGTTCTAACATTGATAGGTTTGCAGGTAATTATTATTAACATAAACTTTAAATCGTCATCATGGGACACTCGGATTGCACAACATGTGGAAAGGACCCTGTCTAGGTTAGTTGTGAGGATAATTAATTGACAGGACAGTTCTGGTAAAATTTAAGATGTTATTGAACAGCATGTAGCAAAAGTAACACTGGTCCACACGAATACAATACTAAAAGTTTCAACCTGTTCGTATCGATGAGGCGGTCGGCAGGCGGCGAGATGGCGAGGCACAAAGCACACATGCAATTACAGCAATGGCTCTTGAAATTTTGGCACTTTACTTCTTCATAGCGTCGCAATACTTTTCCACTTAGTGCCTATGGAATATTGCCATGCTGTATAGGCGTCGGAAACAGCACATCCGAGGCTCAACGAAATCACGTTTTCCAGGAGAGCCTCCTCGATCCAGCACGTGTTTCTCAGATCGATGCCCAACTCCGACTACTACTGCTGAGCCCGTTATGCCATACCGCGCCCGTGTGTGTTTTCCCGCGCTCGCCTGCCTCCACCTTTTACCGCTCCCCTACAGACAGGGTATTCACCAAAGGTTTTACATTCCACATATTCTAATACATTGCCTACGTATGGAACAGGCATACAATTACAACTTTCACATCTTACAATATTTCCAACATTGGTTACACTTCACTTTGATTACAACATTGCATGAAATTTGACATAAATATTAAAATTTACATCGAAAATTGTTTATAGCTTTTTCAACATAATGGCATGAAACAAAAAAAAAAAAAGAAATGAAATCAGAATATCGATTATGCTAATTTATTGAAATTCAGGGGAAAGATTTATTACATATACAGTAGGATAACGTTAGTGTTGTTACACACTGTCCATCGAGTCTACAAGGAGTGATGCATCATAAGCAGCCATATAACAAACTAAGCGAAGTGTTCATAAAAAGATCCTAATCTACAGGGACCAGAGATGAATATCGCTCATTCCAATAACAGTCTGTTTTATACGTAGCAGGAATTGCAGCTGTCAGTGAATGCCGATTTTCCCATCCAGTTGCCGTGCCAACGTTGCGTTAGGAACTGTATACAATGGACATCCGGCGACAGGTACATTGCAAAAGCATATTGCTGCTGTTAGCGTGGTGAGCTGCACGTCTTCAGTGTGTCAAAGAACATAGAAGCTACACAATAGTAGACTGTAGCCGTATAGTGTTGACTGAGGAGTCATGATTTCGCCTCTTCTCAAACTTTGCAAAGGTCGATTTTACCAGCAGCCCAATCAGGCGTGTGAAGGTACTTTTCGTGCCACGACTTGGGCCGACCTTGTCAGGTTATGATAAACATAAACCTTGATGTTTATATAAGCATTGTTAGTGACTGGATGCTTCCCTGTCTCTGAAGCCTGACAATGTGTGTGCTAAATAATGCGTGTGCCTTCCAAGATGGCAAAAGGCCTATTTACAGAGCTGTACGCATGCGTTTGGCGAAGGCTCACGAACCTCCACTGACCCGATAAATCATTCACTCTTAATAACATAGAAAATGGTTGGACCTACTCGGAAAAGCAGGTGAAACTTGTTATTCAACACCCCTCCCCCCACCAAAGAAACATGTAGGTTGTCTCGCTCCCAGAGTTGTGTTGTGGCCGTTATTAGAACTAGAGACGGCAGGCTGAACGTGACTATATTTTTTTCTCAGGTATGCTTATCAAGTACGGGTAATAATTAAATGTGTGATGTATAATTTCTGTCGTATTATGTTAAAAGTATGCAAATAACTGCCGCAGAACACATAGTGCTGCATACCAAAATCGAAGCTATATCGATGGCCGAAAACATAAGATAACGAACGGTGGACTTTCATGTAATGTGAGTTCCTGTGAGTACCGCCAAATAAAACAAACAAAATTTTTCTTCATTGTAGCAAATTTTCTACATAAAAGATAGCACACAACACGAGTGGAAACGTAGTGATATGAATTTAAGTTTTTAGAAACTCATTAAAATGATAATAACTTGCAGTGGTAAAACGTGCCATTTGAAAAAAAAAGGCAGAATCTTTAAATTTACGTGTTTCATTCATTTTGGTTCACATATTAGCTGTCTGGGTGATATGACAGCTTGATATTTCAATATGGAGAGAAATTACACGGATATTACAATAACTGAAGGAAAAAATTAAGCATTTTCCATATAATATTTGTTTCTTACTTTTATTAACTTTCCTTAAATACGCACTTAAATTTACACTCGCAGTTATTTGAAATTAACAGACTGTATTTAGCTTTAAATTTGGTCAGTATGTATCTTCGTAAATTTCGCACATTATTAAAATGTCAATTTGTCAGAACCAGAAGAAAGAGTATATGTGAACCAAAACAAAGAGAACATTCAAAGACCCTGTGATTTAACGAAAAAGAAGACACATTTTTCTACAACAGGTAGCTATGTGTCTAAAATTTACATTCATATAATTATGTTTCTATATGCGGAGGTTATGTAGCATTCTATCTTTTGAAAAAAAAAATAACATTATCATGTCATAAAAGACAGAAACTAGTCGAGTACCAATAAAATAAATACAGCAGAAGAAAAACGCACAATCAGGTTTTCAAATCAAATTCAACTGCAGAGAGAAAAGGTGTTATTTGAGAATCGGCGAACAAAAGCTGCAAGAACAACTCGCTGTAGCTGAGTCACATGTTTGCTGCGACCCCTGCGGTCGTGACTGGTGCAAGAGGCATTATTTGCTACATAGATGCTACCCTTGCCTCACTCTGAGTAGGTTTCTACATCGCTGGAGTGCTACCAAGGTACCATACAAAAGTGCACAACAGAACTACTTTCTTCTGATTCCTAAATGTTTGTGCTAATTTTCACGTCAAACTAAGTCATTATTTGTCAAAAAAACTAAATATTTGCTTGAAACGGTATATGGATACACATGCACTATTTCGAGTACTGTATCACGAAATCGAAGTTGTTATATGGTCACGTTCTTCCCTTATCCTTCATCGACAAGGGAATCTGGAGTTTCGATGACGTGATTAAGACACAGCGGAATCGAACTGGTTGTGGCAGAGATCTGGATAATGTCGGTCAACGAGGTTTTTGATATTTCACTATTGCAGTGCAGATAAGCCAAAAATTGTCTGGCTATGTCCACATGTCAGGTGTGATTAGTGTTCGATCATCATCATCCTCATCGTCGTCATCTCGGCGTTGCATTGCTGGATCCTTCTATCCATAAATGCCTATCCAGGGCTTCTTCTCTGAACCATCCTTTCTCCTGTAGGTCCCCTGCAACCTTGTCCTTCCATCTCAGTTTCGGTCTTCCTTTTCTCCTTGGTCCTTCTACCTCAAGGTCTTCAATTCTTCTCCCCACTCGGTACTCCCCTCTTCTCTGCACATGTCCGTTCCATCTTAGCTCACTTTCTTGGATCTTCTTCCCTATGGGTCCCACTTTCACCGTTCCCCTGATGTACTCATTCCTTAGTCTATCCTTACGTGTCACCCCACCCATCTACCTTAACATTCTCATTTCTGCCACTTCTATCTTTTTCTCTTGGGCTTTTGTAATTGGCAAAGTTTCTGCACTATACAGCATCGCAGGCCTCACCACAAACTTGTAAATTTTTCCTTTCATTCTGCAGCTAATCTTCTTACCACATAGTACTCCGCTCAGTTTCCTTTAGTTCATCCATCCACTATTTATAGTGTTCTGTATTTCGGCCTCCAGTCCCCCATCACTTTGCATGTAAGAGCCTATTTAAATTTCTTTACCAGCGTCAGTTGTTCTCCTTGCAGGTTAATATATAGGTCTTTGGCATCCTTTGTCACATATACTCCGTCTTCACCCTGCTAATTCTTATTCCCCTTTCCTCTAGAGATTTTCTCCACTGTTCAAGCTTGTCTCAAAGTGACTCCTGGGTGGGTTCACAGAGTACAACATCATCGGCAAACATCATGCTCCAACGTGCCTCTTTTTCCACATCTTTGACCAGTACATCGATGACAAGGTCAAAGGAATATGGGCTGACAGCAGATCCCTTATGCAGTCCTACTCTCACTGGAAATGCCTATGTTGCACCTGCACCGCTCCTGACTTGTGTCATTGGACCTTCAAACATGTCTTCTACAACCCTGATATATTTTTCTGGCAGGCATTGACTTCTCATACATCTCCATACCTCTTGCCTCGGCACTCTGTCATATGCCATCTCAAGATCGATAAAGGCCATATGCAGCTCGGCTTGAACTTCTCTGAGCATCGCCATCAGTTGCCTTAGTGCAAATATTGCGTCGGTCGTTCCTCTTCCTGGCATAAGCGCAAACTATTCTTCACATACTTCAGTTTCCAGACGCAACCTCTTCTCAGTTATCATTTCCCAGATCTTCATTGTGCGGGACATCAGTTTTATCCCTCTGTAATTGCCACAGTTTTGGATATCCCCTTTCCCCTTCTATCTGGGAACCAGTACACTGCTCCTCCACACATGCGGCATTCTTTCTCCTCTCCAGATCTTCTGCATTAGATCCCAGAGAACATCAGTTTCTTGTTCACCCAGATTTTTCCATGCTTCTGTTGGGATCTGCTCTGCCTCTAGGGCCTTCCCATGTTACAGAAAATCCTAGGAAGTTCTGGTCTTACGTTAAATCAGTAAGTGGCTCGAAACAGCATATCCAGACACTCCGGGATGATGATGGCATTGAAACAGAGGATGACACGCGTAAAGCTGAAATACTAAATACCTTTTTCCAAAGCTGTTTCACAGAGGAAGACCGCACAGCAGTTCCTTCACTAAATCCTCGCACAAACGAAAAAATGGCTGACATCGAAATAAGTGTCCAAGGAATAGAAAAGCAACTGGAATCACTCAACAGAGGAAAGTCCACTGGACCTGACGGGATACCAATTCGATTCTACACAGAGTACGCGAAAGAACTTGCCCCCCTTCTAACAGCCGTGTACCGCAAGCCTCTAGAGGAACGGAAGGTTCCAAATGATTGGAAAAGAGCACAGGTAGTCCCAGTCTTCAAGAAGGGTCGTCGAGCAGATGCGCAAAACTATAGACCTATATCTCTGACGTCGATCTGTTGTAGAATTTTAGAACATGTTTTTTGCTCGAGTATCATGTCGTTTTTGGAAACCCAGAATCTACTATGTAGGAATCAACATGGATTCCGGAAACAGCGATCGTGTGAGACCCAACTCGCTTTATTTGTTCATGAGACCCAGAAAATATTAGATACAGGCTCCCAGGTAGATGCTATTTTTCTTGACTTCCGGAAGGCGTTCGATACAGTTCCGCACTGTCGCCTGATAAACAAAGTAAGAGCCTACGGAATATCAGACCAGCTGTGTGACTGGACTGAAGAGTTTTTAGCAAACAGAACACAGCATGTTGTTATCAATGGAGAGACGTCTACAGACGTTAAAGTAACCTCTGGCGTGCCACAGGGGAGTGTTATGGGACAATTGCTTTTCACAATATATATAAATGACCTAGTAGATAGTGTCGGAAGTTCCATGCGGCTTTTCGCGGATGATGCTGTAGTATACAGAGAAGTTGCAGCATTAGAAAATTGTAGTGAAATGCAGGAAGATCTGCAGCGGATAGGCATTTGGTGCAGGGAGTGGCAACTGACCCTTAACATAGACAAATGTAATGTATTGCGAATACATAGAAAGAAGGATCGTTTATTGTATGATGATATGATAGCGGAACAAACACTGGTAGCAGTTACTTCTGTAAAATATCTGGGAGTATGCGTGCGGAACGATTTGAAGTGGAATGATCATATAAAATTAATTGTTGGTAAGGCGGGTACCAGGTTGAGATTCATTGGGAGAGTCCTTAGAAAATGTAGTCCATCAACAAAGGAGGTGGCTTGCAAAACACTCGTTCGACCTATACTTGAGTATTGCTCATCAGTGTGGGATCCGTACCAGATCGGGTTGACGGAGGAGATAGAGAAGATCCAAAGAAGAGCGGCGCGTTTCGTCACAGGGTTATTTGGTAACCGTGATAGCGTTACGGAGATGTTTAACAAACTCAAGTGGCAGACTCTGCAAGAGAGGCGCTCTGCATCGCGGTGTAGCTTGCTCGTCAGGTTTCGAGAGGGTGCGTTTCTAGATGAGGTATCGAATATATTGCTTCCCCCTACTTATACATCCCGAGCAGATCACGAATGTAAAATTAGAGAGATTAGAGCGCGCACGTAGGCTTTCAGATAGTCGTTCTTCCCGCGAACCATACGCGACTGGAACAGAAAAGGGAGGTAATGACAGTGCCACGCAAAGTGCCCTCCGCCACACACCGTTGGGTGGCTTGCGGAGCATAAATGTAGATGTAGATGTAGATGTACATTTTCTTCATTTCGTGTTCGACTTCTTCCCTGCTTATACTTTTGGTCATTCCTTCATTTGCATCTCCATCTTCATACTTCTCTCGTACATTTTCCTCATTCAATAGCCTTTCAAAGTACTCCCACCACCTGTTCAGGATTTTCTCAAGGCAGTGTAATACTACACCTGATTCATCCTTTAACTGCCTCATTGATGTTATGTCCTTGGGCGCCTTGTCTCTTGCTTTAACAATCTGTAGGAATTGCCTGTCGTCCTACCTTCTTTCCAGCTCTTAATACTCCTCTTGCATTGCCTCAACCTTTGCTTTTGCCACTGCTCTTTTTGCCATCTCTTTTGCAGACTCGTAGGCTTCCCTATCCTCCTGACATCCTGTTAAGTCCCAATGCTTTTTGCCTCTTTCTTCTCTTTTATCGCTTTCTGAAACTACTCATTCCACCACCATGCCTCCTCATCTTCTGGTGGTCCCATTACTTTTGTTACACCCGGCACGTCTTTTTCAGCTTTTGTAATTGCATTGCTATTATAACTCCACCACTCCTGTACATACTCTGGTATTTTCACTTCTCTTGATACTGCTTCCTTGAATTTTTCTCGCAACACCTCTTCTTTCAGTTTCCACCGCTTTATTCTTTGTTCTCATCGCTTGATACATTTGCGTTTTTTCCCAACTACCATTTCATAATCGGCCACTACGAGTTTGTGTTGCGCAGCCGCACTTTCACTGTATATAATCTTTGTATTCTTTATTTCCTTTACGTGTTTCCTTCTGGACAAGTAGTCTGACTTTTATAGTCTCCGCTCCTGTACGTTGTAAGTTGTTCTCGTCTACGATTGAAGTAGGTATTGGCGATCATTAGGTCAAAAGATGCAGCGTATTCTACAATCTTGTGCCCTGCTGCATTTCTAACTCAATAGCTCCATCCCCCCCCCCCCCCCATGAACCATGGACCTTGCCGTTGGTGGGGAGGCTTGCGTGCCTCAGCGATACAGATGGCCGTACCGTAGGTGCAACCACAACGGAGGGGTATCTGTTGAGAGGCCAGACAAACATGTTGTTCCTGAAGAGGGGCAGCAGCCTTTTCAGTAGTTGCAGGGGCAACAGTCTGGATGATTGACTGATCTGGCCTTGTAACATTAACCAAAACGGCTTTACTGTGCTGGTACTGCGAACGGCTGAAATCAAGGGGAAACTACAGCCGTAATTTTTCCCGAGGACATGCAGCTATACTGTATGATTAAATGATGATGGCGTCCTCTTGGGTAAAATATTCCGGAGGTAAAATAGTCCCCCATTCGGATCTCCGGGCGGGGACTACTCAGGAGGACGTCGTTATCAGGAGAAAGAAAACTGGCGTTCTACGGATCGGAGCGTGGAATATCAGATCACTTAATCGGGCAGGTAGGTTAGAAAATTTAAAAAGGGAAATGGATAGGTTAAAGTTAGATATAGTTGGAATTAGTGAAGTTCGGTGGCAGGAGGAACAAGACTTTTGGTCAGGTGATTACAGGGTTATAAATACAAAATCAAATAGGGGTAATGCAGGAGTAGGTTTAATAATGAATAAAAAAATAGTAGTGCGGGTTAGCTACTAAAAACAGCACAGTGAACGCATTATTGTGGCCAAGATAGACACAAAGCCCATGCCTACTACAGTAGTACAAGTTTATATGCCAACTACCTCGGCAGATGATGAAGAAATAGATGAAATGTATGACGAGATAAAAGAAATTATTCAGGTAGTGAAGGGAGACGAAAATTTAATAGTCATGGGTGACTGGAATTCGTCAGTAGGAAAAGGGAGAGAAGGAAACATAGTAGGTGAATATGGATTGGGGGGAAGGAATGAAAGAGGAAGCCGCCTTGTAGAATTTTGCACAGAGCATAACTTAATCATAGCAAACACTTGGTTCAAGAATCATAAAAGAAGGTTTTATACCTGGAAGAATCGTGGAGATACTAAAAGGTATCAGATAGATTATATAATGGTAAGACAGAGATTTAGGAACCAGGTTTTAAATTGTAAGACATTTCCTGGGGCAGATGTGGATTCTGACCACAATCTATTGGTTATGAACTGCAGATTGAAACTGAAGAAACTGCAAAAAGGTGGGAATTTAAGGAGATGAGACCTGGATAAACTGAAAGAACCAGAGGTTGTAGAGAGTTTCAGGGAGAGCATAAGGGAACAATTGACAAGAATGGGGGAAAGAGATACAGTAGAAGTAGAATGGGTAGCTCTGAGGGATGAAGTAGTGAAGGCAGCAGAGGATCAAGTAGGTAAAAAGACGAGGGCTAATAGAAATCCTTGGGTAACAGAAGAAATATTGAATTTAATTGATGAAAGGAGAAAATATGAAAATGCAGTAAATGAAGCAGGCAAAAAGGAATACAAACGTCTCAAAAATGATATCGACAGGAAGTGCAAAATGGCTAAGCAGGGATGGCTAGAGGACAAATGTAAGGATGTAGAGTCTTGTGTCACTCGGGGTAAGATAGATACTGCCTACAGGAAAATTAAAGAGACCTTTGGAGAGAAGAGAACCACTTGTATGAATATCAAGAGCTCAGATGGCAACCCAGTTCTAAGCAAAGAAGGGAAGGCAGAAAGGTGGAAGGAGTATATAGAGGGTTTATACAAGGGCGATGTACTTGAGGACAATATTATGGAAATGGAAGAGGATGTAGATGAAGACGAAATGGGAGATAAGGTACTGCGTCAAGAGTTTGACAGAGCATTGAAAGACCTGAGTCGAAACAAGGCCCCGGGAGTAGACAACATGCCATTTTTACTACTGATGGCCTCGGGAGAGCCAGTCATGACAAAACTCTACCATCTGATGAGCACAATGTGTGAGACAGGCGAAATACCCTCAGACTTCAAGAAGAATATAATAATTCCAATCCCAAAGAAAGCAGGTGTTGACAGATGTGAAAATTACCGAACTATCAGTTTAATAAGTCACAGCTGCAAAATACTAACGCGAATTCTTTACAGACGAATGGAAAAACTGGTAGAAGCCGACATCGGGGAAGATCAGTTTGGATTCCGTAGAAATGTCGGAACACGTGAGGCAATACTGACCTTACGACTTATCTTAGAAGAAAGATTAAGAAAAGGCAAACCTACGTTTCTAGCATTTGTAGACTTAGAGAAACCTTTTGACAATGTTGACTGGAATACTCTCTTTCAAATTCTGAAGGTGGCAGGGGTAAAATACAGTTAGCGAAAGGCTATTTACAATTTGTACAGAAACCAGATGGCAGTTATAAGAGTCGAGGGGCATGAAAGGGAAGCAGTGATTGGGAAAGGAGTAAGACAGGGTTGTAGCCTCTCCCCGATGTTATTCAATCTGTATATTGAGCAAGCAGTAAAGGAAACAAAAGAAAAATTCGGAGTAGGTATTAAAATTCATGGAGAAGAAGTAAAAAGTTTGAGGTTCGCCGATGACATTGTAATTCTATCAGAGACAGCAAAGGACTTGGAAGAACAGTTGAACGGAATGGACAGTGTCTTGGAAGGAGGATATAAGATGTACTCAACAAACGCAAAACGAGGATAATGGAATGTAGTCGAATTAAGTCGGGTGATGCTGAGGGAATTAGATTAGGTAATGAGACACTTAAAGTAGTAAAGAAGTTTTGCTATTTGGGGAGCAAAATAACTGATGATAGTCAAAGTAGAGAGGACATAAAATGTAGACCGGCAATGGCAAGGAAAGCGTTTCTGAAGAAGAAAAATTTGTTAACATCGAGTATAGATTTAAGTGTCAGGAAGTCGTTCCTGAAAGTATTTGTATGGAGTGTAGTCATGTATGGAAGTGAAACATGGACGATAATTAGTTTAGACAAGAAGAGAATAGAAGCTTTCGAAATGTGGTGCTATAGAAGAGTGCTGAATATTAGATGGGTAGATCACATAACTAATGAGGAGGTATTGAACCGGATTGGGGAGAAGAGGAGTTTGTGGTACAACTTGACAAGAAGAAGGGACCGGTTCGTAGGACATGTTCTGAGGCATCAACGGATCGCCAATTTAGTATTGGAGGGCAGCGTGGAGGGTAAAAATCGTAGAGGGAGACCAAGAGATGAATACACTAAGCAGATTCAGAAGGATGTAGGTAGCAGCAAGTACTGGGAGATGAAGAAGCTTGCACAGGATAGAGTAGGGCGGAGAGCTGCATCAAACCAGTCTCGGGACTGAAGACCACAACAACAACAACAATTCCTCTCTCTCAAACCCCACCCTATGGGAATAGAGAGAGAGTTTTAGTTTGAGCGAACCACATTTACGAAGTAAATAAGTATTCAGAGTGAGATTTTCACTCTGCAGCGGAGTGTGCGCTGATATGAAACTTCCTGACAGATTAAAACTGTGTGCCCGACCGAGACTCGAACTCGGGACGTTTGCCTTTCGCGGGCGAGTGCTCTACCATCTGAGCTACCGAAGCACGACTCACGGCCGGTACTCACAGCTTTACTTCTGCCAGTATCTTGTCTCCTACCTTCCAAACTTTACAGAAGCTCTCCTGCGAACCTTGCAGAACTAGCACTCCTGAAAGAAAGGATATAGCGGAGATATGGCTTAGCCACAGACTGGGGGATGTTTCCAGAGTGAGATTTTCACTCTGCAGCGGAGTGTGCGCTGATATGAAACTTCCTGGCAGATTAAAACTGTGTGCCCGACCGATACTCGAACTCGGGACCTTTGCCTTTCGCGGGCAAGTGCTCTACCATCTGAGCTACCGAAGCACGACTCACGCCCGGTACTATAAGTATTATAAGTAAATAAGTATTTTTTATTTATTCAGTAAACCTTTTTGCATGCAAAAGTGAGAACATGGATTTTCTTGAATTACAGCACCAACTGCCAAGAATCAAAACAAATGTTTAAGACAAAATATACGTAGTTTTTTATGTAGAATCTGCTTCTGCAATTCAATATGGGGGTTTCCATATAAAATTTTAAAGTTGTCTCCCGCCCCACCCCCAGGGGCATGGTGTGGCGGGTTAATTGAAGCGTCAGCAGATGTCCTCCTCGAAAATAATCAACTTTTGATTCTACACATTTTTTTCGTGTAAAGCTTATTTTTCGAGTTATTCTGGTTTGTCAACTTAAAATTTATACCCTTGATATCAATTACAGTGTAATGCTTGTGACGGCAGACATACAGTACAAATAGGCAAAACATTTGATTTCAGATTCAGAGAACAAATAGGTGCTTGTAAGTATGGGACAAACCACTCCATTTTTGCAGAACACATAAGAAAAACACAATCACAACCACTAGAGAAGAAGATATGAAAATAATTAGAAACAACAATAAAAAGCGCCTCCTAACCCTGCAAGGAAATTACCACATACAGAAAATTAATGCAGAAAAGATAACCCTGTTCAATGATCTAGTACATATACCAAACAAGTCATCATTTACGCTAATAGATAAAATAATAAAGTAACATTACCATAGAAAACTATTATCGTAATAATAATAATAATAATAATAATAATAATAATAATAGTAGCTCCCAATCCTCTTTCTACTCACTTTTCTATGAATCTCTTCACAACATATTTGAACAAAAACTCAAATCAAATGAAGAAAAATAAAACAAGCTTGATTACTCTCTCTCTCTCTCTCCCTCTCTCTTTGTCTCACTCACTCACTCGCTCACTCACACATACCGATATAAACATAACAGAAATGAACAGACGTTAGTTTTAAGCATATTCTTCATTAGGTTGGCAATATGTACGTGTACCAAATAGGATGAGGTGCACAGTGAACTCGAAGTAGTTATGTCTATATTAGTGTTATGTTTCTACTAATGACAGAAGACTGAGAATGCATCAAAACAACAAGTGCGAACAAAATGAGAAGTGTGAAGAAAAATGTTCGAAACACAGAAAACATGCTTATGTTTAGTAAATAGAGCAGCTGTGCGATCTCCATGTGACCGGAGGAGAGGAAACATGGCTACCAACTAAAAACAGGAAGAGCTGTAAGTAAACAATTATTAAAAAAAGCAAGCAGTGAACTGTTTTATAAACTACCAATAATACATGACAAAACAAAAGTATATCGTAAGTGTATCATTACAGATCTCACTGATGTTGCCTTAAGGCGAAAAAAGTCGAGACGCATCTGGGAAAACAAAACACAGTTCAACAAGAGAAAGCGTTTTTATTGAAAACAAACAGAAAACGCAATTTAAATATCTTCAGCATTTCGCGGCCCTGTCAGCAACTGCATAAATATTAATTTTAATTTTAATAATGAACAGCCTCAGTTGCACCGTTTACCTAGAATTTACATAGACTTCAGTCGGGATAACCCACCTTCTTCAGAATAACAGTATCTACCGTTTGTCCATAGTGGACATCGTCAAGCTCAAAATTGTTGAGTCCTCTTGTAGCTGCAATAACTAGACTCTTCAATTTTTTATAAGACTTTACCACAATTTTTTTAAAAAAAGTCTTTTAACTATCAATGATAAGAATCACCGATGACATTGCTATCCGCAGTTAAAGTGAGAATGAATTACGGGACGTGCTGAATGGAATGAAAGTCTGATGAGTACAGAATTTGGATTGAAAGTAAATCGATGAAAGACGAAAGTAATGAAAAGTACCAGAAGTGAGAACAGCGAGAAACTGTGCGTCGTTATTGAAGGACTATGAAGTAAACGAAGTTAAGGAATTCTGATACCTAGGCAGAAAAATAACCAATGATGGTCGGATTAAGGAGGACATTGAAAGCACACTAGCAATAGTAAAGAGGGTGTTCCTGAACAAGAGAAGTCTAATAGTATAAAACATAGGCATAATTTGAGGAAGAAATTCTTGAGAATGTACTTTTGGAGCAGAGCACTGTAAAGTAGTGAAACACGGGCTGTGGGAACCTGAAACAGAAGAAAATCGAAGCGTTTGAGATGTGGTGCTACAGACGAATGTTGAAAATTAGGTCGACTAATAATGGAAGAAATGAGGAGGTTCTCCGAAAAATCGGCGAGAAAAGGAATACATGGAGAACACGGCCAAAAAAGTGGACATGATGACAGGACATCTGTTAAGACACCAGAAAATAACTTCCATAGTACTAGAAGGAGAAGAACAGGGTAAAAACTATAAAGGAAGATAGAGGGTGGACTACAGCCAGAAAATAACTGAGGACGATGAGAGAAAGCTATGCATACCTGTACCCTGTCTCCCTAGAGTCTTAACGCTTGCTCTTAGCTAAGAATGCCCTAACGGCGAAGTGGAAGAACGTGCGTACTCTTGTTAACAAGTTGTTAAAGTGAATAAACTGTTTTCTTTGATAAATAATATTACTGATTACATCAGACCCCACTCGGTTACAGCACTAAAGTATTCCTGACGCCCTCAAACGCGTATTTAATGAATTACTTCCTTAGTTATCAGCAGGTTTCTGTTTATGTGCTAGGAGAATATGGACTGATTCTCTTTGATTATGTGTCAATATTCAGGACATTGACTCGGATCTTTGCTCAGATCTCTTCTCGCGTCGCCGCCTGTCGTTTTTGAGACGTGATAATACTTACAGTGTCTCCGCATGTTGGCATACAGTATGTATCAGGAGGAGCAGTAGATATATTGGTGGGGAAATACGTCTGTTTTTTTCAATTGATATTTACTGATATTTATTAACCTCGAAACCTTTCCTTATCGTTCTTGGAAAGAGCGTTATGTATAAGCGTTCAGGATCTTTACGAGCACGGTCGCAGGTTCGAATCCTGCCTCGCGCATGGATGTGTGTGATGTCCTTAGGTTAGTTAGGTTTAAATAGTGCTAAGTTCTAGGGGACTAATAACCTCAGCAGTTGAGTTCCATAGTGCTCAGAGCCATTTGAGCCGTCTTTACAAGCTATTTCCAGAGGGTTCAAAAATGGTTCAAATGGCTCTGAGGACTATGGGACTTAGCACCTGAGTCATCAGTCCCCTAGAACTTAGAACTACTTAAACCTAAATAACCTAAGGACATCACACACATCCATGCCCGAGGCAGGATTCGAACCTGCGACCGTAGTGGTCGCGCGGTTCCACACTGTAGTGGCTAGAACCGCTCGACCACCCTGGCCAGCACTTCCAGAGGAATTTGCGGAACCATGTGAAATACAATCCTACTAAGGAGCAAGCACAGTCAGAGAAACGAACATGGCAGTTGTGTTTGTTGATCTTTTTTTCATAAAAATGTGCTTGTTACTCAACTGTTACACACGTCAGAATATTTTGAAAGAGTATGGAAGAGATTATTCACAAAAAAATCTGATATTAACGAGAAGTAACTCCAAATTACGTTTCTTCCAGACATTGTACAACGATTGGACATACAGAAGAAAGTTATGGAGAACATTATTTTGCCTCATTTAGCCATAAAAATTAATGAGATAGTAAAGATGAACAGTTAATGAGGACGGGACAGACTGTATCTTTCAGGCTGAAAATTTTGAGGTCTGAAGGTAAACAACGTAGTTTTCGCGGCTGATCTGGCATTAGAAGCACAAAATAAAGAAGATACTGGCTGGTTCTTGCGAAGAAGAAAACAACAAAAGGTAGCGTTAGTGACGCTACCCGTTTACAGAGATAGGGCCGCTACCGGGTTCTAACCGGCAGGTTCATCTTTAGACACTCTTCACGTTTCTACGTCTACATCTACATGACAACTCTGCAATTTACACTCAGTTGCCTGGCAGATGGTTCTTCGAATAATCTTCAGACTGTTACTCTTCCGTTCCGATCTCTGACAGTGGGTAGAAAAAATAAACTCTTCACTCTTCCAGTAAGAGTTCTGATTTCTCTTATTTCATTACGATGATCACTTCTTCCTACCTATATGTAGGTTGGCAACAATACAATCGCAGGCCGAGGAAAAATTTTATGACCAAAATTTCGTGAGAAGATCTCATCCCAACGAAAAACACCTTTGTTCTAATGACTGTCACCTGAACTCCCTTATCATATCCGTGACACCCTCTGCCCTACTTACCGATAATTCAAAACGAGCTGCCATTCCTTGGAGTTTTTTGGATGTCCGCCGTCAAATCCACCTGCTAAGGATCCTCCATTACAGCGACAATCTACTAGAGGATGGACGAGTGTAGTCTCTTTAGTAAACAAGTTGCATCTTCTAAGTGTTCTGCCAAAAAAACGCAGTCTTCTGTTTGCCTTCCCCACGAAATTATCTAAGTGATTGTTCCAATTTACTTTGTTCGTAATTGTAATTACCGGGTATTCGAGTTGAAATGGCAGCCTTCAGATTAATATGATTTATCGCGTAACCGAAACAATCTAACGCATTTCCTTTTGTACTCATGTGGATGACCTCACACTTTTCATTAATCAGAGACAATTAACACTTTTCGCACTGTACAGATGACGTGTCTTAAACATTTCGCAGTTGCTTTTGATCTTCTCATGACTTTAATTGACGGTAAATTATAGCATCACCTGCTAACAGTCTAAGATGACTGTTCAGATTTTCTCCTAAACCGTTTGTATAGATTAGGCGCAACAGAGGGCCTATAACAGTTCCTTGAGGAACGCTGGATATCACTTCTGTTTTATTCGATGAATTTTCGTCGATTACTAGCACTGCGACCTTTGTGACACAAAATCACGCATCCAACGCACGAATGAAGCGGTATTCCGTGGCAGTGCAATTTGATTAGATTTGGGAAGAACCGTGTGAAAAGCCTTGTAGAAATATGGAATCGAAATGAGATAGGCTATCGATAGTACTCTTTACTTCATGATAATAAAAAACTAGTTGTTTTTCACAAGAACGATGTAATCTTAATCAGTGCTTTGTGTCAGTATCCTGTTACCGTCGAGGTAATTCATAATCATTGAACACAGTATACGTATGTTCAAAAATCCTACTGCAAACGTACTTCTTCGGATTACTCCTGTGTACCTTCTTGAGAGTTGGTGTGACCTGCACAACTTTCCAATCTTCCGGTACGGATATTGCGTCAAACGAGTGGCTGTATGTGATAGCTTCTTATGGGGCTATTCTGTCAGCATACTCTGAAAGGAACCTAGTTGGTATACTATCTGGGCCGGAAGACTTGCCTTTATTGAGTGAAGTAGCTTTGCTACTGTGAGTATACTGATGTTGGTAGTTGTTCTTCATTCGTTTGCAAGGATCAACTTATGTAAATGTGAACAGCCGTCTGAAGATAAATCTGTTGGTTCGAAATCATTAATGCCGCTATTTGTGTACATAAATAGCGTTATTAACAGTTATGGTAGCTGTTTCCTCCTTTTCAAAACCCAACCTTTATTTTGTACACATCCACGGTCTCAAAATATCGGTTTAGGATAAAACAGAAAGCAAACAAGACTTTCAAGAAATGGTTGAAAAAACTGGACGTGGAAGCAGAAGGGATAGTACTAAAGATACGTTACAAGGTAACATGTCGATCAGACCTGAAAAATAAAAGCCTACGAACTGATATTTAAAAAAAATCAAGAGAGCAGACAAATTTAAATATATTTGGGAATGTACGAAGCCAACTGCGCTTCGTAAATAAAAAGCACTGGAACAGCAGGAATGGATGTAAGTAGGCTAACCCAAACCTAGTACAAGAATGTGATTTCCTTGAAAGGTAAATAATGTAACATACGTAAAGTCTGATTCACACTATAGTTCACGCTGAATAAGAAACGAGACTGTATGAAATATAGAAGGAAGAAAGAAAAAGGAACAATTTGAGGGAAAGATGGTTAATTGTGAATGATGATGTTCATACAAATAGAGAAAAGAAGACATGACACGCAAGAGAAGAACGATGTGCTGTAAGCATACACTACTGGCCATTAAAATTGCTACACCACGAAGATGACGTGCTACAGACACGAAATTTAATCGACAGGAAGAAGATGTTGTGATATGCAAATGATTAGCTTTTCAGAGCATTCACACAAGGTTGGTGCCAGTGGCGACATCTGCAACGTGCTCACATGAGGAAATTTTCCAACCAATTTCTCATACGCAAACAGGAGTTGACCGGCGTTACCTGCTGAAACGTTGTTGTGATGCCTCGTGTAAGGAGGAGAAATGCGTACCATTATTTTTCCGACTTTGATAAAGGTTGGATCGTAGCCTATCGCGATTGCGGTTTATCGTATCGCGACATTGCTGTTCGCGTTGGTCTAGATCCAATGACTTTTAGCAGGATGTGGAATCGGTAGGTTCAGGAGGGTAATACGGAACGCCGTGATGGATCTCAACGGCCTCGTATCACTAGCAGTCGAGATGACAGGCATCTTATCCGCATGGCTGTAACGGATCGTGCAGCCACGTCTCGATGCCTGAGTTAACAGATGGGGACGATTGCAAGACAACAACCATGTGCACGAACAGTTCTATGACGTTTGCAGCAGCATGGACTATCATCTCGGAGACCATGGCTGAGGTTACCCTTGACTCTGCATCACAGACAGGAGCGCCTGCAATAGTGTACTCAACGACGAACCTCGGTGCACGAATCGCAAAACGTGGCGACATCGCGGTGAACGCACATTGGAAGCGTGTATTCGTCATCGTCATACTGGCGTATTACACGGCGTGATGGTATGGGGTGCCATAGGTTACACGTCTCGGTCACCTCTTGTTCGCATAGACGGCACTTTAAACAGTGGACGTTACATTTCAGATGTGTTACGACCCGTGGCTCTACCCTTCATTCGATCCCAGCGAAAACTACATTTGAACAGTATAATGCACGACCGCATGTTGCATTTCCTTTACGGGCCTTTCTGGATACAGAAAATGTTCGACTGCTGCCCTGGCCAGCACATTCTCCAGATCTCTCACCAATTGAAAACGTCTGGTCAATGGTGGCCGAGCAACGGGCTCGTCACAATACGCCACTCACTACTTTTGATGAACTGTGGTATCGCGTTGAAGCTGCATGGGCAGCTGTACCTGTATACGCCATCCAAGCTCTGTTTGACTCAATGCCCAAGCGTATCAAGGTCATTATTACGGCTAGAGGTGGTTGTTCTGGGTACTGATTTCTCAGGATTTCTGCACCCAAACTGCGTGAAAATGTAATCACATGTCAGTTCTAGTATAATACATTTGTCCAATGAATACCCGTTTATCATCTGCATTTCTTCTTGGTGTAGCAATTTTAATGGCCAGTAGTGTATTATAAGAATGAGTCAGGGATGATTAACGGAAAAAACTTTCAGTTTGTAACTTAAAAGAACTGACAAAATGAGTCGAGAAAATAAAAATAAAATTAATCTGAAATAATTTGGGATTGATTAAAAGGAAATCTGAAACAAGTAGGTATTCTGAACCGTGTTCGATAATTACAAGGGATTTCAGGTTAGAGCACCTGTTCAGAAGAAAAGAGGAAGAAGCTCCCTGAAAGAACGAAGTACAAAGACAACGAATTATAACTGAAGCAGCATAGGAATGTTGCTAATTTTGATTGTTTATATGATTAGCTATTAGTACGTAATGAAATTCTGTATTAGTCTAGCTTGTAAAGGCAGCGAGCCTGCGGTTCTAGTCACGAGTACATGACGTCACACTGTCCACATGGGGAGCTTCCGTTCCGCCAGCCAGTTAGTCTCTCTCTCTCTCTCTCTCTCTCTCTCTCTTTGTCGTTCGTGAGGGCCTCTTTTACTTTTTTACTTTTCCCTGCAGCGAGTGACCGTGCCGTCATACCGGTAAGAAACTGTTACGTGATACATTCCAAGCAGTAACTGTCATAGTGTCGCGATTAATCATGTCCTCAGTGAAAGTCTCTTATCGCCGTGCAACCCACTTTTAAAAACTTTTAACATCCGCTCAGTATAAAATATTTTTCTTTTTTCTTTTTAGACGCGGGCATATTTTGAAGAATGGAGCACATCTTCGTTACCTTTCGCTCGCCACAGTTTTAACAACATTCACCGAATAGTAAGTTTTGGCAAGGGATGATGAGTATGCCTGTGATCTTCTGACGTCGTGAGTGTATCTTAGACATTCCCTTATTAATTTTAATATCCAAAAACTGGGTTGACACTGTATCTTTTTACCTTGTAGGTTACTTCTAATGATGCGGATTTATGCTGCGAAGCGGGTTTGGTTTTAACAAACAACAATTTTACCAGCTGTTAGTGGAATTCTTCCTAACATCAACAACGATGAAATTCTGAGAGCAGAACAAGAAGCAAACGGGAAAAATCGGTTATACTCTTCGGTTTACTGTAAATCACAACGATGATGAAGAAGAAACAGTCAGGAGCGGTGCTGCATGATAAACAGTTTCCTGTAAGGTCTGGGTCTAGTTCAAGGAGGAGATAACTTTTGCCCTCGCAGGCGTTATCTCCCGAGGCTTAGTATCATCCAGCGGGATTCCACACTTCTACAACAGCGCTGTTGCGTAACACAAAAACAGAAGCAAGAGAACAAATATTGTGATGCCGCTTAGAGAAGTGAAAGAGTCGAAAAGGCCAAAAATCGTAAACAAAATATGGTTTATAGCAGCTCGACGCGGCAGACTGGCAGTGTGTGTGTGTATATGTACGATGTTGGAAATACCTTCTTCATCTCTTGCAGATACAATGCTCGAGAAACTTACTCCTTACAATAAGGCAGAATTGAAGTAATTCTTTTCCTTTTTTGTAGAAAAAAATAGTAACACTAATACCTACGATACATACTCTTACACTGATGCCTCTGCGTAGAATAAGTTTCCAGCAGAAAGGCTTCAGTTAATACCGGTGGCTCCTTACATCAAAGGACAGTGAAACGGAAGTAAATCAGTACCTAATACATACTTGAAAGAGTGAGATATGCCATTGCAACAGGAGGAGGGCAACGATGTCATTAGAGACGGAGTAGAAGCTCGGATTAGGGAAGGATGGGGAAGAAAATCGGCCGTCTCATTTCAAAGGAATCCTCTCAGCATGTGCCTGAAGAGATTTAGGGAAATCACGGAAAACCTAAATCAGGACGGCCGGACGCGGGTTTGAACAATCGTCCTCCCTAATGCGACTCCAGTGTGCTAACCACTGCGCCACGTTGCTCGGTTTGCACCAGCGAGTTATTTAATCAGTCCTTCTACGATCAGGATTGATTACATTTATTTCTCCCTCAGGTACACTGTTAAGCTGTTTATGCTGGTTTTGTCTGTCATGGTTGTGTAACTCCAACATGCAACGACGAACTATGTTTAAGGGCTATAGATATAAATAGAATGTTGAAGGTAACCTGCCCTTTTCCTAACATGAGGGCAATGATAAACTAGAGTACTATCTCGTCATGAAATTATGTGGTGACACCTGAAAAAAAAAATAGTAACTGGCGAAGGTTTAGAAGCAGTTCGCACCTTCAACAGTTAAGAAATGGATGGTTCGTTTCCAACATTCTCGCACTTCTCTTGACGATGATGCTGGTGAAGAACTACCCTAAAGTGTTACCACAAGTGTAAACATGAAAATGTGCATAGTATCGTATCGTCAGATTGGCTATTAAAGCTATATAAAATAGCCTGTATCTTACCGAAAATTACATTATACACGAAGAATTATTTGCGAGAAAATTTGCGCAACACGGGTGTCGATATATTTAAATTTGGCGAAAAGCAAAAACGAAAACGAATTTTTCGACATTTGTCTGGGCTGATTAAAATAGTACGCGACTGATTTAATTCATCCACTTCTTACTACGGTTGAAGTTAGCGGGTGGAAATATTCGACATTGCATCAAAGAAGGGGAAGTTTATTTTATTGCCGGCAAGGTTATCACGAGATACTCTTGGGCTGAAGTAGGAACTCTTCTTATTACTTACTTCGTGAATGATATAACATACATGGGAAGTGATACAAATTGCAAACGAAAGGAAGTTTATATTCATCAGGAATGCCGCCTCTTTGAATAAAAGTGCTTCCGCATTGGGATAAGCTAGCGATTTCCAGTGAGAAGTATGTTTGGAAGAAGATTATAATCTATTGAAGTCGTACACAATTATTTTTTTGACGTTATTAACGTTCACTACCTCCTGAGAGTTCTTCACTTGCCTTTAATTGAATTAACCGTACTTATACATTTTTCTGAGTAAAAAATTAGTGGTTTAATAGTATATCAGTCAATATACACTCCTGGAAATGGAAAAAAGAACACATTGACACCGGTGTGTCAGACCCACCATACTTGCTCCGGACACTGCGAGAGGGCTGTACAAGCAATGATCACACGCACGGCACAGCGGACACACCAGGAACCGCGGTGTCGGCCGTCGAATGGCGCTAGCTGCGCAGCATTTGTGCAGCGCCGCCGTCAGTGTCAGCCAGTTTGCCGTGGCATACGGAGCTCCATTGCAGTCTAACACTGGTAGCATGCCGCGACAGCGTGGACGTGAACCGTATGTGCAGTTGACGGACTTTGACCGAGGGCGTATAGTGGGCATGCGGGAGGCCGGGTGGACGTACCGCCGAATTGCTCAACACGTGGGGCGTGAGGTCTCCACAGTACATCGATGTTGTCGCCAGTGGTCGGCGGAAGGTGCACGTGCCCGTCGACCTGGGACCGGACCGCAGCGACGCACGGATGCACGCCAAGACCGTAGGATCCTACGCAGTGCCGTAGGGGACCGCACCGCCACTTCCCAGCAAATTAGGGACACTGTTGCTCCTGGGGTATCGGCGAGGACCATTCGCAACCGTCTCCATGAAGCTGGGCTACGGTCCCGCACACCGTTAGGCCGTCTTCCGCTCACGCCCCAACATCGTGCAGCCCGCCTCCAGTGGTGTCGCGACAGGCGTGAGTGGAGGGACGAATGGAGACGTGTCGTCTTCAGCGATGAGAGTCGCTTCTGCCTTGGTGCCAATGATGGTCGTATGCGTGTTTGGCGCCGTGCAGGTGAGCGCCACAATCAGGACTGCATACGACCGAGGCACACAGGGCCAACACCCGGCATCATGGTGTGGGGAGCGATCTCCTACACTGGCCGTACACCACTGGTGATCGTCGAGGGGACACTGAATAGTACACGGTACATCCAAACCGTCATCGAACCCATCGTTCTACCATTCCTAGACCGGCAAGGGAACTTGCTGTTCCAACAGGACAATGCACGTCCGCATGTATCCCGTGCCACCCAACGTGCTCTAGAAGGTGTAAGTCAACTACCCTGGCCAGCAAGATCTCCGGATCTGTCCCCCATTGAGCATGTTTGGGACTGGATGAAGCGTCGTCTCACGCGGTCTGCACGTCCAGCACGAACGCTGGTCCAACTGAGGCGCCAGGTGGAAATGGCATGGCAAGCCGTTCCACAGGACTACATCCAGCATCTCTACGATCGTCTCCATGGGAGAATAGCAGCCTGCATTGCTGCGAAAGGTGGATATACACTGTACTAGTGCCGACATTGTGCATGCTCTGTTGCCTGTCTCTATGTGCCTGTGGTTCTGTCGGTGTGATCATGTGATGTATCTGACCCCAGGAATGTGTCAATAAAGTTTCCCCTTCCTGGGACAATGAATTCACGGTGTTCTTATTTCAATTTCCAGGATTGTATTTAAAGAAGGCTTTGCAGACATGGTGTTACAAGACTGCGTCATTTGCAATGTCAGTGCAAGATTGTGCCATTTGCAACGGCATTTCAAAATTGCGCAAGTTTAGAGAACCGTATCGACATATGACGGTTTTCTTGTGCAGTTACAAACTCTCTAACACTTACAAATCAAATGAGCTTCACGACTTCGCGATTAGATCTTGAAGCATACAAATGAGAGTGATACGTGACCATTTTTATCAAAAGTGCCACAGATCATAATCAAACTCCGTTACACTGGGAAATCCAGCTAATGTAAGTTAAAAATTTGTAAATTTGTGGTAAGATCTCATGGCACCAAACTGCTCAGGTCATCGGTCCCTAAGCTTACGCACTACTTAATCTAACTTAAACTAACTTACACTATGGACAACACACACACTCATGCCCAAGGGAGGACTCGAACCTACGACGGGAAGAGCCGCCCCGACCTTGACAAGACGTCTAAGACCGCGTGTCTACCCACGTGGCAATGTAAGTTAATTTCCGTCCAGAAATGAAAATAAAAATATTGTTGAGGTTTTTGTCAGTGAGCGCGATATCTAACTAGTAAAATTCCATGCTAGTTGTTTTTCTTCTGGAGGATAACTTAAATGAGTCCTTGAGCCGTAGCGCTCGATTCGATATACCGCTCGCGTGCTGGTTCGCGATCTTTGGATAAGAGTTCGGCTAGCTCTGATTTTAGGGGGCAAGAGCTACGAGGTATGAGGGGTATCGAGGCTAGTGAGGCCACCGGAGATGGAGGGAGGGAGTTCTACGCTGTGAAAGGAGGCCCGTTCCACCTGGTAGGCCGATGCGGTGGGTTGCGGGCGCCGAGCCGAGGAAAGACACGAAGCGATAATCAGTTGGTTGTGGCCTTCAAGTTGGCGCTGGGAGGAGTGAAAGTCTTCTTTTCTGCTTTTCCATCCTACATCTCTCGGTATCACCTGTGACCAATGTCAGTTTCTGAATCTGGTAAAGCATCTGTCTCATCAGAGCACGTTTATGTGTAAATGAGAGCGTCCTGTACTCTTTAAAGCTATAATGGAGATTTGGGACAAGCAAGTCAAGAATTTAATAGTGGCGTAATAAGCCAGCCCTTGAGACAAGCAATGTTCCGAGACAGTGCTATATTTGTAGCGAAAAAATTATACGATCGCGACAGTTAGGCCGATTCCAGAGCCTGCAGAAGCCTACTATTCCACTACTAAATTTTGTTGCCTTTGTTAACGTTCAGTGCGAATTTATTGACTGGTTTGTGGTTTGAATTTTTTCATCTCTTGTAGCTCTAATTTTAAAGACTGCTAATTTGTAAAGGGGCTGCTCGCATGAACTAATAAAGGAACGTAATTGTGATTTCCTTTGGCCTGAAATGGTCTTTATTCCCCACTCGAAATTGTTGAGCCTTGTAATTAAGAAATTGTTAATTTAGAATCTTAATCTATTGTAGTTCAGTCCAATTTGTCGACCTGTGTCATTCCCCGCCCCCCCACTTATCTCCCCCCCCCCCAAGCTAACGGTCAGGCGTTTCCCGTAGTTTATCGCTGTCCTGGTTAGCCACAAGTCTAGCGGAGCGGCCTTGACGATCGAGGTGTCTGTGTATGAAACGGTCAAGCGATCGCATGTCGGTCTGCCAATTGCTCAATGCCGGTGCTGTGAAATTGCACCTAATAATTTTATTTAATGCTGTGTCTTATTTCTTGAAGATATTTGGATTTATATACAGGGTGTTTGAAACAGAACTCCCTAGTTTTAAGTATAAATGTAAAGGGGAAATTAATGAAAAATTACATCAGTGATTACATATCATGAAAGAGAATTCCTTCAAGTTCTGTTTCATGTTAGTAGACGTCAACGTGGGATCCATTTGTTGCCCTGCACACGTCGGGACGATATTCCACATCTCGCCATGTATTCACCAACATTTCAGGTGTAACTGTCCCAACCGCCGCGACAGTTCTTTCCCGTAAATGATTGATGTCTCTGATCTTTCCACTGTGTCCCCAGAAGAAAAAGTCCAGCGGGGTTAAGTCTGGGCTGCGTGGTGGCCAAGGTATTGGTAAACATGAATAGTTCAGATTAATGTCAGGACTTCAATATTTAATTTCAAGACGCTTATTAGTAACTGCAGGCTTGACATTCGCTCAAACCAGGCAGTATGTGCATGCATTATTCTTTTTGTTCTTTCCTTCCATGTTGATTAACAATCGGCAATCACTGTGTGGCTTCTGTTAACTTAGTTGCTTCCCCAAATGTGTTCTGATTAACGTGTTCAGTCCATGTCCATTATTTGACCTTTGCCAAGGTGTTGATACTTTAATTCAATTATAATGCTTGTTGATACTTGTATTTTGTGAGTTCAGCACACGTGCTTCATTTATATTAGGCCACCTGCGTTTAAATAATTCAGTCCACTAAGCTAGACTTCGTGCGTCACCTGTAACTAAATTCAAGTGATTCTGTGAGACGTGTTCTGTGTATCGGTGAGGTCACCAGGTACAGGTCATTCTGACATCCGCAGGAGTATGTTGATTGCTCGACTGTAACCTCACATAACCTGCTGTTAACCCCTGTCTTGGAATCCACCACGGTAATTGTTCAAAGAGTGACGAAAGGCAAAGATGAGATGATATATGGACGACATGGTTCCTGTTCAACAGAAGTCATTCATCGACTATATCGTGCACCAAGAAAGTAATTCAGGTAACTAGGTAGGGCACTGCAAGACCATTATGAAAGTTGCGATACTGCAATGCCTTTGTTGTTAACGAGTAAGATACGATTCCGTGACATTGTACCGTTCTTCTTAACAACACAGGCACTGCAGTATCGTATTCATATGCCGATACCCATACAGTGACTTTCAGTTAATGTTCTCCCCCCTGTACGGGAATTACATAACGTGTAGCAGCGCAGGTTGTGACGCATGAACAAACGAATATGGAAATTTGGGTCTGGTTGTGAGTTGTGCACGGATAGCCAAATCGGTTAAAGTGATCGCTCACGTCTTTTAATCGTTGTATACGCAATTTGGTCTACGTAACAAATGAATCTAGAAGCCAGTTGCCTCGTATACCATAGAATCGGATATACGATGACTAAAAAAAATTTCATCTGAACAGATGAATAACACATAGAACACATAGAAATTGGTAACAGATAACACGTCAACGTAACGCACAAGAGGTACCTTTTATATTATTAAGGAAAAAAGTTCAAAGAGCAGTAAAAATGTACTGATTTGCTCTGTAATGATGCTGTATTTCGAGATTCACCCGATGGCTTTCAAAGGTAAATATAAAGCAACAGTGGCACTTAATAATTGTCCACAATATGGTGCAGTTTATTTATAATTTATTGCGTTTTCTGATGCTAGGTTAGAAGAGATACTAGCGCGAAACAGGTTCTTCAGTTTTCTTAGCCTCTTGCACACAGTTACTCACTCACGCGAAAGGAATGTGTAACTGAAACCGTTTTTGATGTTCAGCCACATGAACAATTTGGAGTATTTCTGATGCCCTCCCTGCCATCAGTAAGTGCTAGGGATGTTTCCTTGACGGAAACGCATCGTTATGATGGGCCTCAGGCATCGCCTATGACGTGTCCAAACCGAGAATTACGATCCGGTAACATTACGCGTGTTATATTGCCAGAAATGACTTATGATTGCCGTCGTTAATTTAAAAATGGAAATATTCATTTTCTTCATTGTACGTAACAAGCCCACAAATATTCGTACATGCCTACTTCTGATAGACTGAGTCTATGGAAACTATCGTGACACTGATACGTTTGCTTTGTCGTCAGCATTTCGGTCTCTTTCTCCATAAATGTTTCTCTTTTGCTGACAAAAGTCTTTGGCATACTTTTCTCTTACCAGTCGTATGTACAACCTTCATAAGTCACATCTCTACTATGTTCTGCTCCAAGCAAAAATTTCGGGAACTTCTTGTTCTAAATGTCAGTTCTTTTTGTATTCACAGTAACACTGTTTTAAAAGAGTAGTGACCAAGGTGTTTCCGCACTATTAAAGCGTATATGGGGTCTCACAAAGTTGTGAATGTTGAACCTTACATGACTAAATAGAAACAAGAGTTACAGTAACAGAAATACACGTAGTGGATAGTTCACAGAGATTGCATTCCTGAACAGCACAACACTTTCTGATGTTTTGATAGCGTTGCGCGTCTTTTAAAAGACTGAGACATGGACTTTTCTTTTCCACCTGAGAATTACTGTAATGGATAAAAGTTCGATTGACAGTTATAGTGCTAAGAATCGGTGCAAGAGCGGCCAAGCATCGTACAAAGGAACTTATCTGCTGAAATGCGAGCTATTTACAACAAATGTTGCGTATGGTTTGAAAAGAAGAGAGATTTTATGGAAAATGAATCTACTACTTTTCGCATTATATCCCAGCGTGAAGCCGCAGAGAAACATTCTTTCATTGATTCTCGTACATAAGAAAACTACTGTGACCGCGAATATTGGATGTTATTAGTTCCTGCACAAGCGAAATTCACCTACGCTGTTGCATATTGGGTCACACTTTTATTTTATTCTCAGAGGTTTCAGCGGGCGGAGGTAATTTGATTACTCATGTTTGGTCATCGTCAGGTAGTTGTAGCGATAAAAGGCGTTACACCACGCTACATATTAATTCGAAGTCACCAGGCGCAGCGTCTGTCCATTTCGCTGTTTCATGGTGATAACGGTTATCTTATCAGTGACTTTTTAGAGTTGTGCAGTTATATAAACACAGGAGAATCCTTCTGCGTACAGTATTCCAGAGGACTCCTTACATTAGCTCACACGTAAGTTCAGCTGCTTTGCAGCCTAAACAATTTTTTAACTATAACAAATAGTATACGTCACGTGCTAAAATTTAAAATTTTCGCAATTTGACTTTTATCTGACAGTGTTCAACGACTAGCGTAAGGCTCATAAGATAACATGCGAATGAAGTTCAATTACTTCCCTGGCAAAGTACGATAAACCGCGTCTTCCAACAGTGCTACGACCCTTAATCACTACGCAGTCAGTTCAGGTCACGAAGGTAACAGAAATTTTTGCATTTGGTTGTCGAGGTAAAGTGAGAGAGAGGAGATTAATTGGTGACATATTCGACTAAATCTTCGACCTCTCTGCAGTGTCTTATGAAGCACAGTCGTGTGGTATTGAAGTAATCTGTCCGGCGGGGGCTTAAATCTAGTTGACCATCTTGGTACAACTCCAGAGTAATAAACTGTCGGAGAGCAGCGCGTTCCACTCCCTTCTTATAATAGCGACATCAGTCGTGAAAACACTACATTGAGGTGGTGACCATTAAAAAGACATTTACAAAGTCCATACATCTGTAAAGGCTTGATCCTACGGTAACAGGTCAAGGGAAGGCAACAACGAACCATCTAAACTATGATCTTATCAGAACGTTTCCATGTTTTCCGTGTATTCCCTACGCTCAATGTCTAAAGTAGGCATGAGAAAAAGTTTTATACTCTCTAGACGTATTCTACCTATGAGTAATTTCAGAAGCCATAGTGATAGTGAATAATACACTGATAGAAACAGGGACTGATCTTGTAGAATTTCTTGCTACGCCTGAAACATATGCTGTGTCAGTTCGTGGCAATTGCTGGCTGGAGGGTGATAGGATGCATACTTCTCCCCATGTCATCCCAGATTTGTTCTGTGGATGAAAAATCGGAGGACTGGATAGGCAAGTGAAGCATCCGTACAGTTTTCAAGTGTTTGTAATGTGAAGTGAAGCGTGGGATCTTGCACTGCCCTGCTGGAATATACCACTTGGTACACACGTCATGAATGACACGGCAACAGGGTTATCATTATTGTCACAGAGGGTAGAATATTGTACCTGAAGGATAGTGTACCTAGGAACAAATTATGTTTCCTGGTTGATGTTTCAGTCTAATGATCGAATTTAGAATTACATGAAGGAAAGCGCACTAGAGACCGCCAACAGAAGTTCCCGGCACTTTCTACTGCTTATAACCACCGCCTCCTTACGAAAACTTCATGCAAGCACTGTTAGTATCACAAATATTGCATTTACTATTTAATCTATCAAGAGAAGGTGTTATATTAGCACTTACCTTCATTCGACTTCACCGTCTAGGAAATAATAACAGATAAGTCTTAATCGGTCATTTCATTGTAAAAGACCCAACACCTAGTTGATATTTAACACTTCCGAATTTCTTCTCGAACTCATTGATTACACGAAACTACAATATTTATCCTCCTGAAGAGCCATTTTTGTCAAACTTTTTCAATACGAAAGACGTAAAACGTTTCGTCGGGACACTCTGCCCGCAAACTAAGTCCAAATATCATCTGCTGCCATCCATCTGTTCATCAGGGCGAGTCGACACAATCCTACGATCTTCTCGTGTAGTCCTGGATGCACCCGTGCCTACCGTTCTTGCCATAGCGCTTTCGGGGACAGTTTTGTCAGCATTTGTTCTGCAGTCACAGCACTACAGGCAACTGTATGTGCGATTTATCGGTGCGGTGTTTTCAAGTGCCACGACCTTACTCAAAGTGCGAAAGCTGACAATGAGTTGTAGGTGCGCGTAATCGGGGCATGCTTTCTGAAGTTCACCACTGAAGACCTTCAGCAACATTAGACCCCCGTAATAGACATCATGTACTCACACCATTCTTTATCAGTAAGAATGGCTTTTTCTGTAAAACAAATACTGAAAATAAACTTGTTTGAGGATCAAACTGCGATCAACATACCCCGTCGAAATACTGAAGTACCAGTTTCTTTTTCCGTTCGGTCAAAGTGTTCATGGTGTAACACTTTCCCTGGCCGTCAGGAAACTTAGCCGTAAGTTTTAAAAATCGTACCAGAGGCGAGTACTTGTCATTTCAGAAATCTTTGAAAGTTATGCACCAACGTTGTGATTATATTAACAGTGAAGAGTAACAATCTCCGATGACAAGTAAAACTGGATGATCGATAGAGATAATTGATAGAAAAATAATTTATGAATTCTAAAACGACAGTAATTTAATTAGATCTGACATTGGCATCGATGGTCCGTCAGAAACGATGTCTTCTCTACATTTATTCTCGATTTTCGTAACATTTGCAATTAGTTGCACTTATATGTAATGAGTAGCACGTACGGAAAATTTTTTCTGGCAAAACTCAAAAGTAGTGAAATGGGTTTCGTAACTCTAAAGAGAAATTAGAAGCTCAGAATAAAAATCATCTCACTGTAGATTCGTCAAATACACATGCATATGTACTAAAGTATTGTTTAAGTTTTGCTTCCAGTTGCACGAATTGATAAATACCTGTTGTTAATACCCTGGTAATAACATCTAATTACCCAGAAGTATAAAGCGGACTGCGCATCTATTAATATTTAAGAGTTGGAGAATATGATGAGAGAAAAGGATGTGGAATAATGCGAAACGAGTCATGTTGATGGAACAATTCAAGCTCTTCCTGAAGTGATGTCTAAGGATACCACGGAAAGCTTGAACCAGGAAGGCCGCCGAATATAAACATCGTATCTGAACCAATGCCTCATTCGAAAGAGAGATCCTGTCCAAAATATCAGATATGTTCACATCCGATGATTAAGAATATTCTCTAAAATATTTATTGCCCCACGTGGGACGGTTTATTTTAGGCAGTAGCACACATTTCGGTCCTCTTACTGACTATCCATTTAGATCATTTAGTACACTTCTACGTCACAAGAACTTTATAAGTTGCTGTATTTAAATGTTTTTCGTTATCTTCATTTACCTATTTATATCTGGAGTTAGTTTAATTGAAGATGACTAATGAAGTAAGCAAATTTTCGTGACACGTCATGTTACATCACCAGGCTGCCTCCTTATCTGTGTGCAAGAAACACCGATACAGACATTATTTATTCGAGGTATCTCATACTTGGCGTCCAAACTGTTATGATTCTCGAACATAGTGTCAATATGTTTTAAATAAACTGTTTAATTTCACTTGCATTTATTTACTATGGAAAGTGTCAGGAAAAAGATAGTGAGTAGAGGTAACGATGCGATAATATTTTAATGGGCAAAACCCATAAGTTTTCAAGTTAATCAGTTACATAGCAAAAGTTCTTATACGCAACGTTGTTAAATTTATTTATGAGTATTCTTGCTATGTTAATTAAATAGGGAAAAACTCTCAAACAGATTAACCGAAAGTGTCCATTGGAATGAAGAAACGAGGGTGAATTATTTATAACAGTGGCTAATGGATAATTGTGATCGGCCTGAAAAGGAAGATGATGCAACGAGCCAAATTAAGTTATAGTTTTAACAAAAACACATACATGACTTTTAAACACTAATATGAAACACTTATCCCTTCTCATTACGAACCAATAACGAATAATGTCGACACAAGTATAAAATTGAAATGGTAATATAATGACTCGTCACATATCCACCATTGCAATCCAGGATACACTGAAATACAATAAGGACTGACTCGGCAAGGGCAAAAACTGCCGTAACATTTATTCATAAAAGTATACTGGATTTGGTACAGTGTGTTATTATAAACAGCTATCGTTGTTGCAACCAGAATTTCGGCAACCTTTGCAGTGGCTCCCTCCTAGTGGCCGAAACGTTCACCAGTAATAATTTTTTTATAATACAACACGGTACCATACCGAGAATTTTATGTCAACTGATTCTGGCCTTCGAAGTTTAAAAATTTAAATTTATTCGTATTTTCGTTTCCTATCCACCTCAGTTTTTTTGCAAAAAATGTACCTCGTCTTTAATTATTTCAATTACGGCCACTTTGAGGGTCTTCCCGTGGTGACGGCGATGCTCTCAACCCCTACTATGAAGTACGACCTCTGAGTTGTAGTGTACGGCTATCACTATAACTAACTTCACATGATTTGTCAGAATACGAAAGTAGTTAACCGTTCCGGATTCCTGTTTGTAATGTTTACAAATCGTCACATATTATAAAAATATGTGTGTGTGTGTGTGTGTGTGTATGTGTGTATTTTTCGTATGTCTTCCTACACCACTGGACTGATTTCAACCAGTCTTGGTACACATATACCTTACTGTCGGACGAAGATTACTTTGGTGGATGAGAACTACTTACCTATCAAAGGGGTGGGGGTGAGTGTGAGAAAGACGCGTGAATTCCCAGATTTCATGTGAGAATCGGAGCACTTAACGACTTTTAACAAACATTAGGTATAATTTGAAACCTTTCTGAAATTTTTTCCCGTTGGCAACCCCTACGAAACTATGAAAGAAAAATGTTTATCACTTACTATTTTTCTTCTGTCACGCAGTGAAAGTACGGCAAAAGGCAAAACGTTATAATTTATTATTTCTTTACTGTTCATTGCTCTCGCGACAAATTTTGCAGATAGTATGCACATTTACTACTGAATGTAACTGCAAAATTATATTATTCGACACACAGTTCAGGAGATATGGCGTTATAAACAGTGAGATGCTTAAACTGCCTCATAGTGCATGAATTAAGTCATGGCTTTATTGCTAGTAACTCCATTCCCAACACGTTTTTCAGGTAGTATTCACATACGCCGCTGAATGATCCTACAAAATTATACCACTGTGCGACACATAATTCAGCAGTAACGACATCATTAACATTAAGCACATGGCTAGTCGCTGCTTGTTACGGGCGCGGACGCACACCTATAAACAAATACCTAGGCAATGCCGCGTTTCTACGTTAGTTGTCTCCATTTTACGGTCGTGAATATGTCATACATTTGTTTCACATATTAAAAGTTACATATATTGAATAAACGTGACAGTCAAGAGCCTCCGTCTTCGTCTACATCTACATCTACATTTATACTCCGCAAGCCACCCACCGGTGTGTGGCGGAGGGCACTTTACGTGCCACTGTCATTACCTCCCTTTCCTGTTCCAGTCGCGTATGGTTCGCGGGAAGAACGACTGTCTGAAAGCCTCTGTGCGCGCTCTAATCTCTCTAATTTTACATTCCTGATCTCCTCGTGAGGTATAAGTAGGGGGAAGCAATATATTCGATACGTCATCCAGAAACGCACCCTCTCGAAACCTGTCGAGCGCCTCTCTTGCAGAGTCTGCCACTTGAGTTTGTTAAACATCTCCGTAACGCTATCACGGTTACCAAATAACCCTGTGACGAAACGCGCCGCTCTTTTTTGGGTACTTTCACTGCTCTTCGTGGGTTCAACATCAGATTTAAAATGATATTATGGTGTATGTTCCAATTGTTATTGCATCAATGTTCTGAATGACGCCCGTGTTCCTCTCCATGGGAATTCATTACCTTGGCACAACATGAGAACGAAAAGTAATATCAAATACGTCATCTCTTTGGGCCTGTAAAATCATGTTATGAATGACGCTTGTCTTCCTCTCCATTGGGACAAGTTCATAACTTTGATACGGCGTGAGAACGAAAATAGCGCGCGAACATTTAAAGCCACATCGCCCTACATAAAGACAGTCTCGTCCGACGGCACGGCTCTCGATGATATTTGTTGGCTGATAATACTGACGACTTGTCGCTAAATATAATGTGAACTCTGTGACTGCGGCAGATAAGGCATGTCATCCTGCACGAGAACAGGCCACTCTTGGTCCTCAGCATGGTACGTCAGTTATTGTAGTTATGGAAACGTTTCTCCCCGTGGCAATGGCCGTTCGGTACTCACGTGGCTAATCGCCTTGAATAAATATCTCCTTCGCGACGACGTCCGCGCATTATCCAGCGGTGTAGTAACTTAGGATGGCTCGTAATTACAGTTGCACTGGACTGGCACTCGCGCGGACGACGATTCAAACCAGTGTCCTGCCATCCTGATTTAGATTTTAAGTGATTTCCCTAACTCTTTTATGTAAATACCGGGATGGTTTCTTCGAAAGTGCATGAGCGTTGTCCTTCTCCGGCCTTGCCTAATCCTAGCTTGTGCTCCGTCGCTAATGACCTCGATGTCTAATGGACATTAAACACTAATCTCTGCCTCGTCCTCCTGCTCTAGTCAAGTCGAGGACCATCTGCTTTAGAGTGAATAAAATCGAAACAGGAAACCGTGGTTATAAATCATTCTCTGCGGATAATGGAAGGATTAACACGCACATGGCGACAGCTCTCTGTACCTCTGATGGGCGCCTGATGCCAGAGTTACGCGTCGATCATCCGGTATATACAGTCTCTGCGCCACTGAAGCGAGGAGTCTTATCCACTAGTGTTCTGTTGGCCTCAGATCACAAACCGTCTCTAATGCTTACAATTGATCTGCATGAAGCCGCTCATTTGCATTCTGTTGTTTAGTGTTAGTGTTCAAGGGCGTACCCAGGATCTGAACTGGAAGGGGGGAGGGGCAGGTCATTCATACTAGTCTCAGGAAACAAGGACTCGAGACAACATACAGCACTTCTTATTCAATAAAACAGTAAACTAGTGAAAAACTGCTTTCAATAAACATTTTAAATATAAGAATGTATTTGTTTAAAAATACAACTTTTTAATTCTGTAATAATCTTCTAGGATTGGCCGACGGTAACGTGCCGAAGACGAAAAAACTACTCCTGGATCTGCGCGAACGATTTCAAATATCTTCTGGGGGGGGGGGGGGGGGGGGCAGCTGCCGCCGCTGCCCCTCGCTGGGTACGCCCATGCTAGTGTTGACTGAAATACGCTGTTTGATATTCTGAGCCGGCAGCTGTGGCCGAGCGGTTCTAGGCGCTTCAGTCCGGAACCGCGCTGCTGCTACGGTCACAGGTTCGAATCGTGCCTCGGGAATGGATGTGGTTCAAATGGCTCTGAACACTATGGGACTCAACATCTTAGGTCATAAGTCCCCTAGAACTTAGAACTACTTAAACCTAACTAACCTAAGGACATCACACACACCCATGCCCGAAGCAGGATTCGAACCTGCGAACGTAGCAGTCCCGCGGTTCCGGACTGCAGCGCCAGAACCGCTAGACCACCGCGGCCGGCAGGGCATGGATGTGTTTGATGTACTTAGGTTAGTTAGGTTTAAGTAGTTCTAAGTCTGATGACCTCCTGTGTTAAGTCCCATAGCGTTTAGAGCCATTTGAACCATTTTTGATATTCTCAAGTACCACAGGAATAAAATTCATGGCTCCCAAGGGCACATGAACAAGACCTGTTAATGAGAATGGGATGCTGTTGATGAGAAAGAAGTAAGATGGTGTTGTGGTCTATCCTCAATGTTATTTACTGTAAACGTTGAGCAAACGGTAAATAAGAAGAAAAAGAAATTTGAGAGGTAATTAACGTTCAGGGAGGAGCAATAAAAACGTAAAGATTTGCCAGTCACACTGTATTTCTCTCAAAGAAGACTAAGGGTTTGGAAGATATGTTGAACGGAATACCCAGGACACTGTCCATGTCTCTAGGACAGATATTACTCTGATAAGCCAAAACATTATGACCACTGTCCACGGCGACGTTGGATGCCGATTAATGGTTTTGCGGGCACGTGACGCGGCAACAAATGTATCTAAGAGAGGCAGACATGGACGGGGGATCATGGTAGCGAAGACATGGGGAGCAAATGGGGGAATCCATTGACATAAGCGACTTTAACAAAGTGCAGATAGTTATTACGCAGAGCCTGTGAACGAGTATCTCGAGAACGACGTAGCTGATGGAATGTTCACTTGCTACTGTCGTGAGCATCTACGGAAAAAGGTAGATGGACAGTTAAACTACCGCTAGATGTTGGACGTCGACGACTCTTCACAGAGGGTTCAGAGGCTGTCTGTTATTTAAAGTAGAATAGATTGTGATCTGCGGCAACTCTGTCGAAAGAGCACAATGGTGGTGCACGAATTGTTCATCGTACATTGTTGAACATGGAACTCCGCAGCAGATCACCCTAGGTGTTCAACTGTTGACCCAACGACATCGTCAATTACGATTGCAGTGGGCACGGGATCATCGGGATTCGACACTCGATCAATGTAAACGTGTCGGCTCTTCGCGTGAATCACATTTTTGCTGCACTAGGTGCATCGTCGTCCCGACAGACGTCGTCTTCGAGGTGAACGGCGGCTCGGCACGTGCAACGCGCCACAGAGGCAGGCTGGTGGAAGCAATATTGTGGTATGGGAGACATTTACCTGCCCTTGAATGGGATCTGTGGCAGTAATGGAAAACACGCTGACAGCTGCGAAGCACCTCCATCCCTTTATGCTTGACTTCTACCCCGATAGCGATGTTATGTTTCAGCAGTGTAATCGTCCGTGACTCGGATCCAAAACCTTGCTTCAGTGGTTTGAGGATAAGTATAGTGGACTGACGTTGATGTATCGGCGACCAAATTAGCCTGCTGTAAATCCTACAGAACCCATTTGGGTTGCTATCGGTCGCCAACACCGCGAAGCAAATCAGAGACCTGCTATTTACACGAATTACATGACCTGTGCGTAGACATCTGATGCCACATACCTCCATAAACATGTCATAAACTTCAGGATCCCGGATACGCAGAATCAGTTCTGGTTTTCGTTCCAAAGACGGACAAACAAGCTATTAAGCAGGTGGTCATAATATTTTGGTTCATCCACGTATAGAGCGAGGTGGGGAAGTGGTTAGGACACTGCACTCGCATTCGGGTGGACGAAGGTACAATCTCGCGTCCGGCCATCCTCATTTAGGTTTTCCGTGATTTCCCTAAATCGCTTCAGGCAAATGCTGGGATGGTTCCTTTTGTGGCGGGGTTCGTATCGACAAACACTTCGCTGTAGAAACGGCTTACGAAGTCACCGCCACACTTTTAATAGCGGGCCGACCGGTCCGCTGGAACAGTGAACAGAAAGATGAAAACCCAAACACTCTGATTAAATAAAAGTCGATACTTATCTTTATTAACGAAGATACAGAAACACAGTAGTGAACTCCGTGTCTAGAGAAATCTGTCTAGTTCGAGTCGGAGCGGCTAGGTCAGCGTCGGCTGACGACAAACAACAACTCTGCTGCGATGAACACACAACTGACTAGCAAGTACACAAATCGGTGGCGAGTATACAACTGAGCGGCGAATACAGAACTGTGCTAGCGCTCATGACTCCAGCGCTTAAGAAGCCAGAAGCCAGCGGTGGCGCGCGCAGACTTGCGGCGATTTCCTGTATCGCTGGCGCTGCTTATGCGGACTGCGTCCGGACTTTGATGCTGCCAACCTGTTGGCAGCGGGCTCGGTTGGCATTACTGGCTAGGATATAACAGTTCCTTTGAAAGGGCACGGTCGACTTCCTTCCCTAACCCGATGAGACCGATGACCTCGTTGTTTGGTCTATTTCACCCACAAACCAACCAACCAATCATCCGTCTATATGATAAACATTAGCAAAAGTATCTAAAGTGTAGTAGACGTAGTCATCTAAAATCAGGTGACGTGGAGGATGTTATATTACAAAATAAGACATTAATTTCAACATACGAGTTTTGCTATTTGGACAGGGACGTAACTGACGACAGACGAAGTACAGGTGAGGGAACTGCTGTATGCAACAGTAAGAAGTGTTTCTGAAAATCAGAAGTACTGTATCTTGACATCTGATATAAATTTAACTATCGAGATATTTACTGTAGAGTAAGCTAATATGGAAGCGAAATGTAGGGGAAGAATAAGAGGTCTCAAGGAAATAAAAGATTAGGAAATGTGATCGAATAACAAATGAAAAGGTACTTAATTGAATATGAGGGCGAAGGAATTTGGTAATGAAGGCGGGCGTGGAGAGGGATAAAATTATTCAGTGAAACAGGCTTGACTGCAATAAGATAGTTTTGAAGGATCAGAATGCAGTAGTTACAGACCTACAGAAGTAAAGTGGTTGGTTGGTTGGTTGGTTTGGGGAAGGAGACCAGACAGCGTGGTCATCGGTCACATCGGATTTGGGAAGGATTGGGAAGGAAGTCGGCCGTGCCCTTTCAGAGGAACCATCCCGGCATTTGCCTGGAGTGATTTAGGAAAATCACGGAAAACCTAAATCAGGATGGCCGGACGCGGGATTGAACCGTCGTCCTCCCGAATGCGAAAGTAAAGTGGTGTGCTTGGGCTAGGCTAGAGTGGAAAGCTGCATCAAACCAGTCGTTGGACTGAAAACAACCATTGTTTGGAATAGTTTTACTGTAGCAACAATTTAATCAGCATTTTATAATTAACCTTTTGTTCATATTGGTCCTTTGTGAGTAACCATTGCTGTTTGTAAGTAATTTTTTGTCATACCGTTACAACAAAGCTGTAGCCGGGGACTCTGTTACCTTAATGCATAAACAGATCCTGTCATGGTGATTTGGTTTAATTTTTTCAGGATAATCCTGCGAGGCACCATGCCGACCATCACGGTATATGGCAACGACCTGAGCCCACCGGCGCGAGCAGCGAGGATGGTAGCCGAGGCGGTGGGAGTGGACGTAGACCTCAAGAGGACCTATCCCTTGAGAGGGGAGTGCAAGAAACCCGAATATCTCAAGGTAACTCACTTGGCGGAGGGTAGAAGAACCATTAGTTGGAACTGCCAGTTACAGTGGCTGGCAGCGACAGCTAGCAGATGGGTACTGTTGTCAGACAAAGTGATGGGCCGGTGATCGCTGGTGCTGCTCGCCAGTCAGCCGTCGTGACGTCAGCGGTTGGCTCTCGCAACTGAAGCTACCAGCCTGGCATTAAGACTGTCGGCTATGGTAAACACTGTGCGCGCCATATCTTATTTCATTTAAACCGTCGAAGATCAGTTTTGAAGACTATGACTATGAGCGACTGGCAATGTACGTTTATAGTCGTCCTGTTGTGAATGACCACAAGGATAACGATTTCAGAAACTGCTTGCAAATATCTATGGCAAAGTATGGAATTCACTACTACAGTTAGTTCTAGTTCACATTACCATAATTTACTCTTCCTCTTCTTCAAACAAGAAGGCTAGAATCGTATTGGTAACACAACCTCTCTCCCCAGCCTCACCACCAGTGAACGCACGTAAGGCTTCTAACAGAGGGAGTGCCAGTAATTAATAATCCATCCTTATAATTACTGATTCTAGACACTTTCCTAACGAGCTCTTAACTTTACTTCGAGTTCCCTTTAATTTTTGTTGCAAATCAACACTTTAACAAACTTCTCCACACAAATGGAGACAATTCACAGTTTCTTTCCTCACTTATTTATCAGTATCGTTGTTTTTGTCTGAATACGACTTCGGCATATTTATTTAATACTTTTGGATTTGCATGCTCGCATTCTATCTCATTTGATTCTTATGCCCTCATTTGTATTGTTTTATAATTTGTTTCTGTTTTGATGCTGTGTGTGTGTGCATGCGCGCGCGCGCGCGTGGTATTCTTTGACCAGTCTCTTGCTCACCTAAAGAGGACCCAATCTGAACGCTTAACTTTGTCTTGTGCTCCAAGTATTTTTCTACAGACTAGTATGAAGTACTTAATAGTGTGCTTAAAATAGCCAACCCAGCAATCCAGGACAACAACTGTGACAAACAGATGGGACGAGGAATTTTGATGCATTTTTAGATATGTAAATCTGGGAATGTTGGGATTCTTTGTTTCAGACCAACGGTTAATCTTTGTTGGACGTGATTAAGAAATAATGTAACTGCCTGTGTTCGGTGCGCATTGAAATGCCACCGTGTTTGAGGTTTTAAGATGAGATTAATTAAGAAAGCCCAGTGAAGATTTTTGATTGGATGAAGTACTTCCTCAAGAGTGAGAAAAATTTATGTAGAGCCTCTGTCACAATGAGCTCTATGGCTATGGAGAAAGCAGACCAGAAGTCTTTGAACTATTCTTAATTTCAGGATTGTATCTGATATATATACAGGAACAATTCATTTTTCATATTTTTCTATTAATTCATTCTTTAACATTTTTATGCAATGACACGTATTGGGTTCAACTCGGGCAACCACCCACGCTGTATGTTTACGTGGGAAAATTCATGTGATGAAGCTAATCTAGATAAGTAAAATCGTGTGAAGCTTTTAATTTTGTACTCCGTCGGCAAAATAGTGGTGAGTACATTAGCCACATACCCGGCGGTTCCTAAATGATCGCATTACACTGGGAAAAGCGCAGGGTTGCTCTGGATATTAAATTTAACTTTGTCAGGAAAAATACAGTGTCTGAAATACTGAGCGTGAGGAGCAGTCTCATCAATATGATATTTACATGAGATCCTTAGCAAATAAAGTAAATACATTCAGATGAATTTTTGTGGAATGAATACGTCTTCCTACGAGATCTGCGTGCAAGATACTGAAGAATAGTTTTCTTGCTAGCAGTCGATTACAGTGAGATCGTTTCGCTGCATTTGTATGAACGCTGAGAGATTGTGTTGGAAGTAGTAGGTTAATAGAACACGTATTGTACGGAGGACAACACAAAACAATCCCCAATTATGCGCTGTTGGCATTGATATTACGAGACCATAGCATAAAGATCAGTTAAAGTTGAATGTTAATGAAGAATTACGCCCCCATGGTACTAGTAAACAATGCACGAAATAGACGGTCTTAGGGATGTGCGAACTGTGGGAATAATAAATGAAAATCGGTGAGGTAAGACCGTGTTGCTTGTCAGTTAGTCAGTACCCATTTTCATCCCGGCATGCAATCGCCTGTTCCTCGGTCATACATAAGCGGTGGCGGTGACATGAAAACTGTAGTGTTATGAAACTCCAGAGTCAAAATTTAGCCCTGTGATTTGATTAGAAATGAGTCAGTACAGCAGTGACGTCATCATAGGATGTAGAGAGTTTCAGAGAGAGCATTAGGGAACGATTGAAAAGAACGGGGGAAAGAAATACAGTAAAATATGAATGGGTAGCTTTGAGAGATGAAATTGTAAAGGATGCAGAGTATGAAGTAGGTAAAAAGACAAGGGCTAGTAGAAATCCTTGGGTAACAGAAGAAATTCTGAATGTAAATGATGAAAGGAGAAAATATAAAAATGCAGTAAATGAAGTAGACAAAATGGAATTCAAACGTCTCAAAACTGAGATCGACAGGAAGTGCAAAATGGCTGAACAGCAACGGCTAGAGGACGAATGTAAGGATGTAGAGGCATATATCACTACGGGTAAGATAGATACTGCCTACAGGAAAGTTAAACAGACTTTTGGACAAAAGAGAACCACCTGTATGAATATCAAGAACTCTGATGGAGAGCCAGTTCTAAGCAAAGAAGGGAAAGCAGAAAGGTGGAAGGAGTATATAGATGGCTATAAAAGGGCGATGCATTTGAGGACGATATTATGGAAATGGAAGAGGACGTAGATGAAGATGAAATGGGAGATATGATACTGTGTGAAGAATTTTACAGAGCACTGAAAGACCTAAGGTGAAACAATGCCCCAGGAGTAGACAACATTCCGTAAGAGCTACTGATAACCTTGGGAGAGCCAGCCCTGACAAAACTCTACCATCTGGTGAGCAAGATGTATGAGACAGGCCCTCAGATTTCAAGAAGAATATAAAAATTCCAATTCCAAAGAAAGCAGCTGTTGACAGGTGTGAAAATTACGAAACTATGAGTTTAATAAGTTACGGCTGCAAAATATTAACAGTAATGGGAGGATCAGGTTGGATTCCGTAGAAAAGTTGGAACACGTGAGGCAATACTGGCTCTACGACGTATCATAGAAGATACACTAAGGAAAGACAAACCTACGTTTCTAGCATTTCTAGACTTAGAGAATGCTATTGACACTGTTGACTGGAATACTCTCCTTCAAATTCTGAAAGTGTCAGGAATCAAATACAGGGAGCGAAAGGCTATCTACAAATTGTACAGAAACCAGATGGCAGTTATGTGAGTCGAGGGTTATGGAAGGGAAGCAGTGGTTGGGAAGGGAGTGAGACAGCGTTGTAGCCTATCCCCGATGTTATTCAATCTGAATATTGAGCAAGCAGCAAAGGAAACAAAAGCAAAATTTAGAGTAGAAATTAAACTCCAGGGAGAAGAAATTAAAACTTTGAGGTTTTGCCGATGATATTGTAATTCTGTCAGGGACAGCAAAGAGCAGTTTAACGGAATGGACATGTATCTTGAAAGGAGGATATAAGATGAACGTCATCAAGAGCAAAACGAGGATAATGGAATGTAGTCTAATTAAATCAGGTGATGATGAGGGAATTATATTACAAAAGAGACACTTAAAGTTGTCGATGACTTTTGCTGTTTGGGGAGCAAAGTAATTGATGATGGTCGAAGTAGAGAGGATCTGAAATGTAGACTGGCAATGGGAAGGAAAGCGTTTTTGAAGAAGAGAAATTTGTTAACATCGAGTGTAGATTTAAGTCTCAGGAGATATTTTCTGAATGTATCTGTATGGAGTGTAGCCATGTATGGAAGTGAATCATGGACGGTAACTAGAAGCTTTTGAAAAGTGGTGTTACAGAAGAATGCTGAAGATTAGATGAGTTGATCACGTATCTAATGCGGAGGTACTGAAGAGAACTGGGAAGAAGTGTAATCTGTGGAACAACTTGACCCAGAAGAACGGATCGGTTGGTAGGACATGTTCTAAGGCATCAAGGGATCACCAATTTAGTATTGGAGGGCAGAGTGGAGGTAAAAATTGTGGAGGGTAAAAATCGTGGAGGGAGGCCAAGAGACGAATACACTAAGCAGATTCAGAAGGGTGTAAGTTGCAGTAGTTACTTGGAGATAAGGAAGCTTGCGCAGCATAGAGTAGCATGGGGGCTGCATCAAACCAGTCACTGGACTGAAGTCCACAACACACGTAGACAGCTAGTAAAGCTACGTCGTCAAACTGTCGTCTGCATTTGTTAACATCTTAATTTTTACATAACAGGCTACCTAAGTTTACTCTGTTCAATAAACTATAATGAAAGAACAACAACGCAGAATCTTCTCAGAGAAGATCATACATCAACAACATCCTCTGCAGATGCGGACGAAACGTTAGGTTTTAATGAGAAATCCATTCGACCACAGTGTAATACTCCGGAGTATTTTATTAAGTGTAATCATCAACTATATTCACATATATAAAGTGCTTAGACAAAATAATGTGAAAGTCAGTTTCAACACCGTGCACAGAACTTCAAGGGCTACACTTGTGACTGAGTTACTGTTTAACGCATAATATGAATTTGGCCTATAAGTGCCAGATTCTTTAATATTGGACTGCTATTTTATGTTTAGGTGTTTTGTGATAGGGTTCGTATTTTGTGAAATTACTGTCACGTAGGCTGTGTTTCGAGAAGAATTTAAAATTTGCCTTAGTATGCATCACTTTTCTGTCCGGGAAAAGCAATCTTAAATTATTCTTACTACGAAAACTAATTTAATTTTTGGGATACGTGAAACCAAATACATGGAAGTGAAAGTGTTTGTGTGGAAACCACTTAATTACAGCAATCAGCGACAATCACAACATTTGTCAAGCCATAGGAACCGACGATCGGGTCGATGCACCAACCCCACAGGTCTAAACGAAGACGATGTGCTTCGTGCAGGACAAAGAAAAGCTACTCTTAAGTGAAGCTGCATAAAATAATGAAGTACTTTATCAGTAAATATAATCAAACAACAAACTTCACAGTGACGTAAAATCGCATACGCAGTTTTTAAACTCATAAAAAGTAAGAGCTGGAATATGAATTCCTACCAACTACAGGGTCTAAAGTGATAGAAAACCACAATTATTTTGGATATTCTAAAGCTCATAAATTTCTAGGAACTATGGTCACAACGCAATAGCTTGCTGCGAGCAGCAAAGAGTTAACTTTACAATAAACATGCATTTCCATAACTATGTGGTTTTTTGTTCTTCGTTCTTTTTTTTTCAGTCACCAATCTTCTGACTGGTTTGATTCAGCCGCCATGAATGCCTCTTATGCCTCAACCTCCTCATCTCAGAGTAGCACTTGCAACCTACTACCTCTATTATTTACTGATGCATTGCAGTAGAAGTCTTCCTCTACAGCTTTGGCCCCTAGAGCTCCCTATAGAAATATGGAACTCATTCCCTGATGTCTTAGTAGATCTCCTACCATCCTGTCCTTTCTTCTTGTCAATGTTTTCCACATATTTCCTTCAGATTCTGCGCAGGAGCTCCTCATTTCTTACTTTATCAGTCCACCTAATTTTCATCATTCGTCTGTAGCACCATATCTCAAATGCTTCGATTCTCTTCTGTTCTTGTTTACCCACTGTCCATGTTTTACTCCTGTACAATGCTGTGCTCCAAACATATGTTCTCAGAAATTTCTCCCTGAAATTAAGGTCTATGTTTGATACTGGTAGAGCTCTCTTGGCAAGGAACGCCCCCTTTGCAAGTGCTAGTGTGCTTTTTATGACCTCCTTGCTACGTCTGTCATTGGTTATTTTGCTGCCTAGGTAGTAGAATTCCTTAATTTAATCTACTTCCCGACCATCAATTCTGATGTTATGTTTCTCGCTGTTCTCATTTCTGCTACTTCTTATTACTTACGTCTTTCTTCGATTTACTCTCAGTCCATAATCTATACTCATTAGACTGTTCTTCTATTCAGCAGATCATGCAATTGTTCTTCACTTTCAATCAAGATAGCAATATCATCGGATCGTATCATTGATATCCTTTCACCTTGAATTTTGATACCACTCCTGAAACGTTCTTCTACTTCCGTCATGCTTCTTCGATGTACAGACTGAAGAGTAGGGACGGAAGACAGCATCCCTGTCTTACACTCTTTTTTCCCTCTTGGCTCTTATACATAATATATGTTACATTCTCTCCCTATAACTTACCCCTATATTTCCTAGAATTTCGAACATCTTGCACAATTTTACGTCGTGGGACGCTTTTTGCCGGTCGACAAATCCTGTGCGGTACTATATCTGACAGATGTAAGAAGCTTAGACAAGTTGGAAGACTTTACCCTCCAGTGAGCCTCTAATTAACTATCTCTCACACATAGCACTTTTAGTTGACATTTAGTTCTTCTTTACGGTTCAGCCTCAGTTATTCTGTCGGGGAGCCAAACGTGTCAGTCTTCCTCATTTTGACATGCGGTTGACATCTGAGGCATAAGAATTTCAGTCTTTCACATACGCCTTGTTACTGGTAAATATATTTTAAAGTAACTTAGACATATGAAATCGATACGCAAAAATCAGTGATGAGTAATTGCCTAATATGCTGCGGTTTAAAGAATTGACATTCCTCTTCGATGTGATCTAACCAGACTGTGCTGATACCAAGTTTGTGATAATACTACAACTGTGCAATTTCTGTTCCATTCTAGTAATTTCTGTTATTTCTACTTTCTGGAGCTAAATACTCATTCTCATGTTTTTTTCATTTACAGATGAACCCAATGCACCAGATTCCAACCATTGATGATGGAGGATACTTTTTGTCTGACAGGTACGTGTACTAAAATGTTATTCATTCCATACTGGATTCATTACAAAGTCTAACTGGTTGTTGTTTGTACTTTGTGTTGAATGCACTTGTAACTTGGGAAACGAATTTAGAAGTTGATTAGGGATGAGCTGACGTGCACTAATGCTAGTGCTTGATATGGTTAAATGCTCCAGTCAGCTTTAATGAAAGTACTTAGTGTGAGAAATATTTTGTAATTTACTTGTGATATGAACAGCAGTTATTTCGTCTTAATCGGCCTATTTACTAGGACGACTGATTTTTAATACTTATATTTAATACTTTAATAACAACACTAAGTGACATAATTAAAGGATCACCTTTTCGAAACCCCGTAACTGTATCCGGCTGCGGCACGTAAGTCTGAAATTTGGGTCAAAGGACCCTACAACCTTCCTTTGTAATGGTGCAAAAGCGTGGCGACTTGCAGCCTCAATCTCGGGCTCTGCGACGCTTCACACAGCGAGGTGTCGAAACATGCGAAGGAAAAGCCAGAGCTCTGAAGTTCATATGCGTTTGCAAGGTGGGTTCACGATGTCACACTGGCATCAAATTTCACCACAATTATGCCTAACACCCTGCGGATGTGTCACACGATGGGAAAGCCATCACGCCACCTTTAACCACATTTCACTCCATACGTTGACGTCTGTGCAATGTAGACCAGTACTGTGACACGCCTCATTGAAATCACCGGTTTTTTCCTTTCGAGTGGCCGAGGGAAACACTTCAGACACACCGCCACTCGGAATCGGCAAGGAAAGGCCTTGGGAGAGTGACATACACTTTGCGGTCGGAAACGACAGATTGCATTGGATGAGCAGCAGGACGACGTTCTGGACAACCTTGGTACTGTTGACACCTCCCGGCCGATTCAAGCCTTCTCCAAAGACATCGTGGACCAACAACCCCACTGGACGTGGTCACACCCTTTTACAGTGCAGTGCGAACGCAAGTTCTACTCTGGCATACAGGACGGAACCACCAATGACCGTTCAAGTCCATTCAACGAAATATGGACGTGCTGTAAAGGGTTTTTGTGCTTTTACAGCCCTCCCGTTTAGCGCGCTCATGAGGTGTGATCAGAGCGGTGCGACATTGGCTGTTGCTTGAATAAAAGTCAGAGGGTCCTAAGTCCCCGCTGTTCGGCAGTACCCTCAGTGCCAACTACCTGCCTTTGTTGAACACATAAATATATATAAAGTGTCTCTGCCGAAGCCCTAAGCGCTTGTAGACAGGTAATCCCTTTGATGCACCTCCGATTCCAGACGGTCTACTAGCAGACTCTTTGAAAACTGTTGCAATTATGTCAAGATAGAAAGCAATTCTACCTGCAGTTAGTGTATGTGTTGAGTATCATTGGCACCGTACACGTGGGAATCATTTTCCAAAAATATATTATCCCTTATCCACTTATTACATAAGACTTACCTTCTTAACAATGACGGTAAAAGTTGTGGGGTCTTCATTACATTCAACTTATAATCTGTCTTACTTACTATAGTTCAAACTGATTTAGTTCTCGTACACTCTACAGTGTTGTTGAAAACATGAAACATTTCCAGAACAGCTACTATTCATCCTATTTTTAATAATTTATATTTCCTTTAGCCAACGAATTTATTCATCACACACTGCACAATGTTCAGACCGTTGAGGTAGATCTGTATTTGGTAATTTTTTTAAAGTAATTTACTCCCACAGTAAATAATGTGTTTACATCAACCACAGGAACATAATTTCACTCAGCAGACAGTGAGTACAGAGTAAAGAGTAACTATCCTTAGTAAAAATTATTTTCAAGTTCCATGGTACAGCCTAAATATTTTTATGCAAAAATAATACGGAAGACGACAAAATCAGCTTTTGGCTGGAAATTTATTTAGAATGTACCTTTGATTTTCATTGATGTATCATAGATATGTGTGGTATAGCCTTCATTGGGATTTAAAAGCAAACTTAAATGTTCTCTAAAGCAGTGCAATTTCCAGGGAAAATCATTCCTTACATCTTTGGTTATTATTATCTATAAACGTCAAGCATCAGATGAAAAAAAGAGTTTCTCTTAGAAATTCTAAAATGATTCCGGTTGCGCGAAAGAACGTTTATTATGCTAATTTATAATATTTCAGATTTATTTTATCAGAAGGATTTGATTACAGTTTATTTCATGTTTCAGTCATGCAATAGTGACCTATATAGTGGACAAATATGCAAAGAATGATAGCCTGTACCCGAAGGACATCCTGAAACGCTCTATAGTTCATGAGAGGCTGTTTTTCGACGTCGCATTGTATACCAAAGTTTTAAACTTTGTCGTAAGTATTTGTGCCTCATTGTACAAGCAAGACAATTACTTTTGCAAATAAATGAAAAACAGACTTAACTAAATATCATAATTTGAGATGTAGTGATTTGGTAATGTGGGGTGTCCTCTATATTTACTTATTGAAATAGTTTGGAGACTGTTGTAAAGTAAACATTGTTGAAAAATCGGCGTATGGAAACAAAGATAGTCACTTATCTTCAGTTGAACTTGCAGTGCACAGTTAAAATGTGTTCAAGTAAGGGTATTACAAGTGAAATGGATTTTAAGTACTTTTATTGCTGTTGCTTAATGAGATATTACTAAGAAGCAAATAGGCTAAATCACTAACGATACTGATGGAAATTATTAAGAAGAAACGAGGCTAGTTGAGATAAATGTGAAGAAAATAGGAAACGGAGTATCTGCACCTAGAACTGACTTTTTGACGTTATAGGCAGCTTGAGCGAAATGATGGAGATTTAGTTTGCTTTAAGTACACACAGAAAATTGTTTGTAGTACATGGAATGTTACAGGTGTAAAATTTAAGTTTCAATGACAATTTAGTCGGTGGGAATGGCTTGCTTGAAACCGAGATGATGGAAACGGCGAAAGATATACAGGTAATCCAGTTATGCAGTTTGAATTTCACAGGACAGTTAAATGTTTAAGTTCAAATAATGCTGCTCACGTTGCTGCGATAATACGTGTGTGTTACTAGATGCTGAATAAATATGCTTTCAAAAATAGGGGAAACAATCTTTTGGGAAGTCTTTTGGGAACAGTCTTTTGGGAAGACTTCACGTTATTTCATACGGAAAGACCCTGATGAACACGGTATTATTTGTGAGTAAAGTCAGTTACCTCATAGCAATCGACAGTGTTGCATAAACCAGCCCCTGAACCGTTTTCATTAAAACGAAGTAAAAATGCTCCATTGACTACGGTAACCGAGTGATAAGGACTTAGAGGAACGATTCATGGTTCAAAAATAGCACAAAGTTACATATTAGTAGACTGCCAGTAACATATTATACCTATAAACTTGAAATTATATATTTTATCAATCGAAATTGCTGAGGGAAGCCAGTTTTCCAGTGAAAACCATAGCTACCTTCAAGTTCCACGTACTAAAAATGCTGAAAACATTATGGGCAGAAGCTTATCTGCATACCAGTATGAGTACTAAGACCTGCAGTCTCTTATACCAAAGTCTTACTGGCCTCACAGACATCTAGAGATGTTTACGAACAATAAAAAAAAGCCGTAGAAATCATACAGACTGTTGAAGTTCACACAACTGCAGGAAGAGGTGGCATGGAGGCATCAGCTCTGTGACTCACCATGACCTGTCCTTCATAAAACATGGATGGAACATTCTATTAACAAATTATTCTCGAACGAAAACAAATGAATAATCAAAAACGTCACACCGCCAAATCAGCAAGTGTATCCGTGAAATGACGCATCTGGTCCCTGCGGAAAGTAGTGACAGTCACTATATTTCTGGTACCGTAAACTGTTTTCGTGAGTGTCCTTCAGAATGGGGGAAATTCCGCTACTCTAAACATTACCTACAATTTTAGTTTCCCAATCTCTTATGCCTAAATCATTTCCCGTCAGTGCCGAGATCATTCCGTCGAGATCTCGAACGGCGATTGCTTCTATGACTTCGCGTCGCAGAGATGTTAGACTCAAACATACTGGATTTTACTCGCCGTTTCTCCCATTTATCTTTCGACCAATGATAATATCGGAACATTGCTGCTCATTGGAAGCCCTATTCAGTATCAAGCAGACGTCATGTACATCGTTGCAAAGGTTAGAAGAAAATAATCTGAGAATAGTTCAATTAGCAACTTGCCACAACCGTAATATTGACTGTTTAACATATCGTTTAGCCTCATCAGATACTATAGTTACGTAAATTTTTAATGAAGATATCACGTGACTCTCTCTAATCCTGATATGATGTTTCCCGCAGGTAGCCCCTCTGCTTTTCAAAAAGGAGCCGAGTGGCGAATCGAGGGACAGTCTGATAGACGGTCTGGAGACGGCGGAGCGGTTCTTGACCACCAGCAAATTTATTGCCGGGGACAGCTTAACCATTGCTGACTACTGCTGCTACTGCAGCATTACATTTGTTGACGTAAGTACATTTTGTACGCTACTAGAGTGCCACTGTCTTAAACTTAGGAATTACAGTACGTTACAATTGTGGGGAGGCAGTATAGTTTGCTTTTTACATCTTGCAGCTGTTCCGTTATGAGCTCTCGTGTACTTTTACTTTTTCATAATAGTCAGAGCATTCAAAGAACTTGTAATATATTTCTATTTATTTATTTTCTTTTGCATCTTCTTCTCATCCTTTATAATTGTGTCCTGTCTGAGACATGCAGTGCGTTTCTGACGGGGAAGTTGCATAATAAATGATGTAGATACCTACGGTAAGGTTTCACATTCAGCTCTTAACCACGTCAGCTCGACATTCTCATTTGTCTTCCTCAACTTCTTTGCGTAGTTAAAAGATTTACCTTCATTTTATGTTTTATCACGTATCTATAACAATGTTATTTATTCAGCAGTATTAATTATTAACCGCAAAAGCTTTTCAGTTCCTGTATTTTCATGTTACGCCTTAGTTGTTCAGGTTGTTTCGGTAAACGCAAAGTGATTTACACGATGCGAATATTTTATTGGACTAAAAAACGTATTTTATATTGTTTTGTCAGCACGAGAACGTGTGTGACTATTAATTTAAGGTGTAAACATTTGTTATTTCAGTACAGAACTATATTCTCGACAGTCAGAAACATGGCTTTTATGTTACAGTGTTAGTTTACTAAGTTTCATTGATTCTACGGAGCCGTGAAATTCAGTGTAGCGAAGAATGCAAGAGGTTCATCTAGTTTATACAACAAATTCTGGGAGTGTATGTTTTCTGTACTTTCTTACAAATAATTACGACTAACGTAATGTTTTTTGCTACATGTTCACGTCTTTCTGAGTTCCGATAGATCGTTTTACTATTTATGGTTTCCATATTCACCACTTGAATGTGTAGAAAGCATTCATGGAAACTAAAATGAACGTATTGGACTTTATAGGCGTAGCTGCTGACTGCAAATAGATATACTGGAAGGAGCGGCTGACCAAATATTATCAGCAAGAGATATTACACACCAAGCGAGGTGGCGCTGTGGTTAGCACACTGGCCTCGCAGTCGAGAGGAAGACGGTTGATGCATGCATGCAAGCATGCATGTCCCAAGCAATAGGCACTCCAGCCACTACAGCCGTTATGAAGTACATCAAATGAATTCGCAATTGCGAATAAGGACAACATTCACCTGTAGACTGGAATGACGACAATTAAGAATTGTGCCAGACTGGGACTCGAACCCGGATCTCCCGCTTATCGCGAGCGGTCGCCTTACCATTTGGCTATCCGAGCACGACTTACTGCCACACATAAACTTGCATATGGCGCAACCATGCGTCTGCGATCTGTCCTCGTACATCCATTGTGTACATTCCCGTACAATCAGACGCTGTACCTGAAAGTCACTTGCCCGGTATCGGCAGATCAATACGATATTATGCGCTACACAAGCAGATGTTGAAATAACAACTGTAATTTTTTCAGATTAATCTAAAAAGTCTTGCAGAAAACGGCGTCAGCGGTGCCCACGTTTGTAGATGATCTCGTTCGTACGGCACAGAGTTTTCGCTTCTGTCGCTTTCTCACTAGCCTAACTCAGAAGCACTGACTCAATACATTTGATAATTCTGGCGCGTACCACTTCAGCATTTTGTTTTTATTCAGCAGTTCGTAAGTAACCTATGTTTACGGGGAGAAGCACGAAAATGATGGAGAAGCGCAATTGGGATGCGGAAAGTTAATCCGGAAACGATTGAAACAACGCTTATTGTTGGTTGATGATTGGAAAAGGTACCAACACTTTGGAGAGTATGCAAACCTAGTAATATGGAGTGCGAGTGGAGTGGATGAAGATGAGTAAGACAAAGTGCGTTTAGTAGCTTTTTTTGTACGTGATACGAGGATTACAGTGTGCTATCAAATGTGGCACAGTAGGCACGAATCACTGATATGTTTCTTTAGTAATGCCATAACAGAAGCCACAGGTATAAAAGAAAATTTCAGTGGAAACAAGTTTAGACGTAGACTACATTAAACTACTTGATTTTTTCTAGACTTTAAATAACTATGAGTAAAGAGGTTATCAGTCAGTGTTGATGTATACTGTTTATTGGCTAAAGCGGTTGCGACAGTTATGTCCTTCTCATAGCCTCTAGTACGAGGCCTGAATGAATGGACGTTACTGCTATATACTGACGCAACCTTAGGCTAAGAAGTAATAGGGGCTTTTGAGGAGGACGTAATTCTTGAAACTAATTTACTCAATAGGCAACATACACTATGTGATCAAAAGTGTCCGGACATCCCCAAAACATACGTTTTTCATATTAAGTTCATTGTGCTGCCACCTACTGCCAGGTAGTACATATCAGCGACCTCAGTTGTCATCGCACATCGTGAGAGAGCAGGATGGGGTGCTCCGCGGAACTCACGGACCGTGGTCTGGTAATTGGGTGTCACTTGTGTCTTACGTCTGTACGCGAGATTTCCACACTCCTCAACATGTCTTTCCAATGTGATAGTGAAGTGGAAACGTGAAGGGGCACGTACAGCACAAAAGCGTATCGACCGACCTCGTCTGTTGACTGACAGAGACCGCCGACAGTTGAAGAGGTTCGTAATGTGTAATAGGTAGACATCTATCCACACCACTCACCATTACACAGGAATTCCAAACTGCTTCAGGATCCACTGCAAGTACTATGACATTTAGGTGGGCGGTGAGAAAAACTGGATTTCATGGTGGAGCGGCTGCTCATAAGCTACACATCACGCTGGTAAATGCCAAACGACGCCTCGCTTGATGTAAGGAGCGTAAACGCTGGACGACTGAACAGCGGGAAAATGTTGTGTGAAGCGACGAATTACGGTACACAATATGGTGGTCCGATGTCAGGGTGTGTGTACGGCGAATGCCCGGTGGACGTCATCTGCCAGCGTGTTTAGTGCCACAGTAAAATTCGGAAGCGGTGTTATGGTGTGGTCGTGTTTTTCATGGAGGTGGCTTGCACCCCTTGTTGTTTTGCGTGACACTATCACAGCAAAGGCCTACACTGATGTTTTAAGCACCTTCTTGCTTCCCACTGTTGAAGAGCAATTAGGGGATGACGGTTGCATCTTTCAACCGATCAAGCACCTGTTCATAATGCACGGCCTGTGGTGGAGTGGTTACACGACATAACATCCCTGTAATGCACTGGCCTGCACAGAGGCCTGACCTGAAGCCTGTAGTACACCTTTGGGATGTTTTGGAACGCCGACTTCGTGCGATGCCTCACGGACCGACATTGATATCTCCCGTCAGTGCAGCACTCCGTGAAGAATGGGCTGCCATTCCCCAAGAAACCTTCAAGTACCTGATTAACCATATGCCTGCGAGAGTGGAAGCTGTCATCAAGGCTAAGGGAGGTCCAACACCATATTGAATTCCAGCAGTACCAATGGAGGGCGCGACGAACTTGTAAGTCATTTTCAGACAGATGTCCGGATACTTTTGATCACATTAGTGTAGGTGAGCACTGACTGATAACCTATGAATTCAAATTCTTTATGGTCCTCGAAGAACATGTCAAATGCGAAAAATTTAAATAGCTATGAGGGAAATATCATTCCCAGTTCTTATAAAAATGATCAGTAAACCCAATCTCTTCCTGCATTTCAAGACTGAATAACAGCCAATAAGTACTCGCCAAGTTACAAGTGAATTTGGAGGTGAGAGTAGCACTATCCGTAAGTTACTGCTTGAACAGGAGAGCTATAACTACATGAACCCAGAGTTTGTTTCAGACTTCGTGTTATGTTTAGTCGAACATTACTACAGCTGTTCGTGAAGCAAAATCAGTTTTAAATTTGGATACTTTCTTCTGATTAAGCCTGTTTCATTAGTGATACTTCAGTCATGTATGGACTCGCTTAAATACCCATATCAAATTTGTGCGAAGAGGGCTACAAAATTTCCAGTGAACATGTCAGAGGGTGTGGTATATAACTACTCAGTGAAGCATAATACTCTTCTACCCCAAATCACTGTATTGCGGGATGAATATACTATGTGAGTTATTAAAATGTCTTATCTAGTTGTTCGGCGACGCTTAGAGCCTTCAGAATTCTGCACGTGATGCTTCAGATTCCTCGCTTAAAGTGCAGAATGCAGTTCTTATTTAACGCGATTGCTTCTTTACTTTTAACATCGTGAAACATTCTTCTTACCACACCCTGCTACTTAAAAAAAATGGCACCATGGACATTCAGTAATTTTTCGGGCTTGTACACTTTTCTTGTGGCATCTGCAGAGTGAGCTCTTCATTTTATTCGCTGATCTTCAAACTCCCCATCAATTCTCAAACTTAACACGGAAACACAGACTTAATTCTCTTGTTGTTGCTTTGACGCTGGGGATTTAATGAGCCTGTAGAAGATCTACATTTTTGGTTTCTTTTCTTTTTCAGGTTCCACAAAAGGGTAGAATAGACCTCACAAAGTACAAAAATATCCAGAGGTGGATGGACCTACTCCATAAGACTAGTCCCTTGTTTAAGAAGTACGACGAGATCGCTGAGAATTCTCTGAAAGTATTTTTGCAGGATGGGAAGTATTAAATATCCATTTGTTTTTCTTAATGAGTAAACACTGCACCTGTGGAAATACTGTGTTGTTGTGCTAAAAGTGTGAGCAATACTGTAACTAAAGAGGAGACCAAAATAAAATAGTAAATATCTTGATATCTCCATTTGTAAAGAATGATTGTAAGTCTCCCAATTTTTCCTCTCATGATAGTGTGAGAATCATCTTTCGTGTTGGTACGGTCGAATTAGCAGCAGAATGGGCTGAGGAGTTTAAGTGACGGCGCTCAGTTTGTATGGGGAACCTTTTGAGAAGTCGCTGTGTAAGCGACTTGTGGTAACATGCAACGTCGTCGTGAGCTGATGCCGTTCGAACAGTGTATGACGGTCGGTGCCCGACGAATGGAAATTTCGATTTCGGCAATGGTGCAACAAATCGGCTTCGCACTTTCAACCGTGTCCATAGTGTATCGTTAAGGGTTGAATGACGGTGTCACAGTCCACAAAAGATGAACTAACGGCCGTCCAGCCACCCTCGATGAAGGGCATCAGTGCAACAGATCACGGCTCTGTTCATCACAGAATTGAGCGAGACACGTCTCCCAGTGGATAATCCGTAGGAACCTGAGCTGCATGGGGTATGGGAACCGGCGCCGCACATGGATGCGACTGTTAATCCAACTTCACCTGGCGCAACGGCTTTCATTTGTCGACAGTCACCAGGGATGGATCACCAGGGATGGACACTGTAACCATAATGAGATATGGTCGACGAATCACACTTCCATGCCGTTGGGAGGCACCGTGTATGGTTCAGACCTCATGAATCGATCGATCCTGCCTGCCAAGGCGATGGTGGCGGTATGTTGAGCTGCTCGGGGACCATATCCGCCCATTTTTGGCCTTTCAGCGCCTTTACGATTTTGTGGTAATATGCACGGGATGTCCAAAGACTGAGATGGTAACCCCAGAGCTCAGATTTGAAGCTAATCGAGCATATCTGGGATGTCATGAAACGCAGGCTCCATGCCATGGGTCCTGCTGCACCCACGAACAGATGAGAATTGGCTGCTGCTCTGCAAACGATTTGGTGTCATCTGCTTCCAGAGGGATAATATGGACTTTCACTTCCACGGCGTCTCTCTGCAATCCGCAGGGCCAGAGTGGGCCCCACGAAACTTAGGTGCCTGTCCCATGACATATGATAAGTCAGCGTAAAGGTAAGACTCTTACTATATACAGTCGGATGCTCATTAAGACAATTTTCAGGTGAAACGTTTGTCAATAACAAGGTAGCAATGCCAGAAGACAGTATCGATATGCAGAATGACTTGTGGAGGATCGATGAATGGTGCAGGTTCTGGTAGTTTACTCAGAATATAAATACATGTAATATATTGCTCACACACAGGAAAAGAAAGCTACTACTGTATTACTTCACTATCGATGAGAAACTACTGGAAACAGTATCTACTGTAAAATATTTAGGAATAACTACCTAGAGCGTCCTAAAGCGGAGTGACCCCATTGCACAAGTAGTAGGAAAAGCAGATGCCAGACTGAAATTCATAGGTAGAATCTTAAGAAAATGTAACTCAGCCACGAAAGAAGTGGATTATGAGGCTTTTGTTCGACCGATCCTTGAGTATTATCAACATGGGATCCATATCGGGTAGGACCAATAGAAGAGATAGAGAAGATCCGACAAAAAGCGGCCACTTCCGTCACGAGATTGTTTTAGTTAACGCGAGAGAATTACCGTGATGCTCAATGACCTCCACTGGCAGACGTTTGAAGAGGGGTTTACTATTGAAATTTTGAGAGATCACTTTCCGAAAGAGCCGGTCAACGTGCTACTTCCTCCCACATACACCACGCGTAGTGACCACGACCAGAAAATTTGAGAAACTACTGCCACACAGAGACTTACCGACATCATTCTTCCCATGCGCCATTCGCGAGTGGAACAGCATGGGAGGATCAGTTACTGGTACCAGAAGTACCCTTTGCCACCCGCCATTGGGTGGCTTGAGACGTGTGTAGTTGTAGATGTACTTTCTTACCAAATACACAATTTATTGATAATATAAACAATACATATAATTCTAAACAAGCGAATGTATTAATAATAAACACACTAATCATAGAACCTTACAGACAATCTTTCAAATGATTTCACAATCAGTAAAGTAACCTTTTATGATACAAAATTTCGCCTAAGGTTCAAAGAAAAATAAAAGGTTCGCAAACAAAAACGTAATGAATAACATTAATTAAAACTTTTTTAATGAATAGACAATGAATATCACACATTTTATGTGTGGCAGTGAATGTGTATAATATCGCTACAGTTATTAAGTTTTCTTAATGAATCCACTGTGAACAAAACAAAAGCTTGTGAGGGTTCAAAAATGGTTCAAAAGGCTCTGAGCACTATGGGACGTAACTTTTGAGGTTATCAGTCCCCTAGAACTTAGAACTACTTGAAGCTAACCAACCTAAGGACATCACACACATCAATGCCCGAGGCAGGATTCGAACCTGCGACCGTAGCGGTTGCGCTGTTCCAGAATGTAGCGCCTAGAACCGCTCGGCCACTCCGGCCGGCGCGCTTGTTAGGGAAAACCAGTATTAACGATACGAGGAAAAGGTACAATAAATTACACTAGAATCTCGAGTACACAATGATAACCATCAGTATCGTTATTTTTACCTTCCAGACGCAAGTGCATCATACAGTCAGAATACAAATTGATTCACGTTACACACGGTTGTTATAAACAGTCTGAAAAGGTTATAAGGGCGTTGCAGGATAAGTTGTACTGCGAAATAATTGTTCAGAAAAAAATTCTATATGTTGTGTCGTTTCCGACTTAATTAGCGTTGACGTTAGTCAGTCAAGTTGTTGCACCCGCAAATTGAAGCACGTACACGCGCTAAAACGCGGTAATGCACAGGCATCTGTTGGCTGTGAACTAAACTTGTTCAAATGCTCGTTACCAAATAAAAGGCGACTTTCTTTGACTTGATAAATTAAAGCGCGTTTGTTTAGTTTGGGCCGGCCGGAGTGGCTGAGCGGTTCTAGGCGCTTCAGTCTGAAACCGCGCGACCGCTACGGTCGCAGGTTCGAATCCTGCCTCGGGCATGGATGTGTGTGGTGTCCTTAGGTTAGTTAGGTTTAAGTAGTTCTAAGTTCTAGGGGACTGATGACCTCCGCTGTTAAGTCCCATAGTGCTCAGAGCCATTTGAACCATTTGTTCAGTTTGATAAAAACAACTGAGAACACGTTTGGCTGCAATGTCTCTGGCAGGCTGCATAAGTTGGCGCAGGTAAAGAGATGACTGGCTAACTTCTATGCTGATTAAATCGGAAACGGCGCAACACAGGGAATGTTTTTTTTTCTTAACAAATGTTTCTTAGCGCAGCTTATACCGTAGCACTCTTACGAACTTTCCAAACTCTTTCTGACACCTTGTTCTTATGCAAGAAGTGCAGTAAATAATGTTAGCCAGAAGAATAAAAACAAAGAGTTACCAACCATAGCCAAAAACAGTTAAAGGCAGTATAAGAACATGGTCAGCTTTGGACAAATATCTGACTATGCACACTATGTAGCACTAGTGTCTGTTCTGTTTCCTGTAAGCACACAACTCACTCTGGTCTTCGGGAAGCACTGAATTCAAGCCACACACACACACACACACACACACACACACACACACACACACACAAAGCCCGACTGGCCGCTCAAGTTCGTGCTCTCCTGGAACAGCGAGGAATGTACTTCTGTACGCCATGGAAGCACCGGCGAGCCAGTACTTGTAGCTTTTGTGACTGCTCGTTCGTGTTGTCAGCCGCCAGCCACTACTTGGCACCTCAGGCACCTCTTCAAGGCCTTGCTGCTATCGTCAGACACCAAGACAATGGTGGCCGCCTCTTCCTTCAATGCACACTGGGCCACTACCACATGTTGCCAGCATCCAACCTGCGTGCTCCGAGGCTCAACAATTAGGCTGCTGCTTCACATACTGCTGGACCACAAGATAACACCGTCCGGCCCTCGCTTCTTGCATATGTGGTTGCTCACTTGCTGCAGCAGTAATACATCACCCGCCTTGGCGCCCACTTCCGAGTGGCGTTACGCTATGACTGTGCCACGTGCCGTTAAATCACCGTACAGGGTACCACTTAAAATTAAGAATTTTAACCGATTAATGTCGTACAGTGATATGAGAACCAGTCGTCGGCTCTAAACAAGAGGGCAAATACATTTTACATACGTGATATTAGCGACAAACTTTTGTACAGCTTTATGTTCTCAGGTATTGCTCAGAAACGACCACTGAAGCGCAGATCGATTAGCCCCGTTGCTGGGAGAAACAGGAAGTCTTTCACAGTTGTTACCTGATAGACAGAAGAAGGAATATAACACGATCTCTAGTAGAGAGTGGATAACTACCCGCCAGCAGTGACTGTTATACGAAAAATACCGAGTTACCTTTAGTTAGTGTGGGAGGGAACCCTGTACATAATGAAGACGATAACTATCAGGAGTAACCTCTACTAATACTCATACACTGATATTTAACAGATGTCAGATTGATAAATTTCGGCAAATCGTTATGTGTCATTACGTCTGCAGAGGAACAGAATGAACACTTTGGAAATAGATAAACAGAAGACAAATTTTAACAAACTTTGCTTTGTTTTTAGCTGTTTTAGATGCAGTGAATTCTGGTGCAAGATATAAGTGAGGTTCCTTTTCTTACACTTTGCCTACATTCTACCGTAACGACTCGTTGTCTGAAGCTGCATATTCTGAAGCACTTCAGCTTTCTGTCACAGTTTCTAAAGGAAATATATTATCACTTAAACTTATGTAATCATCTTTTCTCCTGTTACGAAAAATTTCGATCGAATCCTACTTTTAAATTCCTCATTTCAATAGATAGCTGATCATTTAACCTACTGAAAGAAATCAGTAACTTGAAAACTTCTTCATAGAGGATATTCGGAAATTACAGTTACAAACTTCTAAGACTTGTACATAATATTTTGAATAGCAACCCATGTTGGGATACGTACGGTTTCCGTTGTGCGACGGTTTCAAATCAGATCACTCATCCACATCTGCTTGAGGAGTAGAATTAGGCGTGACGCAGTATAATTACTAGGCAACAATTCGAAACGAAAGGTAAAGAAAAATCCATTTATCATTTAAGCATATATTTGTATACCCCACAAACACTATGTTTTTACATTATTCCAAACAGAAAAAGAACGCAACACACTGTACGTAAATAACGTAATATTCAAGAGGTAATGCAAACAAATGTGCTTAAGTGATAAACGGCTGTTTCGTTCTGTTTCTTTTAGAACTGCTACCTGACAACTGAACTACGTCACGCCTAACTCAATTCCTCAAACGGAAGTGGATCAGTTGAACATCTGAACTAAAACCGTCGTAGAACAGAATCGGAAATATCCAAAATATTATGTACTCACTCCCCTCTACAAGTCCTAGAAGTTCGTAACGGGAGTTTATGAAGACTCTGTATAAATTCCAATAACCATTTGTAAACAATCTCTAATGTTGATATTTCGGCGAATAACTATCTACTGTTCAATGTACATAGCCGGAAAAAAATGTAACGACCACAAGGAATGTGTTCAGTGGTACCAGGACATGCTTAGGGGCTGTAGTGTTACTGATTAATTTACCAGAAGTATTGGTGATAGATGGCTCTCATATGGCCTGTCTGTGCGCTCAATGTTTTGTTTCTGCAGGTAGAAACTGTGCTGTGAGTAGAGGTGAATGGTGTTTCTATTCTAAAGATACACATAATTATACATCGCAACGGAACATCTACTTCTATTTAATATCTCCTACATTAGCAAGACAGAAACTCAAATTTTAGCTTTTCTTCGATATGACCTCGCAACGCCACAACACCACAAAACCGTCTCGAAGCTCTCGAAGTGAGTTATCTCATAGGACCTGAAAATAACAGGATAATGCAAAAAGTAGTTTTTTGTGAGCAGCTTCCACGTGCAGAAATGATTTTTAATTGATGAACTGACTTGGAATAGGTACTATAATATTTAATCTGAGTACTTATACGTAGGCACTGGGCTACACGTCGAACGTGCTCCTTTCTACTAGCCGGCCGGGGTAGCCGAGCGGTTCTAGGCGTTACAGTCTGGAACCGCGAGACCGATACGGTCGCAGGTTCGAATCCTGCCTCTGGCATGGATGTGTATGATGACCTTAGGTTAGTTCGATTTAAGTAGTTCTATGTTCTAGGGGACTTATGACCTTAGAAGTTAAGTCCCATAGTTCTAAGAGCCATTTGAACCCTTCTACTATCTGATAAAATTGATGCTTCTGTTAACAAAATTAATGGAAGGTGCAGATCTGAAATAAGGTTATGAGATTTTCTCTAACATTATAATTACTACTGAACTTCAGACTTTGAAAAATCATTACCCAGTTGAACTGCTGCTCTCATCATAGTCATACAAAGATCGAGTCCTAGTCGTAAAGAAAAAGTGCGTATTATCTTGTATTGCTGACCAGAGAAATTGAGAGGAGAGGTATACACCTATTCTTCTCAAGCCCTCACCACTAGGTCACGAGCTCTCTGTCTCTCTGCGTTTCAGTAGGTCGTATTTTAGCGACCTTCATTGCAAAGTCATACCAATGTCACGCCTTCTATCCACAGCACTGCCAAAACAGGATACATCAGAAACCGACCATCACGTGAAACTTATAGGGGCCATGTCCTGGCGAACATTGTCTACCTACTCAACTCCACAACAAAAAACATTTCAGCTGACTGTTGCACTACAGTTGCCTGCTACTCTCCAACTGCCACTTCCTCGTTTAGAATACTAGCTTTTCCAAGTGAGGCTACCACGACCTTGCTATTAATTGGCTCAGTTAAAACTCGGTCGGAAGACCAGAGGCAAAAACCTAATTGTAGGTGATGTAGGAGAAAAAATGCGTAAATCGATCAGTGGGTTACCGACACAAAACCATAAGTGCGTCCCATCATGATACGTAAATAAATAGAACATATGAAAGATGACTAAAACAGACGTCTTTCATCAGATTCCCCTGGAGTAAAAGAGTCGGCTTGGAATGTTTCCTGTAGTGTGATCAGCACAACACATTCAGAGTTGATCGTCAACATTTCCCTCATCAAGAAAATGGATAATATTTAAAGCATATCAAAATTCATTAAGCATAACCGCCACTTTAGGGTACATAGCACAGATAAAATCATTAAAGTACATTAATTCCTTTTAGATAACTATAGGTGGTAAATAACCTCATATGACCTGAATATCTTCACAGTAAAATAAAATATGTAGATAATTCATTATTTTGAAACACTGTGTACGAGATATCATACAGCTATAGTGAATACAGACATACACTTTGGAGATGAAACTATAGTATGGTCTGAATATAAATAAATTAAAGAAAATTGCTCCTGAAAGATTCATTTGATAAAGAGTTGCTTGACTCATAGAAGACCATTACACATAATCTTACAAAATGGCATCACTATGGCCATGTTATTACAGTACAGTAAATGTCATGCACAAAGGTAGATAAAGTTATGAAACTGAAATGCTAAAAAAAGAATTTAAACTATGCCCATGCTCTTGCCATGTGCAGTGTCAACTCCCTCAATCTGAACTACATTACACAAAGTTATACTTTCATTTAATGTATTTACCCAGATATCACATGTAAGAATCACTGAGTGCACTCCTACTGCGAGGATGATAACGATTGCCATCCTGTCTTTTGAACGTTTGGCCAGTCTACCACACCAGTCTATCTCCCACTACACTGACTACAGCAATTAATCGGAACCAACTACCATTTCTCTACTAGGCTTTTTAAAAAAAATCTCTGCTCATCCTCATTGTAATTATAGGAACACTGAACTATCAAGAGCTCATAACAATCATATACAGATATTTCCATCTGAAAAATAAGAATATTAGAAAATTAAAGAAGCAAAAGTGTAAAAATTTAAAAACAAAGAGATGATACATTCTTAGAATTATCGCATTATTAGCGAGTTTCAATATTTAGACCGTTATCAGTCATCAGCAACTGTAAGTATATTCGATGAAAAAATCAGCAACCAGTGCTGCAAACAAAATTTTACTTCCTTACTGGTTTTAGGTACCTAGCGCCCTTCTTCAGAACAGTGTATAGGAAAATGTACCACAAGTAAGTACAAGGCAGATAGGAAGATAAGAATAGAAAATTTAAGGAGCAAAATCATTCATCCAGTCAGGGACGAACCACCAGGTAACATGCTTCCTTCTGTGGAAAACGACAGTAACAACAAAGAGATAAATATTTAGTAAACGATAGACACGGTCTGTTTCCAAAAGTCGGTAGTCTACAAGAATAAACGATTCATTAACAAAAGCCCATTACAAGTATATCTGGAAGTAAGTAGTTCTTGAGAACATATCGTTCCTTAAAGTGAACGTTTATAAAGAGATCCCTAGGTATATAACAGTAGAAAAGCACAGAGGCGTGGCGATGTGTATTATAAGTAACAGCTTATTATCGCAACTGGAAATCATCTGCACTGACAAGTGAAACCTCGTAACAAACAGGAAATATGTATAACAATAAGATGACTGCGAAACTCAAGACTTCAAATAAGAAACGTTATTATCCAAACATGATGCCAAGGATACAAAAAGAATAAGAACCTTCAAGTCATTCCAAAACCACATACACACACTTACATGCTGGTTCATACGCCGAAAAGATGGATACTTGTGGGAACAAGAAAAAAGTCATCTAAAACTCTTCGAGTTAATTCTCACCAATGGTTTACCATAGTTCTAATACCTTAGGTTAAATAGGTTATGTTTATTTTCCACGATACAGTGATGGAAAATGAAAGTGTTAACATTTTATTCATGAATAAAATTATTGAATAAATAAAATAAAAATAAAATAAAAATAAATAAAATTATTGAATTGCCTGTCTCCTGACCATTCTCTAATTATTCCTTTCGTGGCTACTGTTGTTCCTTCAGCAGTTCGTCTTTAATTACTTTAATTATTATTGAGTCCAATTCCTAAAGGTTGGTTGGACAACATCGCTATGTCTCAACTCGATGAATGTCCAAAACAGTACTGATTCTCGAATTTTATGCTCTTTTCTATTATTTGCTTTGTTTAGTTTTACTATTATTATTATTATTTGCGTAACAACACATATATGAAAAGAGCCGCGAAATACCTTTTAGTAATGCTGTGCCATGAATTTCTTTATAATCATTAATTTTCAACAAAACAGAATATATTGGGTTCTTATTGTTCTGTATCTGGCTTTCTATTAAAGGAACATTTTTCGTTACTGTAACTCACTCTAAAAGTCAACATATCTTCCCTACTTTACAGTTATTGAAAATGAAAATTACTTTGTTATGAATACTGCTGTTACAGTTCGCATGATTGTTCAACAACAAAATTTTGCAGTGGATTTTGGTTATCAGTAAAACACCATTCAGTACCACGACTAGCACAAGAACATGAGACTATTATCGGAGAAAAATACGTTTTCACTGTAAGGTTTGCCAGACCAGAACCAAGCACAGCAAGATTCCTATTATATTAGGAAGGTAAATTATCTTTTTGTACTGTTAGTTATATATATTATCAGCGGCCCGCGTCAACCTGCAACACATCATAAAATCTGCTGCTCTGCTCTGCAAGTCCGGAAGCTGAAAGAAATAATTTTATTTCACTATTACCTTCCCGCTTCTTTGCGGTATGATAGATTTCATTTAATGTAGTTTGAATACGCCGCGGCAGCGGCTCGTTCGTTCGTAGCGCAGCTCGGCACCACGGATAATATTTAAATAACTGAAAATGTCTCAAAAGGATGGGATAATATGCCAAGCAAGCTATTACAAATAATAATGCAAGGCTACATTTAAATAACTCTATTCAAAACATTTAAATATGTTAACTATTACACACCTTTAAAAAGAGTACGTAATGGCGTACATCTCTCAGTCTTGACAAAAGAAGGCTACGCTAGCGTACAATACAACGTCACAGGCTATCCTACTCGCTTAACTCCAAGAAGAAGACGACAGAGAAATTAATGTTCGCTCTGTATTATTTATACTAGTTGCACATTCTCATCTTTGTTTGATATCTATCGTCTGTGGCGGTTTCAGTACTCGCCGACACAGATATTATCTAAAATAAACAATAAAAAATACATAATTTTATACAATAACAAAATATGATACTCAACTCGATGAATGTCCAAAACAGTACTGATTCTCGAATTTTATCCCATTTGAGATGAATCTATGGGCACATGAATTGGTCCTAGGGAAGTCGAATCATTTGGTATTTTCAGTTGGCAGAGTTCTAAATATACAGGGAAAAACATGTATACCAATGAATGTCATTTACTGGATAATTTACGTGATGTTATCAACACCGTTTGTCCTATGACTGTTGATTTTGCTACTCTCCTGCACTTACGATTTCTCTGCTGTAGCTCACCAGCCCTTTCGATACTCCTTGATGTTAGTTAGACAACATCGCTATGTCTTAACTTGATGAATGTCCAAAATGGTACGACCTCTCTAATTTTATCCCATTGGAGCTGATTCTATGGGCATCTGAATTCTTCGTAGGGAGTTCGAATCATTTGGTATATCATTAACGAATTCCTCGAATATACGAATCCCATGACTTATGGCATGTTTGATAGTAAATTCTGTAAAGTTTTCCTAGTAATTCCATTACATATTAAAACGGGATGATATAGTAATACGTAAACAGTTTTTTGTGACAATTTAAAGCACACTTCCAGATTACTGAGCTGAATTTTGGACTATTGTCCAATATCACTTTCTCCAGCTGTCCAAAATTGATTAAAGCATGTGCTTACAACAGACTGACTAATAGCTCCCCTTAATGGTGTTAGTGACACAAATTTGGAAGTTAATACGATAGGAGCGAAAATACAGGAATGCCTTTCATTAGTTCTTGGAAGGGAACTGAACACGTCTGCTGTTGCAAGCCCTTTTAATCTCGATGGAATTATCAGAAACGATGGAGGATGATGAGACCTGTCACTGGCATCATCTTCTGACCAGGTTTGGATGAAAGCAAACCATTAGAAACGCATTTCTCCATATCCGAAAAGTAGCATGTTTGACATAGAGTGTGAAAACAATCCCTGTCACCAAAGTGCGCATGGCGTAAATGGGTGTACCACATCATTTTATTGACCCATTCATAAATAATTCTGGAAATTACCATCACTACTGCAAATCATCTTCACCTCTCTTCACGAACAATATTTCTAAGAACAATATTGTCGAATGGCAGCATTGTTGTATATCAGTACACTTTATTTTTATCTCCTTCCATGTTGAATCCTTGTGTTGCTCGTTGGCAGTGTACTCAAAGGAGGTTGTACTGAAACTCTTAAATGTGACTTTCTCCAGATGCACCGGCCTCTGTGGCCCTGCGGTTCTAGTCGCATCAGTCTGGAACCGCGCTGCTGCTACGGTCGCAGGTTGTAATACTGCCTTGGGCATGGACGTGTGTGATGTCCTTAGGTTAGTTAGGTCTAAGTAGTTCTAAGTCTAGTGGACTGATGACCTCAGATGTTAAGTTCCATACTGCTTAGCGCCATTTTTTCTCCAGATACTTGATACTAAAATAGTTTTCTCAGTCCCATGATTCAGCCCTAGAGGAGACCTTGAAAGCGCATCAGTAAGAACTATATCCTGAGTGGGAATGTAGGCAGTGGTGAAATTTAATTCTATAAGATGCAGTGGCCACTTCGTTAAATTAACTTGAGTCAGTTTTGCAGTCATTAAAAATTCCAGTGCTCTGTAATTGGTATAAACCTTGATTGTCTGGCCAAATAAATAGATCCTGCATTCCACAGTACCCCATACAAAGCCTCACGTTCAGTTACTGAATAGTTGTGTTCACACTCTGTGACCACCCATATCATAAAATCAATATTACGATGTTTTGCCACTCCATCTATCTCAAATTAATGAAATAGCTTAGCACCAAGACCTGTTTTAGAACTGTCTGAGCTCACGCAGCAGTTCTTATTCAGGTATGGATGTGGAGGGAGTGGAGCTTCCAAAAGAACCCGTTTTATACTTCCATCTGTGCTTGGGCATCCCAATCCCAAGTAGTTTTATCACTCACTAATACACACAGACATAGTGTAGCCAGAACAGCCAAATTCATACACTTTTTATAAAAATTTATTAAGTGCAAAAATCCCTGAAGCTATCTCACTTGAGTTTCTACAGACACCCATTCTTAAATAGCGAAACATCACGTTATGTATCATTTAGTATCTTCTAGATTAGTAAGACAGAAACTCAAATTTATGCGTTCATGTGTAAAGTTTCTATATTCCGTCGAAACGACCTCGCAACACCACATCGTAACAAAGCAGGTAAATAAAATATTGAACAGCTGCCGTCTCAAAGCTCTCCAAGCGATTTACCTTATCTGACCTGAAAACAATTTACTAACACAGAAGTTGTTTTTTATTAGAACCTTCTACGATAAACTGGCTTGGATTAGCTACGAGGATATTTTATTTAAGTACTTTCATATAAGCATTAGGCTATGCCTCGAACAAGCTCTCTTCTACTATCTGATAAAATGATGCTTCATTTATTTAATTTTATGAAAGGTGCAAAGCAGAACTAAGGATATGAGATTTGTTCTAACTTTGTAATTTCGATCGCACTTCAAAACTGGAAAAAATCCTTACCCAGTTCAACTGGTAAGTGTACAAACTCCCGCTTCTCTCATGATTGTTATACAAAAGTCGGTTGCGGATATAAGTTTGCAAACGGTATGAAAAACGAAAGATGTGTTTGGTGAATGATATACCGCCTTACTAAACCCGATCAGCAGTTAAATCCAATTCATAAACTGAGGAAGATCCGCCACACATTAATCGTAGCCGTTAGTGCCAATCCGGTATACATATTATCAACCAGACTGCTCCAACGGAACTCACCAAGACAAAAAGAAAAAGCACGCATTATGTTATGTTGCTGAGCAGAAAATAGACTGGAGAAGTATATACTTGTTCTTCTCTCGTTCTTAATACGAACTCGTTACAGCACTCATGCGCAGCTCTCTCTGTCTTTCAGTGTAGCTTATTATAGCGACGCTCGTTACCACTTTATACAGATGTCACGCATTATGTCCACAGCAGTGCTGAAATGGTATAGATCAGACAACTGTCTGATCATCCTACACAGCTTCTAGCGACCATTACCTTGCCAACACGGTCTACCTGCACGCAGCCACAACAAAAAACAACATCCAACTGACTACTGCACCCCTGTTGCCTGCTACTCTCCAACAGCCACTTCATTTACGCTACCGAAGTGAGGTGATCACGCCCTCGCTATTCATTGGTTCAGTCGAAACTCGCTCCAAAGACCACACGGAAAAACCTGAATGTAACCGATGTAGGAGAGAAAATATGGAAATTGATCAATGTGTTATTCGTAGAGAAGGAAAAGTGCGTACCAGCAGTCAATATATATGTGGAATACATTAAAGATGGCTGATTAAAGCGAACACATTTCAGCGAACTGACGGATTGGTACACATGTCAGGAACAATGCATCTCTGGTGTATCACAACTTTCAGCAGTGGTCTATGGAAAATTTCAACTCCCGGAGGCTAGCTTCTCAACTTATAAGTAGTACAAGTACAGACAAAGTCAAGTTCGGCGAGTTGTACGAGCAGGCGTGGCTGGTATAACTTCGTCCAATGAAGAATTATGGACACTTAATGCACATTCTGTTTTATCAGAGACTGCTGGAAACCACATGCTTGCAGAGGGACTAAGATCATTTACGGTTCTGGACACAGGGCCACAGAAACAACGCCGCCTCCAAGCACAGCTCCTCTTTTGCCATGAAAGAGGCAACAGCAGAATGGAATTGCACTCTGTTGTCTCCAGTGACGATTGTATTCTCTGACATTATGCTAGTGATGGACGTACACGGGTACTGTGAAGAGCTGGTTGGTTGATTTGAGGGATGGGACCAAACAGCGATGTCACCAGTCCCATCGGATTAGGGAAGGAAGTCGGCTGTGCCCTTTCAGAAGGACTACCCGTCATTTGACCAAAGTGATTTACGGAAATACGGAAAACCTAAATCAGGACGGCCGGACGCCGGTTTGAACTGTCGTCCTTCCGAAAGCGAGTCCAGTGTGCTAGCCACTGCGCCACCTTACTTGGTAGCGGCCTATTCTGGAACGCATTTGCCTACGACTCATACGTTTCATCCCAGGCTTTATGGTGAGGTGAGCCATCACGTAGCACGGTTACATTTGATGTTCTTCAGGGTAAAGTAACCGGTGGCCACAAGACTGCACAGTTTGTTATCCACATAATACTACCATTTCATCGGGACTGTGGACGTCCACGTACGTCTCCTCCAACGCAATTTGCTCCTCGTCGTGTGCAACTACTGGCGTGGCCAGCAAGATAGCCAGATCTATTGCTAACTGCACGTATATGGGACATTATGAAGCGGGACTTTACTCGTTCTCCGAAGCCTGCAAGAACCTTTGTCGAACGGCAATAAGAGGTAAAGATGCGTGGGAAAAATCTGTAGCAGGACGCCATTTGGTGTCTTTATCATGGTTTGTGTGTAAGACTACACGCCTGCATTGCTGGCTGGGGGTGCTACGCTGTATGTTGATGGGAATGTTTGGGTACCTCTTACTGTGGATTTGTTAGCATGTACTCCTACAATTATGAACTACATATTACAATACATGTCAGTTAAATGACCTCGTACTTGTCGGTGTTGCACTTTTTTCCGGCACTGTGTTAATAAAATGTCCTGTATAACGGTACTCGTTCATACAATGACCTTATTACTGTTTTTCGAATACTGATATTGCAATTGGTCTACATTTTAGTAGCTAAATAACAGCAGAAGTGACCCCTTCCCCAACATGTTTCTCACCCTTCTCTTACCATGTTTTTACGCCACAACGTTTTGCCAACCTATTGCCTGTATCTCGGCACTAATATGTACTTTCACGGAATCGCAGAATCTCTGACAACACAATACTTTGTAAAAACCATCTATGTTCATGGTTTGAATGGCTTTCTCTAAGACATACCATATTTATATGTGATTATCTACGAATAGTCTAAACAGCGATGGATGCCAAAACGCCGTCTGTTAGTGTGAACGATTACACTGTACTTGAACGTTATGATATTTGAAAGGAGCATCATCTCTGGACGTACTCAACCTGCACAACTATCTTCCGCGAATGAAACGTATCGTATTCAACTGTACGGTCACTATGCGTCTTACAGCTCAACATACTATGGTGATAATTGTTGACCTTATAGTATAACGTTATTGCATCACCTCCACAACCTTTAAAATGTTTGGCAGCATAAACACACGTTCTCCAATGAAGTTCTCTTTCAAAACATTGTTCACCCCTTAAAAGAACACACTGATGGTGATGGAAAGCGTAGTTGTTATAGAACTGCTGTCATGCGATCATGTGACTGCAAGACGTAAGTCTCTTCCAGGGAGGAAAAACTTTTAAGAGCATTTATCGTGAAGAAATGTAGTAGTCTGGTTCAAATACTTTAGAAATGGATTACTGCGATATAAGATATATTAGCAATGGTTACCGGCTTCAGCAGAATGTGGCCATCTTCCAACCACTTACACCGTGATGGTAGGCGATGGCGGTGAACGGGGCAGGTATCGTGACGCCATGAACGTCAGTCGCCCAATAGGAAATAAATGTTTTATTGCGATCAGGACTGTTTTAATCCATTTTTAAAGATGTGTATGTACCAGTCGAGTGTGTGGAATCAGCGTAGTAAGATGGGTCGACTGGGAGATGGGACAAAATGGCACAGACGAACGTTCGTGTCGCGAAGTTCTCATGACCAGCTGGCGGATGAAGCGGACCGATTTGCTGGTGCATCAACATAGACAGTTACTCACGTCTACCATGAATTATCACCATTCGCAGTCACGTAACACAGCGTGAGATTAGTGGCACGGACTGAAGGCGAGTCCGCTTCCTGTCAATGACGCTTTCTTGAAGCCATTATCAAGGTTAGAGGTCGTAATGCGCAGTATAAGCGTATTGTCTCCTAGATATGACTAATTTTTGTCTAGTAGACTGTCCCACTAAGAGAGACGTAATCACGCGTTGGTCAAATAAAGAATATATCTAAGTAAAACAGAAATAGAACACAGTCTCATTCAGTTTAAACATAATGCTAGTAGCGCTTTAGAATCTTCTAAAGTTTACCGGAAGTGTGAATTGCTAACTCTCCTGTAAGCAACTGTAAAAGGATTCAGGGTATGAGAAGGAATTTTCGGACATCATTTGTTTACATTGTAAGATGTAAACGTTCAAACGGGTCGCATCAGGTGCTATGGTATCTGGCCACATTGTTCGAATTTAATTGTATTGCATTTCATATTCATACTGACACGTAGCTCACATGCAATGTCACTAAGTTTTTAAACTTTTTTTTCCTTTTCCGGAGGCGTGTGGCACCAAGTCACTTCGCACAAGCCACACAGTTCCCGTAAATAATGGGCAGATGGATTGTGGTCACTCAGCTGGTGCCCGACAACATTCCGGATGTATTTCATTAGGTCCGGTCAAGCTAATTAAGTGGACAACTTATCAATGTAAGTTCATTATCACGCACCAGAAATCACTGTAGCAAAATTCAAGGATTACGATAAGCACAGTTATCTGCTGGGCGATTCCATCGATAAGAAAACAGACTTTCAAGCATTAAAGGATTCTAGCGCTCCAAAACACGTTCATGTAGTTCACAGTTGTCAAGAGACCTTCGATTATTACTACAGTAGAGGGTCACGGCGGGATCTGGGCTGACTAAACATCGAGTGACGGACCACTTTATCCGATTTAAGCATCAACATTCCTGGATTTCTGACATCATTGTCTCTGGCCATCATCGCACCAGGAATTCTAACATCATCGTGCTCGGACTTGCACGGAGCCCAAGACGTCATCACTCGAGGAATTCTGACATCATTACGCCACCTGCGCTCCCTGGTCCAAACATCACGGCCCCACGTTCCACCGTGCCTCACTTGAAATTAATTTGCTGCCATTTTATTGCAAAGAAGCTGAGAGCTGGTGAAATCTATAACTGTGACGTCACGCTATTTTACTTAAATATTTATGATATTTATGAGCGTGTAACGGACGGTGGCGCGCAAGTTCTTAACCCCCCGCCCACAAATCCTACGAGCAAACTTTAATTTGGTTGTGAGAGTCGTAAAACGCTATCTATACATCGAACATGAAGGGGCTCCCTCTGCTTTTGTACGATATGCCGTCCATTCTAAATCAGTGTTCGGGTATCACAACTTTTGCACACATGAATCCAGTCTGACGATTGACGATGTCACACATGTGTTACACCCATAAATCACACGGGCGTCATATCACTGTAATGTCGGCATCTCACACCGGCGCAGCTTCACACCATACGTAATATAGTGCTCGAAAGTTCGTATGCTGTTGTTCTCCATTGGAGCGCTTTGCTCCGAAGCGAGGGGATTAGGTGCTCCATTGAGAAGCTGAGTGACAGAAAAACGGTGAAGTAAGATTCTTTGAAGATATTAAATAACGACATCAAGTATGGTCTGTAAAATAACAATATTTTGAAAAAGATAAATTGCTACTCACCATACAGAGGCGATGTTAAGTATGATACAGGCACAACAAAAAGACTGCGAAACATGTCAGCTTTCGGCCAAAAGAGCTTTTGCTGGACTAGATAACATACACACATTCACGCAAGGATAACTCACAGACACACGGTGTCCACTGTCTGTGGTCACCGAGGCTGTGACCTTAGACAGTGGTCGTATGTTGGTGAGCTGTGCTTGCATGAATATGTGTGTGTTATGTACTCCAGAAGAAGCCCTTTTGGCCGAAGGTTCACATGTTTACCAGACTTTTTGGTGTTACTGTCTGCGACTGAACATCTGTTCTACATAGTGAACAACAGTCCATACTTTTCCTAATTTTATTATTCTACCCTAAATTTTACAGGCTGTAGGTAGAAAAATTCGTAGGACACAAAATCTTGAAATTGTTAGTAGTTTCTCTATAATTGGTAAACTGGCGGTGTGACGCCATACATGCACCGCATACACCTCAGTTACACTACAATTGCGCTACAATTACACCACAATTACGTCATAGTTACGCCACAAATACGCAACGTATACACAACGCTTATGGCATACATACCCACATACACCATACATATGTTGTGCATACGCTCCAATAAGATACTTCGACAGTTTAACAGTAATTACGTCGTACTGAAGTCTGCAAAAAGTTAGCTGAGTGGTGCCAAATCTGGAAATTATTGAAACTGGCAAAATCGTGGAACACAAAATCTGGAAGTTGGTAACAATCCTGGTAAGATTCACCAAAATGCAAATGTACCAGCCAAAAAGTAAGAACCTTATGCGAATGTGGGTGTATCTGCCCGATGTGTAAGATGCATCTATTATTGCAGGAAAAGATGCATGCAACGTAAATAATTAGCTGGCTGACGTTAAGTGTAGGTTATCTCTAGGTACGACTTCCAGACCCCTGCTACGAGGAAACACGTCTTACACTGTCTTATGTTGGTATCTACATTAAACTCTCATATTTGTTACTCTCAGTCTGCCTCTATACACAGACGATCCTACTGACTCGGTGAATGTTGAAAGTATTGACTATCAGCACAATACCAACGAGCAATTTTGTTTTGTAGGTCTTAAAAATAAGAACCAGTGTGTCAAATTCAAACTGTTACCTACCTGTCTATAGTTTCAGTTATTTAACGCGGAAACCTTGATATTCTTGTATCACTTCTTTTAGCATATGATTCATCTAGGCACTTCGATTAATGACTACAGTATTTACACACATGAAGAGGAAGATATTGTTCAACTACACTACAGGGGCACCGGAAATGACTTTAGAATGTCCAGTTATGGGCCTCATCAAGTATGGTCAGCTGTCAAAAGTGTTGAAATACATCAAAATGCAAGAGTAAAGAAATTGGTAGAGTTAGATGTCTGACATTAAGACAAATTATCTCCTTTCGAGTAATTGCATGACTGCCTTTCCTGATTAGGGGCACTGAGTCCACTATAAAGCAAGACAAGTTTTTATTACCCAACAAAGAGTTTCAGCGTTGTATGCAAGCGCTACAAAACAAGGTCACTGCCCGTCTTTTACATCCTCAAGCTAAAAAAATCGGTTCCACACGTTAGAATTCAGTTAGCTCCAGAAGAATGTAACAGGTCGAGGGTAAAGTACAACAGTACAACCAGGCCTACATATGATTAAGGGTAAGTTAGACTCTTACGGAATTTGCGGCTACGAAAACCCTACAGCCAATATATTTTAGATGTTCGCGTCAGTCAGGAACAGTGCATAGCGCGTCCGGAATGTGGACTATGTTGCAACATGCATTTTACTCTACTGTTACGATCAGATCAGCTTGTCGGTCCATCAAAACGCGTTGAATATGTCGGATCGATAGTCAACGGAAATTCTTGGCAGAACTGTAGCTGCCAGATTTTATTGGTTAACAAAGTGCATTCAGTTCACGTCACTGATTTATAAAACTGCTGGAGAAGTAGACGAGAGAATTGTTGCAACATATTCCAATAAAGATAGCACGCACTCCCTATGGTGGAGACACTGCACGTCTGGATTCAGTCAGCTGATTGCAGCAAAAGCATTCTTAATTTATTGACAGACCCAGCGGCAGTTTCCTTTTTCACGGTATGTGAATGTTAATACAGGAAATATAACCAAAGGATCACGCAGTACCCTTCACGTGTACACGTGAGGCCCTGTGTGTAATACAAACCTATTTTCTCACCGTCTCCTACATCAATCAAGCAACAGACCGCCTCTGCGTACATTTACGTGACAGTTGCTGGGTGGACTTGGTGTCCACGTTGTTGATCAATGGTTGACTGTTTACATTCCTTCCTTTTCCTTTACGCCAGTTGCTTCTACAATCTCGCTCCCAGTGCCCCACTTTTCCACATTTCGTACACTATTTCACGGCACTCTCTTTGTATGTGACCTGAACGTCCACAACGATAACGCTTCACGTCAATCAAGCAGATATATCTTTTATTACCGACTAATGTTATCGCATCTATTCCTCCAGAGCCGTGACTAGGACAAGAACATCAGTCAGGGTTCTGAAATTTTGTGCTCACCTTTCTTGGCACATCGGCTGGCAGTCCCCTTTTCGAAAGCGTCTAATGCCCTGTCTTCAGCTTTCTGTACGAAAATTCTGTTTTTTACGCTATTATCCGATCAGTTGATATGTATTAACGCTGATCTTGTGTATCCTATCCAAAAAATTCTCGACTAACTCATTTTGCTTTTGCGACATGACATTAAATTTTTCGCCATACAATCTGTAGCTATTTTCCCTCCCGTAACGTTGTACCACAACTGAAGTTTTCACTGTCTTTGTAACTTGGGACACAGGACGTGTCAGGAGGAGCGGTATGTGTTGTAGGAGGGCTATGTCTGTTGTCACTGATATTTGTATATTTTGTCATAAACGTAGATCAACATTGCCACTTTTGCCTAATAATATGGCAGAGAGTTAGACATGAGAAATATCCAGGATATTTTCGACCTGCTTCAAGAGGAATTTGGGTAAACCTTGTGTAATGCGGAAACACTAGGGGAATAATCAGTGCATTTTGAGAGCAAGAGTAGGCTGAGGAATAAACACCGGAGTGGTGTTCGTTCATTTTTACGGTTCCGTACATCAACAGGTAGAAACGGAACCCTTATGGGATCAGTTTGTTCTCCGTATGCCTGCCATATACTAGGGTGTAAATTTTCTTACCGGTTTAAAAAACTTAACCTTCTCAATCATTCCGGTCGTAAGATACGGCTAGTTACTTCGAACATTTTGATACTCGAAAATTCACACATCAAAACCCGTAGTGTACTTCCCGCTGGTCTGGAATCACAACATTTGGTAAGAAGAAAGGCGCCACAGTGCAAGTAAAGGGAAAAAATCCGAAATCTTTAATTCGCAATTCTTATCTGATTGACTGTCCATCCGTCTGTTAAGATGCCTTTTCCTCAGGAATGGGTTGTCGTATCGACGTGAAATCTTTTTGTCATACACTATAAGGTCTGCGGTCTCTTGGTGGTGCAAAAAGTATTCACGATAAAAGTTTTTGTGGGTGAGTTTACGAGTATCAAAATATGTGACGTAAATGGCTGTACCTTTTGATTGGAATGATTTAGAAAGCCAATGCAATCAAAAGATACGTCCATTTACGTCACAAATTGTCGCTAATTGTCTCATAAAAACCATCGGGTACTCCCATTGGGCTACAAACATGAAATCTGGTAATAAGTAGGGTTTCAAAGCACAACTAAAGGGAAAAAAATTCTAAAATTGTTAATTTCTATTCTGTCCATCCGCATGTTAGGAACCCTTTTTCTCAAAATCTGATAGACATATCACGTCGAAACGTGCGTCACATAATTTGGTCTATGGTCACTTGACAGAGTAAAAGGTTAAGGCCCGTAAGTCAATGAAATCAAAAGTTACGATCATACACTCCTGGAAATGGAAAAAAAGAACACATTGACACCGGTGTGTCAGACCCACCATACTTGCTCCGGACACTGCGAGAGGGCTGTACAAGCAATGATCACACGCACGGCACAGCGGACACACCAGGAACCGCGGTGTTGGCCGTCGAATGGCGCTAGCTGCGCAGCATTTGTGCACCGCCGCCGTCACTGTCAGCCAGTTTGCCGTGGCATACGGAGCTCCATCGCAGTCTTTAACACTGGTAGCATGCCGCGACAGCGCGGGCGTGAACCGTATGTGCAGTTGACGGACTTTGAGCGAGGGCGTATAGTGGGCATGCGGGAGGCCGGGTGGACGTACCGCCGAATTGCTAAACACGTGGGGCGTGAGGTCTCCACAGTACATCGATGTTGTCGCCAGTGGTCGGCGGAAGGTGCACGTGCCCGTCGACCTGGGACCGGACCGCAGCGACGCACGGATGCACGCCAAGACCGTAGGATCCTACGCAGTGCCGTAGGGGACCGCACCGCCACTTCCCAGCAAATTAGGGACACTGTTGCTCCTGGGGTATCGGCGAGGACCATTCGCAACCGTCTCCATGAAGCTGGGCTACGGTCCCGCACACCGTTAGGCCGTCTTCCGCTCACGCCCCAACATCGTGCAGCCCGCCTCCAGTGGTGTCGCGACAGGCGTGAATGGAGGGACGAATGGAGACGTGTCGTCTTCAGCGATGAGAGTCGCTTCTGCCTTGGTGTCAATGATAGTCGTATGCATGTTTGGCGCCGTGCAGGTGAGCGCCACAATCAGGACTGCATACGACCGAGGCACACAGGTCCAACACCCGGCATCATGGTGTGGGGAGCGATCTCCTACACTGGCCGTACACCACTGGTGATCGTCGAGGGGACACTGAATAGTGCACGGTACATCCAAACCGTCATCGAACCCATCGTTCTACCATTCCTAGACCGGCAAGGGAACTTGCTGTTCCAACAGGACAATGCACGTCCGCATGTATCCCGTGCCACCCAACGTGCTCTAGAAGGTGTAAGTCAACTACCCTGGCCAGCAAGATCTCCGGATCTGTCCCCCATTGAGCATGTTTGGGACTGGATGAAGCGTCGTCTCACGCGGTCTGCACGTCCAGCACGAACGCTGGTCCAACTGAGGCGCCAGGTGGAAATGGCATGGCAAGCCGTTCCACAAGACTACATCCAGCATCTCTACGATCGTCTCCATGGGAGAATAGCAGCCTGCATTGCTGCGAAAGGTGGATATACACTGTACTAGTGCCGACATTGTGCATGCTCTGTTGCCTGTGTCTATGTGCCTGTGGTTCTGTCAGTGTGATCATGTGATGTATCTGACCCCAGGAATGTGTCAATAAAGTTTCCCCTTCCTGGGACAATGAATTCACGGTGTTCTTATTTCAATTTCCAGGAGTGTACATGTTACATATTTTGATACTCGCAAACTCATTCGTCAGCACCGATAGTGTACTTCCCGTTGGCTTAGAATCATGACATTTGTCAAGAAGAAAGGCTTCGCATTACAAGTAAAGGGAAAAAACCGAAACTGTTAATCAGGATTCCGTACCCCAATGGGTGAAAACGTATTCTTTATAAGATCATTTTGTTTTCCTTCTGTCTGTCTGTTCGACTGTTGAGAAACTTTTTCCTCAATAGCGGATGAAGCTGAAATTCATGTCACGTACTAACGACTGTAGTACCTTGGCGGTGTAATAAATGTAAGCTTCTAAATCAATGCAGCCACTCACTCAATGAAACTATTGGGGTACCTCCCACTGAAGTACAATCACGAAATTTAGCGGGAAGAAACGTTTGAAAACTAAACTCCCAAGATAAGTTACTCAGGGAGATTTCGATACCGCTGAACATACAGACAGGATTTATAAATGGCGATAATTTTTCAATAGTTTTGTCCAGTTTCATCCTACGAAAAATAATGACAAAGAGAAAGATTGCAGTTAACGAAGAATGAGCAGATGGTGTCTGACCAGGATCAAGTAGCAAGACATGGAGATACAACGACTAGTCTTCGTGGTATTGCAAGCACAAAGTAAAAAAGGCTCTCAGGACATGACTGGAAAACTACACTGAATTGTAGAATAGCCAGTATTCAGTCACTGTTGTGAGGAGACATGGTACATTAAATACGGACTGGAAAAACAAAAGCTTCTGGAAATAATGTTTGAATAAATCAATAGAGCAGATAGAGTTAAATATCTTTGGAATGGATACGTCCGACTGTGTTTTATGAATAACCAAATATAGGAAGAGCTACGAAGAAGGAAGTGGGATATAGACTAAAGTAAACCCAATACAAGAGGGCTATTTGCTACATAGCAAAGATAAAGACTGTAATGCAGTAAAAAAAAAAGTGCACTCTCTTGCTCAGGCTGAACGGGGAAAAGAAACCGAAGAAACGAAGAGAAATTTTCAGCTAAGTGACCAACAAAACTGTTCATGACTGAAGACAGAGGAGATAACAGGCACGATAAACAAGGGAAGAATGGAAATCTGTGGCCGTATAACAAGAATGAGTGAGAAGAGTTTAGCGAAGGAAATTTTCAGTTGATACTTAAGTTGAAAGAAAACATAAAAAAGCATTGTGGCCAAAGTTGGGACTGATTCAATGGAATAACGAGGTTTTTACAACAAAGGTAAAGTATTAGAGCAACTGTTCAGAAGAAAAGTACAAAAGCCTCATTGAAAGAACGAAGAAATACTGAGACGAGAATAAACGGCAAACGAGCAAGTCAATTATATAGTTAGGCTTACTGCAGTTCACACCGAAGAAGAGGAAGAAATAGTCAGGTGCCGATGCTGCAAGGTATAACAGATTTCTGCAGGGCCTGGATCAAGTTCAAGGAGGAGATAAGATTTGCCCTCAGATACACTATATCTCCCTGCTTTTACACAGTATCATTGAGGAAACCACGCTTCTACAGTTGCCCTCATGCGTAACACCGAAACATATTACGGTGCTTCTTATAAAAGCGAAAATCTTGGAAAAAGCAAAATCGTAAGAAATACGGTCTACGTGACCTCACTATGTTGGTGAAGAAAGTATGTTTTCCATCTTGCACGTGGAATGTCTGGAGAAACGTTTCCTCGTAACAAAGTATAACCGAGGTAATTATTTTCTGTTTCCTAACAGAGCAGGTGATACCATAACAGTGACACCTTCGATACATTGATTTCTTTGCTTTGAATGAGTCTTCAGCACCTGTTTCGCCATAAATTAAAAGGTAGTCAAACAGAATAAAGACATTATATGTTATTTACTTGAGGAAGTGAAATTCACTAGCAGTGTGGGGTTATGTAATCACTACTTCTACAAGAGGCATTCGATAATATTTGTTTCTGCCTGAGATTTACTGTTCTGCCGATTGTGTTTTTCATGCTTAGATAACGCAAACATGCAACGAGCAGCTAACTTATCAGAGCCAAAGAAGTCAAACAAACGTAGAAATAAACCTTCCCTTTCGCAATACGATGTCGATGATAAACTCAAATATCATATCGTCATAAAATTATGGTGTGTTTGTTAACTGCGGAAAAAACACCCAAAGCTGCCGACAGCTCAGAAGTAGCCTGCTCCTGTAACGATTATGTGCAGCGTACGATTTCAGCCGGTTGGCGATTACAGTTGTTTCAAATAATCGACGACTTGTAGCACGTCATAATATACACGAATAATTGATTACGGGAAAGTAACGGCAACGTGCACGTCGAATTCGTTGAATGTACTGAAAACAAATGCGCAACGAATTTCCTCGCCATCTTCTAAGCTTTCCGTCGTTCATTATTTTCTTCTGTATTTCATGAGTTGAATGTAGGAGAACCACATGTCGAAGAATTTTTTCGCATGGCCTCTCTCAAGCTGTATGTAGCTGATTTTGTTCGCCCATTTCTTACTATGGTGGATGGGCATCTACTACTTGATGTTAACAACGAAAAACTTTGGTCGGATGACAATAGGACTCGCGTCCTCAGGGTTGCCGTACAAACTTAATTATGCATACAGTCAGTTTATATACTCCGGGGAGGAGTTTTATGTGTTGTGACATTGATACCGCCAAAGATGTAGGTCCCGCTAATTCCAAGACTTTCGGGAATGTTTTTATTTCAAATTTGATTTCGAATAACAAAGGAGAAAATAATTCTTTTTTCGTTATACATAATTACAAATTAGCAGTTTTATGATTTCTTTCATTTCCTGTATTATGTACAAATTTCATGACTTTAGACTAGTGGGGAGTACCCTTTAGGTTTTAATGAATGAGTTTGCGAATATCAAAGTTGTTGTTGTTGTTGTGGTCTTCAGTCCTGAGACTGGTTTGATGCAGCTCTCCATGCCATACAGTAGAGCTGCATGTCCTCGGGAAAAATTACGGCTGTAGTTTCCCCTTGCTTTCAGCCGTTCGCAGTACCAGCACAGCAAGGCCGTTTTGGTTAATGTTACAAGGCCAGATCAGTCAATCATCCAGACTGTTGCCCCTGCAACTACTGAAAAGGCTGCTGCCCCTCTTCAGGAACCACATGTTTGTCTGGCCTCTCAACAGATACCCCTCCGTTGTGGTTGCACCTACGGTACGGCCATCTGTATCGCTGAGGCACGCAAGCCTCCCCACCAACGGCAAGGTCCATGGTTCATGGGGGGGAATATCAAAGTATGTGGCACAAATGTCTGTATTCTTTGATTACATGCCGTAGGAGCTTACATTAATTACACCGCCAGGGAACCATAGACCTTGGTAAGTGACAAATGTGAACTTGGTATGTCTACCCGTTGTCGAGGAATATGGTTTTTAACAGTCGAACAGACAGACGGATAACAAAGTCTCCTGTAAGGTTTCCATTTACACCGTTTGACGTACGGAGCCCCAAAAAGAAATCAACGCAGACGAACGAATCGGTGGCACTGAAGGCGAAAGGTTATTTCACCTGCCGAAAAGATTAACTGGATAGGATGTAAGAATACACTAGAAATTGTACTGACTGCAAAGAATATATATATAGGACATCTATCCTCCTTATCAGATTACATGGACTTATACCTATTCTAAAATCGAAAGGAATTTGTGGATGAAAGAAGGCTGAAGCCCGATGAAGGGGGTATAGGCAGCCGGGCAGCCGTAGATGAGTGTTTCGTAAAGTTCCCGGAATCGCAATTTAAGGTTGAAATCTATTAGACCGGACCCCTAAACTGGGCCTACGCTTTAAACTGAGTGCTTTTCTACTTAAAAAGAACAATATATTTCACTGGCAAGATGCAGACTCTTCACTAGTGCCTGCATCACAACTCTAGACATAAAGCTTTTGCTATGCCAGTGCCAAATTTTACATGGTAAGTGAACGCTACGTACGATACCAAATACGAAATACGAGTATATACTATCGCGAATACTTTAAGGCTAGAAGGCAAACAGACCTTGACGAGTGTGTTACCCTATCACGAATCTATCAATTGAAATGTGGTATTAAACCCTTTCTTCAAGGGCAGCCAGTTCGTTAAATTACCGACAAGCAATGAAAGTCATGTAACTACAAGGAAAGTTGGGCGTGTTAAATGCTGTTTCTGTACAACAGAGTTCGCTCTGCATCTAGATTACGTATCTAAACACAATTTCAATATACGTTACTAATTTAGGCAGTGAAGGTCAAACATGAACGTCGCACCCAGACAGTCTTTTCGGTCATATTAACAAACACACTTTCTACATGAGGAGCTTGTTTGTGAGCTTTGACGAAAAGCGTCGTTCCTCTGAATCGAGCTTCTGAGTTGTCACTGTCTGTTCTATTTATGAGCTAAGTGCTAAGTCTTCATCTTCCTATCTCAGAAACGAATTGTTTCCATTTTTCGTTACAAATTTGGTAAGACGAGAAAGTATCGTCATGACAGAGACATCAAAAGTTCATGATCTGCGTTTCCACTGATCTGTTTTAGAATGATTTTTTTTTGAAAAGGTGGTAAATACCTGATTATTATACAATCTGCATTTTACGCAGGAGAATGTGTGAAGCCAGAACCTCCTTGCATAACATTCGCTCCGACAAGCAATTCAAATTTTCACATAGGTAATTAACATTTAATCACAAGAGAAACAACAGAATGATGCGATACATGTACCACATTCGATAATATATTACTTTATTTTCCACTGCCGTTTGTTTATATATATTACGCAGACAAAATCATGTCATACAGTGGTACGCACAACGACTTTCGAAGGGTTGATGTCAGTAGATGTAGAGGACATAAATCGTAATGTCGTATCATGGTAATGGATTACAACTACGTTTTAGACTGCTAAGGTAAAATAAGAAAGAGTAGTTAGAATACAGTAATGTGTTATGAGGAGACATTATTAGTACTATAGTCTTCGGTGCGAAGACTGGTTTGATGCAGCACTCCATGCGAGTCTATCTTGAGCAAGTCTCTTCATCTGTCTTACCGCTGCAACCCCCATCCACTTGAGCCCCATTTACTGCAGTCAAACCTTGGTGTGGCCCTCAAATCTATCTCCCCCCTCTCCTTACCACCACTAACTAATTAACTTTGCCTTAGAATGTGATCAAACAACCTATTCCTTCCGTGAGTCGTGTTCGGTTCAGTAAGTCCTCATTAATTACGCGACATGTCCTCCAAGTCTTCAGAATTCGTTTGTTGCACAATATTTCAAAAGTTTCTCTTTTATTGCCTGAACTGTTTACTGTCCGCGTTTCACGTCAGTACGGCGCTATACTCCAGACGAATATTATCAGAAATACTTGCTTATTCGAGGCACGCTGCCGTAGAAGGGTTCGCAGCTGTTCAGTAATGAGTAAACGGAATAACTTTTTATTTGGTCCATCTCAGTTGCATTGGTACAGAATTCTGCTGCCGTGGTTACACGTTTCGGACTGACGCGCCCATTCTCAAACCACACACCTAAAAATTACAAAGTGTGTGTCTTACAATAATTTGGACATACAATACGTATGATCATATCACAGATACTCATATGCTCAAAGGCATATCTTGCTATTAACCATAACTATTCATACAAATGGGCCAAAAGTCACGAACAGTTTCTGTACAGCAAGAACTATTGCGGACAACAAATACTCTCATTGATCTTAACCTATGTGGCTGTTGCAAGTGACTGACACAACCAAACTGACAAATATCAAATATTACCTACAGTAATGAAAAAGACATCTTGGTAAACGTCGCCCTCATTTGATCAAAAGTATCCGGACACCTGGCTGAAAATGACTTACAATTTCGTGGCGCCCTCCATCAGTGATGCTGGAATTCAATATGGTGTTGGCCTATCATTAACCTTGATGACAGCCTCCACCCTCGCAGGCATACCTTTAATCAGGTGCTGGAAGTTTTCTTGGGGAATGGTAGCCCCGGAGTCCTGCACTGAGGAGAGTTATCGATATCGGTCGGTAAGGCCTGGTTCCAAAACATCCCAAAAGTATTCTATAGTATTCAGGTCAGTTCTCTGTGCAGGCGAGTCCGTTACAGGGATGTTATTCCCATGTAACCACTCCGCCACAGGCCATGTATTATGAATAGGGGCTCGATCGTGTTGAAAGATGCAATCGCCATCCTCGAATTGCTCTTCAACGGTGGGAAGCAAGAAGATGCTTAAAACATCAATGTAGGCCTGTGCTGTGATAGTGCCACGTAAAGCAGAAAGGGGTGCAAGCCCCCTCCAAGAAAAACACGAAAACACCATAACACCACCGCCTCCAAATATTACTGTTGGCGCTACACACGCTGGCACATGACGTTCACTGGGCATTTGTCATACCCACACCTGACACCGGATCGCCACGTTCTGTATCGTGTTTCTTCACACCACACAACATTTTCACACTGTTCAATGGTCCAAGGTTTACGCTTCTTACACCAAGTGAGGCGTCGTTTGGCATTTACCAACGTGATGTGTGGCTTATAAGCTGCCTCTCCGCCATGAAATCCAAATTTTCTCGCCTCCCGCCTGTCATAGTACTTGCAGTGGATCCTGATGCAGTTTGGAATTCCTGTGTGATGGTGTAGATATATGTCTGCTTATTACACATTACAATCCTCGTCAATTGTCGGCGGTCGCTGTCAGTTAACAGGCGAAGTCGGTCTGTACGCTGTTGTGCTGTACATGCCCCTTGACGTTTCCACTTCGCTATCACATCGGAAACAGTGGACCTAGGGATGTTTAGGAGTGAGGAAATCTCGCGTACAGACGTAAGACACAAGTGACACCCAATCACCTGGCCACGTTCGAAGTCCGTGAGTTCCGTGGAGCGCCACATTATGCTCTCTCACGATGTCTAATGACTATTGAGGTCGCTGATAGGGAGTACCTGGCAGTAGGTGGCAGCACAATGCACTTACTATGAAAAACGTATGTTTTGTGGATGTCCGGACAGTTTTGATCACATAATGTATATACGCGCATGCGCATATGGCTACCTGTGCTGCTGTGGTGCTGTCACAACCACTGTAATTTATTGCTAAGATTTTTAAAGCGTGAATAAATAGCAATTTTACATCACCGGACTTGTTGACAATTTTGTTTTACAAAATAACGTAGCATCCAAATGAAAATGTCAATTTTGCATAACAGGAAATGTTAACAATTCTGTTTTACAAAATAACTAGCGTCCAAATGGAATATACAAAGCCAGGAGGTGACAACATAGCGCGCCATCCTGTATACAACCCTTCTTTTTTTGTAACAAGGAAGAGTACCAAACAACCGGCCGGTGTGGCCGAGCGGTTCTAGGCGCTACTGTCTGGAGCAGCGTGACTGCTACGGTCGCAGGTTCGAATCCTGCCTCGGGCATGGATGTGTGTGATGTCAGGTTAGTTAGGTTTAAGTAGTTCCTTGTTCTAGGGGACTGATGACGTCAGACGTTAAGTCACATAGTGCTCAGAGCCATTTGAGCCAGTACCAAACATTACTACTTCACATACAGGGAGTCAATGCTAAAACCTAAAACATGCTTTTCATTACTGTATGTTATCCACATAGGCTAAAAACGAAATGTGGCGAAAGACATAATATAATTACATCTTTACAGAATACATTATTGGTATAACCTTTGGTAACAAACTCACAGTAACGCGTTAAGTAAACATCACATAGCACCATACTAAGCATCATCCAACGCAATCTTAATTCATGGCGCGAAGGTCGCATTCATATATACGTAACAATAGTAGGTAAAACTATTATGCAACATTTTGGTAATATATCACTACACAGGGCTGCATTAAAAAGCGTGTTGCAAATAATACGTGCCGTCACGAGGTGTGTTGATTTGAGTCATACAGATTCGAACAAGTCTCAAACGACTGCGTATGTGCACATCCTATTTACGCTAGTAATGTAACAACATACGTCTTTCGCTCAAAATGGGAATAACGATAAGCACCGCAGACACAAATAGCACAGCACATTTCTCTATGATCAACGCCTAGCATATCATACAAAGCCTGGGTTGTGGAACTGAAGCCCTTATCACCTTCCGTATCATGTTCGAAAAATTTCTTATTAAAACAAAATCTCCTGCTCCTTACATAATGTCATAAACAAACTATGAACGTATTATAAAAATGTAGTGTATGTATTTATGCAATTGCGGTAGCAATGTCATCATGACGCATTCCTAAGTTTCAATACATAAAAAGTTATTTTATGCTAATTTCTTTGGGTAGCACTTGTGACATGGGTCGTACATTATAGGATCTAGAAATGCATTAGTCCAATTATTCCTAGTGCAATACAGTCTTCTGTGTGGCGGAGCTGTGTCCTAACACCCATGACAGGTTTTAGACTCAAAACCCAAACCCTCTTATATAACAGGTGCTAGCTACTATGTACCAGGAGTATTACGAATCACTTGTGTCTCACACACCAATGTGAATGCATTTTCAATTATAAGTGGTTAGTTATGGCGATATTATATGCCATTAAGAACCAAAACTACCTAACAAATCATATCTAGTTCAAACAGGAAGGAATATATGTAATGTAGACTGTTAGGGTTTTAGGGTTTTTTTTAACGTCCCGTCGACAACGAGGTCATTAGAGACGGAGCGCGAGCTCGGGTTAGGGAAGGATGGGGAAGGAAATCGGCCGTGCCCTTTCAAAGGAACCATCCCGGCATTTGCCTGAAACGATTTAGGGAAATCACGGAAAACCTAAATCAGGATGGCTGGAGACGGGATTGAACCGTCGTCCTCCCGAATGTAGACTGTGGTACATACACGAGTACATAAGGTCATGCTGACAACTAAAGTTCTAATGAAGTGCCAAAACACGGAAGATGTCTACAGGTTAGTCACGGTGGTGCATACCACAACACAAAGATGTGGTGCCTACATAAACCACCATATTTATCTGGTCCAACGAAATGGTAAAATTCATACACTATAGTACCGACTGCCTCGCTATTTGCTATGACCATATCCATTATTTTATCCTAAAGCATTGCTGATGGAGTTTGAACATCAACTACTAAACATATAATATTAACGATACATACATGTAAAACATTAACAACTACTCATTATCTGTGTACTACATATCTTTACTGTTATCCATGTTCATAGTCACGCGCATGTACATGCTACCTCTAAGGGTACTAATATCTTGTAATGTCAAGCTCAAGGGTGAGCAGTAAGCATCACATTTTACATAATAATACATACCCTTACTACAGTATCCGAACCATATACTCCATATATTATAAAGTTTTTAAAAAAATTGAAATATCTGCTATACTTAAATTCTGCCTACACATTTAGCATTTTATCAGGCTCTTTGACTTTCGTTATATATACAGGGTTGGCACAAAGTCTTGCCCTGATTACAACAATTTATTACAGAATAACCGTTTGACATAATAATTTACATTTGATGCCATTGCATAGGTTAATGTTACGAGTTTCTTTTAAGACCACTTAACGTTAGTAAACCTCAACGTGTGCTCCTTTGGAAACTCGGGGCGATATTCCAGTTCCCGCCAGGTGTTTCGTAACATGGGTTCTGTCACAGTGCCCACAGCAGCTTGTATCTTAGCTCGTCGATGTCAGCAGCTGGTGTGACCAAGATTCTGTCTTTGATATAGCCCCAGAAAAAAAAAGTCAAGGGGCGTAATGTCTAGAGAACGGGGTGGCCAGGGTGTTGGACCTTTCCTTCCAATCCACAGATCCGGAAATGATTCATCTAGGAAATCACGCACTATCAAAGCCAAGTGTGTGTGTGTGTGTGTGTGTGTGTGTGTGTGGGTACGTGGGGGGGGGGGGGTGCTAAATCTTGCTGGAAAATTATCCATGCTTCATATTCTTCTATCTTCTTCTATCTGTGGGGCAATGAACTGTTGCAAAACGTCTAAGTAAATGTCAGCGGTTATGGATTTTTCCGCGAATAAAAACCGTCCAAAAACCTTGTTATGTATGAGGCCTCACCAAACATTCACTTCTTCGCTGTCTCGCTGTAACTGTACAGCAGCATATGGAAACTCTAAACCCCATATACGGACATTATGCATATTTACCAATCCCCTGACATGAAAGGTGGATTCATCGGTAAAGCATATGCGATTTAAGTAATCGTTAGCGCGATAAATCCTGTTGAGAATCTCAGTTGCAAATTCAGCACGTGTCAGCAAATCATTCGGTTGCAATCCCTGTACCATTTGTACTTTGTAAGCATGCAACCTAAGCCTTTCATGAAGAATTGTCATCACACTTGCTTGCGGTATTTGAAGTTCACGTGAGTCTTGACCTGTTGAAACGATTGCCGAACACGATCAACAGTTGCATCACTCGCACGAGGCTTGCCACTTCGAGGACGATCTTCAACGCTGCCTGTTTCTTTAAAATTTGCATGCCATCGCTTTATTGATTTATCGTCAGAAGGGATGAGTCCATAAGAAGACCGAAATTAACGCTGAACACTGATGGGCGATTTCGTTTCGTGAAACCAGAGCACACATTTCGCTTTCTCCTGCTTCGACGCCATTTCGCGAGCAACTAACGTGACCTAACAGACCGCGTCGGTGTTGTGGAGCACTAGCGCCATTTGTTGGTCAGAACAACTAGTAACACTAACCTATGTAACAGCATCAAATGTAAATTATTGTGTGAAACGGTTATTCTGTTATAAATTTTTATAATCAGGCTCTGAGCACTATGGGACACAACTGCTGAGGTCATCAGTCACCTAGAACTTAGAACTACTTAAACCTAACTAACCTAAGGACAGCACAGACATCCATGCCCGAGGCAGGATTCGAACCTGCGACGTAGCGGTCGCGCTGTTCCAGACTGAAGCGCCTAGAACCGCTCGGCCACTGCGGCCGGCAGCAATGAGGTGACTGTGTGTACATATACATCAGAGAGTGGCTACCAGGGAAACTAACACCTAGGGTGGGAGAGGCCACAGAAGAAGTCATAGCTAACAATACGGCGGCAACCTCACGTTTTATCTCAAACCTCAACCGCTACTAACAGCGCTAAAACCAGCTTACTTTACATCTTACGGTTTTTATGCCTTCATTTCAATTTCTCAAGCCCATGCCACATATCTGGTCGTTCGCACTTGGTTCATAGGTTATATTAGACTGACAATGTGTGCTTATGTGCTGTTATATTTACGGTTTTTTCAGTTACACCGTGTTTACCCAATGTAAACCTTTTCATGCTTCACCCGCACGGGATCTAGCAAGCTACTTGATACATTTTCTGGATTTTTTTTCATGATTGGTACGATTTTCTCCCACAAAATCACGGTATCATATGATATTCACATTTGCATGCGCCCTTTCGATGTTAATTCATTTTCTGGAGAATCCCCCGTAGTTTTCCTTTTTTTTGCAGGGCCTAAAGATGGGATTTATATCCAGAAACCCCGGTCGAGTGTACGAATTTCTCAAATACACCTGGACCGGATTTATTCACTAGGAAAAAAGTCTTAGCAACAGTTGTGGATATCCGGCAAAGAGTGTATTACCGAAACATGCCTCCCTCCATGTCGACTCATATCAGTTTTTCCATTCTACTTTAAATCATTCAACCATGACTTGTAATAGTCGTAGTGTGGTGATATTGACACCTGTCAGCACTTACGTTTTTTATACAGATGTTATTAAATTCTTCTTGAAATATGAAGGTATGTAAGTTGTTTCTTAGACCTTGCACATCATGAAGAATAGTTAAGTCATGGCTGTCTCTCCAAAAGTTTTCAACTTAGCCCTTTCAGAGTTTTACCAGATTTTTCTTTTGCCCTCACACGACGCAACTAATGTGCATATACTTCCTCTGTTCTTTCTATAATATCATCAAGTTAAATTCCCTTCTACAGCCCTTGCAAAGAGTTATTGTGGTATTATCTTCTAGTTATAGGATGGCTTTTAAAACGTAAAGCTTGTAAGCAATGTGTAGGTATGACACTATGACCTGACGATAACAGCTGATGATCTGTTGAGTAAGCTCTTGATCGGAATGGACATTTACATCATAAAAAGTGCACATCTATTTTATAAGTTATTGCTTACTCTGATACGGGTATAGATGTGATGTCAGAGTGATTATGATGTTTTAGTTTACTTCCTTTAATAAGGTTCTGACGAGAAAAAAGTGTCCTTCGTGTGTTGAGGGGCACGTAGAAGTCAAATGGATGGAGAAGTTTCCGCGATGAAAGCGAATCCGTCATATAGACGTAAGTTATCCACTACCGCATGCACAAAGAGTAAACCAAAAGTCGCTAACATTACGGATTTTATGAATTAGTGCCAGAAGGAACAACTGATTGATATTCTTCACGGAAATTTGAAAAAATCCTTTCTGTTGATGGTACATAACGGTCGTATAAATATTCATGTCACATCAATTTTTATATAACATCTCGTTTCAGATGGTGCTCTTTGTTCTTCGGCTTTCCCACGTCCATGTTTCACGTCCATATCATTTCCTTCTTCAGGTGATAGTGTGCAGAACTTCTTTCTCTGATGAATGTGTCTCTCTCTGTATTTTTTTCCGAACGACAGGGTGTTACAAGAGCAACGACCAAGGTGCTCCTACACTCATAGTGCTTTTCTGGATGTGACTGTTACCTTTCGTGTGAGAACAGGAGAAAGAATGCTTAGTAAAACCATACCATCACAAATCACGTATGGGATTGTTCACAAAGTGGTATTCCTGCACAGGACAAAGTTAGTGTATAAACATCTGTGCCTAACTTTTCAATAGTGTTCAGTGCCCTTTATGACAGTGGGACAGAATGTCACCGTGTACTTCAATTTTAGAACCCACCCCTCCGAACTATATTGTACCGGTCAAAACATCGATTACTATGAATAAACCGAAGAAGGGGAGGAAACGTGTCTAGGCAGCACGAATAGTATCTATTTATTTGCTGGACAAAAGCACTTGTAAAATAAAAGATTACGCATTTCCCTTGAGAAGGAGCGAGAGTTCGTAGAAAATTAAATTATATCATGCCATTACGGCTTATTAGGAAGACACAGAAAAATATCTATAGTCATTCGTAGATTGATTCTCGTACATTAAAAACTTTATTCAGAACAATGATAGTGGATGTTATTAACTCCTGCACTGGTAAAACTCACGTAAGGTGCTGGTTAATTGATTACGGCTTTATTTTCGCTGCAGTTCTTTCAGTAGGCGGAGATATTTTGCTTACTGCTTCTTGGTCACTGCCAGGAAGTGATGAAAGGCGTTGTTTTTACTTTATGTTCTTGCAAGTCACCAAGTACATCGTCTTTCCGTTTGGTTGTTTCATGCTGACAGCAGCTATCTTATCTCTGACTCTCTGAACTTGAATATATAAGCGGATGAGAATCCCTTTGCGTACAGTTTTACAGTGTATTTCTTGCATTAGACAATACGTAAGTGCATCTGCATATCAACCTATTTTTTTAAATTGTAATGAATACAACTCATCGTCATCGCTTTCTTCAGTGCATCTGAACACAAGAGACATATGTAAATTTTTTGCCAAATTTCAGGAACAAATATGTCTGAGCATATTCAAAATATCTGCGATGTGATTATTATCTTAGTGTTCATCAATATGCGGTAGAGATTCGTTAATACGAGAAACTGAACTAGGAAGTCGAATTATTTTGTATGAGCGCTATTCGGAAAGTCAGGTCCGATCGGTCGCGTAATTGAGACCACTTAGGCAACGGTACCAACATTCCGATATCCTCGTCACAGAAGGCAGCCGCCTGTGATTTTTGCCAGTTCTCTACAGCTCTTTGTCTGTGCCAAATTTTTCCTTCGTAGCTAGCGGTTCTTGCGAGCAGAGATGAATATGAGAGGAAGATAAGCCCATCCCATCGAAAACACTGCAGGATCTTCATTACCCCCGCCTAGTGCGGCCGAGACCTGTCATGAAGAAGGAAATGCATGATAGTTACGTTACGTGGATTGCATGACACGTGACGAAATCTGTCGCCAGCCCATCATACTTGGCGTGTGATATTATTGTTCGAGGTACCTTTACGCGCTCACCGTTCTCCCAGAACTGAAAAGAGAGACGTGACGCGATCGACGGACATAATAGAGACACTGCGCATCAAATCTGCGCAAAGCTTCATCGGATTTTCAATGTGGTTTCCATTTCGCTCCCAATCGGATCTTACTTTCCGAGCAGCCCTCGTATATTAGTTGGCTATGTAGGATAACCCACGTCCATAATGGAGGTAACTAACATACAGTAATGTTACGAGCCTTGACCCGTAGGTAATCATTTCGAGACCTGGAGTTTGGCGACCTGAACTGAGAGACAGAGCACAGTTAGTAACCACCAACTACATCCCACCATATTCAATTTAATTAAATTTTAACCCCCCCCCCTCCACCCCCACCCCCCAGCTCCAATGTCCTTTGCGTACTGGTATGTAACACTGTTAATAATTATCTGTCAAATGCGGTGGCCTCTTGGCTTTACGTTACAGGAATATGGTATGCCCAAGCACTTTCTCCCTCCTTCAGTTCCAATATCATCCGTATTAGTGCGAACAATACAGTGCACAAACACTCATCAGTGTTTTATAAACCAGTGTACGCGATATACACTCCTGGAAATTGAAATAAGAACACCGTGAATTCATTGCCCCAGGAAGGGGAAACTTTATTGACACATTCCTGGGGTCAGATACATCACATGATCACACTGACAGAACCACAGGCACATAGACACAGGCAACAGAGCATGCACAATGTCGGCACTAGTACAGTGTATATCCAACTTTCGCAGCAATGCAGGCTGCTATTCTCCCATGGAGACGATCGTAGAGATGCTGGATGTAGTCCTGTGGAACGGCTTGCCATGCCATTTCCACCTGGCGCCTCAGTTGGACCAGCGTTCGTGCTGGACGTGCAGACCGCGTGAGACGACGCTTCATCCAGTCCCAAACATGCTCAATGGGGGACAGATCCGGAGATCTTGCTGGCCAGGGTAGTTGACTTACACCTTCTAGAGCACGTTGGGTGGCACGGGATACATGCGGACGTGCATTGTCCTGTTGGAACAGCAAGTCCCTTGCCGGTCTAGGAATGGTAGAACGATGGGTTCGATGACGGTTTGGATGTACCGTGCACTATTCAGTGTCCCCTCGACGATCACCAGTGGTGTACGGCCAGTGTAGGAGATCGCTCCCCACACCATGATACCGGGTGTTGGCCCTGTGTGCCTCGGTCGTATGCAGTCCTGATTGTGGCGCTCACCTGCACGGCGCCAAACACGCATACGACCATCATTGGCACCAAGGCAGAAGCGACTCTCATCGCTGAAGACGACACGTCTCCATTCGTCCCTCCATTCACGCCTGTCGCGACACCACTGGAGGCGGGCTGCACGATGTTGGGGCGTGAGCGGAAGACGGCCTAACGGTGTGCGGGACCGTAGCCCAGCTTCATGGAGACGGTTGCGAATGGTCCTCGCCGATACCCCAGGAGCAACAGTGTCCCTAATTTGCTGGGAAGTGGCGGTGTGGTCCCCTACGGCACTGCGTAGGATCCTACGGTCTTGGCGTGCATCCGTGCGTCGCTGCGGTCCGGTCCCAGGTCGACGGGCATGTGCACCTTCCGCCGACCACTGGCGACAACATCGATGTACTGTGGAGACCTCACGCCCCACGTGTTGAGCAATTCGGCGGTACGTCCACCCGGCCTCCCGCATGCCCACTATACGTCCTCGCTCAAAGTCCGTCAACTGCACATACGGTTCACGTCCACGCTGTCGCGGCATGCTACCAGTGTTAAAGACTGCGATGGAGCTCCGTATGCCACGGCAAACTGGCTGACACTGATGGCGGCGGTGCACAAATGCTGCGCAGCTAGCGCCATTCGACGGCCAACACCGTGGTTCCTGGTGTGTCCGCTGTGGCGTGCGTGTGATCATTGCTTGTACAGCCCTCTCGCAGTGTCCGGAGCGAGTATGGTGGGTCTGACACACCGGTGTCAATGTGTTCTTTTTTCCATTTCCAGGAGTGTAATTCACAACAGATCGAGGAAAGGCAGCAGAAAACCACCCGCATAGGACACCGCTTAGCACCACGTTGCGGCGTTTCTGTATTTCACAACAGCAGTTCTGGAATCTCAAATTATTCAATGGAGAGCTGAAAACAGGCATAAGATTATGTACATTCTGCACATATTCTTGCTGTGACTGATTCATAAAGGCACTGTGAAAACAAATAATAATTCTGGTTAAGTTTACGAATCGCGCAAGAAAGAATACCTACATCACTAAAGAAATGTCTCAACGTTATTCACGAAAGACACACTTACTTTACGAGTCAGGGTAAGAGTAATCTGTGTTGACTAGCAACCATCGATTAAATCATCGGAACGATGCACAGACTGATAGGAAAGGAAGTTATGATTTCGAAAATGACAGTAGTCTAATTACACATGACACTAGAGACTATGGTCTGTCAGAAGCGATGTATTCTGTAGAGCTCTTATTTTCATAAGTATATAATGGGCTGACGAGTGCAGGATGTATGAGAACTTTACCAAAAAGCAGAAGTACTAAAATGATTATGTCTAAATCAGTTTATTGGTTTCTAAAAGAAATAAAGCACAGGGAAGAAGAATGAAGTCACTGTAGATTCCTGAAACGCAAGTCCGTTCGCATGCAAATATTATTTCAGCTCTTCGTCTAACTGCTACGGTACACCTCTTATTTTCACATTGTCGTTATCGAATTGTTGATAATTTGCTTCACGAACTGTTGATAACCTTTTAATAACGATTAGCTGGGTCGAAGTATGAAGCGAAACTAGACAGCTAGAGTCATTTAACAAGACAGAATTTAGAACAGAGAACGTATATAGAATTGTGAAGAAGAACACCCACCGAGGTCTGTTGATGGAATCACGTTATTCAGTGAAGTGATTCTTAGAGAAACCACGGGAAGCTTGATACAGGGTGGGTCCTGAAAACAAGCCTCTTATCTGAACCAATACTTTATTATGTTATAAACGAGAAGCTGAATTACATCACACTTTTAAGATTCTCTTCTCGCCGATACCCCAGGAGCAACAGTGTCCCTAATTTGCTAGGAAGTGGCGGTGCGGTCCCCTACGGCACTGCGTAGGATCCTACGGTCTTGGCGTGCATCCGTGCGTCGCTGCGGTCCGGTCCCAGGTCGACGGGCACGTGCACCTTCCGCCGACCACTGGCGACAACATCGATGTACTGTGGAGACCTCACGCCCCACGTGTTGAGCAATTCGGCGGTACGTCCACCCGGCCTCCCGCATGCCCACTATACGACCTCGCTCAAAGTCCGTCAACTGCACATACGGTTCACGTCCACGCTGTCGCGGCATGCTACCAGTGTTAAAGACTGCGATGGAGCTCCGTATGCCACGGCAAACTGGCTGACACTGACGGCGGCGGTGCACAAATGCTGCGCAGCTAGCGCCATTCGACGGCCAACACCGCGGTTCCTGGTGCCGTGCGTGTGATCATTGCTTGTACAGCCCTCTCGCAGTGTCCGGAGCAAGTATGGTGGGTCTGACACACCGGTGTCAATGTGTTCTTTTTTCCATTTCCAGGAGTGTATATCCGCTTCCATATTACTAGTACACAGATCATGAGACGAACGAATATTTTAAGTACAGTATAATTAAATTCTATCTCCAGGATACTGAGCCAAAACCAGTAGTCGAAGTAAAAAAAAAGAGGATTTTCTGTTGTAGTAAGAGAGAAAGCTAAGACCAGGATTTCACGAGATAGAAGGTATACAGCAGCAGTGACGGCTTTGTAGTGCGATAAGCTGCAGTCCGTAGATACCGGATAAAAAAAATATAACGCCATCCTTTGACAATATTTTGTTGCACTTCCCGCGTTACCAGCTGGGAGGCTAGAGTTACTACTTAGAAACGAAAGAATGAAAGGATATGTCTAAGCAAAATCATCCACCTAACACAGTATTTCGATATTGTAATCATGCGGGAAAAATTTTACACCAAATGCGACAGTGTGAATTACGCCTTTGTAACGGTTTTTCAGTTTACTCGGTGGATAGATGTCGAACTGCTGTTCTTTCTGAAAATAAAGATATACCCGCCCAACGTGTGGGCAATAGGCGTCGATTCACAATAGCTTTCGTACGTCACCAGCAAAAATCTCACATACTGATTAAAAAAAAAGTGCAAATGGCTCTGAGCACTATGGGAATTAACATCTGAGCTCATCAGCCCCCTAGAACTTAGAGCTACTTAAACCTAAATAACCTAAGGACATCACACACATCCATGCCCTGGGCAGGATTCAAACGTGCGACCGTAGCGGTCGCGCAGTTCGAGACTGAAGCGCCTAGAACCGCTCGGCCACAACGTAATTTTTTTAAAATTAAAAGCTGTAAGTCAATTGTTACAAAAGAGTAAACAGTCTGCAATGTGATTAGTGAAAGCAAAGATCTGTTTGCCTACATTTTATTTTAACATTCTAGTTAAATGCTCAATGCCGTTTCCCCCTTGAAATCTGACAACTGTACTCTATTCAGTGTCCACAATCTAACAGATCATTTTCATTATCATTCCAGAAGGCAACAACACATTTCCTTTCTCCTTCAAAAAAGCAAGAAAATTAATAACAATAATTAATTAATACATCACGATATCAAGTAACGTTTCTATTTTATTTCTACATCGATGCCACTCATTTAAAAAATACTCGCTGGCGCTGTTTAGGTTTTATCAGTCGATCGACGGTGTCACTCTCGTCGACAGTTCATATTCTCTCTATCGAATCCTCCTTAATCCCAACAGTTGCCAGTACTTTAGTCTGTCAGTCACAGAGGGTCTCTCTCTCTCTCTCTCTCTCTCTCTCTCTCTCTCACTCACTCACTCAATATCTCCACCGTTCGCGCCATGAAAGACTAGCACATCCTCGAAACAAACCTAATTTAAAACATTTTAGTTAAATTATTTTTCAGTTATGTGCTGAGAGAAACTGTCTGCATTTCATGGTGTACTAAAAATGCGGCCTGTTAACGATATTCGTTTGAAAGCATACAGGGTGAATCGCCTAAAAGTAGCACCGCAGATATTGAGGAAATGAAAAGAAGTAATGATGCGCGATTTTCAAAGAATAGGTTCGTAGTAAGGGGCTCGTCTTGTCAGCCAATCAACAGATTGTAATAATACCTAGAAAGTGTATTTTTTGTGCAAACGTACAATTTTTTGATTGAAACATTGCCTACTGACCTTAACAAACCTAATGTTTTTTTTTCAGGATTATAGTGCGAGTCATTTCGAGAGTTTTAATTTTGAAAAGCTTCCACACCGACACTTGTTTGTGCCATCCAACATGCGTCGCTGCTAGGGACGATGTTGTTACGTTTGCTTACCGTGTGATTGTGTGTTCCTTGTGTACATTGTAACTTGCTAGTTAGTTAATGCGTGACTGTCCAAGTAGTAGGTCGTGAGTTGACGATGGAATTTACCAATGCGGAGAAAGCCGAATGCTCACGGTGTATGGTGAGTGTAGGAAGAACGCAGTTCGTTCATGTACAGTGTATGCGGCAAGATATCACAACAGACATCAACTATCCCGACAATTATTTATCAAACGCTCCAAACAGTTACGTGAAAGTGATAGTGTAACACCTACACAACGTAAAAAAAGGAAAAAAAGTGACGTGACGGCAGAAGAGGCGGAAGTTATTGTTCTAGAAGTGTTGTAGCTGATCCGGATGTTAGCCTACGCGTAATCGCTCGACGAAGTGGCATTAGTCAAGCAAGTGTCCTACGCATTCTCCATCGACGTAGAGTCCATCACTATCACATCTCTCTCCCCAAGAGCTATATGGAAACGAATATATGAATCGTATTAACGTCTGTACATGGTCATTAATGGAGGATGCTCCAGATGTATCGTGTATCTTATTTGGTATTGAAGCCACATTTACCAATCATGCCCAGGTAAGGCCGCTGAAACTTGCACTATTAGTCTGTTGACAATCCCGTATTGGCTTTGTCAGGTGTAACTTCAGTGTCCGTGGACTGTAAACAAATGGTGTGGGGTAGTAAGCCATCAGCTCAAACGCTATGCAACGCCATATTACTACTGTCTGGTCGGACATCACAGCTGAAATGCTAGCACTTGTACAGCAGTCCTTCCATATTGTAGAATGAAGGCTTTCACGACCGGTTGACATGGCTGTTGATATACTTTCCGGGATGTGAGGTCGTGGTCCAAGAACTTTTCTGCTCCTTACGTTAGGTCCAGGACTGCGCTGGACTTCCTCAGAGGCGCTGCTCCGCTGAGTCTTTCCGACTGACTGATCGGGTGTCTGAGAGCGACTTATATATTGTGAGAAAGGGGGGCGTGGTTCAGGTGACATGTGATGAGCTGTGATAATCCATAGCAAAGATAAGGTTGACTATCGATTACCACCTTGTCAAAGATAAAAATTGTTAGTAATTTTGTAGAGCCACTGCCCATATATCGCTAAGTTTCATAGCCTCCTCTTTCCTATTAAAATTATCGTTATGTTTATAAATTTCGATAGCTTCTCTATATAGCCGTGGATAGTAATTTAACGTTGTAGATAAAACTTCGGTATCCGAAAACTTCACTTGGTGGTTGCCTGGTTGAAGAGCATGTTCCGCTACAGCTGACTTTTCTATTTTTCCAAGTCGACAAAGACTTTTATGCTCTTTCAGTCGCGTGTTTACGCTTCTTTTGGTAGTACCAATGTAAACTTTACCACAGGTACATGGAATTTTATACACACCACATGTCGACAGGGGAGGGCGTTTATCCTTCACATATTGTAGTACTTGACTTATTTTCTTTGTTGGTTTAAAGATCGGTTTTATGTCATGTTTTCGTAAAATCTTACCGATCCGATCTGTTAATGGATGCTGAAGTGAAACATCTGAAGCAGCCTTTTGAAAAAAACGGCTACTCAAGAAAAGAGATAAATAGAATTTCGCGTCCAAGGAACAGAAACCCAAAAGATAAGAATGTACCACAACGACAGAAAAATACAGTAGTTCTCTCTTTTATTAAGTAACAGATCGGATCGGTAAGATTTTATGAAAACATGACATAAAACAGATCTTTAAACCAACAAAGAAAATAAGTCAAGTACTACGATCTGTGAAGGATAAACGCCATCCCCTGTCGACATGTGGTGTGTATAAAATTCCATGTACCTGTAGTAAAGTTTACATTGGTACTACTAAACACGCGACTGAAAGAGCATAAGAGTCTTTGTCGACTTGGAAAAATAGAAAAGTCAGCTGTAGCGGAACATGCTCTTCAACCAGGCTTTATAGAGAAGCTATCGAAAGTTATAAACATAACGGCTTTATAGAGAAGCTATCGAAAGTTATAAACATAACGATAATTTTAATAGGAAAGAGGAGACTATGAAACTTAGCGATATATGGGCAGTGGGTCTACAAAATTGCTAACAATTTTTATCTTTGACAAGTCAACCTTATCTTTGCTATGGATCATCACTGCTCATCACGTGTCACCTGAACCACGCCCCCCTTTCTCACAATATATAAGTCGCTCTCAGACACCCGACCAGTCAGTCGGAAAGACTCAGCGGAGCAGCGCCTCTGAGGAAGTCCAGCGCAGTCCTGGACGAAACGTAAGGAGCAGAAAAGTTTTTGGACCACGACCTCACATCCCGGAAAGTATATCAACAGCCAGTCCTTCCAAACCAGACTGGATGTGTGCATAGCCGCTGCGGGTGGTCATTTTGAACACAACCTACGATAGGCAATTGTCTCGTTACTTGTGAGAATCCACATAACAAGTGCATGCACTCGTATTGTTCTTTAGTGTGAACTACCACAGGTATTGTACAAGTGTTGGCTTGGGAAATTTTCAAATTACTATACCTGGCAAACGACTTGCACTATAATCCTGCAAAAAACACGACTAACATCCTAATTTAAATTAGTTTTACTTTGTTTCTCCCAATAGGCACGGTTCCATTTAAAAAAGTGTACGTTTGCACAAAAAATGTCCTTAGGTTACTTAGGGTTAAGTAGTTCTAAGTTTAGGGGACTGACGACCTCAGATGTTCAGTCCCATAGTGCTTAGAGCCATTTGACCATTTTTGACCTTCATAAAGACAGACTCGTCCAGCGTCATGTCTGTGAATAATATTTGATTGATTTTGAGAATGCCGATCTTCTCGTTGGATATTAATTTGAACTCCGTCACTTCGTTAGTAAAGCCACGTATCCTTGAAGAAAACGGGTTACTGTTGATCGTGAGTATGGTCTGCGTATATGTGTGCTTCTGCAATCGTTCCTTTCTGTGGTGGTAGTATTTCGGCACTCACAAGGCTGCTTACTTTGAACAAACATCACTTCCGTGATGTCTTCCGCGTACTTTACTTAAGGCCCTTCTTCTTTAGAGTTAATGAGTCCTCGGAAGTGCTTCGTTGACTCTTCTGTGCACGAAGGCATGGCTAAAAATCACCCTCTAAGAATAATGCAAGAATTAATAGTTACGCGGCCATATCTACGTCTGATTGCCTTCATCTGGCAACGTCATTAATAGGTCGCCCAATAAATGAAGTCTCGTCGTCATCCCAGCAAAGAGGTTCATCCACCAGCGTTCTGTTGATCTTAAAGCACCCACCACCTCTCATGCAATTCTTTGTATGAACACATGAGAGGACTATACGGCGTTCATTTGAAGACTGTAGTTTAATGGCAGTGTTGACTGGCAGACACTGTTGGGAATTCTGAAGTAGGGCAGGAATAAAACAGAGAATGTCAAAGGTATATGAGAAGGTCTGTAGTTATAAGTGTTGACTGGCGCGAAAGGCTGGAAGTAACAGAGTAGGAAGTGAGATTGAGTTGTAGCCTATCCCGAATCTATGCACAGTTCAGTCTATACCTTGAACAAACAGTAAATAAAACTTAATAGAATTTTCGAAGGAAACTGAAGTCCATGGAGATGAAATAAAAACTAAGTGGTTCGCTTGTCACATTGTAACTCTCCCAGAGACTGCAAATGATTCGGAAGATACATTGATCGGTATATGCAAGACTCAACCTGTGTGTACAGAAAAGATACTGGAAGCTAAATATCAACTGAAGTGACACCAGGGCAATGGAAAGTAGACGAATTAAAATCAGTTTGCGCAGGGAATTATATTACGATGTATATTTGCAGGGTGAGACTGGGGCTTCGCTACAGTAATCAGGTTCAAGTGGGCATAGGTTGCGGTAGCTGTAACTGCATGTACATGACTACTCTGAAATTGACGCTTAAGTGCCTGGCAGAAGAGTTCATTGAACGACTTTCGTACTGTTTCGAAATCTCTCCTAGTGAGCTATACTGAAGCAACACAGGAATAAAATGAAGGCTGTCAAAGATACTTGGAAAAGCTTGTACTAATAAGAGTCCATTGACGTCAAGGCTGGAAGTAGTAGACTGGGAAGTGAGATACGGTTGTAGCCTACCCCGAATGTAGGTACAGTTCAATCTATACATTGAACAAGCAATAAGGTGGGCATCAACAAAATATTTTCGAATTCGGAGGAGGAAATTGGAAATTGAAAGTTCATCAAAGTATCTCGCCACATCAAAAAACGTCTTTGTTTTCATGACTGCCACCCCAACTCGCGTATCATTTCCCCTATTTTCCGATAGTACAAAACGAGCTGCCCTTTTTTGAACTTTTCCAATGTCCTCTGTCAATCATATCTGGCAAGGATCCCGTAACGCACAACAGACTCGAACAGAGTACGCTCAAGCGTAGTGTAAGCAGTATCTTTTGTGGGTCTATTGTATTTTGAAGTTTTCTGAAAATGCACTGTCTTTGGTTCGCCTTCCACAAAGATTATCTATGCCATCGTTGCAGTTTAAATTGTTCGTATTGAGGACGATCATTCGATACTTGACGTCTATAATAAGAGCTCAACTGCAAACGTTTTGAAAGAGTTCTAGAGCTTCAAATAGATTTAGCCATTCTGAGACTGCTCCTAACGAGTAAGTTAGGCTCAAGCACAAAAATCTCGTGAATAACTTTGTACAATGTTTTCAATAGTCAGATTCGAAGGTAGCTTACTGTCTTTTCTGCTCCTATTTCGTAGCCCTGCCACGGCCTCTTAATCTGCTTTTTGTATCTCTTCTATTGCAATAACATCAGTCAGATATCGTGAAAACGTATTTTTGTTTTTTAAACTTTCCAAACGTCTTAAAATTTTAGGAATGTTTTGCCTTTTAATTTCACTGGTTCATAACCTGTCATTTTTTGTGTCTGAACTTTTCTGCTATTAAACAAAAACTCATTTTTTATGTATTTCGCTCTTTGGATTATCTTTCTACTTATGTTACCATTAGCGAGTTATGCTTCCCGTTCACGGTGTTTACAACGAATACGGCCCGCAGCGTACCTGCTCAGACCGCAGCAGCCGCAAAGGTCACACAGGCGCGCTTATCAGCGTTCGATAAGTGGTGGCTTCGTACGTAGGCGTTTTCTTGTGGTTCATCATATCAGGTTGTAAATTGATCTGCACTCTCTGCAACGCAGGGGTTAAACTTAATTTAACATTGGCCTATCGCGTGACCTTCACCTGGTGTCCTGTGGCGGCTTTATTTTTTTAGATTGCATGCATTCCCATGGCAATTTTATGACTCACAAATAAACACAAAATACTGATTGACGAAACAAAAGTTTTGTCCCTGGCTCCTACACACTGGGATTATGTGATTAAAGTGAATACAGAAATAAGAATATGTGAGAAGATCTTCAAACGTGACAGCGGATATAATTTTAGCGGTGAATGGAAGCAAGCTCTCGAAGCAGAGAAGAAACAGAGATATTCGTTGCAATGATAACTCTAAGACGGCAGCGACAGCATTACGTAATTACCGACCAATCAGAAGCCGTCTATGAGATGTGTACATGATAATTCAAAACACTGTGACCAGTGCCTACCCTGAGGCTGGATGCAGCCTGGTGGCGTTTCGGACACGTGACGCACTATGAAAAATGTGTGAGGACAGCAGAGACGGGTGGAGACCACCCTAGCAAAAATATGGATTGCAAGTGGGGAAATCCACTGAGATAAGGACTTTGACTAAGGACATATTATTATTGCGCTAAGACTCTGAATCGGTATCTCAAAAACAACGAAAATGTTTCAGTGTTCACGTGCTACTGTCGAGAGCAGAAAAAAGAGGTAGAAGGACAATGGAACTGTCACTAGGCGCTAAATGGTTGTACACCCACGACTATTCACAGAACGTGGGGTTCTGAGGCTTTTCCGCCCTGTGTAGTAGGGTAGATTGTTATCTGAGGCATCTCTGCCGAAAGAGCACAATGCTGGTGCACGCATAAGAGTTTCGGAGCACACCGTTCATCGTACATTCTCGAACATGGAGCTTCGCAGCAGATCACCTCTAAGTGTTCAAATGTTGACGCAACGATGTCATCAGTTACATTGCAATGGGCACGGGACCATCGGGACTGGACCGTCGATCAATGGGAACGTGAATCACGTTTTCGCTGCAGTAGGCCGCTGGTCGTCTCCACAAACGCCGTCATAGACATGAGCGGTGGCTGGAAACATGCAGTGCGCCATGGTCGTAAGCTGATGGGAGCAGTATTATGCTATGGAAGACATTCTCCTGCGCTTGCGTGGGTCCTGTGGTAGTAATCGCAGACACGCGAGAACTGGCTACCAACTACATCCCTTCATACTTGAAGTCTTCTCCGACGGCGATGACATCATTCAGCAGTATAATTGTCCGTGCCTCGTAGTCAGAATCGTGCTACAGTGGTCTGAGGAGCACTATAGTGAACTCACGTTGATGCTTCGGCAGCCAATTTCGCCCGGTGTAAATCCTGCGGAACCAATCTGTGTCGCTATCGGACGCTATCACTGAGTACACATACCACCGGCCCGTTTTCTACGCGAAATACATTACGTGTGAGTAGGCATCTAGTGCCACATAACTCAAAAAACCTACCAAAAAACTGTAGGATCCGTGATACGCAGAATCAGTGATATATTTCGTTACAAGCTATTAAGCAGGTGGTAATAACGTCATGGCTCAAGAGTGTAACACCGCCACAGCGGCAGTTTTCACAGTCACTTGCTCCTGACGATAACAATGGAGACAAACGCCGAAAGCTTGAGGTTTTAACCGGAACTGCGCTCAAGAAGTCTGAAAATGTCTTATACAACTCGCCGTCGCGAAAGACTTCGTTCTCATACCTTACTCCCGTTGTTAGTGTTTGTGAATAATCAATACCGTATGTAAACAGCGCAACTTCTGTAGAATGAAGGCTTTCACGGCCGGGTGACATGGCTGTTGATATACTTTCCGGGATGTGAGGTCGTGGTCCAAGAACTTTTCTGCTCTTTACGTTTCGTCCAGGACTGCGCTGGACTTCCTCAGAGGCGCTGCTCCGCTGAGTCTTGCCGACTGACTGGTCGGGTGTCTGAGAGCGACTTATATATTGTGAGAAAGGGGGGCGTGGTTCAGGTGACACGTGATGAGCAGTGATAATCCATAGCAAAGATAATGTTGACTATCGATTACCACCCTGTCAAAGATAAATCCAGTGGGATAATGAATTTTATGAACAACTTGATGGAGTAGCATTGGGCAATCCATTAGGCCCTGCGATTGCCAATCTTTATATGGAGAAATTTGAACAATCAGCCCTAGACAAAGCTAATAACAAACCATCTCGTTGGTATCGATATGTAGATGACACATTTGTGGTTTGGTCCCATGGCAGAAAGGCCTTGGACGATTTCTTTGATTATCTAAATAAAATTCACCCAAAAATACTGTTTACCATGGAAATAGAAAAGGATAACAGAATATCTTTCTTGGATGGCTTCATTATGAGACGGTCCGATAGAAGCTTGGAATATAAAGTTTTTCGGAAGGCAACACATACGGACAGATATTTACATAAAAATTCTAATCATCATCCTCAACAAGAAAAGAGGTGTCATAAAAAGTCTTGTCGATCGAGCGGAACGGATATGTACACCTGAACATTTGGATGCTGAAGAGAAACATCTGAAGCAGGCTTTTGAAAAAAATGGCTACTCAAGAAAAGAGATAAATAGAATTTTGCGTCCAAGGAACAGAAACCCAACAGATAAGAATGAACCACAACGACAGAGAAAAGTAACAGATCGGATCGGTAAGATTTTACGAAAACATGACATGAAACCGATCTTTAAACCAACAAAGAAAATAAATCAAGTACTACAATCTGTGAAGGATAAACGCCCCCCCCCCCCCCCCCCTGTCGACATGTGGTGTGTATAAAATTGCATGTACCTGTGGTAAAGTTTACATTGGTACTACCAAAAGAAGCGTAAACACGCGACTGAAAGAGCATAAAAGTCTCTGTCGACATGGAAATATAGAAAAGTCAGCTGTAGCGGAACATGCTCTTCAACCAGGCAACCACGAAGTGAAGTTTTCGGATACCGAAGTTTTATCTACAACGTTAAACTACTATCCACGGCTATATAGAGAAGCTATCGAAATTTATAAACATCACGATAATTTTAATAGGAAAGAGGAGGCTATGAAACTTAGCGATATATGGACAGTGGCTCTACAAAATTGCTAACAATTTTTATCTTTGACAAGGTGGTAATCGATAGTCTACCTTTTCTTTGCTATGGATCATCACTGCTCATCACGTGTCACCTGAACCACGCCCCCCTTTCTCACAATATATAAGTCGCTCTCAGACACCCGACCTGTCAGTCGGCAAGACTTAGCGGAGCAGCGCCTCTGAGGAAGTCCAGCGCAGTCCTGGACGAAACGTAAGGAGCAGAAAAGTTCTTGGACCACGACCTCACATCCCCGAAAGTATATCAACAGCCAGTGTAACTTCTTTTACCTTTCCATCATTAAAATGGGTACCCAGGGAATTTCTGTTACCAGAACGACAAAAGCTTGTATGATTTCGTTTCGTTTTGCAGGATATTCCAGCGAGACACCATGCCGACCATAACGGTCTATGGGAACGACCTCAGCCCACCAGCACGAGCGGCCAGGATGGTAGCCGAGGCGGTGGGACTGGACGTGGACCTCAAGAGGACCTACCCCTTGAGAGGGGAGTGCAAGAAACCCGAATACATCAAGGTAATTCATTCGGTAGAGAGCAAAGGTACCTTATAGTCACAACCACCCACCGCAGCGGGTGTTGTCAGACAAAGCCACTGACCAACATTAGCTGTTCTCAGCCAGCGGAAAGTCTGAAACCTATAAAATTAAACACCAACATTCTTAATGTCGGTTTGCTGCAGAATTCCTGAATATAACCGTAGTCCGAATACGAGAGACCTTCGTAAATAGTGTACACGTTGGTATTACTGTAGACTGTTTGATGCAACAACGATGAAAATTACATCAGATGTACTTGAGGAAGAAGCAAGTGTTATTGTTATTTCACTGTGTAACATAAATTTGGCGAGATGTAGAAATGGATCACTGCAGGGACTGTTGAAGACCAGAGGTCGTACATCAGAATCGAAACCTTGTGGGGTAAAACCGCGACAGAAATTCACATTGCGTTAAGTGAAGTTTGTGGTGAGTTTAAAGTGGGCCGTAGTACAGCTTCACGTTAGGTTAATCATTTTCGTAGTGATAGTATGAACATAGACCTTAATCCAAGACCCAGAAGGCCAGAAACGTCGACAGATGAACGAAGTGTGAGACTTGTGGCAAATGCTCTTGAAAAAGGTCGCAGTGCGACTTGTGAGGAGCTCTCTGAAGCCAGGGGCATTGTCTCAACATCAGTGTTTCGTTGTCTGACAAACGATTTGAAGAAACAAATTCCTGCTAGATAGAGCTCAGACAGATTGACTGCCGATGAGAAGCAGTAACGCCTGGACATTGCAGCCTCGCTCTAACAACGAGTCGACTGCAAAGGTCAAGCATTCTTATATGGAATTGTCGCTATTGATGAAGTGTGGATTGGAGACTGAACTGGAGTTGAAATTAAAATCTAATGAGTAGAGAGCGTCAGGTTTTCCATAGCGGTTCGAGAGTGGACTAATATTATAGTATGTAAAAATAAATAAAAAAAATATTTCATTTGCAGTAAAAAAGTGGCAAAAGTGTTACATGAAGGGTCATAACAATAACAAAATAAATTTTAGGGAACCAACAAAAGTAGGACAACTCAAAGAATTAATTAACAATTACCTGTCAACACATCATATTTGACGAGAAAAGAACTACGTGTCCATATTACTGTTGTGTAGACTATAACGGAATTTGTCAAAATTATTTTCTTGAAATTTAAAGGGCGCTAATGCTATTACAGTATACGTTTTATCGCATTCTTGAAGTCTGTTTTTCTCAAGTAGTGTGTTTTTGAGTTGTGTCACTGTTCTTGCCAGGATGCGACTTGTGCAACCCATTCTTGGGTACTGCTGGAATGTTTGGTTACCCCACGCTCAGTTTACAGGTGGAACAAGAGACACAATGACTAGCAATGGTAAAAAGTACCCTCCACGATGCTTCGTATATTGGCTTGCGGAGTATATATGTAGATGAAGAAATAGAGCTGCTTTCCAGTCGTGACGTCATCGATTGTTCAATATACTGCTGCAGCTCGGCCGCTGCGGGAGCAGAGCAGCGGTCATTTTGCGACTGGAGGCTGTTGTAAATTCTGTGCGCACCATATCTTACTGCAGTTATCATGTAGAAAAAAAGGTTTGATAAGAACGACGGTGGACGACTAGTAGACTATGTTTGTACTTTTCATTTTCTATTGGACCACAGGTGTAACGATTTCAGAAATGTGCATACAGAGATAAATCTATTGAAGATTTTGATACATGCTATTACATCTATATCTAGTCAGCATAACCCTAATTTTATCTTCCTTTCTTCCACTTTCAGTAAAGAGAATGGTATTACAGTCCCTTTTACGCACTCGCGAGCTCTGTTCTTTAATAGATTCTAATAACAAAGTGGAAAGAGTGGCAGTTTAATCGAATCACGCTGCACTAACGAGCGTCAGTAATGGCTGTCGTTCAATGTCACAGCAACGGGACACGGCAGTGAAATAGTTGTTATACAACTCAAACACTGCGAAGTGTCTTTAACACAATCGAAATATTGTTGGCACCTACGACCGCTCAACCTCAGCCCACAAACACTGAGCTTGATCTGAGGTCCGAACATCTCATTTCAAGACATCTAAGATTTTCATCAATAGGAATAGAAATCAATCGATCTGAGAGGTCACAAAATCACACTATTGTCCGTGGAGTGTTGTAATGCCATAAATTTTCACGCAAAGGAGGCGCCTGTAACCTTAATCGTGATTGGTTGAACTGTACTCTCTGTTTACATCTACATCATTACTCTGTAATTCACATTTAAGTGTATGACATAAGGGTCGTTGAACCATTTTCAGATTACTTCTCAACCGTTCCGACCCCTAATAGCATGTGGAAAAAATTGAGACAAAAATTTTTACGTTTGAGCTTTGTTTTCCAAGGAACGTACACTGATCAGACAGAACATTATCACCACCTACCTGACAGCGGGCATGTCCACTTTTGGCACAGATAACAGCGGCTATAACCCTACCACTACCACTGTAATTTAGTGTGTTTTTACCTAAATAACAGAAAACCCTATTCTATGTTGCCACGAACAAATAGTCCTGTTACAGGAAAAGCCACGAATAACCCTCTTACTAAAATTTAGTTTAATTTCCAAATAAAGTACACTATGTGAGGGTAGTCCTGTTAACAGGAAAAGCTAATCAATATAGTTACCCTTTTCACAGGATTTTACTATATGTTGTATCTAATGCATAATCAGGCTACTCACTTCTTCTACTAAGATCTTAGCCCAGTGGTTAAAAAGAATCACAGTATGAAAAATATTACACTCTAGCTAGAACAACTCAGTTCCAAGTTCATTTAGTGGTTTAAAACATGTACTAATGGTCGCCAGCCTATCCAGGCAATGAAACAGTGAAATATGGAAATACAGAAGGATTACCATTTTTACAGGATTTGGCAGTGTGTTGTGTCTAATGGATAAGTAAGTCAGACTATTAACTTCGTTTCCTAAGATCTTACCCAGTGGTTAGATAGAAACGCAGAATGAATTATATGATATTTAAGCTAGGACAACTCAGTTGATTTAGTGGTTTAAAACTTGTAATAGTGGTCTCCAGCCAACCAGGGAATGAAATAGTGAAATACTGGAAAAGCAGAAGTATGAATTTTTCTCACTTTCTTGTTACTGTTTAAGTTGATTCTTCAAATAAGTATTACTCCACTTAAACAATGTTGGACTACACCCTTATACATTAAGTTTTTAAAAGAGAAAATGTCCAGTAGATAGCTACAAGGAAGCTAAAGATATTTGGCCAGGGTTGAAATTTAGAAAAACACTTTCCATAATCAAGAAACTTAAATACTAAAATACGTAGATACCAAAATGCACACTTTTTATACCTTGCACTTCAAGAACACCTCTTTCTCATTGGAATTTACTTTCAACAGATACTATTCTTTGAAATATGTATAGTCATTTGACAGATTCTAGTAACTTGGTAACACTCTGCTTGAATTTTATGTAAGAAAACTTTTACTGTAACACTCTGCGGTAGTTAATAAAACACACACACACACACAAAGACACTTTAAATGGTGCCTCTTTATATGGACTTGGCACTTCATAGGTCTGTAAAATAGGACACTCGAATTAATCAAATACCAGGAAAGAATCCTACATAGGTGTATGATTAGGATGAAAAAAACAGGGTGAACCAGTTTTTTATAGTTCCAGAATGATTATTAAAACACAGTTTAAATTAATGGTTCACGCTGTACAAAAGTAAAAATACAAAACAGTCTTATCTAGTGGCTGTAGGCTTGGGTGTGGCGAACAATTATGACAGCTTCACTAGCACAGTACAGCCTGCAAGCATCTTGCTGTATGGGCTTAGTTTCTCTTCTTGGCGTCGTTCAGTTTTACATACAGTAGCCAAACAACTCGCAGCTACGCGGTAAGCAGTTTGCAGTCTTCATCCGAGGCATTTTTGTGCAAATTTGCAGGCAAAGCTTCTCCTGCTCCACATAGGTGTTGCCTCAATCACTGCTTCCTACAGACTGTGTGGCTTCCTTCTGCGCTTGCTCTTGGCAGCGCACCAATTGGCCCTTGTCGCCTTTTCCACACCCGAGAGCCAGTTTCGTTTCAAACTAAAGCATACTGGCTTTTACGTAACATCTATTTCTTACATTGTTCCTAAGCGTGACCATTTCTTAAATTGTCAGATTTACATCAGCAGGAACAATTTATACACACAAATATTTTTAAATACAAAATGTCATCAGAACTCAACATTGTGCTTCTCGAATCACACCGTCACACTGCTGCGCTTTTTACCCAAATAAACGAAGTTATCGGATCGTATAGCGCCATGAAACACTGGATATCGTGAATACGAATTGCTCCTGCAGTTGAAAAAAACCTACTCGAGGACGTCGCTATGTTGCTCTCTAAGAACTCTCTATCACCGTTACCCCTAGCCATTGGACAGATGAAGTCTGACTTAGATGGAATAATAGGGTTTACGAGACGTTGGAATTATGTCACAGAGAAGCAGGGAGACTATACTGACAGACTGCGCTTGTGACATGGCGCATTATCTTGTTGAAAAATGCCACTGCTGTCGGGGAACATGACCTTCGTCATGAACGAGTGTCTGCAACCAGTGAACCATACTCCCTGGCTGTCACGGTGCCTTTCACGAGCTCCAGTGCAGTCATGAAAGCCCACGGGTATGCTCCCGAGAGCATACTGTAGCCGCCGCCGCTTGTTTCCACCCCGCAGTACAGGTGCTCCCCTGGAAGATGGGGGGATTCCCGCCCTCCCACCGGCATGTTGAAGAAGATATCGGAAACCATCAGACCATGCAACTCTCTGCCACTGCGGCAACGCCCAGCGCCGATGGTCACAGGCCGATGTCATATTGTTAACATTGGCACATGCATGGGTCGTCGGCTGCGGAGGTTGATCATTAGGAGTATTCGGTGCACTGTGTGTTCAGAGACACCGGTACTACACCCACTATTAAAGTCTGATGTTCGTTCCGCGACAGTATGCCGCCTGTCCTGTGTTACCAGTCTGCGCAGCCTACGACGTGTAACATTTATAATGTGAGATGGCCGCCCAACCCCATGGTCTCCGGACGTGGTTTCACCTTCGTTTCACCACATGTTAAAGACACACATCACAGCACACTCTTCGACCAACCGACAAGTCATGCAGCTCCCAAAATGCTCATGCCGAACCTCCGGGACATCACAATCTGCCCTCTGTCAGATAGATTGCACGCCTTCCCCAGTCTATACACGGAGAGCACACACACTGATACTACGTGCCCCGTGCTTGTGTCTGACTAGCAGTCATTCCTCTCCAGGTGACGCTGCGATCGCCTGGGTGGGTCAATATCGATAGTAGGTCAGTGGTCATAATGTACTGGCTGATCAGCGTTGTGCAAAACCGAATATGTATAATTATCAGCTAATACAGGGTGATTCAAAAAGAATACCACAACTTTAAAAATGTGTATTTAATGAAAGAAACATAATATAACCTTCTGTTATACATCATTACAAAAAGTATTTAAAAAGGTTTTTTTCACTCAAAAACAAGTTCAGAGATGTTCAATATGGCCCCCTCCAGATACTCGAGCAATATCAACCCGATACTCCAACTCGTTCCACACTCTCTGTAGCATATCAGGCGTAACAGTTTGGATAGCTGCTGTTATTTCTCGTTTCAAATCATTAATGGTGGCTGGGAGAGGTGGCCGAAACACCATATCCTTAACATACCCCATAAGGTAAGATCAGGGCTTCTTGGAGGCCACTGATGAAGTGCTCTGTCACGGGCTGCCTGGCGGCCGATCTATCGCCTCGGGTAGTTGACGTTCAGGTAGTTACGAACAGATAAGTGCCAATGTGGTGGCGCCCCATCCTGCTGAAATATGAATTGTTGTGCTTCTTGTTCGAGCTGAAAGAACAGCCAATTCTCTAACATCTCCAGATACTGTAGTCCAGTTACAGTAGCACCTTCGAAGAAAAAGGGACCAAAAACTTTATTGGCTGAAATGGCACAGAAAACGTTCACCTTAGGCGACTCACGTTCATACTGAGTTGTTTCCCGCGGATCTCAGTGCCCCAAATACAGACATTGTGACGGTTGACTTTCCCGTTAGTGTGGAAAGTTGCTTCATCACTAAACACAATCTTTGAAACGAAAGATTCATCTGTTTCCATTTGAGCAAGGATAAAATCAAAGAAATCGATTCTTTTAATCTTATCAGCTGCAGACAGTGCTTGAACCAATTTCAGAAGATAAGGTTTCATAACTAACCTTTTTCATAGGACTCTCCATACAGTTGATTGTGGAATTTGCAGCTCTCTGCTAGCTCTGCGAGTCGATTTTCCTGGGCTGCGAACAAATGCTTGCTGGATGCTTGCTACATTTTCATCACTCGTTCTTGGCCGTCCAGAACTTTTCCCTTTGCACAAACACCCACTCTCTGTAAACTGTTTATACCAACGTTTAATACACCACCTATCAGGAGGTTTAACACCATACTTCGTTCGAAATGCACGCTGAACAACTGTCGTCGATTCACTTCTGCCGTACTCAATAACACAAAAAGCTTTCTGTTGAGCGGTCGCCATCTTAGCATCAACTGACGCTGACGCCTAGTCAACAGCGCCTCAAGCGAACAAATGTACAACTAAATGAAACTTTATAGCTCCCTTAATTCGCCGACAGATAGTGCTTAGCTCTGCCTTTTGTTGTTGCAGAGTTTTAAATTCCTAAAGTTGTGGTATTGTTTTTGAATCACCCTTTATAGTGAGCAAACTAATTTTTTTTGTTAATGGCTCCAGATTATGTGTATTATGTTTCTCATTTTTTCTCTTAATATGCAGAGAATGCTAACAACAATACATGTTACGGCGCGTGCATTGCTTATTGTTATTCCTGACATTGCAAAACTTCTACTACTCAGGATTATTTCTAAGACCCTCAGTTCGTCTTCCGAAGTTGTTTTAGTTCGACTCCTACATTACTTCCTCCAGATTTTGCGCAACTTTTGGAATATAAACAGTTCAAACAAGAAGGGCATAGAAACTTTTGTAGTTTCGTGGTACGGAAGAAAGTTAACCATTAGCTCGTTAGATGGTTTTACTAATAAGGAAGTTCTGAATCGAATTATGGAAAAAAATTATGGCATATCTTACCTAAAAGAAGCGGTAGATTGATAGCAGACATCTTGAGGCATAAAGAAATCGTATGGATATGTTAGTAGAGAGAAGTATGTTTGTTTGTGTGTGTGTGTGTGTGTATGTGGGTGGGTGTATAGGAGGGGGGGTTGGGGGTAGATCGTAGAGTAAGATCAAGACATGAATACGTCAAGGAGGTTCAAGAGGATTGCAACAGTTATTCGGGGTTGACGGGACTTGAACGGGATAGGGTAGCATGGAGAGCTGCATCGAGCCAGTTTTGGGACTGAAGACCAGCAATTACAACAATATAAACAGCCTGAAAGTCTGTTTCACAACAGTACACGAATTTTCCGAAATTAGCCTCGTATTTGAGCCTTTGCGCGAAATAGTAATTAGACATCTATTACGTTTCTTAATTTTATAAGAAATGTCGATCCATACATTTACTAACAGACAGTGTACCTGAATATGGTATGATGTTGTGACGAGTTGAAGGACATGACTCACACGTAGTGCTGTTGACTGGCACTTGGTCCTTAATACCGGAACGACTTCTGTTATTCTGCCGTAAAAGCTGAAGTATCCGTCCATACTTTGACAAGCAGTTATCATCGGGAGCAGAAGAGTTGCTCGGTTTCATTCACACTTCATTATTCTTAATTCTAGCTGAAACATAACACAGGCGTGTGAAATAGGCACACAAAGCAGAATAATTCACAGCGTATGCTGTGGTCTGATTCACTTGACAATCATTTCCAGTGACACATGAAGAAACTGTGTAAGATACTGAGAAAACTTACAATGTGTAGTGCGTTACTAATTGTGTTTCTCTCTCATAATTATTGTTTCTCTCTAATAATTACTATTAATTCTAGCCCTCGGTACTTTCTACCTAAATGCTCATTCTCATTTTGGTTTCATTTGCAGATGAACCCAATGCACCAGATTCCAACCATCAACGATGGCGGGTTCTTTTTGTCTGAGAGGTATGTTCACTTACATCTTATTGACGCCATATAGGATTGGTTATAAAGCATAACTCGTTTAATTGTACTTTTTGTTGAATTGATTTGTAATATTCATATGTGGAGTATGATGTGACTTGTGCTAGTATTTGACATTAGTTAAGTGCTCCTATCAGCATTATTGAAATTACGTATCGTAACCGGCATTTTCTATTTGTGATGAGTGCATTAGTTACATGGACCTATTTCAGAATGTGCTAGTACGTTTGATGCATGAAGCTAGTATAAATTTTGATAGCTACAGCCTTCTAATATTTTCTTGAAAACTGTAGTAAGTATATGAAGCTTGAAAGATCTTTTATCCATGGTTATTTTGTTTGTGTTGAGTAGCATTGCCACTGTACACGTGGTAAAAATTTTTAAAAACCATTTATCTGGTTATAAAACAAATCTTGCTGATAAAGAGACATATCGGTGCCTAATAAAACTCCCTAAAGGACTAAGTTGAAGGATTGGGGGGGCAGAACTTCATTCACCTTTTATTGAGACAAAATTTTATTCATGAAAACAATTAATTCAAAGATTTTGCCAAATGAGTGGTTACCAGATATCTAAATAAGTTTGCCCTTTAGACATTAATTGTGATACAGATACAGTCAGTAAAGGGAAGAAACTAGGATTAAATAACAATTCTGTGAAAATGTATCGTTACAGTGATTGTTGTTGTGTCTTCAGTCCTGAGACTGATTTGGTGCAGCTCTCCATGCTACTCTATCCTGTGCAAGCTTCTTCATCTCCCAGTACCTACTGCAACCTACATCCTTCTGTACCTGTTTAGTGTATTCATCTCTTGGTCTCCCTCTACGATTATTACCCTCCACGCTGCCCTACAATACTAAATTGGTGATCCCTTGATGCCTCAGAACATGTCCTACCAACCGATCCCTTCTTCTGGTCAACTTGTGCCACAACCTTCTCTTCTCACCAACCCTATTCAATACTTCCTCATTAGTTATGTGATATACCCATCTAATCTTCAGCATTCTTCTATAGCACCACATTTCGAAAGCTTCTATTCTCTTCTTGTCCAAACTATTTATCGTCCATGTTTCACTTCTATACATGGCTACACTCCATACAAATACTCTCAGAAACGACTTCCTGACACTTAAATCAACACTCGATGTTAACAAATTTCTCTTTTTCAGAAACGCTTTCCTTTCCATTGCCAGTCTACATTTTATATCCTCTCTAGTTCGACCATCATCAGTTATTTTGCTTCCCAAGTAGCAAAACTCCTTTACTACTTTAAGCGTCTCATTTCCTAATCTAATACCCTCAGCATCACCCGACTTAATTCGACTACATTCCATTATCCTTGTTTTGCTTTTGTTGATGTTCATCTTATATCCTCCTTCCAAGACACTATCCATTCCATTCAACTGCTCTTCCAAGTCCTTTGCTGTCTCTGAGAGAATTACAATGTCATCGGCGAACCTCAAAGTTTTTGTTTCTTCTCCATGGATTTTAATACTTATTCAGAATATTTCTTTTGTTTCCTTTACTGCTTGCTCAATATACAGGTTGAGCAACAGCGGGGAGAGGGTACAACCCTGTCTCACTCCCTTCCCAACCACTGCTTCCCTGATTACCAGTTACATATGAGACCACAGTAGCCGATTGACACTAATGCAACCTTCATGGGATTATTGAACCATGAATAACAGTAGAATGATAGGATCAATCATTATAGATTAAACGGCAGAAGGCAATTGACGTTAATACAAATTTTTGAGATTATAGTAATGCGATTACAATAAAATGCTTTCGATGTTAAGTGTCTCGAAGACTAGACTGAAGACAAACTGAACAGTGACAAAATCGACCAACAGGCATTAAATGACACACTTGTCGGCCGGCCCAATACTTCGAGCTATTCAAGTCTCAGACCGACACAGTCTCACATACACTCCCTTAAACTGTATTAACTTCAAAACAGGTAACTGGTACTGAGAGTACCTGGAGCATAAACGGAACGTTAAAGTCCACTAAATAAGAAAGACACACAAGGGCCCGAAGGCGTAGGTCAAACTCACAACACTGGCTCAGAACTACAACAAATCGTAAGAAATTGTTATCCATTAAATTGCGCCTCACACTACAATAACGAATACGCTACAACTTAAACTCCTTAAATAAATAATCCTACCCTAATGCACCCAAGCCAGTGCACTTAGAACAATAAAAACATCAAATTAGCACCAAAACACGTTAAACAAATTGTCACTGCCTGCAAGCAGTAATCGAATCACACTCAAACCCGAGGTATTTAAAACAAGCAATTCAAATCACAGTAACATAAGATCACGTCCAAGAAAGGCATAAAAGGATAAATTAGCCTTACAATACTTACACGTCCTTGATGGACCCAAACATTCATGACTCCACAGAAAGATCTGGTGCAAAGACCGTACGTTGGTGCATCGATCTGTTCAATGATACACCATGCTTTCTCAAACAGACTAAACACTAAGATTAAGAAATAATACACAGTGAGCCCCAAGATTTAAATGATAAACCTGATTATCGACGCCATCTGACGCTAACACAAATTACTACAATCAGAAGTTTCGTAGAGGGAACCACAAGAGAAATTGTACACAGGGTTCCGTGACTGAAAATCAACCAGCAACCTGTATTAGGTTTATCACACTTGCAACACGAAGGGGAGACAATGTTTCACCAATGACGTGAATACAATGATATCATCTTGTTAAGTCAGTTGAAGTCCTTGACCAGCAGCATCGGAAAGGTAGGTCACGAGTCAGGAACTTCAGCATTATGCATCGGCTAACGTCCACCAAACTTTTTCGCTACACAGTCCATCCAAAACGCGGTCAATTCAGCCAGCGCCGACCCGAATGGACGTCTTCATCTCGACAGTTTTAGCCGCCAAGGTATCCGCACGTTCGTTCGGCCGCTCCTCTCTCGTGCACGCAGCCTTACGACTACATCCCGAGCGCCGAAAGGGTACGATCTCTGGAGGAGAATCGATAGGACGAAAGCCTGCACCGCACACTTGCCTTATAGAGAGTAAGGTTAAAATCTTGTATAATGTGTTACTTTTCTGTTCGGTCTTTCGTACAATACTTTGCACTGCTTTACCTCTCATAATTCATTCTGCATTGTTACTGAAAGTATCCAACATTTACACACTTTTGATTATTGATTTTATTTTCAATAATTTACATTTTCCTTCAGTTGGTGCATTTATTTTCAGTCTGTTGAGTGAGAAATATATTTTAACGTTTCCGTAGAGAAATTTACTCTTACAGTATATAATTTAGTAAGTAAGTAATAGGAGTACGATTTCGCACAGCAGGCAGTGAAGACAAGGGAAGGAGTAGTGAACCTTATTAAAATCGTTGTCAGGTTCTATAGCACAGCCATAAATGATCATAGGTAAAACTAATACTAGAGATGCCAAAATAAGTTTTTGAGTGAATGTTCATTAAAAAAAAGTACTTTTGGTTTTCAAGTATCTGTAAGGTTTAACCACTGGTGGGAAATAAGAGCAAAATGAAATGCGCTCCAAAGTACTGAAATATGCAGAGGGAATTACTCCTCGCATCATTTGCTTGTTATAAACGTACATAAAGACGGCAAGGGATCATTTGAAAAAAAGAAAAAATCCTCGAAATTCTAAAATATTTGCAGTTACACAAAACAGGACCTTAGAAACATTTATAATATTTAAGACTTATTTTATCAAGCAATCGTGTCTGATTTTGTGTATTTCATGTTTCAGTCATGCAATAGTGACCTATTTAGCGGACAAATATGCGAAGAATGAAAACCTATATCCGAAGGACATCCTGAAACGCTCGATAGTTCACGAGAGGCTATTTTTCGACGTCGCGTTTTATAGTAAACTTATAACGTTTGTGGTAAGCATTTATGTCTCATTTTTCAAGTAAGTCATTCCCTTTACCAAATAGAGAAAACATAGACCAAGCAGATATTGTAGTTTGAGATGTGATGGTTTGGTAGTGTAAGGTGTTGTAGATTCAGGGTGAAAATTATTGAACTATATGAAAAAAAACGTAAATTGGTTACAAACTACGGCGTACACACAGTTTATTCAACATGTAAATGTCCCTACAGATATTCGGGTTTATGTTATGACATGTTCGATATGCCTTCCATCATTGCTGGTGATGATGTGGCGCAGACGAATAGCTAAATTCTGCATGATCCGCTGAAGTGTCGTAACATCGATGCTGTCTATGACTTTTTGAATGGCTGTTTTCAGCTCAGCAATGGTTTTGGGGTTATTACTAGACATCTTATCTTTAATATAGCCCCACAAAAACGGGTCGTATGTGTTCAGATCCGGAGAATATGACGGCCTATAGAGGCCCATGCTAGTCCCCTCTGGGTACTCCAGAGCAAGAAAGTTGTCCCCAAAGTGCTCTCCTACTTCGATGCGGACGAGCTCTGTCTTGCAGGAACCACATCTTGTCGAAATCAGAGTCATTTTGGATCATGTGAATTAAGTCACTTTCCAAACATTTCACGTATCGTTCGGTAGTCACCCTGCCATCAAAGAAAATCGCACCGATTAATCCGTGACTGGAAACTGCACGCCGCACACTCCCCCGTTCTCGATCGCGAGATGCGGATTCTCAGTCCACCAAATGCGGCAATTTTGCTTACTAATGAACCCAACCAAATGAAAGAGGGCTTTGTCGTTAAAACAAACCAAACAGTGCATACTATTCCAGAATCACACACCGCGGCCAACCGTGCGGTTTGAACTTCCTAACGCAAACCGTTCACAAGTTTGACGATTTTATTTCATATAGTTCAACAATTACCACCGTGCATTTTCTTACTGAAATGTTTGCAAGACTAGTTTAAGGTGACTTTTCAACTAGCAACGTGCAGTTAAAAATGTATATTAGTAAGAGGACTAGAAATAAAATACATTGCTTCGATGCAATTTTATTGATGTTGGTTAGTAAAATATTGCTGAGTAGCAAATAGAATAAGTCATTTAAAAAAAGATATGATGGAGATCATTAAGAAGAAACTAGAGCAGTTGACGTGAATGTGAAGAGAATAGAAAAGAAAGTAGCTTAATCGGTAAAAAAATTGTTTCTGGCAAGCCTAATAGTTTTCCAGTAAAGCCAGTTTGGCATAGGGAACTACGGCTGCATTTAGGTCCCTTGAGTTGCAGATGCTGAAACCGCCACGTGCTCCATTGTATCTACATCCCAGATGTCAATCCTAGCGAATGCTGCCGCTTCTGCCACTGTTTCCCTAACCTCACAAGCATTTAGACATATAACCTGGCAACTCACTCAAATTTTTAGGAAAAAGAAAATGCAAGAGCAATCACACCGAGTTTTGAACGCCCGACAACTGCAGCGAGAGGTGAGTGTAGGCGCCAGCTCTCTCACCCTCCTTGCTCTGTCCGTAACTGAAAATGAGTAACATAGGCTATCTTGAACGCTTAGAGTTATACGAATGTACAGTTTACGCTACATGTGGTCTGTGATGAACAATCGAAAGCATCATATAGCCAAATCGATAACCATATTCGTGTGTTGGTATATCTGGCCATTTTATTAGTAGGGTGATAGCTGGACGCATAAACATATTTTTGTAAGTGGATGTCAGTTTCGACTGAGGAAACGCTCGCTACCCCAAACATAATCTATAGGTTTAGTTTCTTCCTCCTACAACAATCCGTGTCAATGTCAAAATCACTCCATCGAGAGATCGTGTGCCGATTGTTTTTCTCATAGGTCTGCAAAATAAGCTAATGATCAGTTCAGAATCACTGCACAGTCGAAGAGATACACTATGTCATCACGAGTATTCGGGCACCTGGCTGAAAATGACTTACAAGTTCGTGGCGCCCTCCATTGGTAATGCTGGAATTCAGTATGGTGTTGGCCCACCCTTAGCATTGATGACAACTTCCACTGTCGCAGGTATACTTTCAGTCAGGTGCAGGAAGGTTTCTTGGGGATTGGCAGCCCATTCTTGACAGAGTGCTGCACTGAGGAGAGCTATTGATGGCCTGGCACGAAGTCGGCGTTCCAAAACATCCCAAAGGTGTGCTGTTGTAGGATACAGGTCAGAACTCTGTGCAGGCCATTCGACTACAGGGATGTAATTGTGTGTAACCACTCCGGCACATGCCATGCACTATGAACAGGTGCTCGATCGTGTTGAAAGATGCAATCGCCATCTCCGAATTGATCTTCAACAGTGTGAATCAAGAAGGTGCATAAAACATCAACGTAGGCCTGTGGTGTGATAGTGCCACGCAAAACAACAAGGGATGCAAGCCCCCTCCATGAAAAACACGAAAACACCATAACACCACCGCTTCCGAATTTTAGTGTGGCACTACACACGCTGACAGATGACGTCCACCGGGCATTCGCCATACCCACATACTGACATCCGACCACCATATTGTGTACCGTGATGTGTCACTCCACACTACGTTCTTTCACTATTCTATCGTACAATGTTTACGCTCCTTACACCAAGCGAGCCTTCGTTTGGCACTTAGCGGCGTCATGTGTGGCTTATGAGCAGCCGCTCGACCATGAAATCCAAATTTTCTCACCTCCCGCCTAACTGTCATATTACTTGCAGTGGATTCCGATGCAGTTTGGAATTCCTGGGTGATGGTGTGGATAGATGTCTGCCTATTACACACTACGAACCCTCTTCAACTGTAGGCGGTCTCTGACAGTCAGACGAGGTCGGTCTGTACGCTTTTGCGCTGTGAGTGCTCATTGGCGTTTCTACTTCACTATCACATCGGAAACAGTGGGCCTAGGGATGTTTCTAGGAGTATAGAATCTCACGTATAGACGTGTGACACAAGCGACACCCAATCACGTGACCACGTTCGAAGTACGTGAGTTCCACGGAGTACCCCATTCTGCTCTGTCACGATGTCTAATAACTACTGAGGTAGTTGATGTAGAGTACCTGGCAGTAGGTGTCAGCACAATGCACCTAATATGAAAAATGTATGTTTTTGGAGGTGTCCGGATACTTTTGGTCACATAGTGTATTAAACTCTAACCTTTATCGTTCCTTCCTTCTATCTCTTGATGAACACGTGAACCTCGTGAGAGATTAGCTACACGTCGGCACCAGGATTCATCCCCTCTCGTCCTCGCATTTATCTTCATGCCAATGATAATACTAGAACATTGCTACACATTAGAAGCGCTAATCACTATCAAGCTGATGAGTTATACATATTTTTTTTCTACTGGTTAAACAGCTTCTTATTCTTTTTTTGCTTTCTACCACTTACATTAGTTTAAACCATGTCCACGGACCCATAATTAATTCAATATAACTGACACATAAATCACATCTACTTCATCACTTACATGAGAACTCTTTTATCCATCTTTTTATCACATCCAAGTTCGGAATTCAGACAGACAGTAATGTTTTAAGGGTTCTTCGGCCAATTTTTCGTAAATTAAAAACAATATTCATACAAGTATCTTTCGTTAAATATGACTGATTTTACTAGCTTAGATAGAAGTTCTGAGTTCAACAAACACCAATATTTTTAAGGTTTACTTGTGCAACTTTTCATTGACTAATGCAATGTTCATAAAATCTTGATTCAAAAAGTATGACTAACATAACTCACATCAAAGTTCTGAGTTCAACAAGCCCCAAAATTTTTAAAGTTTACTCGGCCAACTTCTCGCATATACCAGGTTCGTATGATTTCATTACCAGTCCGCAGCTCGTGGTCGTGCGGTAGCGTTCTCGCTTCCGGGTTCCCGGGTTCGATTTCCGGCGGGGTCAGGGATTTTCTCTGCATCGTGATGACTGGGTGTTGTATGATGTCCTTAGGTTAGTTAGGTTTAAGTAGTTTTAAGTTCTAGGGGGCTGATGACCATAGCTGTTAAGTCCCATAGTGCTCAGAGACATTTGAACCATTTGATTTCATTACCTGACTATAACGAGAAGATCTTCCCAAGATCTTTCACTCTACATGAGAATTAGTGATGGACGAGAGCACACCAAAAGATTTTAACCAATACAATAAATACACGGGACAGGAAATGAAATGAAAAGGTACTCAGCTTTGCACTGTGATTGAGCTTCAGAAACCATAACTCTCCAGCCCGTGGCATGGTGAGGTGGGGGGGAGGGGTTGGCAGGGCTTTAAATATCACTCTGTCACCGTGGAAGTCCTATCCCAGTTTGCTCACGTCAATCACTGCCAGTTATCTTCATCATAAAACACATCAGTGGCAGACAATATTATGAGGCATGAGATACGCAATACTAAATGCATAACTAGTTATCAAAATCTTTCAATTATATACGCCACAAATGAAACCAACAGAATAAACCTCCGTGACTTACTTGGGCAGTCATGGCTCTTAAAATTTGGTTATCCAATCCCTTAAAATCCTCACTAAAATAATGGTAGAATAACCTCGGCGCACATTTAAAGGCCAGATTAAAATAATGACATAACGGGTGGAATTGGAAAAATACTTCAGCGCAGCTTGGAACGCCAGACACAGACTTACGCACTACTTCTAGCTACGTGTCTGTTTGGTGCCGTCGTTACACTTCCGTAACTGCCGTCAAGGTATCAAGTGAAGACACGAAATTCAGTGATAAGCAACTGGAACAATTCCTATAGTTTACAGTACACTTAAATATTTAGTTAATATGAACACAACCCACCGAAGCAACTCGACGACTCCAATTCATTCGGCCTGTGTAACTTGTAACCAAGTCGACGGAACTTGGCCTTCCAACCTTGAGGAAATCCCCCTCACCACAGGCAGAAGATTGCATTGTAACGGCTAAACTCGCAATAGCGTCTGGGCACTCTCCTTCGTCATGCCGACTCGGCATCTCGCCGTGCTGCATACAAACACAGTCCCACGTCACTCCACCTCACACTGCGGATACCCGCACACCAGCCAACAGCAAAGCGCGCGCACTGCAGTTAAAATCCCCCGCCGCCAAAGATGTGAAGAAGACAACTAATCATGGAAGTCGACTCAACGATGAAAAGACAATCGATGGGAACTGGCGCCAGAAACGCACCAGCTCAGATTGGTTCAGTTAGATATTCTTCTTATTTACGGCACTTGAATCTCAGTCTGCGGAAATCAGTTTCCTAAAGAAGCACGATCCAATTTTCAAAAACACTAGAAACAATCGACTTTGACGTTTTCCGAGTTCTGTTATCTGCAAAACATCGCAAATAACGTAATTAAATCGCTCGTAGCTGGTGCTAATAACATCGCAACAGCATAAGTTGAGAGAAACGGTAAACCTACAAGAAAAGATACATCGAATATTTAGATAAGACAATGAAGTTATTTGCATCTGAATATACGTTATACAGTTTCAGCACAAAATCATTGTGTTTCTGATATTGTATTCAAGGTCAATGTACAGAAACTCATACTGTTTGTTGCTGTTGTTCATTAAGAAGCAGCTTTGAACACAGCATTCTTGTCTCAGAATCACAAAGTCGCTGGTTCGAATTCTACTAGGTGCAGTGTTTTTTAAGACTTTTATTTGAATTCAATATTTATTAATAAATTGCAATGTTAATGAACAATACTGATGTGAATCATGATTTTAAAGTATTCTTATTATATGAAGAAAGGAGTACCCATATTGAAATAAAGTGCAAAGTAGGAAATATTACACAGAACTTAAAGTTTTTTCCTAGACTTTACAAAAATACAAACAATGTTAAAAAAGTAATTGCAGTATTACTAAAATGCTAAATTACTTATCAATGTACTTTTCATGGGGCTATAAATTATAAATGCATGTTTTATTTTGACTACAAATGATGTTTACATCAATATTTGATATGTAACATATAAATTTGATTTGCAGTATGTATTCCGATATAGTACCAGTATACAAAAATCTGGAATCAAACTAGTGACTTAGTGATTTCGAGACTAAAATGTTTCATGCTCAACCACGAGCGTTACTGTAATGTCAATTAAAGTATTTTATACATAAAAGACTCGTAACCTTTTCAAATTTCTATTTTGCCGAGTATTTTTACGAATTGTCCTGTACCTCTGTAGGAAATTTATGTTTGCGCACTGACGTTCAAGCTGAAAGAGGTCTATTAATACCATCTTTTATGTTATGTACCAATGTGCAACTGGTGGATCACTCACTAGCAAAGTTGTATCTTTGATTGAGTGGAGAAAATGCATGGCTAGAAACTGCACCAGGATGTTTGGCGCAGAGTTTCAAGTAGATTAGAGCTATGATGAGAGACTTTCTGTGGTGTCCGCGTGTAGCTGATAACATCGTTCTGCCGGCTGACGATTTTATAAGTTCAGACATTTTGTCTAGTGTGTTACTGAGGATGGCATTTCGAAGCCCCAGCACTCAGTTTTATTGATGAGACCTTTCCTGGCCTTCTTTGGAATTGAATATTTCATCATCGCTTGATTTTTCGAGAGCATCTACGTGACACATTTTCACGATTTGTGTATCCATGTGAGCGGAGTTAGGTCTTTCTTCGGTTCGAGTGTTTGCATCTGTACACGAGGATAAATTTATATTTTATATTGAGCCTTCCCAAAGTGCTATTCTTATTTCATATTACTTTCCCACTCTCTGAATAGTATTACAGGGACTGTAAAGCATATTGTGTTAATTTTCTGCTTTTTAGGATTATGTGGAATTGTACAATCACGTGCTCTTTTATAAGACATTTATTATTACATACTGTTCATAAATTTTCTTGCGTGTGTTTGGAATAATAGCGAGAGTTAGGTCAAAATCTTTCACGAATTATTTTCCTCATTAAGTCATATTTGTCCTATGAACATACATTCTTGTTTGCACATGTGCTTACTTTTCCTTTGTTCATACACGCAGCAGTTACGAGAACAACTTATTTACAATGAACTGCCTACAGCAAAGTTAGTATTAATATATACCGTCTTCGGCAGTCCCACATTTTTACGATTTTATTTACAATTTTCGGCCATATGAGGTGAGTGCAAGTCGCAGTTAATTTTAAGATACGTGCCGTAGCAATGACCGATATTTTACTTTAAAATTTACTGTTTCCTCTTCAGTAGTTGTTAGAAAATACGGCGTGTGTTGAGTCGGCTACTGTGGGAGTCAGCACCGACACAAACAAGGAAGGAGGGAAGTTGCGACAACCGGTGCCAGCAATCTAAAATGATATGTACACAACATTTGTACCGGTTCCCGTGTGATCACCGAAGTTAAGCGCTGTCGGGCGTGGTCGGCACTTGGATGGGTGACCATCCAGGCCGCCATGCGCCTTTGCCATTTTTCGGGGTGCACTCAGCCTCGTGTTGCCAATTGAGAAGCTACTCGACCGAATAGTAGCGGCTTCGGTCAAGTATACCATCGTAACGACCGGGAGAGCGGTGTGCTGACCCCACACCCCTCCTATCCACATCCTCCACTGAGGATGACACGGCGGTCGGATGGTCGTGGTGAAGACAGAGGGCTTTTGAAACATAAGATTTGCAGATTAGTAGAACACTTTCTTTCTAAAAGGGAAAGAAACATAACTCGTTATGAGGCGGCTTGATGTTCTTCCTGTGCCAGTTACATGTAATTACTTTTACACACTATTACTACTTGCAGAACGCCGGCTAAGTTTCGTTTCGCTATTACTCAGTACTGATGCTCCCGAAGACTGCGACCGAACTCGAGGCTGACCAGCGATGGGCGGGTGGTTAAATCAGCATTGGCAGGGGTCTGTATTTCTGGAGATGTTGCGCTGTCTAGTCTTTTCCCTGGCACGTGTCAGCGCCTTCTTGATGCCGTTTCGCGGCACTGCGCTCTTCGGTGTACAGTCAGTGCTTTAGGACTGCACAGTGTACAGTTACATCTGCACTACAAGCGTTTCTCCTACTACAAGGGGCGCATTTACATTGAAAAGTCGAATTAGTACAGCTGCCAATTTTGGTTACAATTTATTTTCATATAAGTCCACGGCCTTTTAATTGTTACGTTGCACTATGAAAGTTTGCTTACTGCCTCTTTTTTTTTTTTTTTATTAGCGGCAGTTAGATCGCTGTGCTGTTCACTCATGAGGCAAACGTCATACAAAGGGTTATAGCTTCAGGCCATTAATATCAGTCGTAATATGTGTGCTCTCAGGATAAATTATAAAAGGCTGTAAGTATGAACGGAATCGAAGACGGCTTCGGCCGCGGTGGCCGGGCGCTTCTAGGCGCTTCAGTCCGGAACAGCGCGACTGCTACGGTCGCAGGCTCGATTCCTGCCCCGGGCATGGATGTGTGTGATGTCCTTAGGTTAGTTAGGTTTAAGTAGTACTACGTTCTAGGCGACTGATGACCTCAGATGTAAAGTCCCGTAGTGCTCAGAGCCATTTGAACCATTTTTTTGAAGACGGCTTCTCTTCGAAGTCCCTTTGTCAGTCCAGTTATCAAATCCCATAACCACAATGTAGGTTGTTTCCCCTTTCACTCATTTATTGCATAGCCTGAGCCTCATCTGAGACTCTGATTACATTAACTTTTAATGAAGATACCAAGTCAGTTTTTGCAGAATACATCTCTGTCTTCAGAAAAAGGAGCCGAGCGACGAATTGAGGGACAACTTAGTAGACGGCCTGGAGACTCTGGAACGCTTCCTGACCACCAACAAGTTTCTTGCCGGGGACAACTTAACCATTGCTGACTACTGCTGCTACTGTACAATCACATTCCTTGACGTAAGTAATTTCCCTCGCCACTAGAACGCCATGTTCTCTATCAGTATGCAATTGTGGGGAGACAGTACCGTTTGTTTTACTCCTTACAGCTACTCCATTCTAAACTATCCTATAGTTCTCATGTTCAGAATATTCTATGAAAATTTAATTTTTTTTTTTTTACATATTCCCAAATTCTTTATAATTGCGCCCTTTCTCAGACATGCAGTACGTTCCTGACCGCAAATTCGTGTAATAAATTATGCAGATTTTGAAGATAAGGTCTCAAATATCACATCAACTAGGTATTCACATTTGTCTTCTGTGACTCGTCTGCTTAGATAAAAGATTTTCCTTAATTTTATGTACTAGCATATATCCATAACTGTATCAACTGTATCTATTTAACAAGATTTATTTTAACCACAATGGCTTTTCAGGTCCTGTATTCTCAATTATAGGTGCAGTCACTTCCAATTTAGACCTCAGTTATGCAGGTTTCTCCAGTAAATATGAAATGATTTACACGAAACAAGCGATCTGTCCGACTAGAAAAACAACCACATATTTTAAGCGCAAACCACATTACGTCAACTAGGAACGGTGTTTGGGTACTAGTTGAAGCAGTAAATCTTGTTTGTTTCAGTGTAGAATTGGTTAAAAAAAAAACGATACAAACTTAGAACTTACAATGAACCTTACACAATGCTGCAGATAGCCGCACGGTACATCAAACTTAACATCACGTTCCTTTTTTATAACTGAAGACTTTTCTCGTATACGATGAATATTGATTGAGGTGCTGCACGGATTGAAGACTGATTCAGTCTGTTACCTAAATATCTTAGGTATTTAAACTTCAATTTGGTCTTCTTGCAAAACGACCACACGTTCGAAAGTAAGAAACATCTCTTTCACTTGCAATGTTACTTTATCAAATTTCTGTCATCTACGTAGTCTTGAAAGCCATTGTCGATTATTTAGGGAAGACGGTATATGTTCCTTTAGTTGAAACAGTAAACTCTTGGAGTGCGGTTTTAGATTATTAAAAATAATCACCACAAGCCTAATAATCTCTGCAGCATGCATTATAGCCGTAATTTTGGATACAAATGGATGTTTTGTGAAGTCTGGCTAACCATATCATTTCAGCAATAGATACTTCAGAGACCGAGTATTGAACTGTGTATATGTGTATTAAGTTTTGCGTGACTATTTTTGTCATCTTATTATAGTGGTTAGGTCCTTAATCTCGTGTTACATCACCAAATCTCCAAACGCACTGTATAACATTTGGTAAACTTATAATATCTCAGATGCTGGCTTAGCGTTCATGGTAATATGGTATGAGAGTGACAGCTTTATTGCGTGTTTTCCATGAAAATTTGTTAGTCCTCCACGTGGCACAAACATATATGGAAACATAAGCTGTAATTTTTGTAAGTGAAGATGAAAAATCTTCCTGAAGTGTGATCCAGTAGACGGAGGTTTGCAAATTTTCGTCGCCGATGAGGGAAAGAGTTTTCTGATCTCCTCGGACATAAATTTTCAAAATTTGATAGCTGCAGCAGATGCTTATCTTTACGCATTAAATCAGTAATTTCTTTTTGTTCAGCAGTTAGTGAAGGAAATGTAAGGCTTTTAAGTGGAAGCAGAAGGAACTCATTATGGAGAATCGCTGAAGTATCAAAATCATCTAAGGAGCTTTAATCCGGAAACGACACAATCGACGATTGTATAGTGCTGTCTGAAAATTACTTTGTGAACGCAGGCGCATTGCTACCGTGGACGGAGTGTTACGCCTTGAGCCAACTTCAGTTAAGGCATCGTGTTACATGTAGTCGGACATTGTTGCCATTTGTGAACCAACCTCAGTTTCGCATTTGTTTACTGATTAACCTGCTTCTTTAGTGATGGGATACTATAGAGTCATGTAGTAACTCGTGTAAATCCCTGTATCATATTTGTTAGTAGTGGCCCAGAAAATGTTGGGTGAACAGGTCGGAGGTTGTAGGAGATAATTATTCAGTGAACTAGAATATCCTTTCTTCATTGTGTTGTTTGAGGAGTACACTACGTTAGTTATAAAAATACGATGTCTAGTCGTCCGTTGACGCCTTGGCCTTCAGTACCATGTAGCCGCCTGCCATGGGCGCTGGTGAATAAATTCAAATTTTTCGTTAAGAGTACAGAGGAAGGGAATACCTATCATTTGTCAAAAAGAAATTATTATCTAACGCGATTGGACCTGTACTTATAACATCACGAAACGTTTCTTTCCTAGACTCTGGTACTGGAGAGAATGGTGCTACGGACTTTCAGTAATTTTCTGGATCATTCCTTTTCCTGTTGGCATTTGCAGACCAAGCTCTTTATTTGTTAATCTTTCGATTTTTCTTCAGTTGTGAAATTTTTACACTATGTCACGAACACACTCTGTACTTTCTATTCTATTGTTTTTTGGGCGCAACGAATCATTTTAATATCAACATTTTTTGTTTATTTTTCTATTTCAGTTTCCAAAAAAAGGTAGAGTAGACCTCTCGAAGTACAAAAATATCCAGAGGTGGATGGATCTACTACAGAATACTAGTCCCTTGTTCAAGAAGTACGACCAGATCCGCGAGAAGGCGATACAAAAATACTTGGAAGATGGAAAGTATTAGATAGCCCTTTGATTTTCTTAACAAATAAACCCTGCATCGTTGGAAATGTTGTACTACCGTGCTGAAAAGTTTGAGCAATGCAACTGTAAATATAAAGAATATAATAAAACTGTAAATATCTTCATATCATCCTTAGTAAAGAATAATTACAGGTGTTCCAATTGTTTGTATGATGTTGTCAGTGCGAGTTTTAGAGTGGCGCCTGAAGTTGGTGGTACTGACGCAGTAAAAAGACAAAGTGATATCAGAACTATTTCGTTGACACTAGACAAGACAGCGAAAGCATTCTACACGTGTAAAATTATAAGCACTTTTATGCACGAGGTTAGGTTTTCAGTAACTTTTCAGAGACTACCACCGAACCACGGATTGATTAGCTTCTCCAGAGCATGTGTTCGTTGTTAGCTGAAGTACGAAGTTATCCACAATTGTTAACTGGTAGACATAAGGACGAAAATAACTGGTTCTCTAGTGTGTATCATATAAACATCTGTAAAACCTGTCCGCTCTTTGACAATCATCGAGTAAACGTTACTTAAAATGTACATACAGAGACCCTTATACACAATAAAGATGATAACCATCAAGAACAAACACATAACAGCTATGATGGACGATTGACACAGGTATGAAATAATGGTCAGATTGTACAATTTCGGTCACCCGTTATCAGCTATTATGTTTGCAGACAAAGAGAGAAAACACTTTTGAAGAAGATAAAAGGGATATATGTTACATACGTGGCTTGGTTTTTTAACTGACAATACGTGAAATCATTTCTTACCATGTACATCCAAGAGTTTCCTTTGTCTTTGTGTAGAAAAAGTCAATAACTGGAAAGAATTTATGATATACGTTTTACAGTCCATTCGTAATCAATCTCCAATGTGGGTACTTGAGCGAAATAATATTTTCTGCTCTGCTAATTTATACATTGTGGCCCTATGAAAATACTTGTACTTAGTATCTTTGAAAATGCATATTCTGCTGTACTTCAGCTTCAAGTGACAAACTGTGAAGACGTTAAACATGTTTCCTTCTTTTAAAATAAATGTAGATCGATTCCTATGTCTGAATGTCTGTTTTCAACAGGTAGCTTTTCCTATTAACCTCTTTACTGTCTAATATATTTCTCTATAGTCGACCCTATATTTACTATTTAAATTTACGAAAATCAGCACCTCTCGTTTTATACACTTTTCTCAACTTTATATATTTTTTATAGGAACTTTTTATAAATCTATCCTTACTATGTATTTTGGTGATGAGTAGTGAAGATAATACGGTTTTAGACGATTTTGCTGGTTTGGTGAACCTGAAAAAATACAGACATGTTCAACACCACTACACATTTGACACAGTCATGTCGTGTATCACTTATCTTCTTCCTTGCTCTGCAAACTGTACAACTCCTGGAGGGTGTTTTCTTGACGGTATTGGCAGAGGTATATCTAAAAAAAATCCAGAAAACGACTGCTTATAGCTTCCAAAATATAGAAAGAAATAGAGTATGTTACAAACAACTAAACAGATTGATTTCTCAGCTCTCCAGTGGTCCAGCTATTATCGGTCTATTAACCGTACAGCCGGCAACGTAATAACGAACTTGAAAACTGCGGGTGAGCCGGCTGTATAAGCCAGCGGGTTAGAAAAGTCAATAACTGAAGGACTTCCTGATACACGTTTCACAGTCCATTCACAATCAATCTCAAATGTGGATATTTAATGTCCTGTTAATTTATACAATGATGGCCTATGAAAATACTTGTACCTAGTATGACCGGAGGAGGAAGAGGAGATAACTTGGTCATTAGAGACGGGGCACAAGCTCGGATTAGGGAAGGATGAAGACGGAAAGAGTCCGTGTCCTTTAGAAAGAACAATCCCGGCATTACATTTAGCGGTTTAGGAAAACCACGGAAAACCTAAACCAGGATGACCAAACGAGGGGTTGAACAGTCGTCTTCTTGAATGCGAGTCCAGTGTGCTAACTACTGCGCGATCTCGCTCGGTCTAAAATGTATATACAGAAAATACATCAAACTTATGTAACGTGTAAGTGGCAAATAACACATGGGTCAAATAACACATTGGCCTTTTAATCTTAAGTGACAAAGAAAAACGTTAATGACACCTAAACCTGCAGGGATTACGTAGCAGTAGTGTAGGTAAAGACAAATCCTTCTAGATGAAATTAGTTACTGAGTAAAATTCTGGACCAGGTAAACACTGGATCGTGAATCACTTCTGGAGACAGTATACAATGATGCAACTGATAAGCAGTAGTTAAGTAGTGAGCGTATGAGACGACATCGGCGTTTGACCATTCAACCATGATGATATTTAACTTTAAAATGAATTCCAGTGTCATGTTGCACAACATCACCCATTTCCCCCAGGCCTATCTATAAACCTGATAAGGACTTCCAATGTCAGGTTACACTTGAACATAAGAGAAGCGTCATGAGGCATATTTAAAGTCACCCCCACCCTTAACCATACACCTGAGGCAGCTGGCCAAACGATATCACCTTGACCTTGAGTATCAGCTTTCTCATTCTGTCCATGCACCCCTTTTCATTCCCCCACCCCCCAAACCCTCTCCAGCTGGCCTTCCCACACACCTTCCACACCGTCATTTCAAATCAGTCTTCACCCGATGATCAGATTTCATGTTCTGCCCATGCACATTTCCTCCGTCACCTTTGAGCTGGAGTCCCCTCCCCCCCCCCCCACCTTATCCTCCCCATTATTATCCTTTTTTATTGCTGGAGAAGTTGTGTGGGATGCTCCATTCGAGGTTTGGGCACCAAAGGTCGAGAACCATCAGGTTTGTCTTATAAATAATTTTTGTTATTATAATTATGTGAGTTTCGTAACTGAGGTCAAGGGCAGCGACCAACGAATGGATATTTGTGAATAACAAATTAAATTTAACCAAAATCTAGACAGAAATGTAAACACTCTCATTTTCCATGTTTTCCACATTTTACATCTTGTCCGTGATTTCCATTTTTGTCATACTTTCACTTTTTTGCCTATTTTTCCACATTTTTACCTTGTTCCATATTTTCCCATATTTTCCAGACTTTAATCGGTTGTTCAGTATTATTATTGTTCAATATTATCCATGGTCTATAAGTAAAGATACATGAATATATATTGCAAACCATTATTTAACGAAAAATAAGCTGTTAAATAGACTTTAAATTATAAACAGGTAACACACTGCAATAGGTAAACACAATAAACGATAGCTACGCATTCCCTACATTACTATAGTTGTTGTGATATCATAGTGTGTACAGTCTCATATTCGTAAAAATAAACACGTCATGGTAAAGTCTCGGTAAACATAAACAAAATTTATGATGTCACAGGAAAAATTCTGAGTTTTTCGATTTCTAAGACACACGTACAGGAACATAAGATATACTTAACAAACACTACACTACTACAAATACATACAAAGATTACGAGTAGCTCGGTGCAGCCATGCAGGTCGAACACCATGAGTGAGTTACCTGTAGGATATGCATCACTTCAAATGCTGATGCTTAGAGTCTGGCCACGACTGACCAGAAACACAGTGCACTAGCCCGTCTCCCCCAGGGCTTTGCAATATTTTAGCAAAGTATGTGTAGTCATCCACTATGCGACCGATCTGGTTGATGGTGTGCAAGACGTATGGAAGAATGAACTCGGGGAGGGCCATCCCACCCACCAACAGATCAAAAAATAGGTCTTGACACGCCGGCGGAAACATGTTCGTAGTCGTACATATAAGCGCCTCGTACTCCATCAGATGCCCAACATCAACACAGGATGCTGTGAAACAGTACTCCCATCATCAGACTATCCGCTACACCCGGCCTCCAGGTCGCTAGATTACAGCAGCACGCCACCACTCCCAGCCGCCAATGTAAACCTTTCTGCCGCTACTTTACGTACAATCTGCGATGTAAACGAACTATTTTATCTCCATACTCATAGATCACTCGCCGTAATATCACGAAAACTAATGTATATAGTGTACTTAATCATTTCTTACTTTACGTTTCGACGAGACAGAGTGCACTGCTGCATATGACACGAGCTTCTGTTATCTTGTGGATCCACATCGCAGTTTGAATCACGAATGCAATTCCTTCCATCACTTAGAGAAAGAAAAACCACTTTTGTAACTCTAACCGTCAGATGTAACCTGTCTTGGTAGTAGTGCGATGAAAAATTTGCACTCGATAATGTCAAATTCTATCCTTTAATGCAGTTACTTTTCAGTGAATAAGGAAATTCATCCTTTGGAAACACATCTAGAATGCTCATTGAGTACCATTGTAGTCTGTCGAAAATGTGGAGTCATGTAAAGTATGTACACAAAACCTGCGTAAATCATTATTATATTTATCATGAATGCCGAAAATCTTTCATTTACATCTCCTGTGTACCACGTTCACAAACATAATTTCGATTACAGGCTGAGCAACGATAATGTCTTACACTCACGTCATGGTTTATGTCTACCATTCGTAATCTCCCTCGTTCTCTCTGCATTCAACTGTGAAACTGAGATGTCTCGAACGCTACACAGCGCATGCGTAAATCTTAGCGCTTCAAGGAGAGTGACGTGCCTCCTCAGTAGTCTCCATGTTCTTGATGCGGATGACAGGACGTCAAGCACCGCCTGTGAGTCACGAATGACCTCTTACTTTGAGAAGCAATCACTCCAGGAGGTTTTCTCCTTTGTGCCTGTAACCTGACCACTTGCGTGCAAGAAACACACATGTCCAATACTTGGAAATAAATTTCGACAGACATATATACTGAGAGATGATAGTTTTAGAAGTGTGTCAAATGTAGCCTCTCTTATATTTTGAAGTCACTAGTGAAGCAGCTCATCTCAGTTTGCAATTGAAAATACAACTCATGGAAAAATATGTAGTCAAGTCTTGAGATCTGTGCCTGAATTTTGTAATGGCTGAATGCGGAATTCGACGAAAGGGTTACACTTTCTAGCAAATAATGTGTGCGTAATTGTTTGATCTAGGAAGAAATCGTAGGAATATGGGCGAATACCGAAAGTAAGACTAAAAAGAGTTGGGTGTAGGTCTGGGCGTATCGGACAGGCTGCTACACAGTTCCCACTCTCTGACGCTATCCTTCTGCTAACCGCCACGGGGACTTTTGGCTGCTCAGTTTCCTGCCTGGCCCGGTGCACCCCTCCTTAGCTAACCTGGTCGCCCAAGACTCCTCTTAAGCGACCATATTGATGACGATCTCAGTGCGGACGCCAGATCAACACAGGATGCTGCGAAACAGTACTCCCATCCTCAGACCATCCACTACACCCGGCCTCCAGGTCGCTGGATTACAGGAGCACGCCACCACTCCCAGCCGCCAGCGTAACTCTTTCAACCGCTACTTTACCTACAATCTGCGATGTCAACGAACTATTTTTTCTCCATACTCACAGCTTACTCGCCGATTTATCACGAAAACTAATGTGTATAGTGTACTTATTCATTTCTATCTTTCCGTTTCGACGAGAAAGTACACTGCTGCGTATGAAACGAACTGTTGTTACCTTGTGGATCCACGTTGCAGTTTCAGTCACGAATGCAATTCCTTCCTTCACTTAGAGAAAGAAAATACCACTTTGGTAACTAATGATACCGTCTTTAGCCGTCTCATGTACCCTCTCTTGGTATTGGTGCGAAGAAAATATTGCACTCGATAGTGTCAACACCTTATTCTATTCTTTAATGCAGTTATTTTGCATTGAAAAAGGAAATTCATTCTTTAGAAACACATCTAGAATGCTCATTGAGTACCATTTTATTTTGTCGAAAATGTGGAATCACGTAAAGTAAGTATTCAAATCTGCATGTGTCATTATTATATTTATAACGAATGCCGAATGTTTTTCTTTTACATCTCCGGTCTGCCACATTTTCTAACATAATTTCGATTACAGGCTGAGCAACGATAATTTCTTACACTCACGTCGTGGTTTATGTCTACCATTCGTAATCTCCCTCGTTCTCTCTGCTTTCAACTGTGAAACTGAGATGTCTCGAACGCTACACAGCGCATGCGTAAATCTTAGCGCTTCAAGGAGAGTGACGTGCCTCCTCAGTAGTCTCCATGTTCTTGATGCGGATGACAGGACGTCAAGCACCGCCTGTGAGTCACGAATGACCTCTTACTTTGAGAAGCAATCACTCCAGGAGGTTTTCTCCTTTGTGCCTGTAACCTGACCACTTGCGTGCAAGAAACACACATGTCCAATACTTGGAAATAAATTTCGACAGACATATATACTGAGAGATGATAGTTTTAGAAGTGTGTCAAATGTAGCCTCTCTTATATTTTGAAGTCACTAGTGAAGCAGCTCATCTCAGTTTGCAATTGAAAATACAACTCATGGAAAAATATGTAGTCAAGTCTTGAGATCTGTGCCTGAATTTTGTAATGGCTGAATGCGGAATTCGACGAAAGGGTTACACTTTCTAGCAAATAATGTGTGCGTAATTGTTTGATCTAGGAAGAAATCGTAGGAATATGGGCGAATACCGAAAGTAAGACTAAAAAGAGTTGGGTGTAGGTCTGGGCGTATCGGACAGGCTGCTACACAGTTCCCACTCTCTGACGCTATCCTTCTGCTAACCGCCACGGGGACTTTTGGCTGCTCAGTTTCCTGCCTGGCCCGGTGCACCCCTTCTTAGCTAACCTGGTCGCCCAAGACTCCTCTTAAGCGACCATATTGATGACGATCTCAGTGCGGACGCCAGATCAACACAGGATGCTGCGAAACAGTACTCCCATCCTCAGACCATCCACTACACCCGGCCTCCAGGTCGCTGGATTACAGGAGCACGCCACCACTCCCAGCCGCCAGCGTAACTCTTTCAACCGCTACTTTACCTACAATCTGCGATGTCAACGAACTATTTTTTCTCCATACTCACAGCTTACTCGCCGATTTATCACGAAAACTAATGTGTATAGTGTACTTATTCATTTCTATCTTTCCGTTTCGACGAGAAAGTACACTGCTGCGTATGAAACGAACTGTTGTTACCTTGTGGATCCACGTTGCAGTTTCAGTCACGAATGCAATCCCTTCCTTCACTTAGAGAAAGAAAATACCACTTTGGTAACTAATGATACCGTCTTTAGCCGTCTCATGTACCCTCTCTTGGTATTGGTGCGAAGAAAATATTGCACTCGATAGTGTCAACACCTTATTCTATTCTTTAATGCAGTTATTTTGCATTGAAAAAGGAAATTCATTCTTTAGAAACACATCTAGAATGCTCATTGAGTACCATTTTATTTTGTCGAAAATGTGGAATCACGTAAAGTAAGTATTCAAATCTGCATGTGTCATTATTATATTTATAACGAATGCCGAATGTTTTTCTTTTACATCTCCGGTCTGCCACATTTTCTAACATAATTTCGATTACAGGCTGAGCAACGATAATTTCATACACTCACGTCGTGGTTTATGTCTACCATTCGTAATCTCCCTCGTTCTCTCTGCTTTCAACTGTGAAACTGAGATGTCTCGAACGCTACACAGCGCATGCGTAAATCTTAGCGCTTCAAGGAGAGTGACGTGCCTCCTCAGTAGTCTCCATGTTCTTGATGCGGATGACAGGACGTCAAGCACCGCCTGTGAGTCACGAATGACCTCTTACTTTGAGAAGCAATCACTCCAGGAGGTTTTCTCCTTTGTGCCTGTAACCTGACCACTTGCGTGCAAGAAACACACATGTCCAATACTTGGAAATAAATTTCGACAGACATATATACTGAGAGATGATAGTTTTAGAAGTGTGTCAAATGTAGCCTCTCTTATATTTTGAAGTCACTAGTGAAGCAGCTCATCTCAGTTTGCAATTGAAAATACAACTCATGGAAAAATATGTAGTCAAGTCTTGAGATCTGTGCCTGAATTTTGTAATGGCTGAATGCGGAATTCGACGAAAGGGTTACACTTTCTAGCAAATAATGTGTGCGTAATTGTTTGATCTAGGAAGAAATCGTAGGAATATGGGCGAATACCGAAAGTAAGACTAAAAAGAGTTGGGTGTAGGTCTGGGCGTATCGGACAGGCTGCTACACAGTTCCCACTCTCTGACGCTATCCTTCTGCTAACCGCCACGGGGACTTTTGGCTGCTCAGTTTCCTGCCTGGCCCGGTGCACCCCTCCTTAGCTAACCTGGTCGCCCAAGACTCCTCTTAAGCGACCATATTGATGACGATCTCAGTGCGGACGCCAGATCAACACAGGATGCTGCGAAACAGTACTCCCATCCTCAGACCATCCACTACACCCGGCCTCCAGGTCGCTGGATTACAGGAGCACGCCACCACTCCCAGCCGCCAGCGTAACTCTTTCAACCGCTACTTTACCTACAATCTGCGATGTCAACGAACTATTTTTTCTCCATACTCACAGCTTACTCGCCGATTTATCACGAAAACTAATGTGTATAGTGTACTTATTCATTTCTATCTTTCCGTTTCGACGAGAAAGTACACTGCTGCGTATGAAACGAACTGTTGTTACCTTGTGGATCCACGTTGCAGTTTCAGTCACGAATGCAATTCCTTCCTTCACTTAGAGAAAGAAAATACCACTTTGGTAACTAATGATACCGTCTTTAGCCGTCTCATGTACCCTCTCTTGGTATTGGTGCGAAGAAAATATTGCACTCGATAGTGTCAACACCTTATTCTATTCTTTAATGCAGTTATTTTGCATTGAAAAAGGAAATTCATTCTTTAGAAACACATCTAGAATGCTCATTGAGTACCATTTTATTTTGTCGAAAATGTGGAATCACGTAAAGTAAGTATTCAAATCTGCATGTGTCATTATTATATTTATAACGAATGCCGAATGTTTTTCTTTTACATCTCCGGTCTGCCACATTTTCTAACATAATTTCGATTACAGGCTGAGCAACGATAATTTCTTACACTCACGTCGTGGTTTATGTCTACCATTCGTAATCTCCCTCGTTCTCTCTGCTTTCAACTGTGAAACTGAGATGTCTCGAACGCTACACAGCGCATGCGTAAATCTTAGCGCTTCAAGGAGAGTGACGTGCCTCCTCAGTAGTCTCCATGTTCTTGATGCGGATGACAGGACGTCAAGCACCGCCTGTGAGTCACGAATGACCTCTTACTTTGAGAAGCAATCACTCCAGGAGGTTTTCTCCTTTGTGCCTGTAACCTGACCACTTGCGTGCAAGAAACACACATGTCCAATACTTGGAAATAAATTTCGACAGACATATATACTGAGAGATGATAGTTTTAGAAGTGTGTCAAATGTAGCCTCTCTTATATTTTGAAGTCACTAGTGAAGCAGCTCATCTCAGTTTGCAATTGAAAATACAACTCATGGAAAAATATGTAGTCAAGTCTTGAGACCTGTGCCTGAATTTTGTAATGGCTGAATGCGGAATTCGACGAAAGGGTTACACTTTCTAGCAAATAATGTGTGCGTAATTGTTTGATCTAGGAAGAAATCGTAGGAATATGGGCGAATACCGAAAGTAAGACTAAAAAGAGTTGGGTGTAGGTCTGGGCGTATCGGACAGGCTGCTACACAGTTCCCACTCTCTGACGCTATCCTTCTGCTAACCGCCACGGGGACTTTTGGCTGCTCAGTTTCCTGCCTGGCCCGGTGCACCCCTCCTTAGCTAACCTGGTCGCCCAAGACTCCTCTTAAGCGACCATATTGATGACGATCTCAGTGCGGACGCCAGATCAACACAGGATGCTGCGAAACAGTACTCCCATCCTCAGACCATCCACTACACCCGGCCTCCAGGTCGCTGGATTACAGGAGCACGCCACCACTCCCAGCCGCCAGCGTAACTCTTTCAACCGCTACTTTACCTACAATCTGCGATGTCAACGAACTATTTTTTCTCCATACTCACAGCTTACTCGCCGATTTATCACGAAAACTAATGTGTATAGTGTACTTATTCATTTCTATCTTTCCGTTTCGACGAGAAAGTACACTGCTGCGTATGAAACGAACTGTTGTTACCTTGTGGATCCACGTTGCAGTTTCAGTCACGAATGCAATCCCTTCCTTCACTTAGAGAAAGAAAATACCACTTTGGTAACTAATGATACCGTCTTTAGCCGTCTCATGTACCCTCTCTTGGTATTGGTGCGAAGAAAATATTGCACTCGATAGTGTCAACACCTTATTCTATTCTTTAATGCAGTTATTTTGCATTGAAAAAGGAAATTCATTCTTTAGAAACACATCTAGAATGCTCATTGAGTACCATTTTATTTTGTCGAAAATGTGGAATCACGTAAAGTAAGTATTCAAATCTGCATGTGTCATTATTATATTTATAACGAATGCCGAATGTTTTTCTTTTACATCTCCGGTCTGCCACATTTTCTAACATAATTTCGATTACAGGCTGAGCAACGATAATTTCTTACACTCACGTCGTGGTTTATGTCTACCATTCGTAATCTCCCTCGTTCTCTCTGCTTTCAACTGTGAAACTGAGATGTCTCGAACGCTACACAGCGCATGCGTAAATCTTAGCGCTTCAAGGAGAGTGACGTGCCTCCTCAGTAGTCTCCATTTTCTTGATGCGGATGACAGGACGTCAAGCACCGCCTGTGAGTCACGAATGACCTCTCACTTTGAGAAGCAATCACTCCAGGAGGTTTTCTCCTTTGTGCCTGTAACCTGACCACTTGCGTGCAAGAAACACACATGTCCAATACTTGGAAATAAATTTCGACAGACATATATACTGAGAGATGATAGTTTTAGAAGTGTGTCAAATGTAGCCTCTCTTATATTTTGAAGTCACTAGTGAAGCAGCTCATCTCAGTTTGCAATTGAAAATACAACTCATGGAAAAATATGTAGTCAAGTCTTGAGATCTGTGCCTGAATTTTGTAATGGCTGAATGCGGAATTCGACGAAAGGGTTACACTTTCTAGCAAATAATGTGTGCGTAATTGTTTGATCTAGGAAGAAATCGTAGGAATATGGGCGAATACCGAAAGTAAGACTAAAAAGAGTTGGGTGTAGGTCTGGGCGTATCGGACAGGCTGCTACACAGTTCCCACTCTCTGACGCTATCCTTCTGCTAACCGCCACGGGGACTTTTGGCTGCTCAGTTTCCTGCCTGGCCCGGTGCACCCCTCCTTAGCTAACCTGGTCGCCCAAGACTCCTCTTAAGCGACCATATTGATGACGATCTCAGTGCGGACGCCAGATCAACACAGGATGCTGCGAAACAGTACTCCCATCCTCAGACCATCCACTACACCCGGCCTCCAGGTCGCTGGATTACAGGAGCACGCCACCACTCCCAGCCGCCAGCGTAACTCTTTCAACCGCTACTTTACCTACAATCTGCGATGTCAACGAACTATTTTTTCTCCATACTCACAGCTTACTCGCCGATTTATCACGAAAACTAATGTGTATAGTGTACTTATTCATTTCTATCTTTCCGTTTCGACGAGAAAGTACACTGCTGCGTATGAAACGAACTGTTGTTACCTTGTGGATCCACGTTGCAGTTTCAGTCACGAATGCAATTCCTTCCTTCACTTAGAGAAAGAAAATACCACTTTGGTAACTAATGATACCGTCTTTAGCCGTCTCATGTACCCTCTCTTGGTATTGGTGCGAAGAAAATATTGCACTCGATAGTGTCAACACCTTATTCTATTCTTTAATGCAGTTATTTTGCATTGAAAAAGGAAATTCATTCTTTAGAAACACATCTAGAATGCTCATTGAGTACCATTTTATTTTGTCGAAAATGTGGAATCACGTAAAGTAAGTATTCAAATCTGCATGTGTCATTATTATATTTATAACGAATGCCGAATGTTTTTCTTTTACATCTCCGGTCTGCCACATTTTCTAACATAATTTCGATTACAGGCTGAGCAACGATAATTTCTTACACTCACGTCGTGGTTTATGTCTACCATTCGTAATCTCCCTCGTTCTCTCTGCTTTCAACTGTGAAACTGAGATGTCTCGAACGCTACACAGCGCATGCGTAAATCTTAGCGCTTCAAGGAGAGTGACGTGCCTCCTCAGTAGTCTCCATGTTCTTGATGCGGATGACAGGACGTCAAGCACCGCCTGTGAGTCACGAATGACCTCTTACTTTGAGAAGCAATCACTCCAGGAGGTTTTCTCCTTTGTGCCTGTAACCTGACCACTTGCGTGCAAGAAACACACATGTCCAATACTTGGAAATAAATTTCGACAGACATATATACTGAGAGATGATAGTTTTAGAAGTGTGTCAAATGTAGCCTCTCTTATATTTTGAAGTCACTAGTGAAGCAGCTCATCTCAGTTTGCAATTGAAAATACAACTCATGGAAAAATATGTAGTCAAGTCTTGAGACCTGTGCCTGAATTTTGTAATGGCTGAATGCGGAATTCGACGAAAGGGTTACACTTTCTAGCAAATAATGTGTGCGTAATTGTTTGATCTAGGAAGAAATCGTAGGAATATGGGCGAATACCGAAAGTAAGACTAAAAAGAGTTGGGTGTAGGTCTGGGCGTATCGGACAGGCTGCTACACAGTTCCCACTCTCTGACGCTATCCTTCTGCTAACCGCCACGGGGACTTTTGGCTGCTCAGTTTCCTGCCTGGCCCGGTGCACCCCTCCTTAGCTAACCTGGTCGCCCAAGACTCCTCTTAAGCGACCATATTGATGACGATCTCAGTGCGGACGCCAGATCAACACAGGATGCTGCGAAACAGTACTCCCATCCTCAGACCATCCACTACACCCGGCCTCCAGGTCGCTGGATTACAGGAGCACGCCACCACTCCCAGCCGCCAGCGTAACTCTTTCAACCGCTACTTTACCTACAATCTGCGATGTCAACGAACTATTTTTTCTCCATACTCACAGCTTACTCGCCGATTTATCACGAAAACTAATGTGTATAGTGTACTTATTCATTTCTATCTTTCCGTTTCGACGAGAAAGTACACTGCTGCGTATGAAACGAACTGTTGTTACCTTGTGGATCCACGTTGCAGTTTCAGTCACGAATGCAATTCCTTCCTTCACTTAGAGAAAGAAAATACCACTTTGGTAACTAATGATACCGTCTTTAGCCGTCTCATGTACCCTCTCTTGGTATTGGTGCGAAGAAAATATTGCACTCGATAGTGTCAACACCTTATTCTATTCTTTAATGCAGTTATTTTGCATTGAAAAAGGAAATTCATTCTTTAGAAACACATCTAGAATGCTCATTGAGTACCATTTTATTTTGTCGAAAATGTGGAATCACGTAAAGTAAGTATTCAAATCTGCATGTGTCATTATTATATTTATAACGAATGCCGAATGTTTTTCTTTTACATCTCCGGTCTGCCACATTTTCTAACATAATTTCGATTACAGGCTGAGCAACGATAATTTCTTACACTCACGTCGTGGTTTATGTCTACCATTCGTAATCTCCCTCGTTCTCTCTGCTTTCAACTGTGAAACTGAGATGTCTCGAACGCTACACAGCGCATGCGTAAATCTTAGCGCTTCAAGGAGAGTGACGTGCCTCCTCAGTAGTCTCCATGTTCTTGATGCGGATGACAGGACGTCAAGCACCGCCTGTGAGTCACGAATGACCTCTTACTTTGAGAAGCAATCACTCCAGGAGGTTTTCTCCTTTGTGCCTGTAACCTGACCACTTGCGTGCAAGAAACACACATGTCCAATACTTGGAAATAAATTTCGACAGACATATATACTGAGAGATGATAGTTTTAGAAGTGTGTCAAATGTAGCCTCTCTTATATTTTGAAGTCACTAGTGAAGCAGCTCATCTCAGTTTGCAATTGAAAATACAACTCATGGAAAAATATGTAGTCAAGTCTTGAGATCTGTGCCTGAATTTTGTAATGGCTGAATGCGGAATTCGACGAAAGGGTTACACTTTCTAGCAAATAATGTGTGCGTAATTGTTTGATCTAGGAAGAAATCGTAGGAATATGGGCGAATACCGAAAGTAAGACTAAAAAGAGTTGGGTGTAGGTCTGGGCGTATCGGACAGGCTGCTACACAGTTCCCACTCTCTGACGCTATCCTTCTGCTAACCGCCACGGGGACTTTTGGCTGCTCAGTTTCCTGCCTGGCCCGGTGCACCCCTCCTTAGCTAACCTGGTCGCCCAAGACTCCTCTTAAGCGACCATATTGATGACGATCTCAGTGCGGACGCCAGATCAACACAGGATGCTGCGAAACAGTACTCCCATCCTCAGACCATCCACTACACCCGGCCTCCAGGTCGCTGGATTACAGGAGCACGCCACCACTCCCAGCCGCCAGCGTAACTCTTTCAACCGCTACTTTACCTACAATCTGCGATGTCAATGAACTATTTTTTCTCCATACTCACAGCTTACTCGCCGATTTATCACTAAAACTAATGTGTATAGTGTACTTATTCATTTCTATCTTTCCGTTTCGACGAGAAAGTACACTGCTGCGTATGAAACGAACTGTTGTTACCTTGTGGATCCACGTTGCAGTTTCAGTCACGAATGCAATTCCTTCCTTCACTTAGAGAAAGAAAATACCACTTTGGTAACTAATGATACCGTCTTTAGCCGTCTCATGTACCCTCTCTTGGTATTGGTGCGAAGAAAATATTGCACTCGATAGTGTCAACACCTTATTCTATTCTTTAATGCAGTTATTTTGCATTGAAAAAGGAAATTCATTCTTTAGAAACACATCTAGAATGCTCATTGAGTACCATTTTATTTTGTCGAAAATGTGGAATCACGTAAAGTAAGTATTCAAATCTGCATGTGTCATTATTATATTTATAACGAATGCCGAATGTTTTTCTTTTACATCTCCGGTCTGCCATATTTTCTAACATAATTTCGATTACAGGCTGAGCAACGATAATTTCTTACACTCACGTCGTGGTTTATGTCTACCATTCGTAATCTCCCTCGTTCTCTCTGCTTTCAACTGTGAAACTGAGATGTCTCGAACGCTACACAGCGCATGCGTAAATCTTAGCGCTTCAAGGAGAGTGACGTGCCTCCTCAGTAGTCTCCATGTTCTTGATGCGGATGACAGGACGTCAAGCACCGCCTGTGAGTCACGAATGACCTCTTACTTTGAGAAGCAATCACTCCAGGAGGTTTTCTCCTTTGTGCCTTTAACCTGACCACTTGCGTGCAAGAAACACACATGTCCAATACTTGGAAATAAATTTCGACAGACATATATACTGAGAGATGATAGTTTTAGAAGTGTGTCAAATGTAGCCTCTCTTATATTTTGAAGTCACTAGTGAAGCAGCTCATCTCAGTTTGCAATTGAAAATACAACTCATGGAAAAATATGTAGTCAAGTCTTGAGATCTGTGCCTGAATTTTGTAATGGCTGAATGCGGAATTCGACGAAAGGGTTACACTTTCTAGCAAATAATGTGTGCGTAATTGTTTGATCTAGGAAGAAATCGTAGGAATATGGGCGAATACCGAAAGTAAGACTAAAAAGAGTTGGGTGTAGGTCTGGGCGTATCGGACAGGCTGCTACACAGTTCCCACTCTCTGACGCTATCCTTCTGCTAACCGCCACGGGGACTTTTGGCTGCTCAGTTTCCTGCCTGGCCCGGTGCACCCCTCCTTAGCTAACCTGGTCGCCCAAGACTCCTCTTAAGCGACCATATTGATGACGATCTCAGTGCGGACGCCAGATCAACACAGGATGCTGCGAAACAGTACTCCCATCCTCAGACCATCCACTACACCCGGCCTCCAGGTCGCTGGATTACAGGAGCACGCCACCACTCCCAGCCGCCAGCGTAACTCTTTCAACCGCTACTTTACCTACAATCTGCGATGTCAACGAACTATTTTTTCTCCATACTCACAGCTTACTCGCCGATTTATCACGAAAACTAATGTGTATAGTGTACTTATTCATTTCTATCTTTCCGTTTCGACGAGAAAGTACACTGCTGCGTATGAAACGAACTGTTGTTACCTTGTGGATCCACGTTGCAGTTTCAGTCACGAATGCAATTCCTTCCTTCACTTAGAGAAAGAAAATACCACTTTGGTAACTAATGATACCGTCTTTAGCCGTCTCATGTACCCTCTCTTGGTATTGGTGCGAAGAAAATATTGCACTCGATAGTGTCAACACCTTATTCTATTCTTTAATGCAGTTATTTTGCATTGAAAAAGGAAATTCATTCTTTAGAAACACATCTAGAATGCTCATTGAGTACCATTTTATTTTGTCGAAAATGTGGAATCACGTAAAGTAAGTATTCAAATCTGCATGTGTCATTATTATATTTATAACGAATGCCGAATGTTTTTCTTTTACATCTCCGGTCTGCCACATTTTCTAACATAATTTCGATTACAGGCTGAGCAACGATAATTTCTTACACTCACGTCGTGGTTTATGTCTACCATTCGTAATCTCCCTCGTTCTCTCTGCTTTCAACTGTGAAACTGAGATGTCTCGAACGCTACACAGCGCATGCGTAAATCTTAGCGCTTCAAGGAGAGTGACGTGCCTCCTCAGTAGTCTCCATGTTCTTGATGCGGATGACAGGACGTCAAGCACCGCCTGTGAGTCACGAATCACCTCTTACTTTGAGAAGCAATCACTCCAGGAGGTTTTCTCCTTTGTGCCTGTAACCTGACCACTTGCGTGCAAGAAACACACATGTCCAATACTTGGAAATAAATTTCGACAGACATATATACTGAGAGATGATAGTTTTAGAAGTGTGTCAAATGTAGCCTCTCTTATATTTTGAAGTCACTAGTGAAGCAGCTCATCTCAGTTTGCAATTGAAAATACAACTCATGGAAAAATATGTAGTCAAGTCTTGAGATCTGTGCCTGAATTTTGTAATGGCTGAATGCGGAATTCGACGAAAGGGTTACACTTTCTAGCAAATAATGTGTGCGTAATTGTTTGATCTAGGAAGAAATCGTAGGAATATGGGCGAATACCGAAAGTAAGACTAAAAAGAGTTGGGTGTAGGTCTGGGCGTATCGGACAGGCTGCTACACAGTTCCCACTCTCTGACGCTATCCTTCTGCTAACCGCCACGGGGACTTTTGGCTGCTCAGTTTCCTGCCTGGCCCGGTGCACCCCTCCTTAGCTAACCTGGTCGCCCAAGACTCCTCTTAAGCGACCATATTGATGACGATCTCAGTGCGGACGCCAGATCAACACAGGATGCTGCGAAACAGTACTCCCATCCTCAGACCATCCACTACACCCGGCCTCCAGGTCGCTGGATTACAGGAGCACGCCACCACTCCCAGCCGCCAGCGTAACTCTTTCAACCGCTACTTTACCTACAATCTGCGATGTCAACGAACTATTTTTTCTCCATACTCACAGCTTACTCGCCGATTTATCACGAAAACTAATGTGTATAGTGTACTTATTCATTTCTATCTTTCCGTTTCGACGAGAAAGTACACTGCTGCGTATGAAACGAACTGTTGTTACCTTGTGGATCCACGTTGCAGTTTCAGTCACGAATGCAATTCCTTCCTTCACTTAGAGAAAGAAAATACCACTTTGGTAACTAATGATACCGTCTTTAGCCGTCTCATGTACCCTCTCTTGGTATTGGTGCGAAGAAAATATTGCACTCGATAGTGTCAACACCTTATTCTATTCTTTAATGCAGTTATTTTGCATTGAAAAAGGAAATTCATTCTTTAGAAACACATCTAGAATGCTCATTGAGTACCATTTTATTTTGTCGAAAATGTGGAATCACGTAAAGTAAGTATTCAAATCTGCATGTGTCATTATTATATTTATAACGAATGCCGAATGTTTTTCTTTTACATCTCCGGTCTGCCACATTTTCTAACATAATTTCGATTACAGGCTGAGCAACGATAATTTCTTACACTCACGTCGTGGTTTATGTCTACCATTCGTAATCTCCCTCGTTCTCTCTGCTTTCAACTGTGAAACTGAGATGTCTCGAACGCTACACAGCGCATGCGTAAATCTTAGCGCTTCAAGGAGAGTGACGTGCCTCCTCAGTAGTCTCCATGTTCTTGATGCGGATGACAGGACGTCAAGCACCGCCTGTGAGTCACGAATCACCTCTTACTTTGAGAAGCAATCACTCCAGGAGGTTTTCTCCTTTGTGCCTGTAACCTGACCACTTGCGTGCAAGAAACACACATGTCCAATACTTGGAAATAAATTTCGACAGACATATATACTGAGAGATGATAGTTTTAGAAGTGTGTCAAATGTAGCCTCTCTTATATTTTGAAGTCACTAGTGAAGCAGCTCATCTCAGTTTGCAATTGAAAATACAACTCATGGAAAAATATGTAGTCAAGTCTTGAGATCTGTGCCTGAATTTTGTAATGGCTGAATGCGGAATTCGACGAAAGGGTTACACTTTCTAGCAAATAATGTGTGCGTAATTGTTTGATCTAGGAAGAAATCGTAGGAATATGGGCGAATACCGAAAGTAAGACTAAAAAGAGTTGGGTGTAGGTCTGGGCGTATCGGACAGGCTGCTACACAGTTCCCACTCTCTGACGCTATCCTTCTGCTAACCGCCACGGGGACTTTTGGCTGCTCAGTTTCCTGCCTGGCCCGGTGCACCCCTCCTTAGCTAACCTGGTCGCCCAAGACTCCTCTTAAGCGACCATATTGATGACGATCTCAGTGCGGACGCCAGATCAACACAGGATGCTGCGAAACAGTACTCCCATCCTCAGACCATCCACTACACCCGGCCTCCAGGTCGCTGGATTACAGGAGCACGCCACCACTCCCAGCCGCCAGCGTAACTCTTTCAACCGCTACTTTACCTACAATCTGCGATGTCAACGAACTATTTTTTCTCCATACTCACAGCTTACTCGCCGATTTATCACGAAAACTAATGTGTATAGTGTACTTATTCATTTCTATCTTTCCGTTTCGACGAGAAAGTACACTGCTGCGTATGAAACGAACTGTTGTTACCTTGTGGATCCACGTTGCAGTTTCAGTCACGAATGCAATTCCTTCCTTCACTTAGAGAAAGAAAATACCACTTTGGTAACTAATGATACCGTCTTTAGCCGTCTCATGTACCCTCTCTTGGTATTGGTGCGAAGAAAATATTGCACTCGATAGTGTCAACACCTTATTCTATTCTTTAATGCAGTTATTTTGCATTGAAAAAGGAAATTCATTCTTTAGAAACACATCTAGAATGCTCATTGAGTACCATTTTATTTTGTCGAAAATGTGGAATCACGTAAAGTAAGTATTCAAATCTGCATGTGTCATTATTATATTTATAACGAATGCCGAATGTTTTTCTTTTACATCTCCGGTCTGCCACATTTTCTAACATAATTTCGATTACAGGCTGAGCAACGATAATTTCTTACACTCACGTCGTGGTTTATGTCTACCATTCGTAATCTCCCTCGTTCTCTCTGCTTTCAACTGTGAAACTGAGATGTCTCGAACGCTACACAGCGCATGCGTAAATCTTAGCGCTTCAAGGAGAGTGACGTGCCTCCTCAGTAGTCTCCATGTTCTTGATGCGGATGACAGGACGTCAAGCACCGCCTGTGAGTCACGAATCACCTCTTACTTTGAGAAGCAATCACTCCAGGAGGTTTTCTCCTTTGTGCCTGTAACCTGACCACTTGCGTGCAAGAAACACACATGTCCAATACTTGGAAATAAATTTCGACAGACATATATACTGAGAGATGATAGTTTTAGAAGTGTGTCAAATGTAGCCTCTCTTATATTTTGAAGTCACTAGTGAAGCAGCTCATCTCAGTTTGCAATTGAAAATACAACTCATGGAAAAATATGTAGTCAAGTCTTGAGATCTGTGCCTGAATTTTGTAATGGCTGAATGCGGAATTCGACGAAAGGGTTACACTTTCTAGCAAATAATGTGTGCGTAATTGTTTGATCTAGGAAGAAATCGTAGGAATATGGGCGAATACCGAAAGTAAGACTAAAAAGAGTTGGGTGTAGGTCTGGGCGTATCGGACAGGCTGCTACACAGTTCCCACTCTCTGACGCTATCCTTCTGCTAACCGCCACGGGGACTTTTGGCTGCTCAGTTTCCTGCCTGGCCCGGTGCACCCCTCCTTAGCTAACCTGGTCGCCCAAGACTCCTCTTAAGCGACCATATTGATGACGATCTCAGTGCGGACGCCAGATCAACACAGGATGCTGCGAAACAGTACTCCCATCCTCAGACCATCCACTACACCCGGCCTCCAGGTCGCTGGATTACAGGAGCACGCCACCACTCCCAGCCGCCAGCGTAACTCTTTCAACCGCTACTTTACCTACAATCTGCGATGTCAACGAACTATTTTTTCTCCATACTCACAGCTTACTCGCCGATTTATCACGAAAACTAATGTGTATAGTGTACTTATTCATTTCTATCTTTCCGTTTCGACGAGAAAGTACACTGCTGCGTATGAAACGAACTGTTGTTACCTTGTGGATCCACGTTGCAGTTTCAGTCACGAATGCAATTCCTTCCTTCACTTAGAGAAAGAAAATACCACTTTGGTAACTAATGATACCGTCTTTAGCCGTCTCATGTACCCTCTCTTGGTATTGGTGCGAAGAAAATATTGCACTCGATAGTGTCAACACCTTATTCTATTCTTTAATGCAGTTATTTTGCATTGAAAAAGGAAATTCATTCTTTAGAAACACATCTAGAATGCTCATTGAGTACCATTTTATTTTGTCGAAAATGTGGAATCACGTAAAGTAAGTATTCAAATCTGCATGTGTCATTATTATATTTATAACGAATGCCGAATGTTTTTCTTTTACATCTCCGGTCTGCCACATTTTCTAACATAATTTCGATTACAGGCTGAGCAACGATAATTTCTTACACTCACGTCGTGGTTTATGTCTACCATTCGTAATCTCCCTCGTTCTCTCTGCTTTCAACTGTGAAACTGAGATGTCTCGAACGCTACACAGCGCATGCGTAAATCTTAGCGCTTCAAGGAGAGTGACGTGCCTCCTCAGTAGTCTCCATGTTCTTGATGCGGATGACAGGACGTCAAGCACCGCCTGTGAGTCACGAATCACCTCTTACTTTGAGAAGCAATCACTCCAGGAGGTTTTCTCCTTTGTGCCTGTAACCTGACCACTTGCGTGCAAGAAACACACATGTCCAATACTTGGAAATAAATTTCGACAGACATATATACTGAGAGATGATAGTTTTAGAAGTGTGTCAAATGTAGCCTCTCTTATATTTTGAAGTCACTAGTGAAGCAGCTCATCTCAGTTTGCAATTGAAAATACAACTCATGGAAAAATATGTAGTCAAGTCTTGAGATCTGTGCCTGAATTTTGTAATGGCTGAATGCGGAATTCGACGAAAGGGTTACACTTTCTAGCAAATAATGTGTGCGTAATTGTTTGATCTAGGAAGAAATCGTAGGAATATGGGCGAATACCGAAAGTAAGACTAAAAAGAGTTGGGTGTAGGTCTGGGCGTATCGGACAGGCTGCTACACAGTTCCCACTCTCTGACGCTATCCTTCTGCTAACCGCCACGGGGACTTTTGGCTGCTCAGTTTCCTGCCTGGCCCGGTGCACCCCTCCTTAGCTAACCTGGTCGCCCAAGACTCCTCTTAAGCGACCATATTGATGACGATCTCAGTGCGGACGCCAGATCAACACAGGATGCTGCGAAACAGTACTCCCATCCTCAGACCATCCACTACACCCGGCCTCCAGGTCGCTGGATTACAGGAGCACGCCACCACTCCCAGCCGCCAGCGTAACTCTTTCAACCGCTACTTTACCTACAATCTGCGATGTCAACGAACTATTTTTTCTCCATACTCACAGCTTACTCGCCGATTTATCACGAAAACTAATGTGTATAGTGTACTTATTCATTTCTATCTTTCCGTTTCGACGAGAAAGTACACTGCTGCGTATGAAACGAACTGTTGTTACCTTGTGGATCCACGTTGCAGTTTCAGTCACGAATGCAATTCCTTCCTTCACTTAGAGAAAGAAAAAACCACTTTGGTAACTAATGGTACCGTCTCTAGCCGTCACATGTACCCTCTCTTGGTATTGGTGCGAAGAAAATATTGCACTCTATAGTGTCAACACGTTATTCTATTCTTTAATGCAGTTATTTTGCATTGAAAAAGGAAATTCATTCTTTAGAAACACATCTAGAATGCTCATTGAGTACCATTTTATTTTGTCGAAAATGTGGAATCACGTAAAGTAAGTATTCAAATCTGCATGTGTCATCATTATATTTATAACGAATGCCGAATGTTTTTCTTTTACATCTCCGGTCTGCCACATTTTCTAACATAATTTCGATTACAGGCTGAGCAACGATAATTTCTTACACTCACGTCGTGGTTTATGTCTACCATTCGTAATCTCCCTCGTTCTCTCTGCTTTCAACTGTGAAACTGAGATGTCTCGAACGCTACACAGCGCATGCGTAAATCTTAGCGCTTCAAGGAGAGTGACGTGCCTCCTCAGTAGTCTCCATTTTCTTGATGCGGATGACAGGACGTCAAGCACCGCCTGTGAGTCACGAATGACCTCTCACTTTGAGAAGCAATCACTCCAGGAGGTTTTCTCCTTTGTGCCTGTAACCTGACCACTTGCGTGCAAGAAACACACATGTCCAATACTTGGAAATAAATTTCGACAGACATATATACTGAGAGATGATAGTTTTAGAAGTGTGTCAAATGTAGCCTCTCTTATATTTTGAAGTCACTAGTGAAGCAGCTCATCTCAGTTTGCAATTGAAAATACAACTCATGGAAAAATATGTAGTCAAGTCTTGAGATCTGTGCCTGAATTTTGTAATGGCTGAATGCGGAATTCGACGAAAGGGTTACACTTTCTAGCAAATAATGTGTGCGTAATTGTTTGATCTAGGAAGAAATCGTAGGAATATGGGCGAATACCGAAAGTAAGACTAAAAAGAGTTGGGTGTAGGTCTGGGCGTATCGGACAGGCTGCTACACAGTTCCCACTCTCTGACGCTATCCTTCTGCTAACCGCCACGGGGACTTTTGGCTGCTCAGTTTCCTGCCTGGCCCGGTGCACCCCTCCTTAGCTAACCTGGTCGCCCAAGACTCCTCTTAAGCGACCATATTGATGACGATCTCAGTGCGGACGCCAGATCAACACAGGATGCTGCGAAACAGTACTCCCATCCTCAGACCATCCACTACACCCGGCCTCCAGGTCGCTGGATTACAGGAGCACGCCACCACTCCCAGCCGCCAGCGTAACTCTTTCAACCGCTACTTTACCTACAATCTGCGATGTCAACGAACTATTTTTTCTCCATACTCACAGCTTACTCGCCGATTTATCACGAAAACTAATGTGTATAGTGTACTTATTCATTTCTATCTTTCCGTTTCGACGAGAAAGTACACTGCTGCGTATGAAACGAACTGTTGTTACCTTGTGGATCCACGTTGCAGTTTCAGTCACGAATGCAATTCCTTCCTTCACTTAGAGAAAGAAAAAACCACTTTGGTAACTAATGGTACCGTCTCTAGCCGTCACATGTACCCTCTCTTGGTATTGGTGCGAAGAAAATATTGCACTCTATAGTGTCAACACGTTATTCTATTCTTTAATGCAGTTATTTTGCATTGAAAAAGGAAATTCATTCTTTAGAAACACATCTAGAATGCTCATTGAGTACCATTTTATTTTGTCGAAAATGTGGAATCACGTAAAGTAAGTATTCAAATCTGCATGTGTCATCATTATATTTATAACGAATGCCGAATGTTTTTCTTTTACATCTCCGGTCTGCCACATTTTCTAACATAATTTCGATTACAGGCTGAGCAACGATAATTTCTTACACTCACGTCGTGGTTTATGTCTACCATTCGTAATCTCCCTCGTTCTCTCTGCTTTCAACTGTGAAACTGAGATGTCTCGAACGCTACACAGCGCATGCGTAAATCTTAGCGCTTCAAGGAGAGTGACGTGCCTCCTCAGTAGTCTCCATTTTCTTGATGCGGATGACAGGACGTCAAGCACCGCCTGTGAGTCACGAATGACCTCTCACTTTGAGAAGCAATCACTCCAGGAGGTTTTCTCCTTTGTGCCTGTAACCTGACCACTTGCGTGCAAGAAACACACATGTCCAATACTTGGAAATAAATTTCGACAGACATATATACTGAGAGATGATAGTTTTAGAAGTGTGTCAAATGTAGCCTCTCTTATATTTTGAAGTCACTAGTGAAGCAGCTCATCTCAGTTTGCAATTGAAAATACAACTCATGGAAAAATATGTAGTCAAGTCTTGAGATCTGTGCCTGAATTTTGTAATGGCTGAATGCGGAATTCGACGAAAGGGTTACACTTTCTAGCAAATAATGTGTGCGTAATTGTTTGATCTAGGAAGAAATCGTAGGAATATGGGCGAATACCGAAAGTAAGACTAAAAAGAGTTGGGTGTAGGTCTGGGCGTATCGGACAGGCTGCTACACAGTTCCCACTCTCTGACGCTATCCTTCTGCTAACCGCCACGGGGACTTTTGGCTGCTCAGTTTCCTGCCTGGCCCGGTGCACCCCTCCTTAGCTAACCTGGTCGCCCAAGACTCCTCTTAAGCGACCATATTGATGACGATCTCAGTGCGGACGCCAGATCAACACAGGATGCTGCGAAACAGTACTCCCATCCTCAGACCATCCACTACACCCGGCCTCCAGGTCGCTGGATTACAGGAGCACGCCACCACTCCCAGCCGCCAGCGTAACTCTTTCAACCGCTACTTTACCTACAATCTGCGATGTCAACGAACTATTTTTTCTCCATACTCACAGCTTACTCGCCGATTTATCACGAAAACTAATGTGTATAGTGTACTTATTCATTTCTATCTTTCCGTTTCGACGAGAAAGTACACTGCTGCGTATGAAACGAACTGTTGTTACCTTGTGGATCCACGTTGCAGTTTCAGTCACGAATGCAATTCCTTCCTTCACTTAGAGAAAGAAAATACCACTTTGGTAACTAATGATACCGTCTTTAGCCGTCTCATGTACCCTCTCTTGGTATTGGTGCGAAGATAATATTGCACTCGATAGTGTCAACACCTTATTCTATTCTTTAATGCAGTTATTTTGCATTGAAAAAGGAAATTCATTCTTTAGAAACACATCTAGAATGCTCATTGAGTACCATTTTATTTTGTCGAAAATGTGGAATCACGTAAAGTAAGTATTCAAATCTGCATGTGTCGTTATTATATTTATAACGAATGCCGAATGTTTTTCTTTTACATCTCCGGTCTGCCACATTTTCTAACATAATTTCGATTACAGGCTGAGCAACGATAATTTCTTACACTCACGTCGTGGTTTATGTCTACCATTCGTAATCTCCCTCGTTCTCTCTGCTTTCAACTGTGAAACTGAGATGTCTCGAACGCTACACAGCGCATGCGTAAATCTTAGCGCTTCAAGGAGAGTGACGTGCCTCCTCAGTAGTCTCCATTTTCTTGATGCGGATGACAGGACGTCAAGCACCGCCTGTGAGTCACGAATGACCTCTCACTTTGAGAAGCAATCACTCCAGGAGGTTTTCTCCTTTGTGCCTGTAACCTGACCACTTGCGTGCAAGAAACACACATGTCCAATACTTGGAAATAAATTTCGACAGACATATATACTGAGAGATGATAGTTTTAGAAGTGTGTCAAATGTAGCCTCTCTTATATTTTGAAGTCACTAGTGAAGCAGCTCATCTCAGTTTGCAATTGAAAATACAACTCATGGAAAAATATGTAGTCAAGTCTTGAGATCTGTGCCTGAATTTTGTAATGGCTGAATGCGGAATTCGACGAAAGGGTTACACTTTCTAGCAAATAATGTGTGCGTAATTGTTTGATCTAGGAAGAAATCGTAGGAATATGGGCGAATACCGAAAGTAAGACTAAAAAGAGTTGGGTGTAGGTCTGGGCGTATCGGACAGGCTGCTACACAGTTCCCACTCTCTGACGCTATCCTTCTGCTAACCGCCACGGGGACTTTTGGCTGCTCAGTTTCCTGCCTGGCCCGGTGCACCCCTCCTTAGCTAACCTGGTCGCCCAAGACTCCTCTTAAGCGACCATATTGATGACGATCTCAGTGCGGACGCCAGATCAACACAGGATGCTGCGAAACAGTACTCCCATCCTCAGACCATCCACTACACCCGGCCTCCAGGTCGCTGGATTACAGGAGCACGCCACCACTCCCAGCCGCCAGCGTAACTCTTTCAACCGCTACTTTACCTACAATCTGCGATGTCAACGAACTATTTTTTCTCCATACTCACAGCTTACTCGCCGATTTATCACGAAAACTAATGTGTATAGTGTACTTATTCATTTCTATCTTTCCGTTTCGACGAGAAAGTACACTGCTGCGTATGAAACGAACTGTTGTTACCTTGTGGATCCACGTTGCAGTTTCAGTCACGAATGCAATTCCTTCCTTCACTTAGAGAAAGAAAATACCACTTTGGTAACTAATGATACCGTCTTTAGCCGTCTCATGTACCCTCTCTTGGTATTGGTGCGAAGAAAATATTGCACTCGATAGTGTCAACACCTTATTCTATTCTTTAATGCAGTTATTTTGCATTGAAAAAGGAAATTCATTCTTTAGAAACACATCTAGAATGCTCATTGAGTACCATTTTATTTTGTCGAAAATGTGGAATCACGTAAAGTAAGTATTCAAATCTGCATGTGTCATTATTATATTTATAACGAATGCCGAATGTTTTTCTTTTACATCTCCGGTCTGCCACATTTTCTAACATAATTTCGATTACAGGCTGAGCAACGATAATTTCTTACACTCACGTCGTGGTTTATGTCTACCATTCGTAATCTCCCTCGTTCTCTCTGCTTTCAACTGTGAAACTGAGATGTCTCGAACGCTACACAGCGCATGCGTAAATCTTAGCGCTTCAAGGAGAGTGACGTGCCTCCTCAGTAGTCTCCATGTTCTTGATGCGGATGACAGGACGTCAAGCACCGCCTGTGAGTCACGAATCACCTCTTACTTTGAGAAGCAATCACTCCAGGAGGTTTTCTCCTTTGTGCCTGTAACCTGACCACTTGCGTGCAAGAAACACACATGTCCAATACTTGGAAATAAATTTCGACAGACATATATACTGAGAGATGATAGTTTTAGAAGTGTGTCAAATGTAGCCTCTCTTATATTTTGAAGTCACTAGTGAAGCAGCTCATCTCAGTTTGCAATTGAAAATACAACTCATGGAAAAATATGTAGTCAAGTCTTGAGATCTGTGCCTGAATTTTGTAATGGCTGAATGCGGAATTCGACGAAAGGGTTACACTTTCTAGCAAATAATGTGTGCGTAATTGTTTGATCTAGGAAGAAATCGTAGGAATATGGGCGAATACCGAAAGTAAGACTAAAAAGAGTTGGGTGTAGGTCTGGGCGTATCGGACAGGCTGCTACACAGTTCCCACTCTCTGACGCTATCCTTCTGCTAACCGCCACGGGGACTTTTGGCTGCTCAGTTTCCTGCCTGGCCCGGTGCACCCCTCCTTAGCTAACCTGGTCGCCCAAGACTCCTCTTAAGCGACCATATTGATGACGATCTCAGTGCGGACGCCAGATCAACACAGGATGCTGCGAAACAGTACTCCCATCCTCAGACCATCCACTACACCCGGCCTCCAGGTCGCTGGATTACAGGAGCAGGCCACCACTCCCAGCCGCCAGCGTAACTCTTTCAACCGCTACTTTACCTACAATCTGCGATGTCAACGAACTATTTTTTCTCCATACTCACAGCTTACTCGCCGATTTATCACGAAAACTAATGTGTATAGTGTACTTATTCATTTCTATCTTTCCGTTTCGACGAGAAAGTACACTGCTGCGTATGAAACGAACTGTTGTTACCTTGTGGATCCACGTTGCAGTTTCAGTCACGAATGCAATTCCTTCCTTCACTTAGAGAAAGAAAATACCACTTTGGTAACTAATGATACCGTCTTTAGCCGTCTCATGTACCCTCTCTTGGTATTGGTGCGAAGAAAATATTGCACTCGATAGTGTCAACACCTTATTCTATTCTTTAATGCAGTTATTTTGCATTGAAAAAGGAAATTCATTCTTTAGAAACACATCTAGAATGCTCATTGAGTACCATTTTATTTTGTCGAAAATGTGGAATCACGTAAAGTAAGTATTCAAATCTGCATGTGTCATTATTATATTTATAACGAATGCCGAATGTTTTTCTTTTACATCTCCGGTCTGCCACATTTTCTAACATAATTTCGATTACAGGCTGAGCAACGATAATTTCTTACACTCACGTCGTGGTTTATGTCTACCATTCGTAATCTCCCTCGTTCTCTCTGCTTTCAACTGTGAAACTGAGATGTCTCGAACGCTACACAGCGCATGCGTAAATCTTAGCGCTTCAAGGAGAGTGACGTGCCTCCTCAGTAGTCTCCATTTTCTTGATGCGGATGACAGGACGTCAAGCACCGCCTGTGAGTCACGAATGACCTCTCACTTTGAGAAGCAATCACTCCAGGAGGTTTTCTCCTTTGTGCCTGTAACCTGACCACTTGCGTGCAAGAAACACACATGTCCAATACTTGGAAATAAATTTCGACAGACATATATACTGAGAGATGATAGTTTTAGAAGTGTGTCAAATGTAGCCTCTCTTATATTTTGAAGTCACTAGTGAAGCAGCTCATCTCAGTTTGCAATTGAAAATACAACTCATGGAAAAATATGTAGTCAAGTCTTGAGATCTGTGCCTGAATTTTGTAATGGCTGAATGCGGAATTCGACGAAAGGGTTACACTTTCTAGCAAATAATGTGTGCGTAATTGTTTGATCTAGGAAGAAATCGTAGGAATATGGGCGAATACCGAAAGTAAGACTAAAAAGAGTTGGGTGTAGGTCTGGGCGTATCGGACAGGCTGCTACACAGTTCCCACTCTCTGACGCTATCCTTCTGCTAACCGCCACGGGGACTTTTGGCTGCTCAGTTTCCTGCCTGGCCCGGTGCACCCCTCCTTAGCTAACCTGGTCGCCCAAGACTCCTCTTAAGCGACCATATTGATGACGATCTCAGTGCGGACGCCAGATCAACACAGGATGCTGCGAAACAGTACTCCCATCCTCAGACCATCCACTACACCCGGCCTCCAGGTCGCTGGATTACAGGAGCACGCCACCACTCCCAGCCGCCAGCGTAACTCTTTCAACCGCTACTTTACCTACAATCTGCGATGTCAACGAACTATTTTTTCTCCATACTCACAGCTTACTCGCCGATTTATCACGAAAACTAATGTGTATAGTGTACTTATTCATTTCTATCTTTCCGTTTCGACGAGAAAGTACACTGCTGCGTATGAAACGAACTGTTGTTACCTTGTGGATCCACGTTGCAGTTTCAGTCACGAATGCAATTCCTTCCTTCACTTAGAGAAAGAAAATACCACTTTGGTAACTAATGATACCGTCTTTAGCCGTCTCATGTACCCTCTCTTGGTATTGGTGCGAAGAAAATATTGCACTCGATAGTGTCAACACCTTATTCTATTCTTTAATGCAGTTATTTTGCATTGAAAAAGGAAATTCATTCTTTAGAAACACATCTAGAATGCTCATTGAGTACCATTTTATTTTGTCGAAAATGTGGAATCACGTAAAGTAAGTATTCAAATCTGCATGTGTCATTATTATATTTATAACGAATGCCGAATGTTTTTCTTTTACATCTCCGGTCTGCCACATTTTCTAACATAATTTCGATTACAGGCTGAGCAACGATAATTTCTTACACTCACGTCGTGGTTTATGTCTACCATTCGTAATCTCCCTCGTTCTCTCTGCTTTCAACTGTGAAACTGAGATGTCTCGAACGCTACACAGCGCATGCGTAAATCTTAGCGCTTCAAGGAGAGTGACGTGCCTCCTCAGTAGTCTCCATTTTCTTGATGCGGATGACAGGACGTCAAGCACCGCCTGTGAGTCACGAATGACCTCTTACTTTGAGAAGCAATCACTCCAGGAGGTTTTCTCCTTTGTGCCTGTAACGTGACCACTTGCGTGCAAGAAACACACATGTCCAATACTTGGAAATAAATTTCGACAGACATATATACTGAGAGATGATAGTTTTAGAAGTGTGTCAAATGTAGCCTCTCTTATATTTTGAAGTCACTAGTGAAGCAGCTCATCTCAGTTTGCAATTGAAAATACAACTCATGGAAAAATATGTAGTCAAGTCTTGAGATCTGTGCCTGAATTTTGTAATGGCTGAATGCGGAATTCGACGAAAGGGTTACACTTTATAGCAAATAATGTGTGCGTAATTGTTTGATCTAGGAAGAAATCGTAGGAATATGGGCGAATACCGAAAGTAAGACTAAAAAGAGTTGGGTGTAGGTCTGGGCGTATCGGACAGGCTGCTACACAGTTCCCACTCTCTGACGCTATCCTTCTGCTAACCGCCACGGGGACTTTTGGCTGCTCAGTTTCCTGCCTGGCCCGGTGCACCCCTCCTTAGCTAACCTGGTCGCCCAAGACTCCTCTTAAGCGACCATATTGATGACGATCTCAGTGCGGACGCCAGATCAACACAGGATGCTGCGAAACAGTACTCCCATCCTCAGACCATCCACTACACCCGGCCTCCAGGTCGCTGGATTACAGGAGCACGCCACCACTCCCAGCCGCCAGCGTAACTCTTTCAACCGCTACTTTACCTACAATCTGCGATGTCAACGAACTATTTTTTCTCCATACTCACAGCTTACTCGCCGATTTATCACGAAAACTAATGTGTATAGTGTACTTATTCATTTCTATCTTTCCGTTTCGACGAGAAAGTACACTGCTGCGTATGAAACGAACTGTTGTTACCTTGTGGATCCACGTTGCAGTTTCAGTCACGAATGCAATTCCTTCCTTCACTTAGAGAAAGAAAATACCACTTTGGTAACTAATGATACCGTCTTTAGCCGTCTCATGTACCCTCTCTTGGTATTGGTGCGAAGAAAATATTGCACTCGATAGTGTCAACACCTTATTCTATTCTTTAATGCAGTTATTTTGCATTGAAAAAGGAAATTCATTCTTTAGAAACACATCTAGAATGCTCATTGAGTACCATTTTATTTTGTCGAAAATGTGGAATCACGTAAAGTAAGTATCCAAATCTGCATGTGTCGTTATTATATTTATAACGAATGCCGAATGTTTTTCTTTTACATCTCCGGTCTGCCACATTTTCTAACATAATTTCGATTACAGGCTGAGCAACGATAATTTCTTACACTCACGTCGTGGTTTATGTCTACCATTCGTAATCTCCCTCGTTCTCTCTGCTTTCAACTGTGAAACTGAGATGTCTCGAACGCTACACAGCGCATGCGTAAATCTTAGCGCTTCAAGGAGAGTGACGTGCCTCCTCAGTAGTCTCCATTTTCTTGATGCGGATGACAGGACGTCAAGCACCGCCTGTGAGTCACGAATGACCTCTTACTTTGAGAAGCAATCACTCCAGGAGGTTTTCTCCTTTGTGCCTGTAACCTGACCAGTTGCGTGCAAGAAACACACATGTCCAATACTTGGAAATAAATTTCGACAGACATATATACTGAGAGATGATAGTTTTAGAAGTGTGTCAAATGTAGCCTCTCTTATATTTTGAAGTCACTAGTGAAGCAGCTCATCTCAGTTTGCAATTGAAAATACAACTCATGGAAAAATATGTAGTCAAGTCTTGAGATCTGTGCCTGAATTTTGTAATGGCTGAATGCGGAATTCGACGAAAGGGTTACACTTTCTAGCAAATAATGTGTGCGTAATTGTTTGATCTAGGAAGAAATCGTAGGAATATGGGCGAATACCGAAAGTAAGACTAAAAAGAGTTGGGTGTAGGTCTGGGCGTATCGGACAGGCTGCTACACAGTTCCCACTCTCTGACGCTATCCTTCTGCTAACCGCCACGGGGACTTTTGGCTGCTCAGTTTCCTGCCTGGCCCGGTGCACCCCTCCTTAGCTAACCTGGTCGCCCAAGACTCCTCTTAAGCGACCATATTGATGACGATCTCAGTGCGGACGCCAGATCAACACAGGATGCTGCGAAACAGTACTCCCATCCTCAGACCATCCACTACACCCGGCCTCCAGGTCGCTGGATTACAGGAGCACGCCACCACTCCCAGCCGCCAGCGTAACTCTTTCAACCGCTACTTTACCTACAATCTGCGATGTCAACGAACTATTTTTTCTCCATACTCACAGCTTACTCGCCGATTTATCACGAAAACTAATGTGTATAGTGTACTTATTCATTTCTATCTTTCCGTTTCGACGAGAAAGTACACTGCTGCGTATGAAACGAACTGTTGTTACCTTGTGGATCCACGTTGCAGTTTCAGTCACGAATGCAATTCCTTCCTTCACTTAGAGAAAGAAAATACCACTTTGGTAACTAATGATACCGTCTTTAGCCGTCTCATGTACCCTCTCTTGGTATTGGTGCGAAGAAAATATTGCACTCGATAGTGTCAACACCTTATTCTATTCTTTAATGCAGTTATTTTGCATTGAAAAAGGAAATTCATTCTTTAGAAACACATCTAGAATGCTCATTGAGTACCATTTTATTTTGTCGAAAATGTGGAATCACGTAAAGTAAGTATTCAAATCTGCATGTGTCGTTATTATATTTATAACGAATGCCGAATGTTTTTCTTTTACATCTCCGGTCTGCCACATTTTCTAACATAATTTCGATTACAGGCTGAGCAACGATAATTTCTTACACTCACGTCGTGGTTTATGTCTACCATTCGTAATCTCCCTCGTTCTCTCTGCTTTCAACTGTGAAACTGAGATGTCTCGAACGCTACACAGCGCATGCGTAAATCTTAGCGCTTCAAGGAGAGTGACGTGCCTCCTCAGTAGTCTCCATTTTCTTGATGCGGATGACAGGACGTCAAGCACCGCCTGTGAGTCACGAATGACCTCTTACTTTGAGAAGCAATCACTCCAGGAGGTTTTCTCCTTTGTGCCTGTAACCTGACCACTTGCGTGCAAGAAACACACATGTCCAATACTTGGAAATAAATTTCGACAGACATATATACTGAGAGATGATAGTTTTAGAAGTGTGTCAAATGTAGCCTCTCTTATATTTTGAAGTCACTAGTGAAGCAGCTCATCTCAGTTTGCAATTGAAAATACAACTCATGGAAAAATATGTAGTCAAGTCATGAGATCTGTGCCTGAATTTTGTAATGGCTGAATGCGGAATTCGACGAAAGGGTTACACTTTCTAGCAAATAATGTGTGCGTAATTGTTTGATCTAGGAAGAAATCGTAGGAATATGGGCGAATACCGAAAGTAAGACTAAAAAGAGTTGGGTGTAGGTCTGGGCGTATCGGACAGGCTGCTACACAGTTCCCACTCTCTGACGCTATCCTTCTGCTAACCGCCACGGGGACTTTTGGCTGCTCAGTTTCCTGCCTGGCCCGGTGCACCCCTCCTTAGCTAACCTGGTCGCCCAAGACTCCTCTTAAGCGACCATATTGATGACGATCTCAGTGCGGACGCCAGATCAACACAGGATGCTGCGAAACAGTACTCCCATCCTCAGACCATCCACTACACCCGGCCTCCAGGTCGCTGGATTACAGGAGCACGCCACCACTCCCAGCCGCCAGCGTAACTCTTTCAACCGCTACTTTACCTACAATCTGCGATGTCAACGAACTATTTTTTCTCCATACTCACAGCTTACTCGCCGATTTATCACGAAAACTAATGTGTATAGTGTACTTATTCATTTCTATCTTTCCGTTTCGACGAGAAAGTACACTGCTGCGTATGAAACGAACTGTTGTTACCTTGTGGATCCACGTTGCAGTTTCAGTCACGAATGCAATTCCTTCCTTCACTTAGAGAAAGAAAATACCACTTTGGTAACTAATGATACCGTCTTTAGCCGTCTCATGTACCCTCTCTTGGTATTGGTGCGAAGAAAATATTGCACTCGATAGTGTCAACACCTTATTCTATTCTTTAATGCAGTTATTTTGCATTGAAAAAGGAAATTCATTCTTTAGAAACACATCTAGAATGCTCATTGAGTACCATTTTATTTTGTCGAAAATGTGGAATCACGTAAAGTAAGTATTCAAATCTGCATGTGTCATTATTATATTTATAACGAATGCCGAATGTTTTTCTTTTACATCTCCGGTCTGCCACATTTTCTAACATAATTTCGATTACAGGCTGAGCAACGATAATTTCTTACACTCACGTCGTGGTTTATGTCTACCATTCGTAATCTCCCTCGTTCTCTCTGCTTTCAACTGTGAAACTGAGATGTCTCGAACGCTACACAGCGCATGCGTAAATCTTAGCGCTTCAAGGAGAGTGACGTGCCTCCTCAGTAGTCTCCATGTTCTTGATGCGGATGACAGGACGTCAAGCACCGCCTGTGAGTCACGAATCACCTCTTACTTTGAGAAGCAATCACTCCAGGAGGTTTTCTCCTTTGTGCCTGTAACCTGACCACTTGCGTGCAAGAAACACACATGTCCAATACTTGGAAATAAATTTCGACAGACATATATACTGAGAGATGATAGTTTTAGAAGTGTGTCAAATGTAGCCTCTCTTATATTTTGAAGTCACTAGTGAAGCAGCTCATCTCAGTTTGCAATTGAAAATACAACTCATGGAAAAATATGTAGTCAAGTCTTGAGATCTGTGCCTGAATTTTGTAATGGCTGAATGCGGAATTCGACGAAAGGGTTACACTTTCTAGCAAATAATGTGTGCGTAATTGTTTGATCTAGGAAGAAATCGTAGGAATATGGGCGAATACCGAAAGTAAGACTAAAAAGAGTTGGGTGTAGGTCTGGGCGTATCGGACAGGCTGCTACACAGTTCCCACTCTCTGACGCTATCCTTCTGCTAACCGCCACGGGGACTTTTGGCTGCTCAGTTTCCTGCCTGGCCCGGTGCACCCCTCCTTAGCTAACCTGGTCGCCCAAGACTCCTCTTAAGCGACCATATTGATGACGATCTCAGTGCGGACGCCAGATCAACACAGGATGCTGCGAAACAGTACTCCCATCCTCAGACCATCCACTACACCCGGCCTCCAGGTCGCTGGATTACAGGAGCACGCCACCACTCCCAGCCGCCAGCGTAACTCTTTCAACCGCTACTTTACCTACAATCTGCGATGTCAACGAACTATTTTTTCTCCATACTCACAGCTTACTCGCCGATTTATCACGAAAACTAATGTGTATAGTGTACTTATTCATTTCTATCTTTCCGTTTCGACGAGAAAGTACACTGCTGCGTATGAAACGAACTATTGTTACCTTGTGGATCCACGTTGCAGTTTCAGTCACGAATGCAATTCCTTCCTTCACTTAGAGAAAGAAAATACCACTTTGGTAACTAATGATACCGTCTTTAGCCGTCTCATGTACCCTCTCTTGGTATTGGTGCGAAGAAAATATTGCACTCGATAGTGTCAACACCTTATTCTATTCTTTAATGCAGTTATTTTGCATTGAAAAAGGAAATTCATTCTTTAGAAACACATCTAGAATGCTCATTGAGTACCATTTTATTTTGTCGAAAATGTGGAATCACGTAAAGTAAGTATTCAAATCTGCATGTGTCATTATTATATTTATAACGAATGCCGAATGTTTTTCTTTTACATCTCCGGTCTGCCACATTTTCTAACATAATTTCGATTACAGGCTGAGCAACGATAATTTCTTACACTCACGTCGTGGTTTATGTCTACCATTCGTAATCTCCCTCGTTCTCTCTGCTTTCAACTGTGAAACTGAGATGTCTCGAACGCTACACAGCGCATGCGTAAATCTTAGCGCTTCAAGGAGAGTGACGTGCCTCCTCAGTAGTCTCCATTTTCTTGATGCGGATGACAGGACGTCAAGCACCGCCTGTGAGTCACGAATGACCTCTTACTTTGAGAAGCAATCACTCCAGGAGGTTTTCTCCTTTGTGCCTGTAACCTGACCACTTGCGTGCAAGAAACACACATGTCCAATACTTGGAAATAAATTTCGACAGACATATATACTGAGAGATGATAGTTTTAGAAGTGTGTCAAATGTAGCCTCTCTTATATTTTGAAGTCACTAGTGAAGCAGCTCATCTCAGTTTGCAATTGAAAATACAACTCATGGAAAAATATGTAGTCAAGTCTTGAGATCTGTGCCTGAATTTTGTAATGGCTGAATGCGGAATTCGACGAAAGGGTGTCACTTTCTAGCAAATAATGTGTGCGTAATTGTTTGATCTAGGAAGAAATCGTAGGAATATGGGCGAATACCGAAAGTAAGACTAAAAAGAGTTGGGTGTAGGTCTGGGCGTATCGGACAGGCTGCTACACAGTTCCCACTCTCTGACGCTATCCTTCTGCTAACCGCCACGGGGACTTTTGGCTGCTCAGTTTCCTGCCTGGCCCGGTGCACCCCTCCTTAGCTAACCTGGTCGCCCAAGACTCCTCTTAAGCGACCATATTGATGACGATCTCAGTGCGGACGCCAGATCAACACAGGATGCTGCGAAACAGTACTCCCATCCTCAGACCATCCACTACACCCGGCCTCCAGGTCGCTGGATTACAGGAGCACGCCACCACTCCCAGCCGCCAGCGTAACTCTTTCAACCGCTACTTTACCTACAATCTGCGATGTCAACGAACTATTTTTTCTCCATACTCACAGCTTACTCGCCGATTTATCACGAAAACTAATGTGTATAGTGTACTTATTCATTTCTATCTTTCCGTTTCGACGAGAAAGTACACTGCTGCGTATGAAACGAACTATTGTTACCTTGTGGATCCACGTTGCAGTTTCAGTCACGAATGCAATTCCTTCCTTCACTTAGAGAAAGAAAATACCACTTTGGTAACTAATGATACCGTCTTTAGCCGTCTCATGTACCCTCTCTTGGTATTGGTGCGAAGAAAATATTGCACTCGATAGTGTCAACACCTTATTCTATTCTTTAATGCAGTTATTTTGCATTGAAAAAGGAAATTCATTCTTTAGAAACACATCTAGAATGCTCATTGAGTACCATTTTATTTTGTCGAAAATGTGGAATCACGTAAAGTAAGTATTCAAATCTGCATGTGTCATTATTATATTTATAACGAATGCCGAATGTTTTTCTTTTACATCTCCGGTCTGCCACATTTTCTAACATAATTTCGATTACAGGCTGAGCAACGATAATTTCTTACACTCACGTCGTGGTTTATGTCTACCATTCGTAATCTCCCTCGTTCTCTCTGCTTTCAACTGTGAAACTGAGATGTCTCGAACGCTACACAGCGCATGCGTAAATCTTAGCGCTTCAAGGAGAGTGACGTGCCTCCTCAGTAGTCTCCATTTTCTTGATGCGGATGACAGGACGTCAAGCACCGCCTGTGAGTCACGAATGACCTCTTACTTTGAGAAGCAATCACTCCAGGAGGTTTTCTCCTTTGTGCCTGTAACCTGACCACTTGCGTGCAAGAAACACACATGTCCAATACTTGGAAATAAATTTCGACAGACATATATACTGAGAGATGATAGTTTTAGAAGTGTGTCAAATGTAGCCTCTCTTATATTTTGAAGTCACTAGTGAAGCAGCTCATCTCAGTTTGCAATTGAAAATACAACTCATGGAAAAATATGTAGTCAAGTCTTGAGATCTGTGCCTGAATTTTGTAATGGCTGAATGCGGAATTCGACGAAAGGGTGTCACTTTCTAGCAAATAATGTGTGCGTAATTGTTTGATCTAGGAAGAAATCGTAGGAATATGGGCGAATACCGAAAGTAAGACTAAAAAGAGTTGGGTGTAGGTCTGGGCGTATCGGACAGGCTGCTACACAGTTCCCACTCTCTGACGCTATCCTTCTGCTAACCGCCACGGGGACTTTTGGCTGCTCAGTTTCCTGCCTGGCCCGGTGCACCCCTCCTTAGCTAACCTGGTCGCCCAAGACTCCTCTTAAGCGACCATATTGATGACGATCTCAGTGCGGACGCCAGATCAACACAGGATGCTGCGAAACAGTACTCCCATCCTCAGACCATCCACTACACCCGGCCTCCAGGTCGCTGGATTACAGGAGCACGCCACCACTCCCAGCCGCCAGCGTAACTCTTTCAACCGCTACTTTACCTACAATCTGCGATGTCAACGAACTATTTTTTCTCCATACTCACAGCTTACTCGCCGATTTATCACGAAAACTAATGTGTATAGTGTACTTATTCATTTCTATCTTTCCGTTTCGACGAGAAAGTACACTGCTGCGTATGAAACGAACTGTTGTTACCTTGTGGATCCACGTTGCAGTTTCAGTCACGAATGCAATTCCTTCCTTCACTTAGAGAAAGAAAATACCACTTTGGTAACTAATGATACCGTCTTTAGCCGACACATGTACCCTCTCTTGGTATTGGTACGAAGAAAATATTGCACTCGATAGTGTCAACATCTTATTCTATTCTTTAATGCAGTTATTTTGCATTGAATAAGGAAATTCATTCTTTAGAAACACATCTAGAATGCTCATTGAGTACCATTTTATTTTGTCGAAAATGTGGAATCACGTAAAGTAAGTATTCAAATCTGCATGTGTCATCATTATATTTATAACGAATGCCGAATGTTTTTCTTTTACATCTCCGGTCTGCCACATTTTCTAACATAATTTCGATTACAGGCTGAGCAACGATAATTTCTTACACTCACGTCGTGGTTTATGTCTACCATTCGTAATCTCCCTCGTTCTCTCTGCTTTCAACTGTGAAACTGAGATGTCTCGAACGCTACACAGCGCATGCGTAAATCTTAGCGCTTCAAGGAGAGTGACGTGCCTCCTCAGTAGTCTCCATGTTCTTGATGCGGATGACAGGACGTCAAGCACCGCCTGTGAGTCACGAATGACCTCTTACTTTGAGAAGCAATCACTCCAGGAGGTTTTCTCCTTTGTGCCTGTAACCTGACCACTTGCGTGCAAGAAACACACATGTCCAATACTTGGAAATAAATTTCGACAGACATATATACTGAGAGATGATAGTTTTAGAAGTGTGTCAAATGTAGCCTCTCTTATATTTTGAAGTCACTAGTGAAGCAGCTCATCTCAGTTTGCAATTGAAAATACAACTCATGGAAAAATATGTAGTCAAGTCTTGAGATATGTGCCTGAATTTTGTAATGGCTGAATGCGGAATTCGACGAAAGGGTTACACTTTCTAGCAAATAATGTGTGCGTAATTGTTTGATCTAGGAAGAAATCGTAGGAATATGGGCGAATACCGAAAGTAAGACTAAAAAGAGTTGGGTGTAGGTCTGGGCGTATCGGACAGGCTGCTACACAGTTCCCACTCTCTGACGCTATCCTTCTGCTAACCGCCACGGGGACTTTTGGCTGCTCAGTTTCCTGCCTGGCCCGGTGCACCCCTCCTTAGCTAACCTGGTCGCCCAAGACTCCTCTTAAGCGACCATATTGATGACGATCTCAGTGCGGACGCCAGATCAACACAGGATGCTGCGAAACAGTACTCCCATCCTCAGACCATCCACTACACCCGGCCTCCAGGTCGCTGGATTACAGGAGCACGCCACCACTCCCAGCCGCCAGCGTAACTCTTTCAACCGCTACTTTACCTACAATCTGCGATGTCAACGAACTATTTTTTCTCCATACTCACAGCTTACTCGCCGATTTATCACGAAAACTAATGTGTATAGTGTACTTATTCATTTCTATCTTTCCGTTTCGACGAGAAAGTACACTGCTGCGTATGAAACGAACTGTTGTTACCTTGTGGATCCACGTTGCAGTTTCAGTCACGAATGCAATTCCTTCCTTCACTTAGAGAAAGAAAATACCACTTTGGTAACTAATGATACCGTCTTTAGCCGTCTCATGTACCCTCTCTTGGTATTGGTGCGAAGAAAATATTGCACTCGATAGTGTCAACACCTTATTCTATTCTTTAATGCAGTTATTTTGCATTGAAAAAGGAAATTCATTCTTTAGAAACACATCTAGAATGCTCATTGAGTACCATTTTATTTTGTCGAAAATGTGGAATCACGTAAAGTAAGTATTCAAATCTGCATGTGCCATTATTATATTTATAACGAATGCCGAATGTTTTTCTTTTACATCTCCGGTCTGCCACATTTTCTAACATAATTTCGATTACAGGCTGAGCAACGATAATTTCTTACACTCACGTCGTGGTTTATGTCTACCATTCGTAATCTCCCTCGTTCTCTCTGCTTTCAACTGTGAAACTGAGATGTCTCGAACGCTACACAGCGCATGCGTAAATCTTAGCGCTTCAAGGAGAGTGACGTGCCTCCTCAGTAGTCTCCATGTTCTTGATGCGGATGACAGGACGTCAAGCACCGCCTGTGAGTCACGAATCACCTCTTACTTTGAGAAGCAATCACTCCAGGAGGTTTTCTCCTTTGTGCCTGTAACCTGACCACTTGCGTGCAAGAAACACACATGTCCAATACTTGGAAATAAATTTCGACAGACATATATACTGAGAGATGATAGTTTTAGAAGTGTGTCAAATGTAGCCTCTCTTATATTTTGAAGTCACTAGTGAAGCAGCTCATCTCAGTTTGCAATTGAAAATACAACTCATGGAAAAATATGTAGTCAAGTCTTGAGATATGTGCCTGAATTTTGTAATGGCTGAATGCGGAATTCGACGAAAGGGTTACACTTTCTAGCAAATAATGTGTGCGTAATTGTTTGATCTAGGAAGAAATCGTAGGAATATGGGCGAATACCGAAAGTAAGACTAAAAAGAGTTGGGTGTAGGTCTGGGCGTATCGGACAGGCTGCTACACAGTTCCCACTCTCTGACGCTATCCTTCTGCTAACCGCCACGGGGACTTTTGGCTGCTCAGTTTCCTGCCTGGCCCGGTGCACCCCTCCTTAGCTAACCTGGTCGCCCAAGACTCCTCTTAAGCGACCATATTGATGACGATCTCAGTGCGGACGCCAGATCAACACAGGATGCTGCGAAACAGTACTCCCATCCTCAGACCATCCACTACACCCGGCCTCCAGGTCGCTGGATTACAGGAGCACGCCACCACTCCCAGCCGCCAGCGTAACTCTTTCAACCGCTACTTTACCTACAATCTGCGATGTCAACGAACTATTTTTTCTCCATACTCACAGCTTACTCGCCGATTTATCACGAAAACTAATGTGTATAGTGTACTTATTCATTTCTATCTTTCCGTTTCGACGAGAAAGTACACTGCTGCGTATGAAACGAACTGTTGTTACCTTGTGGATCCACGTTGCAGTTTCAGTCACGAATGCAATTCCTTCCTTCACTTAGAGAAAGAAAATACCACTTTGGTAACTAATGATACCGTCTTTAGCCGTCTCATGTACCCTCTCTTGGTATTGGTGCGAAGAAAATATTGCACTCGATAGTGTCAACACCTTATTCTATTCTTTAATGCAGTTATTTTGCATTGAAAAAGGAAATTCATTCTTTAGAAACACATCTAGAATGCTCATTGAGTACCATTTTATTTTGTCGAAAATGTGGAATCACGTAAAGTAAGTATTCAAATCTGCATGTGTCATTATTATATTTATAACGAATGCCGAATGTTTTTCTTTTACATCTCCGGTCTGCCACATTTTCTAACATAATTTCGATTACAGGCTGAGCAACGATAATTTCTTACACTCACGTCGTGGTTTATGTCTACCATTCGTAATCTCCCTCGTTCTCTCTGCTTTCAACTGTGAAACTGAGATGTCTCGAACGCTACACAGCGCATGCGTAAATCTTAGCGCTTCAAGGAGAGTGACGTGCCTCCTCAGTAGTCTCCATTTTCTTGATGCGGATGACAGGACGTCAAGCACCGCCTGTGAGTCACGAATGACCTCTTACTTTGAGAAGCAATCACTCCAGGAGGTTTTCTCCTTTGTGCCTGTAACCTGACCACTTGCGTGCAAGAAACACACATGTCCAATACTTGGAAATAAATTTCGACAGACATATATACTGAGAGATGATAGTTTTAGAAGTGTGTCAAATGTAGCCTCTCTTATATTTTGAAGTCACTAGTGAAGCAGCTCATCTCAGTTTGCAATTGAAAATACAACTCATGGAAAAATATGTAGTCAAGTCTTGAGATCTGTGCCTGAATTTTGTAATGGCTGAATGCGGAATTCGACGAAAGGGTTACACTTTCTAGCAAATAATGTGTGCGTAATTGTTTGATCTAGGAAGAAATCGTAGGAATATGGGCGAATACCGAAAGTAAGACTAAAAAGAGTTGGGTGTAGGTCTGGGCGTATCGGACAGGCTGCTACACAGTTCCCACTCTCTGACGCTATCCTTCTGCTAACCGCCACGGGGACTTTTGGCTGCTCAGTTTCCTGCCTGGCCCGGTGCACCCCTCCTTAGCTAACCTGGTCGCCCAAGACTCCTCTTAAGCGACCATATTGATGACGATCTCAGTGCGGACGCCAGATCAACACAGGATGCTGCGAAACAGTACTCCCATCCTCAGACCATCCACTACACCCGGCCTCCAGGTCGCTGGATTACAGGAGCACGCCACCACTCCCAGCCGCCAGCGTAACTCTTTCAACCGCTACTTTACCTACAATCTGCGATGTCAACGAACTATTTTTTCTCCATACTCACAGCTTACTCGCCGATTTATCACGAAAACTAATGTGTATAGTGTACTTATTCATTTCTATCTTTCCGTTTCGACGAGAAAGTACACTGCTGCGTATGAAACGAACTGTTGTTACCTTGTGGATCCACGTTGCAGTTTCAGTCACGAATGCAATTCCTTCCTTCACTTAGAGAAAGAAAATACCACTTTGGTAACTAATGATACCGTCTTTAGCCGTCTCATGTACCCTCTCTTGGTATTGGTGCGAAGAAAATATTGCACTCGATAGTGTCAACACCTTATTCTATTCTTTAATGCAGTTATTTTGCATTGAAAAAGGAAATTCATTCTTTAGAAACACATCTAGAATGCTCATTGAGTACCATTTTATTTTGTCGAAAATGTGGAATCACGTAAAGTAAGTATTCAAATCTGCATGTGTCATTATTATATTTATAACGAATGCCGAATGTTTTTCTTTTACATCTCCGGTCTGCCACATTTTCTAACATAATTTCGATTACAGGCTGAGCAACGATAATTTCTTACACTCACGTCGTGGTTAATGTCTACCATTCGTAATCTCCCTCGTTCTCTCTGCTTTCAACTGTGAAACTGAGATGTCTCGAACGCTACACAGCGCATGCGTAAATCTTAGCGCTTCAAGGAGAGTGACGTGCCTCCTCAGTAGTCTCCATTTTCTTGATGCGGATGACAGGACGTCAAGCACCGCCTGTGAGTCACGAATGACCTCTTACTTTGAGAAGCAATCACTCCAGGAGGTTTTCTCCTTTGTGCCTGTAACCTGACCACTTGCGTGCAAGAAACACACATGTCCAATACTTGGAAATAAATTTCGACAGACATATATACTGAGAGATGATAGTTTTAGAAGTGTGTCAAATGTAGCCTCTCTTATATTTTGAAGTCACTAGTGAAGCAGCTCATCTCAGTTTGCAATTGAAAATACAACTCATGGAAAAATATGTAGTCAAGTCTTGAGATCTGTGCCTGAATTTTGTAATGGCTGAATGCGGAATTCGACGAAAGGGTTACACTTTCTAGCAAATAATGTGTGCGTAATTGTTTGATCTAGGAAGAAATCGTAGGAATATGGGCGAATACCGAAAGTAAGACTAAAAAGAGTTGGGTGTAGGTCTGGGCGTATCGGACAGGCTGCTACACAGTTCCCACTCTCTGACGCTATCCTTCTGCTAACCGCCACGGGGACTTTTGGCTGCTCAGTTTCCTGCCTGGCCCGGTGCACCCCTCCTTAGCTAACCTGGTCGCCCAAGACTCCTCTTAAGCGACCATATTGATGACGATCTCAGTGCGGACGCCAGATCAACACAGGATGCTGCGAAACAGTACTCCCATCCTCAGACCATCCACTACACCCGGCCTCCAGGTCGCTGGATTACAGGAGCACGCCACCACTCCCAGCCGCCAGCGTAACTCTTTCAACCGCTACTTTACCTACAATCTGCGATGTCAACGAACTATTTTTTCTCCATACTCACAGATTACTCGCCGATTTATCACGAAAATTAATGTGTATAGTGTACTTATTCATTTCTATCTTTCCGTTTCGACGAGAAAGTACACTGCTGCGTATGAAACGAACTGTTGTTACCTTGTGGATCCACGTTGCAGTTTCAGTCACGAATGCAATTCCTTCCTTCACTTAGAGAAAGAAAATACCACTTTGGTAACTAATGATACCGTCTTTAGCCGTCACATGTACCCTCTCTTGGCATTGGTGCGAAGAAAATATTGCACTCGATAGTGTCAACATCTTATTCTATTCTTTAATGCAGTTATTTTGCATTGAATAAGGAAATCCATTCTTTAGAAACACATCTACAATGCTCATTGAGTACCATTTTATTTTGTCGAAAATGTGGAATCACGTAAAGTAAGTATTCAAATCTGCATGTGTCATTATTATATTTATAACGAATGCCGAATGTTTTTCTTTTACATCTCCGGTCTGCCACATTTTCTAACATAATTTCGATTACAGGCTGAGCAACGATAATTTCTTACACTCACGTCGTGGTTTATGTCTACCATTCGTAATCTCCCTCGTTCTCTCTGCTTTCAACTGTGAAACTGAGATGTCTCGAACGCTACACAGCGCATGCGTAAATCTTAGCGCTTCAAGGAGAGTGACGTGCCTCCTCAGTAGTCTCCATTTTCTTGATGCGGATGACAGGACGTCAAGCACCGCCTGTGAGTCACGAATGACCTCTTACTTTGAGAAGCAATCACTCCAGGAGGTTTTCTCCTTTGTGCCTGTAACCTGACCAGTTGCGTGCAAGAAACACACATGTCCAATACTTGGAAATAAATTTCGACAGACATATATACTGAGAGATGATAGTTTTAGAAGTGTGTCAAATGTAGCCTCTCTTATATTTTGAAGTCACTAGTGAAGCAGCTCATCTCAGTTTGCAATTGAAAATACAACTCATGGAAAAATATGTAGTCAAGTCTTGAGATATGTGCCTGAATTTTGTAATGGCTGAATGCGGAATTCGACGAAAGGGTTACACTTTCTAGCAAATAATGTGTGCGTAATTGTTTGATCTAGGAAGAAATCGTAGGAATATGGGCGAATACCGAAAGTAAGACTAAAAAGAGTTGGGTGTAGGTCTGGGCGTATCGGACAGGCTGCTACACAGTTCCCACTCTCTGACGCTATCCTTCTGCTAACCGCCACGGGGACTTTTGGCTGCTCAGTTTCCTGCCTGGCCCGGTGCACCCCTCCTTAGCTAACCTGGTCGCCCAAGACTCCTCTTAAGCGACCATATTGATGACGATCTCAGTGCGGACGCCAGATCAACACAGGATGCTGCGAAACAGTACTCCCATCCTCAGACCATCCACTACACCCGGCCTCCAGGTCGCTGGATTACAGGAGCACGCCACCACTCCCAGCCGCCAGCGTAACTCTTTCAACCGCTACTTTACCTACAATCTGCGATGTCAACGAACTATTTTTTCTCCATACTCACAGATTACTCGCCGATTTATCACGAAAATTAATGTGTATAGTGTACTTATTCATTTCTATCTTTCCGTTTCGACGAGAAAGTACACTGCTGCGTATGAAACGAACTGTTGTTACCTTGTGGATCCACGTTGCAGTTTCAGTCACGAATGCAATTCCTTCCTTCACTTAGAGAAAGAAAATACCACTTTGGTAACTAATGATACCGTCTTTAGCCGTCACATGTACCCTCTCTTGGCATTGGTGCGAAGAAAATATTGCACTCGATAGTGTCAACATCTTATTCTATTCTTTAATGCAGTTATTTTGCATTGAATAAGGAAATCCATTCTTTAGAAACACATCTACAATGCTCATTGAGTACCATTTTATTTTGTCGAAAATGTGGAATCACGTAAAGTAAGTATTCAAATCTGCATGTGTCATTATTATATTTATAACGAATGCCGAATGTTTTTCTTTTACATCTCCGGTCTGCCACATTTTCTAACATAATTTCGATTACAGGCTGAGCAACGATAATTTCTTACACTCACGTCGTGGTTTATGTCTACCATTCGTAATCTCCCTCGTTCTCTCTGCTTTCAACTGTGAAACTGAGATGTCTCGAACGCTACACAGCGCATGCGTAAATCTTAGCGCTTCAAGGAGAGTGACGTGCCTCCTCAGTAGTCTCCATTTTCTTGATGCGGATGACAGGACGTCAAGCACCGCCTGTGAGTCACGAATGACCTCTTACTTTGAGAAGCAATCACTCCAGGAGGTTTTCTCCTTTGTGCCTGTAACCTGACCAGTTGCGTGCAAGAAACACACATGTCCAATACTTGGAAATAAATTTCGACAGACATATATACTGAGAGATGATAGTTTTAGAAGTGTGTCAAATGTAGCCTCTCTTATATTTTGAAGTCACTAGTGAAGCAGCTCATCTCAGTTTGCAATTGAAAATACAACTCATGGAAAAATATGTAGTCAAGTCTTGAGATATGTGCCTGAATTTTGTAATGGCTGAATGCGGAATTCGACGAAAGGGTTACACTTTCTAGCAAATAATGTGTGCGTAATTGTTTGATCTAGGAAGAAATCGTAGGAATATGGGCGAATACCGAAAGTAAGACTAAAAAGAGTTGGGTGTAGGTCTGGGCGTATCGGACAGGCTGCTACACAGTTCCCACTCTCTGACGCTATCCTTCTGCTAACCGCCACGGGGACTTTTGGCTGCTCAGTTTCCTGCCTGGCCCGGTGCACCCCTCCTTAGCTAACCTGGTCGCCCAAGACTCCTCTTAAGCGACCATATTGATGACGATCTCAGTGCGGACGCCAGATCAACACAGGATGCTGCGAAACAGTACTCCCATCCTCAGACCATCCACTACACCCGGCCTCCAGGTCGCTGGATTACAGGAGCACGCCACCACTCCCAGCCGCCAGCGTAACTCTTTCAACCGCTACTTTACCTACAATCTGCGATGTCAACGAACTATTTTTTCTCCATACTCACAGATTACTCGCCGATTTATCACGAAAATTAATGTGTATAGTGTACTTATTCATTTCTATCTTTCCGTTTCGACGAGAAAGTACACTGCTGCGTATGAAACGAACTGTTGTTACCTTGTGGATCCACGTTGCAGTTTCAGTCACGAATGCAATTCCTTCCTTCACTTAGAGAAAGAAAATACCACTTTGGTAACTAATGATACCGTCTTTAGCCGTCACATGTACCCTCTCTTGGCATTGGTGCGAAGAAAATATTGCACTCGATAGTGTCAACATCTTATTCTATTCTTTAATGCAGTTATTTTGCATTGAATAAGGAAATCCATTCTTTAGAAACATATCTACAATGCTCATTGAGTACCATTTTATTTTGTCGAAAATGTGGAATCACGTAAAGTAAGTATTCAAATCTGCATGTGTCATTATTATATTTATAACGAATGCCGAATGTTTTTCTTTTACATCTCCGGTCTGCCACATTTTCTAACATAATTTCGATTACAGGCTGAGCAACGATAATTTCTTACACTCACGTCGTGGTTTATGTCTACCATTCGTAATCTCCCTCGTTCTCTCTGCTTTCAACTGTGAAACTGAGATGTCTCGAACGCTACACAGCGCATGCGTAAATCTTAGCGCTTCAAGGAGAGTGACGTGCCTCCTCAGTAGTCTCCATTTTCTTGATGCGGATGACAGGACGTCAAGCACCGCCTGTGAGTCACGAATGACCTCTTACTTTGAGAAGCAATCACTCCAGGAGGTTTTCTCCTTTGTGCCTGTAACCTGACCAGTTGCGTGCAAGAAACACACATGTCCAATACTTGGAAATAAATTTCGACAGACATATATACTGAGAGATGATAGTTTTAGAAGTGTGTCAAATGTAGCCTCTCTTATATTTTGAAGTCACTAGTGAAGCAGCTCATCTCAGTTTGCAATTGAAAATACAACTCATGGAAAAATATGTAGTCAAGTCTTGAGATATGTGCCTGAATTTTGTAATGGCTGAATGCGGAATTCGACGAAAGGGTTACACTTTATAGCAAATAATGTGTGCGTAATTGTTTGATCTAGGAAGAAATCGTAGGAATATGGGCGAATACCGAAAGTAAGACTAAAAAGAGTTGGGTGTAGGTCTGGGCGTATCGGACAGGCTGCTACACAGTTCCCACTCTCTGACGCTATCCTTCTGCTAACCGCCACGGGGACTTTTGGCTGCTCAGTTTCCTGCCTGGCCCGGTGCACCCCTCCTTAGCTAACCTGGTCGCCCAAGACTCCTCTTAAGCGACCATATTGATGACGATCTCAGTGCGGACGCCAGATCAACACAGGATGCTGCGAAACAGTACTCCCATCCTCAGACCATCCACTACACCCGGCCTCCAGGTCGCTGGATTACAGGAGCACGCCACCACTCCCAGCCGCCAGCGTAACTCTTTCAACCGCTACTTTACCTACAATCTGCGATGTCAACGAACTATTTTTTCTCCATACTCACAGATTACTCGCCGATTTATCACGAAAATTAATGTGTATAGTGTACTTATTCATTTCTATCTTTCCGTTTCGACGAGAAAGTACACTGCTGCGTATGAAACGAACTGTTGTTACCTTGTGGATCCACGTTGCAGTTTCAGTCACGAATGCAATTCCTTCCTTCACTTAGAGAAAGAAAATACCACTTTGGTAACTAATGATACCGTCTTTAGCCGTCACATGTACCCTCTCTTGGCATTGGTGCGAAGAAAATATTGCACTCGATAGTGTCAACATCTTATTCTATTCTTTAATGCAGTTATTTTGCATTGAATAAGGAAATCCATTCTTTAGAAACATATCTACAATGCTCATTGAGTACCATTTTATTTTGTCGAAAATGTGGAATCACGTAAAGTAAGTATTCAAATCTGCATGTGTCATTATTATATTTATAACGAATGCCGAATGTTTTTCTTTTACATCTCCGGTCTGCCACATTTTCTAACATAATTTCGATTACAGGCTGAGCAACGATAATTTCTTACACTCACGTCGTGGTTTATGTCTACCATTCGTAATCTCCCTCGTTCTCTCTGCTTTCAACTGTGAAACTGAGATGTCTCGAACGCTACACAGCGCATGCGTAAATCTTAGCGCTTCAAGGAGAGTGACGTGCCTCCTCAGTAGTCTCCATTTTCTTGATGCGGATGACAGGACGTCAAGCACCGCCTGTGAGTCACGAATGACCTCTTACTTTGAGAAGCAATCACTCCAGGAGGTTTTCTCCTTTGTGCCTGTAACCTGACCAGTTGCGTGCAAGAAACACACATGTCCAATACTTGGAAATAAATTTCGACAGACATATATACTGAGAGATGATAGTTTTAGAAGTGTGTCAAATGTAGCCTCTCTTATATTTTGAAGTCACTAGTGAAGCAGCTCATCTCAGTTTGCAATTGAAAATACAACTCATGGAAAAATATGTAGTCAAGTCTTGAGATATGTGCCTGAATTTTGTAATGGCTGAATGCGGAATTCGACGAAAGGGTTACACTTTATAGCAAATAATGTGTGCGTAATTGTTTGATCTAGGAAGAAATCGTAGGAATATGGGCGAATACCGAAAGTAAGACTAAAAAGAGTTGGGTGTAGGTCTGGGCGTATCGGACAGGCTGCTACACAGTTCCCACTCTCTGACGCTATCCTTCTGCTAACCGCCACGGGGACTTTTGGCTGCTCAGTTTCCTGCCTGGCCCGGTGCACCCCTCCTTAGCTAACCTGGTCGCCCAAGACTCCTCTTAAGCGACCATATTGATGACGATCTCAGTGCGGACGCCAGATCAACACAGGATGCTGCGAAACAGTACTCCCATCCTCAGACCATCCACTACACCCGGCCTCCAGGTCGCTGGATTACAGGAGCACGCCACCACTCCCAGCCGCCAGCGTAACTCTTTCAACCGCTACTTTACCTACAATCTGCGATGTCAACGAACTATTTTTTCTCCATACTCACAGATTACTCGCCGATTTATCACGAAAATTAATGTGTATAGTGTACTTATTCATTTCTATCTTTCCGTTTCGACGAGAAAGTACACTGCTGCGTATGAAACGAACTGTTGTTACCTTGTGGATCCACGTTGCAGTTTCAGTCACGAATGCAATTCCTTCCTTCACTTAGAGAAAGAAAATACCACTTTGGTAACTAATGATACCGTCTTTAGCCGTCACATGTACCCTCTCTTGGCATTGGTGCGAAGAAAATATTGCACTCGATAGTGTCAACATCTTATTCTATTCTTTAATGCAGTTATTTTGCATTGAATAAGGAAATCCATTCTTTAGAAACACATCTACAATGCTCATTGAGTACCATTTTATTTTGTCGAAAATGTGGAATCACGTAAAGTAAGTATTCAAATCTGCATGTGTCATTATTATATTTATAACGAATGCCGAATGTTTTTCTTTTACATCTCCGGTCTGCCACATTTTCTAACATAATTTCGATTACAGGCTGAGCAACGATAATTTCTTACACTCACGTCGTGGTTTATGTCTACCATTCGTAATCTCCCTCGTTCTCTCTGCTTTCAACTGTGAAACTGAGATGTCTCGAACGCTACACAGCGCATGCGTAAATCTTAGCGCTTCAAGGAGAGTGACGTGCCTCCTCAGTAGTCTCCATTTTCTTGATGCGGATGACAGGACGTCAAGCACCGCCTGTGAGTCACGAATGACCTCTTACTTTGAGAAGCAATCACTCCAGGAGGTTTTCTCCTTTGTGCCTGTAACCTGACCAGTTGCGTGCAAGAAACACACATGTCCAATACTTGGAAATAAATTTCGACAGACATATATACTGAGAGATGATAGTTTTAGAAGTGTGTCAAATGTAGCCTCTCTTATATTTTGAAGTCACTAGTGAAGCAGCTCATCTCAGTTTGCAATTGAAAATACAACTCATGGAAAAATATGTAGTCAAGTCTTGAGATATGTGCCTGAATTTTGTAATGGCTGAATGCGGAATTCGACGAAAGGGTTACACTTTATAGCAAATAATGTGTGCGTAATTGTTTGATCTAGGAAGAAATCGTAGGAATATGGGCGAATACCGAAAGTAAGACTAAAAAGAGTTGGGTGTAGGTCTGGGCGTATCGGACAGGCTGCTACACAGTTCCCACTCTCTGACGCTATCCTTCTGCTAACCGCCACGGGGACTTTTGGCTGCTCAGTTTCCTGCCTGGCCCGGTGCACCCCTCCTTAGCTAACCTGGTCGCCCAAGACTCCTCTTAAGCGACCATATTGATGACGATCTCAGTGCGGACGCCAGATCAACACAGGATGCTGCGAAACAGTACTCCCATCCTCAGACCATCCACTACACCCGGCCTCCAGGTCGATGGATTACAGGAGCACGCCACCACTCCCAGCCGCCAGCGTAACTCTTTTAACCGCTACTTTACCTACAATCTGCGATGTCAACGAACTATTTTTTCTCCATACTCACAGCTTACTCGCCGATTTATCACGAAAACTAATGTGTATAGTGTACTTATTCATTTCTATCTTTCCGTTTCGACGAGAAAGTACACTGCTGCGTATGAAACGAACTGTTGTTACCTTGTGGATCCACGTTGCAGTTTCAGTCACGAATGCAATTCCTTCCTTCACTTAGAGAAAGAAAATACCACTTTGGTAACTAATGATACCGTCTTTAGCCGACACATGTACCCTCTCTTGGTATTGGTACGAAGAAAATATTGCACTCGATAGTGTCAACATCTTATTCTATTCTTTAATGCAGTTATTTTGCATTGAATAAGGAAATTCATTCTTTAGAAACACATCTAGAATGCTCATTGAGTACCATTTTATTTTGTCGAAAATGTGGAATCACGTAAAGTAAGTATTCAAATCTGCATGTGTCATTATTATATTTATAACGAATGCCGAATGTTTTTCTTTTACATCTCCGGTCTGCCACATTTTCTAACATAATTTCGATTACAGGCTGAGCAACGATAATTTCTTACACTCACGTCGTGGTTTATGTCTACAATTCGTAATCTCCCTCGTTCTCTCTGCTTTCAACTGTGAAACTGAGATGTCTCGAACGCTACACAGCGCATGCGTAAATCTTAGCGCTTCAAGGAGAGTGACGTGCCTCCTCAGTAGTCTCCATTTTCTTGATGCGGATGACAGGACGTCAAGCACCGCCTGTGAGTCACGAATGACCTCTTACTTTGAGAAGCAATCACTCCAGGAGGTTTTCTCCTTTGTGCCTGTAACCTGACCAGTTGCGTGCAAGAAACACACATGTCCAATACTTGGAAATAAATTTCGACAGACATATATACTGAGAGATGATAGTTTTAGAAGTGTGTCAAATGTAAATTTCGACAGACATATATACTGAGAGATGATAGTTTTAGAAGTGTGTCAAATGTAGCCTCTCTTATATTTTGAAGTCACTAGTGAAGCAGCTCATCTCAGTTTGCAATTGAAAATACAACTCATGGAAAAATATGTAGTCAAGTCTTGAGATCTGTGCCTGAATTTTGTAATGGCTGAATGCGGAATTCGACGAAAGGGTTACACTTTCTAGCAAATAATGTGTGCGTAATTGTTTGATCTAGGAAGAAATCGTAGGAATATGGGCGAATACCGAAAGTAAGACTAAAAAGAGTTGGGTGTAGGTCTGGGCGTATCGGACAGGCTGCTACACAGTTCCCACTCTCTGACGCTATCCTTCTGCTAACCGCCACGGGGACTTTTGGCTGCTCAGTTTCCTGCCTGGCCCGGTGCACCCCTCCTTAGCTAACCTGGTCGCCCAAGACTCCTCTTAAGCGACCATATTGATGACGATCTCAGTGCGGACGCCAGATCAACACAGGATGCTGCGAAACAGTACTCCCATCCTCAGACCATCCACTACACCCGGCCTCCAGGTCGCTGGATTACAGGAGCACGCCACCACTCCCAGCCGCCAGCGTAACTCTTTCAACCGCTACTTTACCTACAATCTGCGATGTCAACGAACTATTTTTTCTCCATACTCACAGCTTACTCGCCGATTTATCACGAAAATTAATGTGTATAGTGTACTTATTCATTTCTATCTTTCCGTTTCGACGAGAAAGTACACTGCTGCGTATGAAACGAACTGTTGTTACCTTGTGGATCCACGTTGCAGTTTCAGTCACGAATGCAATTCCTTCCTTCACTTAGAGAAAGAAAATACCACTTTGGTAACTAATGATACCGTCTTTAGCCGTCACATGTACCCTCTCTTGGTATTGGTGCGAAGAAAATATTGCACTCGATAGTGTCAACATCTTATTCTATTCTTTAATGCAGTTATTTTGCATTGAATAAGGAAATTTATTCTTTAGAAACACATCTAGAATGCTCATTGAGTACCATTTTATTTTGTCGAAAATGTGGAATCACGTAAAGTAAGTATTCAAATCTGCATGTGTCATTATTATATTTATAACGAATGCCGAATGTTTTTCTTTTACATCTCCGGTCTGCCACATTTTCTAACATAATTTCGATTACAGGCTGAGCAACGATAATTTCTTACACTCACGTCGTGGTTTATGTCTACCATTCGTAATCTCCCTCGTTCTCTCTGCTTTCAACTGTGAAACTGAGATGTCTCGAACGCTACACAGCGCATGCGTAAATCTTAGCGCTTCAAGGAGAGTGACGTGCCTCCTCAGTAGTCTCCATTTTCTTGATGCGGATGACAGGACGTCAAGCACCGCCTGTGAGTCACGAATGACCTCTTACTTTGAGAAGCAATCACTCCAGGAGGTTTTCTCCTTTGTGCCTGTAACCTGACCAGTTGCGTGCAAGAAACACACATGTCCAATACTTGGAAATAAATTTCGACAGACATATATACTGAGAGATGATAGTTTTAGAAGTGTGTCAAATGTAGCCTCTCTTATATTTTGAAGTCACTAGTGAAGCAGCTCATCTCAGTTTGCAATTGAAAATACAACTCATGGAAAAATATGTAGTCAAGTCTTGAGATATGTGCCTGAATTTTGTAATGGCTGAATGCGGAATTCGACGAAAGGGTTACACTTTCTAGCAAATAATGTGTGCGTAATTGTTTGATCTAGGAAGAAATCGTAGGAATATGGGCGAATACCGAAAGTAAGACTAAAAAGAGTTGGGTGTAGGTCTGGGCGTATCGGACAGGCTGCTACACAGTTCCCACTCTCTGACGCTATCCTTCTGCTAACCGCCACGGGGACTTTTGGCTGCTCAGTTTCCTGCCTGGCCCGGTGCACCCCTCCTTAGCTAACCTGGTCGCCCAAGACTCCTCTTAAGCGACCATATTGATGACGATCTCAGTGCGGACGCCAGATCAACACAGGATGCTGCGAAACAGTACTCCCATCCTCAGACCATCCACTACACCCGGCCTCCAGGTCGCTGGATTACAGGAGCACGCCACTACTCCCAGCCGCCAGCGTAACTCTTTCAACCGCTACTTTACCTACAATCTGCGATGTCAACGAACTATTTTTTCTCCATACTCACAGCTTACTCGCCGATTTATCACGAAAACTAATGTGTATAGTGTACTTATTCATTTCTATCTTTCCGTTTCGACGAGAAAGTACACTGCTGCGTATGAAACGAACTGTTGTTACCTTGTGGATCCACGTTGCAGTTTCAGTCACGAATGCAATTCCTTCCTTCACTTAGAGAAAGAAAATACCACTTTGGTAACTAATGATACCGTCTTTAGCCGTCACATGTACCCTCTCTTGGTATTGGTGCGAAGAAAATATTGCACTCGATAGTGTCAACATCTTATTCTATTCTTTAATGCAGTTATTTTGCATTGAATAAGGAAATTTATTCTTTAGAAACACATCTAGAATGCTCATTGAGTACCATTTTATTTTGTCGAAAATGTGGAATCACGTAAAGTAAGTATTCAAATCTGCATGTGTCATTATTATATTTATAACGAATGCCGAATGTTTTTCTTTTACATCTCCGGTCTGCCACATTTTCTAACATAATTTCGATTACAGGCTGAGCAACGATAATTTCTTACACTCACGTCGTGGTTTATGTCTACCATTCGTAATCTCCCTCGTTCTCTCTGCTTTCAACTGTGAAACTGAGATGTCTCGAACGCTACACAGCGCATGCGTAAATCTTAGCGCTTCAAGGAGAGTGACGTGCCTCCTCAGTAGTCTCCATTTTCTTGATGCGGATGACAGGACGTCAAGCACCGCCTGTGAGTCACGAATGACCTCTTACTTTGAGAAGCAATCACTCCAGGAGGTTTTCTCCTTTGTGCCTGTAACCTGACCAGTTGCGTGCAAGAAACACACATGTCCAATACTTGGAAATAAATTTCGACAGACATATATACTGAGAGATGATAGTTTTAGAAGTGTGTCAAATGTAGCCTCTCTTATATTTTGAAGTCACTAGTGAAGCAGCTCATCTCAGTTTGCAATTGAAAATACAACTCATGGAAAAATATGTAGTCAAGTCTTGAGATATGTGCCTGAATTTTGTAATGGCTGAATGCGGAATTCGACGAAAGGGTTACACTTTCTAGCAAATAATGTGTGCGTAATTGTTTGATCTAGGAAGAAATCGTAGGAATATGGGCGAATACCGAAAGTAAGACTAAAAAGAGTTGGGTGTAGGTCTGGGCGTATCGGACAGGCTGCTACACAGTTCCCACTCTCTGACGCTATCCTTCTGCTAACCGCCACGGGGACTTTTGGCTGCTCAGTTTCCTGCCTGGCCCGGTGCACCCCTCCTTAGCTAACCTGGTCGCCCAAGACTCCTCTTAAGCGACCATATTGATGACGATCTCAGTGCGGACGCCAGATCAACACAGGATGCTGCGAAACAGTACTCCCATCCTCAGACCATCCACTACACCCGGCCTCCAGGTCGCTGGATTACAGGAGCACGCCACTACTCCCAGCCGCCAGCGTAACTCTTTCAACCGCTACTTTACCTACAATCTGCGATGTCAACGAACTATTTTTTCTCCATACTCACAGCTTACTCGCCGATTTATCACGAAAACTAATGTGTATAGTGTACTTATTCATTTCTATCTTTCCGTTTCGACGAGAAAGTACACTGCTGCGTATGAAACGAACTGTTGTTACCTTGTGGATCCACGTTGCAGTTTCAGTCACGAATGCAATTCCTTCCTTCACTTAGAGAAAGAAAATACCACTTTGGTAACTAATGATACCGTCTTTAGCCGTCACATGTACCCTCTCTTGGTATTGGTGCGAAGAAAATATTGCACTCGATAGTGTCAACATCTTATTCTATTCTTTAATGCAGTTATTTTGCATTGAATAAGGAAATTTATTCTTTAGAAACACATCTAGAATGCTCATTGAGTACCATTTTATTTTGTCGAAAATGTGGAATCACGTAAAGTAAGTATTCAAATCTGCATGTGTCATTATTATATTTATAACGAATGCCGAATGTTTTTCTTTTACATCTCCGGTCTGCCACATTTTCTAACATAATTTCGATTACAGGCTGAGCAACGATAATTTCTTACACTCACGTCGTGGTTTATGTCTACCATTCGTAATCTCCCTCGTTCTCTCTGCTTTCAACTGTGAAACTGAGATGTCTCGAACGCTACACAGCGCATGCGTAAATCTTAGCGCTTCAAGGAGAGTGACGTGCCTCCTCAGTAGTCTCCATTTTCTTGATGCGGATGACAGGACGTCAAGCACCGCCTGTGAGTCACGAATGACCTCTTACTTTGAGAAGCAATCACTCCAGGAGGTTTTCTCCTTTGTGCCTGTAACCTGACCAGTTGCGTGCAAGAAACACACATGTCCAATACTTGGAAATAAATTTCGACAGACATATATACTGAGAGATGATAGTTTTAGAAGTGTGTCAAATGTAGCCTCTCTTATATTTTGAAGTCACTAGTGAAGCAGCTCATCTCAGTTTGCAATTGAAAATACAACTCATGGAAAAATATGTAGTCAAGTCTTGAGATATGTGCCTGAATTTTGTAATGGCTGAATGCGGAATTCGACGAAAGGGTTACACTTTCTAGCAAATAATGTGTGCGTAATTGTTTGATCTAGGAAGAAATCGTAGGAATATGGGCGAATACCGAAAGTAAGACTAAAAAGAGTTGGGTGTAGGTCTGGGCGTATCGGACAGGCTGCTACACAGTTCCCACTCTCTGACGCTATCCTTCTGCTAACCGCCACGGGGACTTTTGGCTGCTCAGTTTCCTGCCTGGCCCGGTGCACCCCTCCTTAGCTAACCTGGTCGCCCAAGACTCCTCTTAAGCGACCATATTGATGACGATCTCAGTGCGGACGCCAGATCAACACAGGACGCTGCGAAACAGTACTCCCATCCTCAGACCATCCACTACACCCGGCCTCCAGGTCGCTGGATTACAGGAGCACGCCACCACTCCCAGCCGCCAGCGTAACTCTTTCAACCGCTACTTTACCTACAATCTGCGATGTCAACGAACTATTTTTTCTCCATACTCACAGCTTACTCGCCGATTTATCACGAAAACTAATGTGTATAGTGTACTTATTCATTTCTATCTTTCCGTTTCGACGAGAAAGTACACTGCTGCGTATGAAACGAACTGTTGTTACCTTGTGGATCCACGTTGCAGTTTCAGTCACGAATGCAATTCCTTCCTTCACTTAGAGAAAGAAAATACCACTTTGGTAACTAATGATACCGTCTTTAGCCGTCACATGTACCCTCTCTTGGTATTGGTGCGAAGAAAATATTGCACTCGATAGTGTCAACATCTTATTCTATTCTTTAATGCAGTTATTTTGCATTGAATAAGGAAATTTATTCTTTAGAAACACATCTAGAATGCTCATTGAGTACCATTTTATTTTGTCGAAAATGTGGAATCACGTAAAGTAAGTATTCAAATCTGCATGTGTCATTATTATATTTATAACGAATGCCGAATGTTTTTCTTTTACATCTCCGGTCTGCCACATTTTCTAACATAATTTCGATTACAGGCTGAGCAACGATAATTTCTTACACTCACGTCGTGGTTTATGTCTACCATTCGTAATCTCCCTCGTTCTCTCTGCTTTCAACTGTGAAACTGAGATGTCTCGAACGCTACACAGCGCATGCGTAAATCTTAGCGCTTCAAGGAGAGTGACGTGCCTCCTCAGTAGTCTCCATTTTCTTGATGCGGATGACAGGACGTCAAGCACCGCCTGTGAGTCACGAATGACCTCTTACTTTGAGAAGCAATCACTCCAGGAGGTTTTCTCCTTTGTGCCTGTAACCTGACCAGTTGCGTGCAAGAAACACACATGTCCAATACTTGGAAATAAATTTCGACAGACATATATACTGAGAGATGATAGTTTTAGAAGTGTGTCAAATGTAGCCTCTCTTATATTTTGAAGTCACTAGTGAAGCAGCTCATCTCAGTTTGCAATTGAAAATACAACTCATGGAAAAATATGTAGTCAAGTCTTGAGATATGTGCCTGAATTTTGTAATGGCTGAATGCGGAATTCGACGAAAGGGTTACACTTTCTAGCAAATAATGTGTGCGTAATTGTTTGATCTAGGAAGAAATCGTAGGAATATGGGCGAATACCGAAAGTAAGACTAAAAAGAGTTGGGTGTAGGTCTGGGCGTATCGGACAGGCTGCTACACAGTTCCCACTCTCTGACGCTATCCTTCTGCTAACCGCCACGGGGACTTTTGGCTGCTCAGTTTCCTGCCTGGCCCGGTGCACCCCTCCTTAGCTAACCTGGTCGCCCAAGACTCCTCTTAAGCGACCATATTGATGACGATCTCAGTGCGGACGCCAGATCAACACAGGATGCTGCGAAACAGTACTCCCATCCTCAGACCATCCACTACACCCGGCCTCCAGGTCGCTGGATTACAGGAGCACGCCACCACTCCCAGCCGCCAGCGTAACTCTTTCAACCGCTACTTTACCTACAATCTGCGATGTCAACGAACTATTTTTTCTCCATACTCACAGCTTACTCGCCGATTTATCACGAAAACTAATGTGTATAGTGTACTTATTCATTTCTATCTTTCCGTTTCGACGAGAAAGTACACTGCTGCGTATGAAACGAACTGTTGTTACCTTGTGGATCCACGTTGCAGTTTCAGTCACGAATGCAATTCCTTCCTTCACTTAGAGAAAGAAAATACCACTTTGGTAACTAATGATACCGTCTTTAGCCGTCACATGTACCCTCTCTTGGTATTGGTGCGAAGAAAATATTGCACTCGATAGTGTCAACATCTTATTCTATTCTTTAATGCAGTTATTTTGCATTGAATAAGGAAATTTATTCTTTAGAAACACATCTAGAATGCTCATTGAGTACCATTTTATTTTGTCGAAAATGTGGAATCACGTAAAGTAAGTATTCAAATCTGCATGTGTCATTATTATATTTATAACGAATGCCGAATGTTTTTCTTTTACATCTCCGGTCTGCCACATTTTCTAACATAATTTCGATTACAGGCTGAGCAACGATAATTTCTTACACTCACGTCGTGGTTTATGTCTACCATTCGTAATCTCCCTCGTTCTCTCTGCTTTCAACTGTGAAACTGAGATGTCTCGAACGCTACACAGCGCATGCGTAAATCTTAGCGCTTCAAGGAGAGTGACGTGCCTCCTCAGTAGTCTCCATTTTCTTGATGCGGATGACAGGACGTCAAGCACCGCCTGTGAGTCACGAATGACCTCTTACTTTGAGAAGCAATCACTCCAGGAGGTTTTCTCCTTTGTGCCTGTAACCTGACCAGTTGCGTGCAAGAAACACACATGTCCAATACTTGGAAATAAATTTCGACAGACATATATACTGAGAGATGATAGTTTTAGAAGTGTGTCAAATGTAGCCTCTCTTATATTTTGAAGTCACTAGTGAAGCAGCTCATCTCAGTTTGCAATTGAAAATACAACTCATGGAAAAATATGTAGTCAAGTCTTGAGATATGTGCCTGAATTTTGTAATGGCTGAATGCGGAATTCGACGAAAGGGTTACACTTTCTAGCAAATAATGTGTGCGTAATTGTTTGATCTAGGAAGAAATCGTAGGAATATGGGCGAATACCGAAAGTAAGACTAAAAAGAGTTGGGTGTAGGTCTGGGCGTATCGGACAGGCTGCTACACAGTTCCCACTCTCTGACGCTATCCTTCTGCTAACCGCCACGGGGACTTTTGGCTGCTCAGTTTCCTGCCTGGCCCGGTGCACCCCTCCTTAGCTAACCTGGTCGCCCAAGACTCCTCTTAAGCGACCATATTGATGACGATCTCAGTGCGGACGCCAGATCAACACAGGATGCTGCGAAACAGTACTCCCATCCTCAGACCATCCACTACACCCGGCCTCCAGGTCGCTGGATTACAGGAGCACGCCACCACTCCCAGCCGCCAGCGTAACTCTTTCAACCGCTACTTTACCTACAATCTGCGATGTCAATGAACTATTTTTTCTCCATACTCACAGCTTACTCGCCGATTTATCACGAAAACTAATGTGTATAGTGTACTTATTCATTTCTATCTTTCCGTTTCGACGAGAAGGTACACTGCTGCGTATGAAACGAACTGTTGTTACCTTGTGGATCCACGTTGCAGTTTCAGTCACGAATGCAATTCCTTCCTTCACTTAGAGAAAGAAAATACCACTTTGGTAACTAATGATACCGTCTTTAGCCGTCACATGTACCCTCTCTTGGTATTGGTGCGAAGAAAATATTGCACTCGATAGTGTCAACATCTTATTCTATTCTTTAATGCAGTTATTTTGCATTGAATAAGGAAATTCATTCTTTAGAAACACATCTAGAATGCTCATTGAGTACCATTTTATTTTGTCGAAAATGTGGAATCACGTAAAGTAAGTATTCAAATCTGCATGTGTCATTATTATATTTATAACGAATGCCGAATGTTTTTCTTTTACATCTCCGGTCTGCCACATTTTCTAACATAATTTCGATTACAGGCTGAGCAACGATAATTTCTTACACTCACGTCGTGGTTTATGTCTACCATTCGTAATCTCCCTCGTTCTCTCTGCTTTCAACTGTGAAACTGAGATGTCTCGAACGCTACACAGCGCATGCGTAAATCTTAGCGCTTCAAGGAGAGTGACGTGCCTCCTCAGTAGTCTCCATGTTCTTGATGCGGATGACAGGACGTCAAGCACCGCCTGTGAGTCACGAATGACCTCTTACTTTGAGAAGCAATCACTCCAGGAGGTTTTCTCCTTTGTGCCTGTAACCTGACCACTTGCGTGCAAGAAACACACATGTCCAATACTTGGAAATAAATTTCGACGGACATATATACTGAGAGATGATAGTTTTAGAAGTGTGTCAAATGTAGCCTCTCTTATATTTTGAAGTCACTAGTGAAGCAGCTCATCTCAGTTTGCAATTGAAAATACAACTCATGGAAAAATATGTAGTCAAGTCTTGAGATATGTGCCTGAATTTTGTAATGGCTGAATGCGGAATTCGACGAAAGGGTTACACTTTCTAGCAAATAATGTGTGCGTAATTGTTTGATCTAGGAAGAAATCGTAGGAATATGGGCGAATACCGAAAGTAAGACTAAAAAGAGTTGGGTGTAGGTCTGGGCGTATCGGACAGGCTGCTACACAGTTCCCACTCTCTGACGCTATCCTTCTGCTAACCGCCACGGGGACTTTTGGCTGCTCAGTTTCCTGCCTGGCCCGGTGCACCCCTCCTTAGCTAACCTGGTCGCCCAAGACTCCTCTTAAGCGACCATATTGATGACGATCTCAGTGCGGACGCCAGATCAACACAGGATGCTGCGAAACAGTACTCCCATCCTCAGACCATCCACTACACCCGGCCTCCAGGTCGCTGGATTACAGGAGCACGCCACCACTCCCAGCCGCCAGCGTAACTCTTTCAACCGCTACTTTACCTACAATCTGCGATGTCAACGAACTATTTTTTCTCCATACTCACAGCTTACTCGCCGATTTATCACGAAAATTAATGTGTATAGTGTACTTATTCATTTCTATCTTTCCGTTTCGACGAGAAAGTACACTGCTGCGTATGAAACGAACTGTTGTTACCTTGTGGATCCACGTTGCAGTTTCAGTCACGAATGCAATTCCTTCCTTCACTTAGAGAAAGAAAATACCACTTTGGTAACTAATGATACCGTCTTTAGCCGTCACATGTACCCTCTCTTGGTATTGGTGCGAAGAAAATATTGCACTCGATAGTGTCAACATCTTATTCTATTCTTTAATGCAGTTATTTTGCATTGAATAAGGAAATCCATTCTTTAGAAACACATCTACAATGCTCATTGAGTACCATTTTATTTTGTCGAAAATGTGGAATCACGTAAAGTAAGTATTCAAATCTGCATGTGTCATTATTATATTTATAACGAATGCCGAATGTTTTTCTTTTACATCTCCGGTCTGCCACATTTTCTAACATAATTTCGATTACAGGCTGAGCAACGATAATTTCTTACACTCACGTCGTGGTTTATGTCTACCATTCGTAATCTCCCTCGTTCTCTCTGCTTTCAACTGTGAAACTGAGATGTCTCGAACGCTACACAGCGCATGCGTAAATCTTAGCGCTTCAAGGAGAGTGACGTGCCTCCTCAGTAGTCTCCATGTTCTTGATGCGGATGACAGGACGTCAAGCACCGCCTGTGAGTCACGAATGACCTCTTACTTTGAGAAGCAATCACTCCAGGAGGTTTTCTCCTTTGTGCCTGTAACCTGACCACTTGCGTGCAAGAAACACACATGTCCAATACTTGGAAATAAATTTCGACAGACATATATACTGAGAGATGATAGTTTTAGAAGTGTGTCAAATGTAGCCTCTCTTATATTTTGAAGTCACTAGTGAAGCAGCTCATCTCAGTTTGCAATTGAAAATACAACTCATGGAAAAATATGTAGTCAAGTCTTGAGATATGTGCCTGAATTTTGTAATGGCTGAATGCGGAATTCGACGAAAGGGTTACACTTTCTAGCAAATAATGTGTGCGTAATTGTTTGATCTAGGAAGAAATCGTAGGAATATGGGCGAATACCGAAAGTAAGACTAAAAAGAGTTGGGTGTAGGTCTGGGCGTATCGGACAGGCTGCTACACAGTTCCCACTCTCTGACGCTATCCTTCTGCTAACCGCCACGGGGACTTTTGGCTGCTCAGTTTCCTGCCTGGCCCGGTGCACCCCTCCTTAGCTAACCTGGTCGCCCAAGACTCCTCTTAAGCGACCATATTGATGACGATCTCAGTGCGGACGCCAGATCAACACAGGATGCTGCGAAACAGTACTCCCATCCTCAGACCATCCACTACACCCGGCCTCCAGGTCGCTGGATTACAGGAGCACGCCACCACTCCCAGCCGCCAGCGTAACTCTTTCAACCGCTACTTTACCTACAATCTGCGATGTCAACGAACTATTTTTTCTCCATACTCACAGCTTACTCGCCGATTTATCACGAAAATTAATGTGTATAGTGTACTTATTCATTTCTATCTTTCCGTTTCGACGAGAAAGTACACTGCTGCGTATGAAACGAACTGTTGTTACCTTGTGGATCCACGTTGCAGTTTCAGTCACGAATGCAATTCCTTCCTTCACTTAGAGAAAGAAAATACCACTTTGGTAACTAATGATACCGTCTTTAGCCGTCACATGTACCCTCTCTTGGTATTGGTGCGAAGAAAATATTGCACTCGATAGTGTCAACATCTTATTCTATTCTTTAATGCAGTTATTTTGCATTGAATAAGGAAATCCATTCTTTAGAAACACATCTAGAATGCTCATTGAGTACCATTTTATTTTGTCGAAAATGTGGAATCACGTAAAGTAAGTATTCAAATCTGCATGTGTCATTATTATATTTATAACGAATGCCGAATGTTTTTCTTTTACATCTCCGGTCTGCCACATTTTCTAACATAATTTCGATTACAGGCTGAGCAACGATAATTTCTTACACTCACGTCGTGGTTTATGTCTACCATTCGTAATCTCCCTCGTTCTCTCTGCTTTCAACTGTGAAACTGAGATGTCTCGAACGCTACACAGCGCATGCGTAAATCTTAGCGCTTCAAGGAGAGTGACGTGCCTCCTCAGTAGTCTCCATGTTCTTGATGCGGATGACAGGACGTCAAGCACCGCCTGTGAGTCACGAATGACCTCTTACTTTGAGAAGCAATCACTCCAGGAGGTTTTCTCCTTTGTGCCTGTAACCTGACCAGTTGCGTGCAAGAAACACACATGTCCAATACTTGGAAATAAATTTCGACAGACATATATACTGAGAGATGATAGTTTTAGAAGTGTGTCAAATGTAGCCTCTCTTATATTTTGAAGTCACTAGTGAAGCAGCTCATCTCAGTTTGCAATTGAAAATACAACTCATGGAAAAATATGTAGTCAAGTCTTGAGATATGTGCCTGAATTTTGTAATGGCTGAATGCGGAATTCGACGAAAGGGTTACACTTTCTAGCAAATAATGTGTGCGTAATTGTTTGATCTAGGAAGAAATCGTAGGAATATGGGCGAATACCGAAAGTAAGACTAAAAAGAGTTGGGTGTAGGTCTGGGCGTATCGGACAGGCTGCTACACAGTTCCCACTCTCTGACGCTATCCTTCTGCTAACCGCCACGGGGACTTTTGGCTGCTCAGTTTCCTGCCTGGCCCGGTGCACCCCTCCTTAGCTAACCTGGTCGCCCAAGACTCCTCTTAAGCGACCATATTGATGACGATCTCAGTGCGGACGCCAGATCAACACAGGATGCTGCGAAACAGTACTCCCATCCTCAGACCATCCACTACACCCGGCCTCCAGGTCGCTGGATTACAGGAGCACGCCACCACTCCCAGCCGCCAGCGTAACTCTTTCAACCGCTACTTTACCTACAATCTGCGATGTCAACGAACTATTTTTTCTCCATACTCACAGCTTACTCGCCGATTTATCACGAAAACTAATGTGTATAGTGTACTTATTCATTTCTATCTTTCCGTTTCGACGAGAAAGTACACTGCTGCGTATGAAACGAACTGTTGTTACCTTGTGGATCCACGTTGCAGTTTCAGTCACGAATGCAATTCCTTCCTTCACTTAGAGAAAGAAAATACCACTTTGGTAACTAATGATACCGTCTTTAGCCGTCACATGTACCCTCTCTTGGTATTGGTGCGAAGAAAATATTGCACTCGATAGTGTCAACATCTTATTCTATTCTTTAATGCAGTTATTTTGCATTGAATAAGGAAATTTATTCTTTAGAAACACATCTAGAATGCTCATTGAGTACCATTTTATTTTGTCGAAAATGTGGAATCACGTAAAGTAAGTATTCAAATCTGCATGTGTCATTATTATATTTATAACGAATGCCGAATGTTTTTCTTTTACATCTCCGGTCTGCCACATTTTCTAACATAATTTCGATTACAGGCTGAGCAACGATAATTTCTTACACTCACGTCGTGGTTTATGTCTACCATTCGTAATCTCCCTCGTTCTCTCTGCTTTCAACTGTGAAACTGAGATGTCTCGAACGCTACACAGCGCATGCGTAAATCTTAGCGCTTCAAGGAGAGTGACGTGCCTCCTCAGTAGTCTCCATTTTCTTGATGCGGATGACAGGACGTCAAGCACCGCCTGTGAGTCACGAATGACCTCTTACTTTGAGAAGCAATCACTCCAGGAGGTTTTCTCCTTTGTGCCTGTAACCTGACCAGTTGCGTGCAAGAAACACACATGTCCAATACTTGGAAATAAATTTCGACAGACATATATACTGAGAGATGATAGTTTTAGAAGTGTGTCAAATGTAGCCTCTCTTATATTTTGAAGTCACTAGTGAAGCAGCTCATCTCAGTTTGCAATTGAAAATACAACTCATGGAAAAATATGTAGTCAAGTCTTGAGATATGTGCCTGAATTTTGTAATGGCTGAATGCGGAATTCGACGAAAGGGTTACACTTTCTAGCAAATAATGTGTGCGTAATTGTTTGATCTAGGAAGAAATCGTAGGAATATGGGCGAATACCGAAAGTAAGACTAAAAAGAGTTGGGTGTAGGTCTGGGCGTATCGGACAGGCTGCTACACAGTTCCCACTCTCTGACGCTATCCTTCTGCTAACCGCCACGGGGACTTTTGGCTGCTCAGTTTCCTGCCTGGCCCGGTGCACCCCTCCTTAGCTAACCTGGTCGCCCAAGACTCCTCTTAAGCGACCATATTGATGACGATCTCAGTGCGGACGCCAGATCAACACAGGATGCTGCGAAACAGTACTCCCATCCTCAGACCATCCACTACACCCGGCCTCCAGGTCGCTGGATTACAGGAGCACGCCACCACTCCCAGCCGCCAGCGTAACTCTTTCAACCGCTACTTTACCTACAATCTGCGATGTCAATGAACTATTTTTTCTCCATACTCACAGCTTACTCGCCGATTTATCACGAAAACTAATGTGTATAGTGTACTTATTCATTTCTATCTTTCCGTTTCGACGAGAAAGTACACTGCTGCGTATGAAACGAACTGTTGTTACCTTGTGGATCCACGTTGCAGTTTCAGTCACGAATGCAATTCCTTCCTTCACTTAGAGAAAGAAAATACCACTTTGGTAACTAATGATACCGTCTTTAGCCGTCACATGTACCCTCTCTTGGTATTGGTGCGAAGAAAATATTGCACTCGATAGTGTCAACATCTTATTCTATTCTTTAATGCAGTTATTTTGCATTGAATAAGGAAATTCATTCTTTAGAAACACATCTAGAATGCTCATTGAGTACCATTTTATTTTGTCGAAAATGTGGAATCACGTAAAGTAAGTATTCAAATCTGCATGTGTCATTATTATATTTATAACGAATGCCGAATGTTTTTCTTTTACATCTCCGGTCTGCCACATTTTCTAACATAATTTCGATTACAGGCTGAGCAACGATAATTTCTTACACTCACGTCGTGGTTTATGTCTACCATTCGTAATCTCCCTCGTTCTCTCTGCTTTCAACTGTGAAACTGAGATGTCTCGAACGCTACACAGCGCATGCGTAAATCTTAGCGCTTCAAGGAGAGTGACGTGCCTCCTCAGTAGTCTCCATGTTCTTGATGCGGATGACAGGACGTCAAGCACCGCCTGTGAGTCACGAATGACCTCTTACTTTGAGAAGCAATCACTCCAGGAGGTTTTCTCCTTTGTGCCTGTAACCTGACCACTTGCGTGCAAGAAACACACATGTCCAATACTTGGAAATAAATTTCGACGGACATATATACTGAGAGATGATAGTTTTAGAAGTGTGTCAAATGTAGCCTCTCTTATATTTTGAAGTCACTAGTGAAGCAGCTCATCTCAGTTTGCAATTGAAAATACAACTCATGGAAAAATATGTAGTCAAGTCTTGAGATATGTGCCTGAATTTTGTAATGGCTGAATGCGGAATTCGACGAAAGGGTTACACTTTCTAGCAAATAATGTGTGCGTAATTGTTTGATCTAGGAAGAAATCGTAGGAATATGGGCGAATACCGAAAGTAAGACTAAAAAGAGTTGGGTGTAGGTCTGGGCGTATCGGACAGGCTGCTACACAGTTCCCACTCTCTGACGCTATCCTTCTGCTAACCGCCACGGGGACTTTTGGCTGCTCAGTTTCCTGCCTGGCCCGGTGCACCCCTCCTTAGCTAACCTGGTCGCCCAAGACTCCTCTTAAGCGACCATATTGATGACGATCTCAGTGCGGACGCCAGATCAACACAGGATGCTGCGAAACAGTACTCCCATCCTCAGACCATCCACTACACCCGGCCTCCAGGTCGCTGGATTACAGGAGCACGCCACCACTCCCAGCCGCCAGCGTAACTCTTTCAACCGCTACTTTACCTACAATCTGCGATGTCAACGAACTATTTTTTCTCCATACTCACAGCTTACTCGCCGATTTATCACGAAAATTAATGTGTGTAGTGTACTTATTCATTTCTATCTTTCCGTTTCGACGAGAAAGTACACTGCTGCGTATGAAACGAACTGTTGTTACCTTGTGGATCCACGTTGCAGTTTCAGTCACGAATGCAATTCCTTCCTTCACTTAGAGAAAGAAAATACCACTTTGGTAACTAATGATACCGTCTTTAGCCGTCACATGTACCCTCTCTTGGTATTGGTGCGAAGAAAATATTGCACTCGATAGTGTCAACATCTTATTCTATTCTTTAATGCAGTTATTTTGCATTGAATAAGGAAATCCATTCTTTAGAAACACATCTACAATGCTCATTGAGTACCATTTTATTTTGTCGAAAATGTGGAATCACGTAAAGTAAGTATTCAAATCTGCATGTGTCATTATTATATTTATAACGAATGCCGAATGTTTTTCTTTTACATCTCCGGTCTGCCACATTTTCTAACATAATTTCGATTACAGGCTGAGCAACGATAATTTCTTACACTCACGTCGTGGTTTATGTCTACCATTCGTAATCTCCCTCGTTCTCTCTGCTTTCAACTGTGAAACTGAGATGTCTCGAACGCTACACAGCGCATGCGTAAATCTTAGCGCTTCAAGGAGAGTGACGTGCCTCCTCAGTAGTCTCCATGTTCTTGATGCGGATGACAGGACGTCAAGCACCGCCTGTGAGTCACGAATGACCTCTTACTTTGAGAAGCAATCACTCCAGGAGGTTTTCTCCTTTGTGCCTGTAACCTGACCACTTGCGTGCAAGAAACACACATGTCCAATACTTGGAAATAAATTTCGACAGACATATATACTGAGAGATGATAGTTTTAGAAGTGTGTCAAATGTAGCCTCTCTTATATTTTGAAGTCACTAGTGAAGCAGCTCATCTCAGTTTGCAATTGAAAATACAACTCATGGAAAAATATGTAGTCAAGTCTTGAGATATGTGCCTGAATTTTGTAATGGCTGAATGCGGAATTCGACGAAAGGGTTACACTTTCTAGCAAATAATGTGTGCGTAATTGTTTGATCTAGGAAGAAATCGTAGGAATATGGGCGAATACCGAAAGTAAGACTAAAAAGAGTTGGGTGTAGGTCTGGGCGTATCGGACAGACTGCTACACAGTTCCCACTCTCTGACGCTATCCTTCTGCTAACCGCCACGGGGACTTTTGGCTGCTCAGTTTCCTGCCTGGCCCGGTGCACCCCTCCTTAGCTAACCTGGTCGCCCAAGACTCCTCTTAAGCGACCATATTGATGACGATCTCAGTGCGGACGCCAGATCAACACAGGATGCTGCGAAACAGTACTCCCATCCTCAGACCATCCACTACACCCGGCCTCCAGGTCGCTGGATTACAGGAGCACGCCACCACTCCCAGCCGCCAGCGTAACTCTTTCAACCGCTACTTTACCTACAATCTGCGATGTCAACGAACTATTTTTTCTCCATACTCACAGCTTACTCGCCGATTTATCACGAAAACTAATGTGTATAGTGTACTTATTCATTTCTATCTTTCCGTTTCGACGAGAAAGTACACTGCTGCGTATGAAACGAACTGTTGTTACCTTGTGGATCCACGTTGCAGTTTCAGTCACGAATGCAATTCCTTCCTTCACTTAGAGAAAGAAAATACCACTTTGGTAACTAATGATACCGTCTTTAGCCGACACATGTACCCTCTCTTGGTATTGGTACGAAGAAAATATTGCACTCGATAGTGTCAACATCTTATTCTATTCTTTAATGCAGTTATTTTGCATTGAATAAGGAAATTCATTCTTTAGAAACACATCTAGAATGCTCATTGAGTACCATTTTATTTTGTCGAAAATGTGGAATCACGTAAAGTAAGTATTCAAATCTGCATGTGTCATCATTATATTTATAACGAATGCCGAATGTTTTTCTTTTACATCTCCGGTCTGCCACATTTTCTAACATAATTTCGATTACAGGCTGAGCAACGATAATTTCTTACACTCACGTCGTGGTTTATGTCTACCATTCGTAATCTCCCTCGTTCTCTCTGCTTTCAACTGTGAAACTGAGATGTCTCGAACGCTACACAGCGCATGCGTAAATCTTAGCGCTTCAAGGAGAGTGACGTGCCTCCTCAGTAGTCTCCATTTTCTTGATGCGGATGACAGGACGTCAAGCACCGCCTGTGAGTCACGAATGACCTCTTACTTTGAGAAGCAATCACTCCAGGAGGTTTTCTCCTTTGTGCCTGTAACCTGACCACTTGCGTGCAAGAAACACACATGTCCAATACTTGGAAATAAATTTCGACAGACATATATACTGAGAGATGATAGTTTTAGAAGTGTGTCAAATGTAGCCTCTCTTATATTTTGAAGTCACTAGTGAAGCAGCTCATCTCAGTTTGCAATTGAAAATACAACTCATGGAAAAATATGTAGTCAAGTCTTGAGATATGTGCCTGAATTTTGTAATGGCTGAATGCGGAATTCGACGAAAGGGTTACACTTTCTAGCAAATAATGTGTGCGTAATTGTTTGATCTAGGAAGAAATCGTAGGAATATGGGCGAATACCGAAAGTAAGACTAAAAAGAGTTGGGTGTAGGTCTGGGCGTATCGGACAGGCTGCTACACAGTGCCCACTCTCTGACGCTATCCTTCTGCTAACCGCCACGGGGACTTTTGGCTGCTCAGTTTCCTGCCTGGCCCGGTGCACCCCTCCTTAGCTAACCTGGTCGCCCAAGACTCCTCTTAAGCGACCATATTGATGACGATCTCAGTGCGGACGCCAGATCAACACAGGATGCTGCGAAACAGTACTCCCATCCTCAGACCATCCACTACACCCGGCCTCCAGGTCGCTGGATTACAGGAGCACGCCACCACTCCCAGCCGCCAGCGTAACTCTTTCAACCGCTACTTTACCTACAATCTGCGATGTCAACGAACTATTTTTTCTCCATACTCACAGCTTACTCGCCGATTTATCACGAAAATTAATGTGTATAGTGTACTTATTCATTTCTATCTTTCCGTTTCGACGAGAAAGTACACTGCTGCGTATGAAACGAACTGTTGTTACCTTGTGGATCCACGTTGCAGTTTCAGTCACGAATGCAATTCCTTCCTTCACTTAGAGAAAGAAAATACCACTTTGGTAACTAATGATACCGTCTTTAGCCGTCACATGTACCCTCTCTTGGTATTGGTGCGAAGAAAATATTGCACTCGATAGTGTCAACATCTTATTCTATTCTTTAATGCAGTTATTTTGCATTGAATAAGGAAATCCATTCTTTAGAAACACATCTACAATGCTCATTGAGTACCATTTTATTTTGTCGAAAATGTGGAATCACGTAAAGTAAGTATTCAAATCTGCATGTGTCATTATTATATTTATAACGAATGCCGAATGTTTTTCTTTTACATCTCCGGTCTGCCACATTTTCTAACATAATTTCGATTACAGGCTGAGCAACGATAATTTCTTACACTCACGTCGTGGTTTATGTCTACCATTCGTAATCTCCCTCGTTCTCTCTGCTTTCAACTGTGAAACTGAGATGTCTCGAACGCTACACAGCGCATGCGTAAATCTTAGCGCTTCAAGGAGAGTGACGTGCCTCCTCAGTAGTCTCCATTTTCTTGATGCGGATGACAGGACGTCAAGCACCGCCTGTGAGTCACGAATGACCTCTTACTTTGAGAAGCAATCACTCCAGGAGGTTTTCTCCTTTGTGCCTGTAACCTGACCACTTGCGTGCAAGAAACACACATGTCCAATACTTGGAAATAAATTTCGACAGACATATATACTGAGAGATGATAGTTTTAGAAGTGTGTCAAATGTAGCCTCTCTTATATTTTGAAGTCACTAGTGAAGCAGCTCATCTCAGTTTGCAATTGAAAATACAACTCATGGAAAAATATGTAGTCAAGTCTTGAGATATGTGCCTGAATTTTGTAATGGCTGAATGCGGAATTCGACGAAAGGGTTACACTTTCTAGCAAATAATGTGTGCGTAATTGTTTGATCTAGGAAGAAATCGTAGGAATATGGGCGAATACCGAAAGTAAGACTAAAAAGAGTTGGGTGTAGGTCTGGGCGTATCGGACAGGCTGCTACACAGTTCCCACTCTCTGACGCTATCCTTCTGCTAACCGCCACGGGGACTTTTGGCTGCTCAGTTTCCTGCCTGGCCCGGTGCACCCCTCCTTAGCTAACCTGGTCGCCCAAGACTCCTCTTAAGCGACCATATTGATGACGATCTCAGTGCGGACGCCAGATCAACACAGGATGCTGCGAAACAGTACTCCCATCCTCAGACCATCCACTACACCCGGCCTCCAGGTCGCTGGATTACAGGAGCACGCCACCACTCCCAGCCGCCAGCGTAACTCTTTCAACCGCTACTTTACCTACAATCTGCGATGTCAACGAACTATTTTTTCTCCATACTCACAGCTTACTCGCCGATTTATCACGAAAACTAATGTGTATAGTGTACTTATTCATTTCTATCTTTCCGTTTCGACGAGAAAGTACACTGCTGCGTATGAAACGAACTGTTGTTACCTTGTGGATCCACGTTGCAGTTTCAGTCACGAATGCAATTCCTTCCTTCACTTAGAGAAAGAAAATACCACTTTGGTAACTAATGATACCGTCTTTAGCCGTCACATGTACCCTCTCTTGGTATTGGTGCGAAGAAAATATTGCACTCGATAGTGTCAACATCTTATTCTATTCTTTAATGCAGTTATTTTGCATTGAATAAGGAAATTTATTCTTTAGAAACACATCTAGAATGCTCATTGAGTACCATTTTATTTTGTCGAAAATGTGGAATCACGTAAAGTAAGTATTCAAATCTGCATGTGTCATTATTATATTTATAACGAATGCCGAATGTTTTTCTTTTACATCTCCGGTCTGCCACATTTTCTAACATAATTTCGATTACAGGCTGAGCAACGATAATTTCTTACACTCACGTCGTGGTTTATGTCTACCATTCGTAATCTCCCTCGTTCTCTCTGCTTTCAACTGTGAAACTGAGATGTCTCGAACGCTACACAGCGCATGCGTAAATCTTAGCGCTTCAAGGAGAGTGACGTGCCTCCTCAGTAGTCTCCATTTTCTTGATGCGGATGACAGGACGTCAAGCACCGCCTGTGAGTCACGAATGACCTCTTACTTTGAGAAGCAATCACTCCAGGAGGTTTTCTCCTTTGTGCCTGTAACCTGACCAGTTGCGTGCAAGAAACACACATGTCCAATACTTGGAAATAAATTTCGACAGACATATATACTGAGAGATGATAGTTTTAGAAGTGTGTCAAATGTAGCCTCTCTTATATTTTGAAGTCACTAGTGAAGCAGCTCATCTCAGTTTGCAATTGAAAATACAACTCATGGAAAAATATGTAGTCAAGTCTTGAGATATGTGCCTGAATTTTGTAATGGCTGAATGCGGAATTCGACGAAAGGGTTACACTTTCTAGCAAATAATGTGTGCGTAATTGTTTGATCTAGGAAGAAATCGTAGGAATATGGGCGAATACCGAAAGTAAGACTAAAAAGAGTTGGGTGTAGGTCTGGGCGTATCGGACAGGCTGCTACACAGTTCCCACTCTCTGACGCTATCCTTCTGCTAACCGCCACGGGGACTTTTGGCTGCTCAGTTTCCTGCCTGGCCCGGTGCACCCCTCCTTAGCTAACCTGGTCGCCCAAGACTCCTCTTAAGCGACCATATTGATGACGATCTCAGTGCGGACGCCAGATCAACACAGGATGCTGCGAAACAGTACTCCCATCCTCAGACCATCCACTACACCCGGCCTCCAGGTCGCTGGATTACAGGAGCACGCCACCACTCCCAGCCGCCAGCGTAACTCTTTCAACCGCTACTTTACCTACAATCTGCGATGTCAACGAACTATTTTTTCTCCATACTCACAGCTTACTCGCCGATTTATCACGAAAATTAATGTGTATAGTGTACTTATTCATTTCTATCTTTCCGCTTCGACGAGAAAGTACACTGCTGCGTATGAAACGAACTGTTGTTACCTTGTGGATCCACGTTGCAGTTTCAGTCACGAATGCAATTCCTTCCTTCACTTAGAGAAAGAAAATACCACTTTGGTAACTAATGATACCGTCTTTAGCCGTCACATGTACCCTCTCTTGGTATTGGTGCGAAGAAAATATTGCACTCGATAGTGTCAACATCTTATTCTATTCTTTAATGCAGTTATTTTGCATTGAATAAGGAAATCCATTCTTTAGAAACACATCTACAATGCTCATTGAGTACCATTTTATTTTGTCGAAAATGTGGAATCACGTAAAGTAAGTATTCAAATCTGCATGTGTCATTATTATATTTATAACGAATGCCGAATGTTTTTCTTTTACATCTCCGGTCTGCCACATTTTCTAACATAATTTCGATTACAGGCTGAGCAACGATAATTTCTTACACTCACGTCGTGGTTTATGTCTACCATTCGTAATCTCCCTCGTTCTCTCTGCTTTCAACTGTGAAACTGAGATGTCTCGAACGCTACACAGCGCATGCGTAAATCTTAGCGCTTCAAGGAGAGTGACGTGCCTCCTCAGTAGTCTCCATTTTCTTGATGCGGATGACAGGACGTCAAGCACCGCCTGTGAGTCACGAATGACCTCTTACTTTGAGAAGCAATCACTCCAGGAGGTTTTCTCCTTTGTGCCTGTAACCTGACCACTTGCGTGCAAGAAACACACATGTCCAATACTTGGAAATAAATTTCGACAGACATATATACTGAGAGATGATAGTTTTAGAAGTGTGTCAAATGTAGCCTCTCTTATATTTTGAAGTCACTAGTGAAGCAGCTCATCTCAGTTTGCAATTGAAAATACAACTCATGGAAAAATATGTAGTCAAGTCTTGAGATATGTGCCTGAATTTTGTAATGGCTGAATGCGGAATTCGACGAAAGGGTTACACTTTCTAGCAAATAATGTGTGCGTAATTGTTTGATCTAGGAAGAAATCGTAGGAATATGGGCGAATACCGAAAGTAAGACTAAAAAGAGTTGGGTGTAGGTCTGGGCGTATCGGACAGACTGCTACACAGTTCCCACTCTCTGACGCTATCCTTCTGCTAACCGCCACGGGGACTTTTGGCTGCTCAGTTTCCTGCCTGGCCCGGTGCACCCCTCCTTAGCTAACCTGGTCGCCCAAGACTCCTCTTAAGCGACCATATTGATGACGATCTCAGTGCGGACGCCAGATCAACACAGGATGCTGCGAAACAGTACTCCCATCCTCAGACCATCCACTACACCCGGCCTCCAGGTCGCTGGATTACAGGAGCACGCCACCACTCCCAGCCGCCAGCGTAACTCTTTCAACCGCTACTTTACCTACAATCTGCGATGTCAACGAACTATTTTTTCTCCATACTCACAGCTTACTCGCCGATTTATCACGAAAACTAATGTGTATAGTGTACTTATTCATTTCTATCTTTCCGTTTCGACGAGAAAGTACACTGCTGCGTATGAAACGAACTGTTGTTACCTTGTGGATCCACGTTGCAGTTTCAGTCACGAATGCAATTCCTTCCTTCACTTAGAGAAAGAAAATACCACTTTGGTAACTAATGATACCGTCTTTAGCCGACACATGTACCCTCTCTTGGTATTGGTACGAAGAAAATATTGCACTCGATAGTGTCAACATCTTATTCTATTCTTTAATGCAGTTATTTTGCATTGAATAAGGAAATTCATTCTTTAGAAACACATCTAGAATGCTCATTGAGTACCATTTTATTTTGTCGAAAATGTGGAATCACGTAAAGTAAGTATTCAAATCTGCATGTGTCATCATTATATTTATAACGAATGCCGAATGTTTTTCTTTTACATCTCCGGTCTGCCACATTTTCTAACATAATTTCGATTACAGGCTGAGCAACGATAATTTCTTACACTCACGTCGTGGTTTATGTCTACAATTCGTAATCTCCCTCGTTCTCTCTGCTTTCAACTGTGAAACTGAGATGTCTCGAACGCTACACAGCGCATGCGTAAATCTTAGCGCTTCAAGGAGAGTGACGTGCCTCCTCAGTAGTCTCCATTTTCTTGATGCGGATGACAGGACGTCAAGCACCGCCTGTGAGTCACGAATGACCTCTTACTTTGAGAAGCAATCACTCCAGGAGGTTTTCTCCTTTGTGCCTGTAACCTGACCACTTGCGTGCAAGAAACACACATGTCCAATACTTGGAAATAAATTTCGACAGACATATATACTGAGAGATGATAGTTTTAGAAGTGTGTCAAATGTAGCCTCTCTTATATTTTGAAGTCACTAGTGAAGCAGCTCATCTCAGTTTGCAATTGAAAATACAACTCATGGAAAAATATGTAGTCAAGTCTTGAGATATGTGCCTGAATTTTGTAATGGCTGAATGCGGAATTCGACGAAAGGGTTACACTTTCTAGCAAATAATGTGTGCGTAATTGTTTGATCTAGGAAGAAATCGTAGGAATATGGGCGAATACCGAAAGTAAGACTAAAAAGAGTTGGGTGTAGGTATGGGCGTATCGGACAGGCTGCTACACAGTTCCCACTCTCTGACGCTATCCTTCTGCTAACCGCCACGGGGACTTTTGGCTGCTCAGTTTCCTGCCTGGCCCGGTGCACCCCTCCTTAGCTAACCTGGTCGCCCAAGACTCCTCTTAAGCGACCATATTGATGACGATCTCAGTGCGGACGCCAGATCAACACAGGATGCTGCGAAACAGTACTCCCATCCTCAGACCATCCACTACACCCGGCCTCCAGGTCGCTGGATTACAGGAGCACGCCACCACTCCCAGCCGCCAGCGTAACTCTTTCAACCGCTACTTTACCTACAATCTGCGATGTCAACGAACTATTTTTTCTCCATACTCACAGCTTACTCGCCGATTTATCACGAAAACTAATGTGTATAGTGTACTTATTCATTTCTATCTTTCCGTTTCGACGAGAAAGTACACTGCTGCGTATGAAACGAACTGTTGTTACCTTGTGGATCCACGTTGCAGTTTCAGTCACGAATGCAATTCCTTCCTTCACTTAGAGAAAGAAAATACCACTTTGGTAACTAATGATACCGTCTTTAGCCGTCACATGTACCCTCTCTTGGTATTGGTGCGAAGAAAATATTGCACTCGATAGTGTCAACATCTTATTCTATTCTTTAATGCAGTTATTTTGCATTGAATAAGGAAATTCATTCTTTAGAAACACATCTAGAATGCTCATTGAGTACCATTTTATTTTGTCGAAAATGTGGAATCACGTAAAGTAAGTATTCAAATCTGCATGTGTCATTATTATATTTATAACGAATGCCGAATGTTTTTCTTTTACATCTCCGGTCTGCCACATTTTCTAACATAATTTCGATTACAGGCTGAGCAACGATAATTTCTTACACTCACGTCGTGGTTTATGTCTACCATTCGTAATCTCCCTCGTTCTCTCTGCTTTCAACTGTGAAACTGAGATGTCTCGAACGCTACACAGCGCATGCGTAAATCTTAGCGCTTCAAGGAGAGTGACGTGCCTCCTCAGTAGTCTCCATGTTCTTGATGCGGATGACAGGACGTCAAGCACCGCCTGTGAGTCACGAATGACCTCTTACTTTGAGAAGCAATCACTCCAGGAGGTTTTCTCCTTTGTGCCTGTAACCTGACCACTTGCGTGCAAGAAACACACATGTCCAATACTTGGAAATAAATTTCGACGGACATATATACTGAGAGATGATAGTTTTAGAAGTGTGTCAAATGTAGCCTCTCTTATATTTTGAAGTCACTAGTGAAGCAGCTCATCTCAGTTTGCAATTGAAAATACAACTCATGGAAAAATATGTAGTCAAGTCTTGAGATATGTGCCTGAATTTTGTAATGGCTGAATGCGGAATTCGACGAAAGGGTTACACTTTCTAGCAAATAATGTGTGCGTAATTGTTTGATCTAGGAAGAAATCGTAGGAATATGGGCGAATACCGAAAGTAAGACTAAAAAGAGTTGGGTGTAGGTCTGGGCGTATCGGACAGGCTGCTACACAGTGCCCACTCTCTGACGCTATCCTTCTGCTAACCGCCACGGGGACTTTTGGCTGCTCAGTTTCCTGCCTGGCCCGGTGCACCCCTCCTTAGCTAACCTGGTCGCCCAAGACTCCTCTTAAGCGACCATATTGATGACGATCTCAGTGCGGACGCCAGATCAACACAGGATGCTGCGAAACAGTACTCCCATCCTCAGACCATCCACTACACCCGGCCTCCAGGTCGCTGGATTACAGGAGCACGCCACCACTCCCAGCCGCCAGCGTAACTCTTTCAACCGCTACTTTACCTACAATCTGCGATGTCAACGAACTATTTTTTCTCCATACTCACAGCTTACTCGCCGATTTATCACGAAAATTAATGTGTATAGTGTACTTATTCATTTCTATCTTTCCGTTTCGACGAGAAAGTACACTGCTGCGTATGAAACGAACTGTTGTTACCTTGTGGATCCACGTTGCAGTTTCAGTCACGAATGCAATTCCTTCCTTCACTTAGAGAAAGAAAATACCACTTTGGTAACTAATGATACCGTCTTTAGCCGTCACATGTACCCTCTCTTGGTATTGGTGCGAAGAAAATATTGCACTCGATAGTGTCAACATCTTATTCTATTCTTTAATGCAGTTATTTTGCATTGAATAAGGAAATCCATTCTTTAGAAACACATCTACAATGCTCATTGAGTACCATTTTATTTTGTCGAAAATGTGGAATCACGTAAAGTAAGTATTCAAATCTGCATGTGTCATTATTATATTTATAACGAATGCCGAATGTTTTTCTTTTACATCTCCGGTCTGCCACATTTTCTAACATAATTTCGATTACAGGCTGAGCAACGATAATTTCTTACACTCACGTCGTGGTTTATGTCTACCATTCGTAATCTCCCTCGTTCTCTCTGCTTTCAACTGTGAAACTGAGATGTCTCGAACGCTACACAGCGCATGCGTAAATCTTAGCGCTTCAAGGAGAGTGACGTGCCTCCTCAGTAGTCTCCATTTTCTTGATGCGGATGACAGGACGTCAAGCACCGCCTGTGAGTCACGAATGACCTCTTACTTTGAGAAGCAATCACTCCAGGAGGTTTTCTCCTTTGTGCCTGTAACCTGACCACTTGCGTGCAAGAAACACACATGTCCAATACTTGGAAATAAATTTCGACAGACATATATACTGAGAGATGATAGTTTTAGAAGTGTGTCAAATGTAGCCTCTCTTATATTTTGAAGTCACTAGTGAAGCAGCTCATCTCAGTTTGCAATTGAAAATACAACTCATGGAAAAATATGTAGTCAAGTCTTGAGATATGTGCCTGAATTTTGTAATGGCTGAATGCGGAATTCGACGAAAGGGTTACACTTTCTAGCAAATAATGTGTGCGTAATTGTTTGATCTAGGAAGAAATCGTAGGAATATGGGCGAATACCGAAAGTAAGACTAAAAAGAGTTGGGTGTAGGTCTGGGCGTATCGGACAGGCTGCTACACAGTTCCCACTCTCTGACGCTATCCTTCTGCTAACCGCCACGGGGACTTTTGGCTGCTCAGTTTCCTGCCTGGCCCGGTGCACCCCTCCTTAGCTAACCTGGTCGCCCAAGACTCCTCTTAAGCGACCATATTGATGACGATCTCAGTGCGGACGCCAGATCAACACAGGATGCTGCGAAACAGTACTCCCATCCTCAGACCATCCACTACACCCGGCCTCCAGGTCGCTGGATTACAGGAGCACGCCACCACTCCCAGCCGCCAGCGTAACTCTTTCAACCGCTACTTTACCTACAATCTGCGATGTCAACGAACTATTTTTTCTCCATACTCACAGCTTACTCGCCGATTTATCACGAAAACTAATGTGTATAGTGTACTTATTCATTTCTATCTTTCCGTTTCGACGAGAAAGTACACTGCTGCGTATGAAACGAACTGTTGTTACCTTGTGGATCCACGTTGCAGTTTCAGTCACGAATGCAATTCCTTCCTTCACTTAGAGAAAGAAAATACCACTTTGGTAACTAATGATACCGTCTTTAGCCGTCACATGTACCCTCTCTTGGTATTGGTGCGAAGAAAATATTGCACTCGATAGTGTCAACATCTTATTCTATTCTTTAATGCAGTTATTTTGCATTGAATAAGGAAATTCATTCTTTAGAAACACATCTAGAATGCTCATTGAGTACCATTTTATTTTGTCGAAAATGTGGAATCACGTAAAGTAAGTATTCAAATCTGCATGTGTCATTATTATATTTATAACGAATGCCGAATGTTTTTCTTTTACATCTCCGGTCTGCCACATTTTCTAACATAATTTCGATTACAGGCTGAGCAACGATAATTTCTTACACTCACGTCGTGGTTTATGTCTACCATTCGTAATCTCCCTCGTTCTCTCTGCTTTCAACTGTGAAACTGAGATGTCTCGAACGCTACACAGCGCATGCGTAAATCTTAGCGCTTCAAGGAGAGTGACGTGCCTCCTCAGTAGTCTCCATGTTCTTGATGCGGATGACAGGACGTCAAGCACCGCCTGTGAGTCACGAATGACCTCTTACTTTGAGAAGCAATCACTCCAGGAGGTTTTCTCCTTTGTGCCTGTAACCTGACCACTTGCGTGCAAGAAACACACATGTCCAATACTTGGAAATAAATTTCGACGGACATATATACTGAGAGATGATAGTTTTAGAAGTGTGTCAAATGTAGCCTCTCTTATATTTTGAAGTCACTAGTGAAGCAGCTCATCTCAGTTTGCAATTGAAAATACAACTCATGGAAAAATATGTAGTCAAGTCTTGAGATATGTGCCTGAATTTTGTAATGGCTGAATGCGGAATTCGACGAAAGGGTTACACTTTCTAGCAAATAATGTGTGCGTAATTGTTTGATCTAGGAAGAAATCGTAGGAATATGGGCGAATACCGAAAGTAAGACTAAAAAGAGTTGGGTGTAGGTCTGGGCGTATCGGACAGGCTGCTACACAGTGCCCACTCTCTGACGCTATCCTTCTGCTAACCGCCACGGGGACTTTTGGCTGCTCAGTTTCCTGCCTGGCCCGGTGCACCCCTCCTTAGCTAACCTGGTCGCCCAAGACTCCTCTTAAGCGACCATATTGATGACGATCTCAGTGCGGACGCCAGATCAACACAGGATGCTGCGAAACAGTACTCCCATCCTCAGACCATCCACTACACCCGGCCTCCAGGTCGCTGGATTACAGGAGCACGCCACCACTCCCAGCCGCCAGCGTAACTCTTTCAACCGCTACTTTACCTACAATCTGCGATGTCAACGAACTATTTTTTCTCCATACTCACAGCTTACTCGCCGATTTATCACGAAAATTAATGTGTATAGTGTACTTATTCATTTCTATCTTTCCGTTTCGACGAGAAAGTACACTGCTGCGTATGAAACGAACTGTTGTTACCTTGTGGATCCACGTTGCAGTTTCAGTCACGAATGCAATTCCTTCCTTCACTTAGAGAAAGAAAATACCACTTTGGTAACTAATGATACCGTCTTTAGCCGTCACATGTACCCTCTCTTGGTATTGGTGCGAAGAAAATATTGCACTCGATAGTGTCAACATCTTATTCTATTCTTTAATGCAGTTATTTTGCATTGAATAAGGAAATCCATTCTTTAGAAACACATCTACAATGCTCATTGAGTACCATTTTATTTTGTCGAAAATGTGGAATCACGTAAAGTAAGTATTCAAATCTGCATGTGTCATTATTATATTTATAACGAATGCCGAATGTTTTTCTTTTACATCTCCGGTCTGCCACATTTTCTAACATAATTTCGATTACAGGCTGAGCAACGATAATTTCTTACACTCACGTCGTGGTTTATGTCTACCATTCGTAATCTCCCTCGTTCTCTCTGCTTTCAACTGTGAAACTGAGATGTCTCGAACGCTACACAGCGCATGCGTAAATCTTAGCGCTTCAAGGAGAGTGACGTGCCTCCTCAGTAGTCTCCATTTTCTTGATGCGGATGACAGGACGTCAAGCACCGCCTGTGAGTCACGAATGACCTCTTACTTTGAGAAGCAATCACTCCAGGAGGTTTTCTCCTTTGTGCCTGTAACCTGACCACTTGCGTGCAAGAAACACACATGTCCAATACTTGGAAATAAATTTCGACAGACATATATACTGAGAGATGATAGTTTTAGAAGTGTGTCAAATGTAGCCTCTCTTATATTTTGAAGTCACTAGTGAAGCAGCTCATCTCAGTTTGCAATTGAAAATACAACTCATGGAAAAATATGTAGTCAAGTCTTGAGATATGTGCCTGAATTTTGTAATGGCTGAATGCGGAATTCGACGAAAGGGTTACACTTTCTAGCAAATAATGTGTGCGTAATTGTTTGATCTAGGAAGAAATCGTAGGAATATGGGCGAATACCGAAAGTAAGACTAAAAAGAGTTGGGTGTAGGTCTGGGCGTATCGGACAGGCTGCTACACAGTTCCCACTCTCTGACGCTATCCTTCTGCTAACCGCCACGGGGACTTTTGGCTGCTCAGTTTCCTGCCTGGCCCGGTGCACCCCTCCTTAGCTAACCTGGTCGCCCAAGACTCCTCTTAAGCGACCATATTGATGACGATCTCAGTGCGGACGCCAGATCAACACAGGATGCTGCGAAACAGTACTCCCATCCTCAGACCATCCACTACACCCGGCCTCCAGGTCGCTGGATTACAGGAGCACGCCACCACTCCCAGCCGCCAGCGTAACTCTTTCAACCGCTACTTTACCTACAATCTGCGATGTCAACGAACTATTTTTTCTCCATACTCACAGCTTACTCGCCGATTTATCACGAAAATTAATGTGTATAGTGTACTTATTCATTTCTATCTTTCCGTTTCGACGAGAAAGTACACTGCTGCGTATGAAACGAACTGTTGTTACCTTGTGGATCCACGTTGCAGTTTCAGTCACGAATGCAATTCCTTCCTTCACTTAGAGAAAGAAAATACCACTTTGGTAACTAATGATACCGTCTTTAGCCGTCACATGTACCCTCTCTTGGTATTGGTGCGAAGAAAATATTGCACTCGATAGTGTCAACATCTTATTCTATTCTTTAATGCAGTTATTTTGCATTGAATAAGGAAATCCATTCTTTAGAAACACATCTACAATGCTCATTGAGTACCATTTTATTTTGTCGAAAATGTGGAATCACGTAAAGTAAGTATTCAAATCTGCATGTGTCATTATTATATTTATAACGAATGCCGAATGTTTTTCTTTTACATCTCCGGTCTGCCACATTTTCTAACATAATTTCGATTACAGGCTGAGCAACGATAATTTCTTACACTCACGTCGTGGTTTATGTCTACCATTCGTAATCTCCCTCGTTCTCTCTGCTTTCAACTGTGAAACTGAGATGTCTCGAACGCTACACAGCGCATGCGTAAATCTTAGCGCTTCAAGGAGAGTGACGTGCCTCCTCAGTAGTCTCCATTTTCTTGATGCGGATGACAGGACGTCAAGCACCGCCTGTGAGTCACGAATGACCTCTTACTTTGAGAAGCAATCACTCCAGGAGGTTTTCTCCTTTGTGCCTGTAACCTGACAACTTGCGTGCAAGAAACACACATGTCCAATACTTGGAAATAAATTTCGACAGACATATATACTGAGAGATGATAGTTTTAGAAGTGTGTCAAATGTAGCCTCTCTTATATTTTGAAGTCACTAGTGAAGCAGCTCATCTCAGTTTGCAATTGAAAATACAACTCATGGAAAAATATGTAGTCAAGTCTTGAGATATGTGCCTGAATTTTGTAATGGCTGAATGCGGAATTCGACGAAAGGGTTACACTTTCTAGCAAATAATGTGTGCGTAATTGTTTGATCTAGGAAGAAATCGTAGGAATATGGGCGAATACCGAAAGTAAGACTAAAAAGAGTTGGGTGTAGGTCTGGGCGTATCGGACAGACTGCTACACAGTTCCCACTCTCTGACGCTATCCTTCTACTAACCGCCACGGGGACTTTTGGCTGCTCAGTTTCCTGCCTGGCCCGGTGCACCCCTCCTTAGCTAACCTGGTCGCCCAAGACTCCTCTTAAGCGACCATATTGATGACGATCTCAGTGCGGACGCCAGATCAACACAGGATGCTGCGAAACAGTACTCCCATCCTCAGACCATCCACTACACCCGGCCTCCAGGTCGCTGGATTACAGGAGCACGCCACCACTCCCAGCCGCCAGCGTAACTCTTTCAACCGCTACTTTACCTACAATCTGCGATGTCAACGAACTATTTTTTCTCCATACTCACAGCTTACTCGCCGATTTATCACGAAAACTAATGTGTATAGTGTACTTATTCATTTCTATCTTTCCGTTTCGACGAGAAAGTACACTGCTGCGTATGAAACGAACTGTTGTTACCTTGTGGATCCACGTTGCAGTTTCAGTCACGAATGCAATTCCTTCCTTCACTTAGAGAAAGAAAATACCACTTTGGTAACTAATGATACCGTCTTTAGCCGACACATGTACCCTCTCTTGGTATTGGTACGAAGAAAATATTGCACTCGATAGTGTCAACATCTTATTCTATTCTTTAATGCAGTTATTTTGCATTGAATAAGGAAATTCATTCTTTAGAAACACATCTAGAATGCTCATTGAGTACCATTTTATTTTGTCGAAAATGTGGAATCACGTAAAGTAAGTATTCAAATCTGCATGTGTCATCATTATATTTATAACGAATGCCGAATGTTTTTCTTTTACATCTCCGGTCTGCCACATTTTCTAACATAATTTCGATTACAGGCTGAGCAACGATAATTTCTTACACTCACGTCGTGGTTTATGTCTACAATTCGTAATCTCCCTCGTTCTCTCTGCTTTCAACTGTGAAACTGAGATGTCTCGAACGCTACACAGCGCATGCGTAAATCTTAGCGCTTCAAGGAGAGTGACGTGCCTCCTCAGTAGTCTCCATTTTCTTGATGCGGATGACAGGACGTCAAGCACCGCCTGTGAGTCACGAATGACCTCTTACTTTGAGAAGCAATCACTCCAGGAGGTTTTCTCCTTTGTGCCTGTAACCTGACCACTTGCGTGCAAGAAACACACATGTCCAATACTTGGAAATAAATTTCGACAGACATATATACTGAGAGATGATAGTTTTAGAAGTGTGTCAAATGTAGCCTCTCTTATATTTTGAAGTCACTAGTGAAGCAGCTCATCTCAGTTTGCAATTGAAAATACAACTCATGGAAAAATATGTAGTCAAGTCTTGAGATATGTGCCTGAATTTTGTAATGGCTGAATGCGGAATTCGACGAAAGGGTTACACTTTCTAGCAAATAATGTGTGCGTAATTGTTTGATCTAGGAAGAAATCGTAGGAATATGGGCGAATACCGAAAGTAAGACTAAAAAGAGTTGGGTGTAGGTCTGGGCGTATCGGACAGGCTGCTACACAGTTCCCACTCTCTGACGCTATCCTTCTGCTAACCGCCACGGGGACTTTTGGCTGCTCAGTTTCCTGCCTGGCCCGGTGCACCCCTCCTTAGCTAACCTGGTCGCCCAAGACTCCTCTTAAGCGACCATATTGATGACGATCTCAGTGCGGACGCCAGATCAACACAGGATGCTGCGAAACAGTACTCCCATCCTCAGACCATCCACTACACCCGGCCTCCAGGTCGCTGGATTACAGGAGCACGCCACCACTCCCAGCCGCCAGCGTAACTCTTTCAACCGCTACTTTACCTACAATCTGCGATGTCAACGAACTATTTTTTCTCCATACTCACAGCTTACTCGCCGATTTATCACGAAAACTAATGTGTATAGTGTACTTATTCATTTCTATCTTTCCGTTTCGACGAGAAAGTACACTGCTGCGTATGAAACGAACTGTTGTTACCTTGTGGATCCACGTTGCAGTTTCAGTCACGAATGCAATTCCTTCCTTCACTTAGAGAAAGAAAATACCACTTTGGTAACTAATGATACCGTCTTTAGCCGTCACATGTACCCTCTCTTGGTATTGGTGCGAAGAAAATATTGCACTCGATAGTGTCAACATCTTATTCTATTCTTTAATGCAGTTATTTTGCATTGAATAAGGAAATTCATTCTTTAGAAACACATCTAGAATGCTCATTGAGTACCATTTTATTTTGTCGAAAATGTGGAATCACGTAAAGTAAGTATTCAAATCTGCATGTGTCATTATTATATTTATAACGAATGCCGAATGTTTTTCTTTTACATCTCCGGTCTGCCACATTTTCTAACATAATTTCGATTACAGGCTGAGCAACGATAATTTCTTACACTCACGTCGTGGTTTATGTCTACCATTCGTAATCTCCCTCGTTCTCTCTGCTTTCAACTGTGAAACTGAGATGTCTCGAACGCTACACAGCGCATGCGTAAATCTTAGCGCTTCAAGGAGAGTGACGTGCCTCCTCAGTAGTCTCCATGTTCTTGATGCGGATGACAGGACGTCAAGCACCGCCTGTGAGTCACGAATGACCTCTTACTTTGAGAAGCAATCACTCCAGGAGGTTTTCTCCTTTGTGCCTGTAACCTGACCACTTGCGTGCAAGAAACACACATGTCCAATACTTGGAAATAAATTTCGACGGACATATATACTGAGAGATGATAGTTTTAGAAGTGTGTCAAATGTAGCCTCTCTTATATTTTGAAGTCACTAGTGAAGCAGCTCATCTCAGTTTGCAATTGAAAATACAACTCATGGAAAAATATGTAGTCAAGTCTTGAGATATGTGCCTGAATTTTGTAATGGCTGAATGCGGAATTCGACGAAAGGGTTACACTTTCTAGCAAATAATGTGTGCGTAATTGTTTGATCTAGGAAGAAATCGTAGGAATATGGGCGAATACCGAAAGTAAGACTAAAAAGAGTTGGGTGTAGGTCTGGGCGTATCGGACAGGCTGCTACACAGTGCCCACTCTCTGACGCTATCCTTCTGCTAACCGCCACGGGGACTTTTGGCTGCTCAGTTTCCTGCCTGGCCCGGTGCACCCCTCCTTAGCTAACCTGGTCGCCCAAGACTCCTCTTAAGCGACCATATTGATGACGATCTCAGTGCGGACGCCAGATCAACACAGGATGCTGCGAAACAGTACTCCCATCCTCAGACCATCCACTACACCCGGCCTCCAGGTCGCTGGATTACAGGAGCACGCCACCACTCCCAGCCGCCAGCGTAACTCTTTCAACCGCTACTTTACCTACAATCTGCGATGTCAACGAACTATTTTTTCTCCATACTCACAGCTTACTCGCCGATTTATCACGAAAATTAATGTGTATAGTGTACTTATTCATTTCTATCTTTCCGTTTCGACGAGAAAGTACACTGCTGCGTATGAAACGAACTGTTGTTACCTTGTGGATCCACGTTGCAGTTTCAGTCACGAATGCAATTCCTTCCTTCACTTAGAGAAAGAAAATACCACTTTGGTAACTAATGATACCGTCTTTAGCCGTCACATGTACCCTCTCTTGGTATTGGTGCGAAGAAAATATTGCACTCGATAGTGTCAACATCTTATTCTATTCTTTAATGCAGTTATTTTGCATTGAATAAGGAAATCCATTCTTTAGAAACACATCTACAATGCTCATTGAGTACCATTTTATTTTGTCGAAAATGTGGAATCACGTAAAGTAAGTATTCAAATCTGCATGTGTCATTATTATATTTATAACGAATGCCGAATGTTTTTCTTTTACATCTCCGGTCTGCCACATTTTCTAACATAATTTCGATTACAGGCTGAGCAACGATAATTTCTTACACTCACGTCGTGGTTTATGTCTACCATTCGTAATCTCCCTCGTTCTCTCTGCTTTCAACTGTGAAACTGAGATGTCTCGAACGCTACACAGCGCATGCGTAAATCTTAGCGCTTCAAGGAGAGTGACGTGCCTCCTCAGTAGTCTCCATTTTCTTGATGCGGATGACAGGACGTCAAGCACCGCCTGTGAGTCACGAATGACCTCTTACTTTGAGAAGCAATCACTCCAGGAGGTTTTCTCCTTTGTGCCTGTAACCTGACCACTTGCGTGCAAGAAACACACATGTCCAATACTTGGAAATAAATTTCGACAGACATATATACTGAGAGATGATAGTTTTAGAAGTGTGTCAAATGTAGCCTCTCTTATATTTTGAAGTCACTAGTGAAGCAGCTCATCTCAGTTTGCAATTGAAAATACAACTCATGGAAAAATATGTAGTCAAGTCTTGAGATATGTGCCTGAATTTTGTAATGGCTGAATGCGGAATTCGACGAAAGGGTTACACTTTCTAGCAAATAATGTGTGCGTAATTGTTTGATCTAGGAAGAAATCGTAGGAATATGGGCGAATACCGAAAGTAAGACTAAAAAGAGTCGGGTGTAGGTCTGGGCGTATCGGACAGGCTGCTACACAGTTCCCACTCTCTGACGCTATCCTTCTGCTAACCGCCACGGGGACTTTTGGCTGCTCAGTTTCCTGCCTGGCCCGGTGCACCCCTCCTTAGCTAACCTGGTCGCCCAAGACTCCTCTTAAGCGACCATATTGATGACGATCTCAGTGCGGACGCCAGATCAACACAGGATGCTGCGAAACAGTACTCCCATCCTCAGACCATCCACTACACCCGGCCTCCAGGTCGCTGGATTACAGGAGCACGCCACCACTCCCAGCCGCCAGCGTAACTCTTTCAACCGCTACTTTACCTACAATCTGCGATGTCAACGAACTATTTTTTCTCCATACTCACAGCTTACTCGCCGATTTATCACGAAAATTAATGTGTATAGTGTACTTATTCATTTCTATCTTTCCGTTTCGACGAGAAAGTACACTGCTGCGTATGAAACGAACTGTTGTTACCTTGTGGATCCACGTTGCAGTTTCAGTCACGAATGCAATTCCTTCCTTCACTTAGAGAAAGAAAATACCACTTTGGTAACTAATGATACCGTCTTTAGCCGTCACATGTACCCTCTCTTGGTATTGGTGCGAAGAAAATATTGCACTCGATAGTGTCAACATCTTATTCTATTCTTTAATGCAGTTATTTTGCATTGAATAAGGAAATCCATTCTTTAGAAACACATCTACAATGCTCATTGAGTACCATTTTATTTTGTCGAAAATGTGGAATCACGTAAAGTAAGTATTCAAATCTGCATGTGTCATTATTATATTTATAACGAATGCCGAATGTTTTTCTTTTACATCTCCGGTCTGCCACATTTTCTAACATAATTTCGATTACAGGCTGAGCAACGATAATTTCTTACACTCACGTCGTGGTTTATGTCTACCATTCGTAATCTCCCTCGTTCTCTCTGCTTTCAACTGTGAAACTGAGATGTCTCGAACGCTACACAGCGCATGCGTAAATCTTAGCGCTTCAAGGAGAGTGACGTGCCTCCTCAGTAGTCTCCATTTTCTTGATGCGGATGACAGGACGTCAAGCACCGCCTGTGAGTCACGAATGACCTCTTACTTTGAGAAGCAATCACTCCAGGAGGTTTTCTCCTTTGTGCCTGTAACCTGACAACTTGCGTGCAAGAAACACACATGTCCAATACTTGGAAATAAATTTCGACAGACATATATACTGAGAGATGATAGTTTTAGAAGTGTGTCAAATGTAGCCTCTCTTATATTTTGAAGTCACTAGTGAAGCAGCTCATCTCAGTTTGCAATTGAAAATACAACTCATGGAAAAATATGTAGTCAAGTCTTGAGATATGTGCCTGAATTTTGTAATGGCTGAATGCGGAATTCGACGAAAGGGTTACACTTTCTAGCAAATAATGTGTGCGTAATTGTTTGATCTAGGAAGAAATCGTAGGAATATGGGCGAATACCGAAAGTAAGACTAAAAAGAGTTGGGTGTAGGTCTGGGCGTATCGGACAGACTGCTACACAGTTCCCACTCTCTGACGCTATCCTTCTGCTAACCGCCACGGGGACTTTTGGCTGCTCAGTTTCCTGCCTGGCCCGGTGCACCCCTCCTTAGCTAACCTGGTCGCCCAAGACTCCTCTTAAGCGACCATATTGATGACGATCTCAGTGCGGACGCCAGATCAACACAGGATGCTGCGAAACAGTACTCCCATCCTCAGACCATCCACTACACCCGGCCTCCAGGTCGCTGGATTACAGGAGCACGCCACCACTCCCAGCCGCCAGCGTAACTCTTTCAACCGCTACTTTACCTACAATCTGCGATGTCAACGAACTATTTTTTCTCCATACTCACAGCTTACTCGCCGATTTATCACGAAAACTAATGTGTATAGTGTACTTATTCATTTCTATCTTTCCGTTTCGACGAGAAAGTACACTGCTGCGTATGAAACGAACTGTTGTTACCTTGTGGATCCACGTTGCAGTTTCAGTCACGAATGCAATTCCTTCCTTCACTTAGAGAAAGAAAATACCACTTTGGTAACTAATGATACCGTCTTTAGCCGTCACATGTACCCTCTCTTGGTATTGGTACGAAGAAAATATTGCACTCGATAGTGTCAACATCTTATTCTATTCTTTAATGCAGTTATTTTGCATTGAATAAGGAAATTCATTCTTTAGAAACACATCTAGAATGCTCATTGAGTACCATTTTATTTTGTCGAAAATGTGGAATCACGTAAAGTAAGTATTCAAATCTGCATGTGTCATCATTATATTTATAACGAATGCCGAATGTTTTTCTTTTACATCTCCGGTCTGCCACATTTTCTAACATAATTTCGATTACAGGCTGAGCAACGATAATTTCTTACACTCACGTCGTGGTTTATGTCTACCATTCGTAATCTCCCTCGTTCTCTCTGCTTTCAACTGTGAAACTGAGATGTCTCGAACGCTACACAGCGCATGCGTAAATCTTAGCGCTTCAAGGAGAGTGACGTGCCTCCTCAGTAGTCTCCATTTTCTTGATGCGGATGACAGGACGTCAAGCACCGCCTGTGACTCACGAATGACCTCTTACTTTGAGAAGCAATCACTCCAGGAGGTTTTCTCCTTTGTGCCTGTAACCTGACCACTTGCGTGCAAGAAACACACATGTCCAATACTTGGAAATAAATTTCGACAGACATATATACTGAGAGATGATAGTTTTAGAAGTGTGTCAAATGTAGCCTCTCTTATATTTTGAAGTCACTAGTGAAGCAGCTCATCTCAGTTTGCAATTGAAAATACAACTCATGGAAAAATATGTAGTCAAGTCTTGAGATATGTGCCTGAATTTTGTAATGGCTGAATGCGGAATTCGACGAAAGGGTTACACTTTCTAGCAAATAATGTGTGCGTAATTGTTTGATCTAGGAAGAAATCGTAGGAATATGGGCGAATACCGAAAGTGAGATTAGAAAGAGTCGGGTGTAGGTCTGGGCGTATCGGACAGGCTGCTACACAGTTCCCACTCTCTGACGCTATCCTTCTGCTAACCGCCACGGGGACTTTTGGCTGCTCAGTTTCCTGCCTGGCCCGGTGCACCCCTCCTTAGCTAACCTGGTCGCCCAAGACTCCTCTTAAGCGACCATATTGATGACGATCTCAGTGCGGACGCCAGATCAACACAGGATGCTGCGAAACAGTACTCCCATCCTCAGACCATCCACTACACCCGGCCTCCAGGTCGCTGGATTACAGGAGCACGCCACCACTCCCAGCCGCCAGCGTAACTCTTTCAACCGCTACTTTACCTACAATCTGCGATGTCAACGAACTATTTTTTCTCCATACTCACAGCTTACTCGCCGATTTATCACGAAAACTAATGTGTATAGTGTACTTATTCATTTCTATCTTTCCGTTTCGACGAGAAAGTACACTGCTGCGTATGAAACGAACTGTTGTTACCTTGTGGATCCACGTTGCAGTTTCAGTCACGAATGCAATTCCTTCCTTCACTTAGAGAAAGAAAATACCACTTTGGTAACTAATGATACCGTCTTTAGCCGTCACATGTACCCTCTCTTGGTATTGGTGCGAAGAAAATATTGCACTCGATAGTGTCAACATCTTATTCTATTCTTTAATGCAGTTATTTTGCATTGAATAAGGAAATTCATTCTTTAGAAACACATCTAGAATGCTCATTGAGTACCATTTTATTTTGTCGAAAATGTGGAATCACGTAAAGTAAGTATTCAAATCTGCATGTGTCATTATTATATTTATAACGAATGCCGAATGTTTTTCTTTTACATCTCCGGTCTGCCACATTTTCTAACATAATTTCGATTACAGGCTGAGCAACGATAATTTCTTACACTCACGTCGTGGTTTATGTCTACCATTCGTAATCTCCCTCGTTCTCTCTGCTTTCAACTGTGAAACTGAGATGTCTTGAACGCTACACAGCGCATGCGTAAATCTTAGCGCTTCAAGGAGAGTGACGTGCCTCCTCAGTAGTCTCCATGTTCTTGATGCGGATGACAGGACGTCAAGCACCGCCTGTGAGTCACGAATGACCTCTTACTTTGAGAAGCAATCACTCCAGGAGGTTTTCTCCTTTGTGCCTGTAACCTGACCACTTGCGTGCAAGAAACACACATGTCCAATACTTGGAAATAAATTTCGACGGACATATATACTGAGAGATGATAGTTTTAGAAGTGTGTCAAATGTAGCCTCTCTTATATTTTGAAGTCACTAGTGAAGCAGCTCATCTCAGTTTGCAATTGAAAATACAACTCATGGAAAAATATGTAGTCAAGTCTTGAGATCTGTGCCTGAATTTTGTAATGGCTGAATGCGGAATTCGACGAAAGGGTTACACTTTCTAGCAAATAATGTGTGCGTAATTGTTTGATCTAGGAAGAAATCGTAGGAATATGGGCGAATACCGAAAGTAAGACTAAAAAGAGTTGGGTGTAGGTCTGGGCGTATCGGACAGGCTGCTACACAGTTCCCACTCTCTGACGCTATCCTTCTGCTAACCGCCACGGGGACTTTTGGCTGCTCAGTTTCCTGCCTGGCCCGGTGCACCCCTCCTTAGCTAACCTGGTCGCCCAAGACTCCTCTTAAGCGACCATATTGATGACGATCTCAGTGCGGACGCCAGATCAACACAGGATGCTGCGAAACAGTACTCCCATCCTCAGACCATCCACTACACCCGGCCTCCAGGTCGCTGGATTACAGGAGCACGCCACCACTCCCAGCCGCCAGCGTAACTCTTTCAACCGCTACTTTACCTACAATCTGCGATGTCAACGAACTATTTTTTCTCCATACTCACAGCTTACTCGCCGATTTATCACGAAAATTAATGTGTATAGTGTACTTATTCATTTCTATCTTTCCGTTTCGACGAGAAAGTACACTGCTGCGTATGAAACGAACTGTTGTTACCTTGTGGATCCACGTTGCAGTTTCAGTCACGAATGCAATTCCTTCCTTCACTTAGAGAAAGAAAATACCACTTTGGTAACTAATGATACCGTCTTTAGCCGTCACATGTACCCTCTCTTGGTATTGGTGCGAAGAAAATATTGCACTCGATAGTGTCAACATCTTATTCTATTCTTTAATGCAGTTATTTTGCATTGAATAAGGAAATCCATTCTTTAGAAACACATCTACAATGCTCATTGAGTACCATTTTATTTTGTCGAAAATGTGGAATCACGTAAAGTAAGTATTCAAATCTGCATGTGTCATTATTATATTTATAACGAATGCCGAATGTTTTTCTTTTACATCTCCGGTCTGCCACATTTTCTAACATAATTTCGATTACAGGCTGAGCAACGATAATTTCTTACACTCACGTCGTGGTTTATGTCTACCATTCGTAATCTCCCTCGTTCTCTCTGCTTTCAACTGTGAAACTGAGATGTCTCGAACGCTACACAGCGCATGCGTAAATCTTAGCGCTTCAAGGAGAGTGACGTGCCTCCTCAGTAGTCTCCATTTTCTTGATGCGGATGACAGGACGTCAAGCACCGCCTGTGAGTCACGAATGACCTCTTACTTTGAGAAGCAATCACTCCAGGAGGTTTTCTCCTTTGTGCCTGTAACCTGACCACTTGCGTGCAAGAAACACACATGTCCAATACTTGGAAATAAATTTCGACAGACATATATACTGAGAGATGATAGTTTTAGAAGTGTGTCAAATGTAGCCTCTCTTATATTTTGAAGTCACTAGTGAAGCAGCTCATCTCAGTTTGCAATTGAAAATACAACTCATGGAAAAATATGTAGTCAAGTCTTGAGATCTGTGCCTGAATTTTGTAATGGCTGAATGCGGAATTCGACGAAAGGGTTACACTTTCTAGCAAATAATGTGTGCGTAATTGTTTGATCTAGGAAGAAATCGTAGGAATATGGGCGAATACCGAAAGTAAGACTAAAAAGAGTTGGGTGTAGGTCTGGGCGTATCGGACAGGCTGCTACACAGTTCCCACTCTCTGACGCTATCCTTCTGCTAACCGCCACGGGGACTTTTGGCTGCTCAGTTTCCTGCCTGGCCCGGTGCACCCCTCCTTAGCTAACCTGGTCGCCCAAGACTCCTCTTAAGCGACCATATTGATGACGATCTCAGTGCGGACGCCAGATCAACACAGGATGCTGCGAAACAGTACTCCCATCCTCAGACCATCCACTACACCCGGCCTCCAGGTCGCTGGATTACAGGAGCACGCCACCACTCCCAGCCGCCAGCGTAACTCTTTCAACCGCTACTTTACCTACAATCTGCGATGTCAACGAACTATTTTTTCTCCATACTCACAGCTTACTCGCCGATTTATCACGAAAATTAATGTGTATAGTGTACTTATTCATTTCTATCTTTCCGTTTCGACGAGAAAGTACACTGCTGCGTATGAAACGAACTGTTGTTACCTTGTGGATCCACGTTGCAGTTTCAGTCACGAATGCAATTCCTTCCTTCACTTAGAGAAAGAAAATACCACTTTGGTAACTAATGATACCGTCTTTAGCCGTCACATGTACCCTCTCTTGGTATTGGTGCGAAGAAAATATTGCACTCGATAGTGTCAACATCTTATTCTATTCTTTAATGCAGTTATTTTGCATTGAATAAGGAAATCCATTCTTTAGAAACACATCTACAATGCTCATTGAGTACCATTTTATTTTGTCGAAAATGTGGAATCACGTAAAGTAAGTATTCAAATCTGCATGTGTCATTATTATATTTATAACGAATGCCGAATGTTTTTCTTTTACATCTCCGGTCTGCCACATTTTCTAACATAATTTCGATTACAGGCTGAGCAACGATAATTTCTTACACTCACGTCGTGGTTTATGTCTACCATTCGTAATCTCCCTCGTTCTCTCTGCTTTCAACTGTGAAACTGAGATGTCTCGAACGCTACACAGCGCATGCGTAAATCTTAGCGCTTCAAGGAGAGTGACGTGCCTCCTCAGTAGTCTCCATTTTCTTGATGCGGATGACAGGACGTCAAGCACCGCCTGTGAGTCACGAATGACCTCTTACTTTGAGAAGCAATCACTCCAGGAGGTTTTCTCCTTTGTGCCTGTAACCTGACCACTTGCGTGCAAGAAACACACATGTCCAATACTTGGAAATAAATTTCGACAGACATATATACTGAGAGATGATAGTTTTAGAAGTGTGTCAAATGTAGCCTCTCTTATATTTTGAAGTCACTAGTGAAGCAGCTCATCTCAGTTTGCAATTGAAAATACAACTCATGGAAAAATATGTAGTCAAGTCTTGAGATATGTGCCTGAATTTTGTAATGGCTGAATGCGGAATTCGACGAAAGGGTTACACTTTCTAGCAAATAATGTGTGCGTAATTGTTTGATCTAGGAAGAAATCGTAGGAATATGGGCGAATACCGAAAGTAAGACTAAAAAGAGTTGGGTGTAGGTCTGGGCGTATCGGACAGACTGCTACACAGTTCCCACTCTCTGACGCTATCCTTCTGCTAACCGCCACGGGGACTTTTGGCTGCTCAGTTTCCTGCCTGGCCCGGTGCACCCCTCCTTAGCTAACCTGGTCGCCCAAGACTCCTCTTAAGCGACCATATTGATGACGATCTCAGTGCGGACGCCAGATCAACACAGGATGCTGCGAAACAGTACTCCCATCCTCAGACCATCCACTACACCCGGCCTCCAGGTCGCTGGATTACAGGAGCACGCCACCACTCCCAGCCGCCAGCGTAACTCTTTCAACCGCTACTTTACCTACAATCTGCGATGTCAACGAACTATTTTTTCTCCATACTCACAGCTTACTCGCCGATTTATCACGAAAACTAATGTGTATAGTGTACTTATTCATTTCTATCTTTCCGTTTCGACGAGAAAGTACACTGCTGCGTATGAAACGAACTGTTGTTACCTTGTGGATCCACGTTGCAGTTTCAGTCACGAATGCAATTCCTTCCTTCACTTAGAGAAAGAAAATACCACTTTGGTAACTAATGATACCGTCTTTAGCCGTCACATGTACCCTCTCTTGGTATTGGTGCGAAGAAAATATTGCACTCGATAGTGTCAACATCTTATTCTATTCTTTAATGCAGTTATTTTGCATTGAATAAGGAAATCCATTCTTTAGAAACACATCTACAATGCTCATTGAGTACCATTTTATTTTGTCGAAAATGTGGAATCACGTAAAGTAAGTATTCAAATCTGCATGTGTCATTACTATATTTATAACGAATGCCGAATGTTTTTCTTTTACATCTCCGGTCTGCCACATTTTCTAACATAATTTCGATTACAGGCTGAGCAACGATAATTTCTTACACTCACGTCGTGGTTTATGTCTACCATTCGTAATCTCCCTCGTTCTCTCTGCTTTCAACTGTGAAACTGAGATGTCTCGAACGCTACACAGCGCATGCGTAAATCTTAGCGCTTCAAGGAGAGTGACGTGCCTCCTCAGTAGTCTCCATTTTCTTGATGCGGATGACAGGACGTCAAGCACCGCCTGTGAGTCACGAATGACCTCTTACTTTGAGAAGCAATCACTCCAGGAGGTTTTCTCCTTTGTGCCTGTAACCTGACCACTTGCGTGCAAGAAACACACATGTCCAATACTTGGAAATAAATTTCGACAGACATATATACTGAGAGATGATAGTTTTAGAAGTGTGTCAAATGTAGCCTCTCTTATATTTTGAAGTCACTAGTGAAGCAGCTCATCTCAGTTTGCAATTGAAAATACAACTCATGGAAAAATATGTAGTCAAGTCTTGAGATATGTGCCTGAATTTTGTAATGGCTGAATGCGGAATTCGACGAAAGGGTTACACTTTCTAGCAAATAATGTGTGCGTAATTGTTTGATCTAGGAAGAAATCGTAGGAATATGGGCGAATACCGAAAGTAAGACTAAAAAGAGTTGGGTGTAGGTCTGGGCGTATCGGACAGGCTGCTACACAGTTCCCACTCTCTGACGCTATCCTTCTGCTAACCGCCACGGGGACTTTTGGCTGCTCAGTTTCCTGCCTGGCCCGGTGCACCCCTCCTTAGCTAACCTGGTCGCCCAAGACTCCTCTTAAGCGACCATATTGATGACGATCTCAGTGCGGACGCCAGATCAACACAGGATGCTGCGAAACAGTACTCCCATCCTCAGACCATCCACTACACCCGGCCTCCAGGTCGCTGGATTACAGGAGCACGCCACCACTCCCAGCCGCCAGCGTAACTCTTTCAACCGCTACTTTACCTACAATCTGCGATGTCAACGAACTATTTTTTCTCCATACTCACAGCTTACTCGCCGATTTATCACGAAAACTAATGTGTATAGTGTACTTATTCATTTCTATCTTTCCGTTTCGACGAGAAAGTACACTGCTGCGTATGAAACGAACTGTTGTTACCTTGTGGATCCACGTTGCAGTTTCAGTCACGAATGCAATTCCTTCCTTCACTTAGAGAAAGAAAATACCACTTTGGTAACTAATGATACCGTCTTTAGCCGTCACATGTACCCTCTCTTGGTATTGGTGCGAAGAAAATATTGCACTCGATAGTGTCAACATCTTATTCTATTCTTTAATGCAGTTATTTTGCATTGAATAAGGAAATCCATTCTTTAGAAACACATCTACAATGCTCATTGAGTACCATTTTATTTTGTCGAAAATGTGGAATCACGTAAAGTAAGTATTCAAATCTGCATGTGTCATTACTATATTTATAACGAATGCCGAATGTTTTTCTTTTACATCTCCGGTCTGCCACATTTTCTAACATAATTTCGATTACAGGCTGAGCAACGATAATTTCTTACACTCACGTCGTGGTTTATGTCTACCATTCGTAATCTCCCTCGTTCTCTCTGCTTTCAACTGTGAAACTGAGATGTCTCGAACGCTACACAGCGCATGCGTAAATCTTAGCGCTTCAAGGAGAGTGACGTGCCTCCTCAGTAGTCTCCATTTTCTTGATGCGGATGACAGGACGTCAAGCACCGCCTGTGAGTCACGAATGACCTCTTACTTTGAGAAGCAATCACTCCAGGAGGTTTTCTCCTTTGTGCCTGTAACCTGACCACTTGCGTGCAAGAAACACACATGTCCAATACTTGGAAATAAATTTCGACAGACATATATACTGAGAGATGATAGTTTTAGAAGTGTGTCAAATGTAGCCTCTCTTATATTTTGAAGTCACTAGTGAAGCAGCTCATCTCAGTTTGCAATTGAAAATACAACTCATGGAAAAATATGTAGTCAAGTCTTGAGATATGTGCCTGAATTTTGTAATGGCTGAATGCGGAATTCGACGAAAGGGTTACACTTTCTAGCAAATAATGTGTGCGTAATTGTTTGATCTAGGAAGAAATCGTAGGAATATGGGCGAATACCGAAAGTAAGACTAAAAAGAGTTGGGTGTAGGTCTGGGCGTATCGGACAGGCTGCTACACAGTTCCCACTCTCTGACGCTATCCTTCTGCTAACCGCCACGGGGACTTTTGGCTGCTCAGTTTCCTGCCTGGCCCGGTGCACCCCTCCTTAGCTAACCTGGTCGCCCAAGACTCCTCTTAAGCGACCATATTGATGACGATCTCAGTGCGGACGCCAGATCAACACAGGATGCTGCGAAACAGTACTCCCATCCTCAGACCATCCACTACACCCGGCCTCCAGGTCGCTGGATTACAGGAGCACGCCACCACTCCCAGCCGCCAGCGTAACTCTTTCAACCGCTACTTTACCTACAATCTGCGATGTCAACGAACTATTTTTTCTCCATACTCACAGCTTACTCGCCGATTTATCACGAAAACTAATGTGTATAGTGTACTTATTCATTTCTATCTTTCCGTTTCGACGAGAAAGTACACTGCTGCGTATGAAACGAACTGTTGTTACCTTGTGGATCCACGTTGCAGTTTCAGTCACGAATGCAATTCCTTCCTTCACTTAGAGAAAGAAAATACCACTTTGGTAACTAATGATACCGTCTTTAGCCGTCACATGTACCCTCTCTTGGTATTGGTGCGAAGAAAATATTGCACTCGATAGTGTCAACATCTTATTCTATTCTTTAATGCAGTTATTTTGCATTGAATAAGGAAATTCATTCTTTAGAAACACATCTAGAATGCTCATTGAGTACCATTTTATTTTGTCGAAAATGTGGAATCACGTAAAGTAAGTATTCAAATCTGCATGTGTCATTATTATATTTATAACGAATGCCGAATGTTTTTCTTTTACATCTCCGGTCTGCCACATTTTCTAACATAATTTCGATTACAGGCTGAGCAACGATAATTTCTTACACTCACGTCGTGGTTTATGTCTACCATTCGTAATCTCCCTCGTTCTCTCTGCTTTCAACTGTGAAACTGAGATGTCTCGAACGCTACACAGCGCATGCGTAAATCTTAGCGCTTCAAGGAGAGTGACGTGCCTCCTCAGTAGTCTCCATGTTCTTGATGCGGATGACAGGACGTCAAGCACCGCCTGTGAGTCACGAATGACCTCTTACTTTGAGAAGCAATCACTCCAGGAGGTTTTCTCCTTTGTGCCTGTAACCTGACCACTTGCGTGCAAGAAACACACATGTCCAATACTTGGAAATAAATTTCGACGGACATATATACTGAGAGATGATAGTTTTAGAAGTGTGTCAAATGTAGCCTCTCTTATATTTTGAAGTCACTAGTGAAGCAGCTCATCTCAGTTTGCAATTGAAAATACAACTCATGGAAAAATATGTAGTCAAGTCTTGAGATCTGTGCCTGAATTTTGTAATGGCTGAATGCGGAATTCGACGAAAGGGTTACACTTTCTAGCAAATAATGTGTGCGTAATTGTTTGATCTAGGAAGAAATCGTAGGAATATGGGCGAATACCGAAAGTAAGACTAAAAAGAGTTGGGTGTAGGTCTGGGCGTATCGGACAGGCTGCTACACAGTTCCCACTCTCTGACGCTATCCTTCTGCTAACCGCCACGGGGACTTTTGGCTGCTCAGTTTCCTGCCTGGCCCGGTGCACCCCTCCTTAGCTAACCTGGTCGCCCAAGACTCCTCTTAAGCGACCATATTGATGACGATCACAGTGCGGACGCCAGATCAACACAGGATGCTGCGAAACAGTACTCCCATCCTCAGACCATCCACTACACCCGGCCTCCAGGTCGCTGGATTACAGGAGCACGCCACCACTCCCAGCCGCCAGCGTAACTCTTTCAACCGCTACTTTACCTACAATCTGCGATGTCAACGAACTATTTTTTCTCCATACTCACAGCTTACTCGCCGATTTATCACGAAAATTAATGTGTATAGTGTACTTATTCATTTCTATCTTTCCGTTTCGACGAGAAAGTACACTGCTGCGTATGAAACGAACTGTTGTTACCTTGTGGATCCACGTTGCAGTTTCAGTCACGAATGCAATTCCTTCCTTCACTTAGAGAAAGAAAATACCACTTTGGTAACTAATGATACCGTCTTTAGCCGTCACATGTACCCTCTCTTGGTATTGGTGCGAAGAAAATATTGCACTCGATAGTGTCAACATCTTATTCTATTCTTTAATGCAGTTATTTTGCATTGAATAAGGAAATCCATTCTTTAGAAACACATCTACAATGCTCATTGAGTACCATTTTATTTTGTCGAAAATGTGGAATCACGTAAAGTAAGTATTCAAATCTGCATGTGTCATTATTATATTTATAACGAATGCCGAATGTTTTTCTTTTACATCTCCGGTCTGCCACATTTTCTAACATAATTTCGATTACAGGCTGAGCAACGATAATTTCTTACACTCACGTCGTGGTTTATGTCTACCATTCGTAATCTCCCTCGTTCTCTCTGCTTTCAACTGTGAAACTGAGATGTCTCGAACGCTACACAGCGCATGCGTAAATCTTAGCGCTTCAAGGAGAGTGACGTGCCTCCTCAGTAGTCTCCATTTTCTTGATGCGGATGACAGGACGTCAAGCACCGCCTGTGAGTCACGAATGACCTCTTACTTTGAGAAGCAATCACTCCAGGAGGTTTTCTCCTTTGTGCCTGTAACCTGACCACTTGCGTGCAAGAAACACACATGTCCAATACTTGGAAATAAATTTCGACAGACATATATACTGAGAGATGATAGTTTTAGAAGTGTGTCAAATGTAGCCTCTCTTATATTTTGAAGTCACTAGTGAAGCAGCTCATCTCAGTTTGCAATTGAAAATACAACTCATGGAAAAATATGTAGTCAAGTCTTGAGATATGTGCCTGAATTTTGTAATGGCTGAATGCGGAATTCGACGAAAGGGTTACACTTTCTAGCAAATAATGTGTGCGTAATTGTTTGATCTAGGAAGAAATCGTAGGAATATGGGCGAATACCGAAAGTAAGACTAAAAAGAGTTGGGTGTAGGTCTGGGCGTATCGGACAGGCTGCTACACAGTTCCCACTCTCTGACGCTATCCTTCTGCTAACCGCCACGGGGACTTTTGGCTGCTCAGTTTCCTGCCTGGCCCGGTGCACCCCTCCTTAGCTAACCTGGTCGCCCAAGACTCCTCTTAAGCGACCATATTGATGACGATCTCAGTGCGGACGCCAGATCAACACAGGATGCTGCGAAACAGTACTCCCATCCTCAGACCATCCACTACACCCGGCCTCCAGGTCGCTGGATTACAGGAGCACGCCACCACTCCCAGCCGCCAGCGTAACTCTTTCAACCGCTACTTTACCTACAATCTGCGATGTCAACGAACTATTTTTTCTCCATACTCACAGCTTACTCGCCGATTTATCACGAAAATTAATGTGTATAGTGTACTTATTCATTTCTATCTTTCCGTTTCGACGAGAAAGTACACTGCTGCGTATGAAACGAACTGTTGTTACCTTGTGGATCCACGTTGCAGTTTCAGTCACGAATGCAATTCCTTCCTTCACTTAGAGAAAGAAAATACCACTTTGGTAACTAATGATACCGTCTTTAGCCGTCACATGTACCCTCTCTTGGTATTGGTGCGAAGAAAATATTGCACTCGATAGTGTCAACATCTTATTCTATTCTTTAATGCAGTTATTTTGCATTGAATAAGGAAATCCATTCTTTAGAAACACATCTACAATGCTCATTGAGTACCATTTTATTTTGTCGAAAATGTGGAATCACGTAAAGTAAGTATTCAAATCTGCATGTGTCATTATTATATTTATAACGAATGCCGAATGTTTTTCTTTTACATCTCCGGTCTGCCACATTTTCTAACATAATTTCGATTACAGGCTGAGCAACGATAATTTCTTACACTCACGTCGTGGTTTATGTCTACCATTCGTAATCTCCCTCGTTCTCTCTGCTTTCAACTGTGAAACTGAGATGTCTCGAACGCTACACAGCGCATGCGTAAATCTTAGCGCTTCAAGGAGAGTGACGTGCCTCCTCAGTAGTCTCCATTTTCTTGATGCGGATGACAGGACGTCAAGCACCGCCTGTGAGTCACGAATGACCTCTTACTTTGAGAAGCAATCACTCCAGGAGGTTTTCTCCTTTGTGCCTGTAACCTGACCACTTGCGTGCAAGAAACACACATGTCCAATACTTGGAAATAAATTTCGACAGACATATATACTGAGAGATGATAGTTTTAGAAGTGTGTCAAATGTAGCCTCTCTTATATTTTGAAGTCACTAGTGAAGCAGCTCATCTCAGTTTGCAATTGAAAATACAACTCATGGAAAAATATGTAGTCAAGTCTTGAGATATGTGCCTGAATTTTGTAATGGCTGAATGCGGAATTCGACGAAAGGGTTACACTTTCTAGCAAATAATGTGTGCGTAATTGTTTGATCTAGGAAGAAATCGTAGGAATATGGGCGAATACCGAAAGTAAGACTAAAAAGAGTTGGGTGTAGGTCTGGGCGTATCGGACAGGCTGCTACACAGTTCCCACTCTCTGACGCTATCCTTCTGCTAACCGCCACGGGGACTTTTGGCTGCTCAGTTTCCTGCCTGGCCCGGTGCACCCCTCCTTAGCTAACCTGGTCGCCCAAGACTCCTCTTAAGCGACCATATTGATGACGATCTCAGTGCGGACGCCAGATCAACACAGGATGCTGCGAAACAGTACTCCCATCCTCAGACCATCCACTACACCCGGCCTCCAGGTCGCTGGATTACAGGAGCACGCCACCACTCCCAGCCGCCAGCGTAACTCTTTCAACCGCTACTTTACCTACAATCTGCGATGTCAACGAACTATTTTTTCTCCATACTCACAGCTTACTCGCCGATTTATCACGAAAACTAATGTGTATAGTGTACTTATTCATTTCTATCTTTCCGTTTCGACGAGAAAGTACACTGCTGCGTATGAAACGAACTGTTGTTACCTTGTGGATCCACGTTGCAGTTTCAGTCACGAATGCAATTCCTTCCTTCACTTAGAGAAAGAAAATACCACTTTGGTAACTAATGATACCGTCTTTAGCCGTCACATGTACCCTCTCTTGGTATTGGTGCGAAGAAAATATTGCACTCGATAGTGTCAACATCTTATTCTATTCTTTAATGCAGTTATTTTGCATTGAATAAGGAAATCCATTCTTTAGAAACACATCTACAATGCTCATTGAGTACCATTTTATTTTGTCGAAAATGTGGAATCACGTAAAGTAAGTATTCAAATCTGCATGTGTCATTATTATATTTATAACGAATGCCGAATGTTTTTCTTTTACATCTCCGGTCTGCCACATTTTCTAACATAATTTCGATTACAGGCTGAGCAACGATAATTTCTTACACTCACGTCGTGGTTTATGTCTACCATTCGTAATCTCCCACGTTCTCTCTGCTTTCAACTGTGAAACTGAGATGTCTCGAACGCTACACAGCGCATGCGTAAATCTTAGCGCTTCAAGGAGAGTGACGTGCCTCCTCAGTAGTCTCCATTTTCTTGATGCGGATGACAGGACGTCAAGCACCGCCTGTGAGTCACGAATGACCTCTTACTTTGAGAAGCAATCACTCCAGGAGGTTTTCTCCTTTGTGCCTGTAACCTGACCACTTGCGTGCAAGAAACACACATGTCCAATACTTGGAAATAAATTTCGACAGACATATATACTGAGAGATGATAGTTTTAGAAGTGTGTCAAATGTAGCCTCTCTTATATTTTGAAGTCACTAGTGAAGCAGCTCATCTCAGTTTGCAATTGAAAATACAACTCATGGAAAAATATGTAGTCAAGTCTTGAGATATGTGCCTGAATTTTGTAATGGCTGAATGCGGAATTCGACGAAAGGGTTACACTTTCTAGCAAATAATGTGTGCGTAATTGTTTGATCTAGGAAGAAATCGTAGGAATATGGGCGAATACCGAAAGTAAGACTAAAAAGAGTTGGGTGTAGGTCTGGGCGTATCGGACAGGCTGCTACACAGTTCCCACTCTCTGACGCTATCCTTCTGCTAACCGCCACGGGGACTTTTGGCTGCTCAGTTTCCTGCCTGGCCCGGTGCACCCCTCCTTAGCTAACCTGGTCGCCCAAGACTCCTCTTAAGCGACCATATTGATGACGATCTCAGTGCGGACGCCAGATCAACACAGGATGCTGCGAAACAGTACTCCCATCCTCAGACCATCCACTACACCCGGCCTCCAGGTCGCTGGATTACAGGAGCACGCCACCACTCCCAGCCGCCAGCGTAACTCTTTCAACCGCTACTTTACCTACAATCTGCGATGTCAACGAACTATTTTTTCTCCATACTCACAGCTTACTCGCCGATTTATCACGAAAATTAATGTGTATAGTGTACTTATTCATTTCTATCTTTCCGTTTCGACGAGAAAGTACACTGCTGCGTATGAAACGAACTGTTGTTACCTTGTGGATCCACGTTGCAGTTTCAGTCACGAATGCAATTCCTTCCTTCACTTAGAGAAAGAAAATACCACTTTGGTAACTAATGATACCGTCTTTAGCCGTCACATGTACCCTCTCTTGGTATTGGTGCGAAGAAAATATTGCACTCGATAGTGTCAACATCTTATTCTATTCTTTAATGCAGTTATTTTGCATTGAATAAGGAAATCCATTCTTTAGAAACACATCTACAATGCTCATTGAGTACCATTTTATTTTGTCGAAAATGTGGAATCACGTAAAGTAAGTATTCAAATCTGCATGTGTCATTATTATATTTATAACGAATGCCGAATGTTTTTCTTTTACATCTCCGGTCTGCCACATTTTCTAACATAATTTCGATTACAGGCTGAGCAACGATAATTTCTTACACTCACGTCGTGGTTTATGTCTACCATTCGTAATCTCCCTCGTTCTCTCTGCTTTCAACTGTGAAACTGAGATGTCTCGAACGCTACACAGCGCATGCGTAAATCTTAGCGCTTCAAGGAGAGTGACGTGCCTCCTCAGTAGTCTCCATTTTCTTGATGCGGATGACAGGACGTCAAGCACCGCCTGTGAGTCACGAATGACCTCTTACTTTGAGAAGCAATCACTCCAGGAGGTTTTCTCCTTTGTGCCTGTAACCTGACCACTTGCGTGCAAGAAACACACATGTCCAATACTTGGAAATAAATTTCGACAGACATATATACTGAGAGATGATAGTTTTAGAAGTGTGTCAAATGTAGCCTCTCTTATATTTTGAAGTCACTAGTGAAGCAGCTCATCTCAGTTTGCAATTGAAAATACAACTCATGGAAAAATATGTAGTCAAGTCTTGAGATATGTGCCTGAATTTTGTAATGGCTGAATGCGGAATTCGACGAAAGGGTTACACTTTCTAGCAAATAATGTGTGCGTAATTGTTTGATCTAGGAAGAAATCGTAGGAATATGGGCGAATACCGAAAGTAAGACTAAAAAGAGTTGGGTGTAGGTCTGGGCGTATCGGACAGGCTGCTACACAGTTCCCACTCTCTGACGCTATCCTTCTGCTAACCGCCACGGGGACTTTTGGCTGCTCAGTTTCCTGCCTGGCCCGGTGCACCCCTCCTTAGCTAACCTGGTCGCCCAAGACTCCTCTTAAGCGACCATATTGATGACGATCTCAGTGCGGACGCCAGATCAACACAGGATGCTGCGAAACAGTACTCCCATCCTCAGACCATCCACTACACCCGGCCTCCAGGTCGCTGGATTACAGGAGCACGCCACCACTCCCAGCCGCCAGCGTAACTCTTTCAACCGCTACTTTACCTACAATCTGCGATGTCAACGAACTATTTTTTCTCCATACTCACAGCTTACTCGCCGATTTATCACGAAAACTAATGTGTATAGTGTACTTATTCATTTCTATCTTTCCGTTTCGACGAGAAAGTACACTGCTGCGTATGAAACGAACTGTTGTTACCTTGTGGATCCACGTTGCAGTTTCAGTCACGAATGCAATTCCTTCCTTCACTTAGAGAAAGAAAATACCACTTTGGTAACTAATGATACCGTCTTTAGCCGACACATGTACCCTCTCTTGGTATTGGTACGAAGAAAATATTGCACTCGATAGTGTCAACATCTTATTCTATTCTTTAATGCAGTTATTTTGCATTGAATAAGGAAATTCATTCTTTAGAAACACATCTAGAATGCTCATTGAGTACCATTTTATTTTGTCGAAAATGTGGAATCACGTAAAGTAAGTATTCAAATCTGCATGTGTCATCATTATATTTATAACGAATGCCGAATGTTTTTCTTTTACATCTCCGGTCTGCCACATTTTCTAACATAATTTCGATTACAGGCTGAGCAACGATAATTTCTTACACTCACGTCGTGGTTTATGTCTACAATTCGTAATCTCCCTCGTTCTCTCTGCTTTCAACTGTGAAACTGAGATGTCTCGAACGCTACACAGCGCATGCGTAAATCTTAGCGCTTCAAGGAGAGTGACGTGCCTCCTCAGTAGTCTCCATTTTCTTGATGCGGATGACAGGACGTCAAGCACCGCCTGTGAGTCACGAATGACCTCTTACTTTGAGAAGCAATCACTCCAGGAGGTTTTCTCCTTTGTGCCTGTAACCTGACCAGTTGCGTGCAAGAAACACACATGTCCAATACTTGGAAATAAATTTCGACAGACATATATACTGAGAGATGATAGTTTTAGAAGTGTGTCAAATGTAGCCTCTCTTATATTTTGAAGTCACTAGTGAAGCAGCTCATCTCAGTTTGCAATTGAAAATACAACTCATGGAAAAATATGTAGTCAAGTCTTGAGATATGTGCCTGAATTTTGTAATGGCTGAATGCGGAATTCGACGAAAGGGTTACACTTTCTAGCAAATAATGTGTGCGTAATTGTTTGATCTAGGAAGAAATCGTAGGAATATGGGCGAATACCGAAAGTAAGACTAAAAAGAGTTGGGTGTAGGTCTGGGCGTATCGGACAGGCTGCTACACAGTTCCCACTCTCTGACGCTATCCTTCTGCTAACCGCCACGGGGCCTTTTGGCTGCTCAGTTTCCTGCCTGGCCCGGTGCACCCCTCCTTAGCTAACCTGGTCGCCCAAGACTCCTCTTAAGCGACCATATTGATGACGATCTCAGTGCGGACGCCAGATCAACACAGGATGCTGCGAAACAGTACTCCCATCCTCAGACCATCCACTACACCCGGCCTCCAGGTCGCTGGATTACAGGAGCACGCCACCACTCCCAGCCGCCAGCGTAACTCTTTCAACCGCTACTTTACCTACAATCTGCGATGTCAACGAACTATTTTTTCTCCATACTCACAGCTTACTCGCCGATTTATCACGAAAATTAATGTGTATAGTGTACTTATTCATTTCTATCTTTCCGTTTCGACGAGAAAGTACACTGCTGCGTATGAAACGAACTGTTGTTACCTTGTGGATCCACGTTGCAGTTTCAGTCACGAATGCAATTCCTTCCTTCACTTAGAGAAAGAAAATACCACTTTGGTAACTAATGATACCGTCTTTAGCCGTCACATGTACCCTCTCTTGGTATTGGTGCGAAGAAAATATTGCACTCGATAGTGTCAACATCTTATTCTATTCTTTAATGCAGTTATTTTGCATTGAATAAGGAAATCCATTCTTTAGAAACACATCTACAATGCTCATTGAGTACCATTTTATTTTGTCGAAAATGTGGAATCACGTAAAGTAAGTATTCAAATCTGCATGTGTCATTATTATATTTATAACGAATGCCGAATGTTTTTCTTTTACATCTCCGGTCTGCCACATTTTCTAACATAATTTCGATTACAGGCTGAGCAACGATAATTTCTTACACTCACGTCGTGGTTTATGTCTACCATTCGTAATCTCCCTCGTTCTCTCTGCTTTCAACTGTGAAACTGAGATGTCTCGAACGCTACACAGCGCATGCGTAAATCTTAGCGCTTCAAGGAGAGTGACGTGCCTCCTCAGTAGTCTCCATTTTCTTGATGCGGATGACAGGACGTCAAGCACCGCCTGTGAGTCACGAATGACCTCTTACTTTGAGAAGCAATCACTCCAGGAGGTTTTCTCCTTTGTGCCTGTAACCTGACCACTTGCGTGCAAGAAACACACATGTCCAATACTTGGAAATAAATTTCGACAGACATATATACTGAGAGATGATAGTTTTAGAAGTGTGTCAAATGTAGCCTCTCTTATATTTTGAAGTCACTAGTGAAGCAGCTCATCTCAGTTTGCAATTGAAAATACAACTCATGGAAAAATATGTAGTCAAGTCTTGAGATATGTGCCTGAATTTTGTAATGGCTGAATGCGGAATTCGACGAAAGGGTTACACCTAGCAAATAATGTGTGCGTAATTGTTTGATCTAGGAAGAAATCGTAGGAATATGGGCGAATACCGAAAGTAAGACTAAAAAGAGTTGGGTGTAGGTCTGGGCGTATCGGACAGGCTGCTACACAGTTCCCACTCTCTGACGCTATCCTTCTGCTAACCGCCACGGGGACTTTTGGCTGCTCAGTTTCCTGCCTGGCCCGGTGCACCCCTCCTTAGCTAACCTGGTCGCCCAAGACTCCTCTTAAGCGACCATATTGATGACGATCTCAGTGCGGACGCCAGATCAACACAGGATGCTGCGAAACAGTACTCCCATCCTCAGACCATCCACTACACCCGGCCTCCAGGTCGCTGGATTACAGGAGCACGCCACCACTCCCAGCCGCCAGCGTAACTCTTTCAACCGCTACTTTACCTACAATCTGCGATGTCAACGAACTATTTTTTCTCCATACTCACAGCTTACTCGCCGATTTATCACGAAAACTAATGTGTATAGTGTACTTATTCATTTCTATCTTTCCGTTTCGACGAGAAAGTACACTGCTGCGTATGAAACGAACTGTTGTTACCTTGTGGATCCACGTTGCAGTTTCAGTCACGAATGCAATTCCTTCCTTCACTTAGAGAAAGAAAATACCACTTTGGTAACTAATGATACCGTCTTTAGCCGTCACATGTACCCTCTCTTGGTATTGGTGCGAAGAAAATATTGCACTCGATAGTGTCAACATCTTATTCTATTCTTTAATGCAGTTATTTTGCATTGAATAAGGAAATCCATTCTTTAGAAACACATCTACAATGCTCATTGAGTACCATTTTATTTTGTCGAAAATGTGGAATCACGTAAAGTAAGTATTCAAATCTGCATGTGTCATTATTATATTTATAACGAATGCCGAATGTTTTTCTTTTACATCTCCGGTCTGCCACATTTTCTAACATAATTTCGATTACAGGCTGAGCAACGATAATTTCTTACACTCACGTCGTGGTTTATGTCTACCATTCGTAATCTCCCTCGTTCTCTCTGCTTTCAACTGTGAAACTGAGATGTCTCGAACGCTACACAGCGCATGCGTAAATCTTAGCGCTTCAAGGAGAGTGACGTGCCTCCTCAGTAGTCTCCATTTTCTTGATGCGGATGACAGGACGTCAAGCACCGCCTGTGAGTCACGAATGACCTCTTACTTTGAGAAGCAATCACTCCAGGAGGTTTTCTCCTTTGTGCCTGTAACCTGACCACTTGCGTGCAAGAAACACACATGTCCAATACTTGGAAATAAATTTCGACAGACATATATACTGAGAGATGATAGTTTTAGAAGTGTGTCAAATGTAGCCTCTCTTATATTTTGAAGTCACTAGTGAAGCAGCTCATCTCAGTTTGCAATTGAAAATACAACTCATGGAAAAATATGTAGTCAAGTCTTGAGATATGTGCCTGAATTTTGTAATGGCTGAATGCGGAATTCGACGAAAGGGTTACACTTTCTAGCAAATAATGTGTGCGTAATTGTTTGATCTAGGAAGAAATCGTAGGAATATGGGCGAATACCGAAAGTAAGACTAAAAAGAGTTGGGTGTAGGTCTGGGCGTATCGGACAGGCTGCTACACAGTTCCCACTCTCTGACGCTATCCTTCTGCTAACCGCCACGGGGACTTTTGGCTGCTCAGTTTCCTGCCTGGCCCGGTGCACCCCTCCTTAGCTAACCTGGTCGCCCAAGACTCCTCTTAAGCGACCATATTGATGACGATCTCAGTGCGGACGCCAGATCAACACAGGATGCTGCGAAACAGTACTCCCATCCTCAGACCATCCACTACACCCGGCCTCCAGGTCGCTGGATTACAGGAGCACGCCACCACTCCCAGCCGCCAGCGTAACTCTTTCAACCGCTACTTTACCTACAATCTGCGATGTCAACGAACTATTTTTTCTCCATACTCACAGCTTACTCGCCGATTTATCACGAAAACTAATGTGTATAGTGTACTTATTCATTTCTATCTTTCCGTTTCGACGAGAAAGTACACTGCTGCGTATGAAACGAACTGTTGTTACCTTGTGGATCCACGTTGCAGTTTCAGTCACGAATGCAATTCCTTCCTTCACTTAGAGAAAGAAAATACCACTTTGGTAACTAATGATACCGTCTTTAGCCGTCACATGTACCCTCTCTTGGTATTGGTGCGAAGAAAATATTGCACTCGATAGTGTCAACATCTTATTCTATTCTTTAATGCAGTTATTTTGCATTGAATAAGGAAATCCATTCTTTAGAAACACATCTACAATGCTCATTGAGTACCATTTTATTTTGTCGAAAATGTGGAATCACGTAAAGTAAGTATTCAAATCTGCATGTGTCATTATTATATTTATAACGAATGCCGAATGTTTTTCTTTTACATCTCCGGTCTGCCACATTTTCTAACATAATTTCGATTACAGGCTGAGCAACGATAATTTCTTACACTCACGTCGTGGTTTATGTCTACCATTCGTAATCTCCCTCGTTCTCTCTGCTTTCAACTGTGAAACTGAGATGTCTCGAACGCTACACAGCGCATGCGTAAATCTTAGCGCTTCAAGGAGAGTGACGTGCCTCCTCAGTAGTCTCCATTTTCTTGATGCGGATGACAGGACGTCAAGCACCGCCTGTGAGTCACGAATGACCTCTTACTTTGAGAAGCAATCACTCCAGGAGGTTTTCTCCTTTGTGCCTGTAACCTGACCACTTGCGTGCAAGAAACACACATGTCCAATACTTGGAAATAAATTTCGACAGACATATATACTGAGAGATGATAGTTTTAGAAGTGTGTCAAATGTAGCCTCTCTTATATTTTGAAGTCACTAGTGAAGCAGCTCATCTCAGTTTGCAATTGAAAATACAACTCATGGAAAAATATGTAGTCAAGTCTTGAGATATGTGCCTGAATTTTGTAATGGCTGAATGCGGAATTCGACGAAAGGGTTACACTTTCTAGCAAATAATGTGTGCGTAATTGTTTGATCTAGGAAGAAATCGTAGGAATATGGGCGAATACCGAAAGTAAGACTAAAAAGAGTTGGGTGTAGGTCTGGGCGTATCGGACAGGCTGCTACACAGTTCCCACTCTCTGACGCTATCCTTCTGCTAACCGCCACGGGGACTTTTGGCTGCTCAGTTTCCTGCCTGGCCCGGTGCACCCCTCCTTAGCTAACCTGGTCGCCCAAGACTCCTCTTAAGCGACCATATTGATGACGATCTCAGTGCGGACGCCAGATCAACACAGGATGCTGCGAAACAGTACTCCCATCCTCAGACCATCCACTACACCCGGCCTCCAGGTCGCTGGATTACAGGAGCACGCCACCACTCCCAGCCGCCAGCGTAACTCTTTCAACCGCTACTTTACCTACAATCTGCGATGTCAACGAACTATTTTTTCTCCATACTCACAGCTTACTCGCCGATTTATCACGAAAATTAATGTGTATAGTGTACTTATTCATTTCTATCTTTCCGTTTCGACGAGAAAGTACACTGCTGCGTATGAAACGAACTGTTGTTACCTTGTGGATCCACGTTGCAGTTTCAGTCACGAATGCAATTCCTTCCTTCACTTAGAGAAAGAAAATACCACTTTGGTAACTAATGATACCGTCTTTAGCCGTCACATGTACCCTCTCTTGGTATTGGTGCGAAGAAAATATTGCACTCGATAGTGTCAACATCTTATTCTATTCTTTAATGCAGTTATTTTGCATTGAATAAGGAAATCCATTCTTTAGAAACACATCTACAATGCTCATTGAGTACCATTTTATTTTGTCGAAAATGTGGAATCACGTAAAGTAAGTATTCAAATCTGCATGTGTCATTATTATATTTATAACGAATGCCGAATGTTTTTCTTTTACATCTCCGGTCTGCCACATTTTCTAACATAATTTCGATTACAGGCTGAGCAACGATAATTTCTTACACTCACGTCGTGGTTTATGTCTACCATTCGTAATCTCCCTCGTTCTCTCTGCTTTCAACTGTGAAACTGAGATGTCTCGAACGCTACACAGCGCATGCGTAAATCTTAGCGCTTCAAGGAGAGTGACGTGCCTCCTCAGTAGTCTCCATTTTCTTGATGCGGATGACAGGACGTCAAGCACCGCCTGTGAGTCACGAATGACCTCTTACTTTGAGAAGCAATCACTCCAGGAGGTTTTCTCCTTTGTGCCTGTAACCTGACCACTTGCGTGCAAGAAACACACATGTCCAATACTTGGAAATAAATTTCGACAGACATATATACTGAGAGATGATAGTTTTAGAAGTGTGTCAAATGTAGCCTCTCTTATATTTTGAAGTCACTAGTGAAGCAGCTCATCTCAGTTTGCAATTGAAAATACAACTCATGGAAAAATATGTAGTCAAGTCTTGAGATATGTGCCTGAATTTTGTAATGGCTGAATGCGGAATTCGACGAAAGGGTTACACTTTCTAGCAAATAATGTGTGCGTAATTGTTTGATCTAGGAAGAAATCGTAGGAATATGGGCGAATACCGAAAGTAAGACTAAAAAGAGTTGGGTGTAGGTCTGGGCGTATCGGACAGGCTGCTACACAGTTCCCACTCTCTGACGCTATCCTTCTGCTAACCGCCACGGGGACTTTTGGCTGCTCAGTTTCCTGCCTGGCCCGGTGCACCCCTCCTTAGCTAACCTGGTCGCCCAAGACTCCTCTTAAGCGACCATATTGATGACGATCTCAGTGCGGACGCCAGATCAACACAGGATGCTGCGAAACAGTACTCCCATCCTCAGACCATCCACTACACCCGGCCTCCAGGTCGCTGGATTACAGGAGCACGCCACCACTCCCAGCCGCCAGCGTAACTCTTTCAACCGCTACTTTACCTACAATCTGCGATGTCAACGAACTATTTTTTCTCCATACTCACAGCTTACTCGCCGATTTATCACGAAAACTAATGTGTATAGTGTACTTATTCATTTCTATCTTTCCGTTTCGACGAGAAAGTACACTGCTGCGTATGAAACGAACTGTTGTTACCTTGTGGATCCACGTTGCAGTTTCAGTCACGAATGCAATTCCTTCCTTCACTTAGAGAAAGAAAATACCACTTTGGTAACTAATGATACCGTCTTTAGCCGACACATGTACCCTCTCTTGGTATTGGTACGAAGAAAATATTGCACTCGATAGTGTCAACATCTTATTCTATTCTTTAATGCAGTTATTTTGCATTGAATAAGGAAATTCATTCTTTAGAAACACATCTAGAATGCTCATTGAGTACCATTTTATTTTGTCGAAAATGTGGAATCACGTAAAGTAAGTATTCAAATCTGCATGTGTCATCATTATATTTATAACGAATGCCGAATGTTTTTCTTTTACATCTCCGGTCTGCCACATTTTCTAACATAATTTCGATTACAGGCTGAGCAACGATAATTTCTTACACTCACGTCGTGGTTTATGTCTACAATTCGTAATCTCCCTCGTTCTCTCTGCTTTCAACTGTGAAACTGAGATGTCTCGAACGCTACACAGCGCATGCGTAAATCTTAGCGCTTCAAGGAGAGTGACGTGCCTCCTCAGTAGTCTCCATTTTCTTGATGCGGATGACAGGACGTCAAGCACCGCCTGTGAGTCACGAATGACCTCTTACTTTGAGAAGCAATCACTCCAGGAGGTTTTCTCCTTTGTGCCTGTAACCTGACCAGTTGCGTGCAAGAAACACACATGTCCAATACTTGGAAATAAATTTCGACAGACATATATACTGAGAGATGATAGTTTTAGAAGTGTGTCAAATGTAGCCTCTCTTATATTTTGAAGTCACTAGTGAAGCAGCTCATCTCAGTTTGCAATTGAAAATACAACTCATGGAAAAATATGTAGTCAAGTCTTGAGATATGTGCCTGAATTTTGTAATGGCTGAATGCGGAATTCGACGAAAGGGTTACACTTTCTAGCAAATAATGTGTGCGTAATTGTTTGATCTAGGAAGAAATCGTAGGAATATGGGCGAATACCGAAAGTAAGACTAAAAAGAGTTGGGTGTAGGTCTGGGCGTATCGGACAGGCTGCTACACAGTTCCCACTCTCTGACGCTATCCTTCTGCTAACCGCCACGGGGCCTTTTGGCTGCTCAGTTTCCTGCCTGGCCCGGTGCACCCCTCCTTAGCTAACCTGGTCGCCCAAGACTCCTCTTAAGCGACCATATTGATGACGATCTCAGTGCGGACGCCAGATCAACACAGGATGCTGCGAAACAGTACTCCCATCCTCAGACCATCCACTACACCCGGCCTCCAGGTCGCTGGATTACAGGAGCACGCCACCACTCCCAGCCGCCAGCGTAACTCTTTCAACCGCTACTTTACCTACAATCTGCGATGTCAACGAACTATTTTTTCTCCATACTCACAGCTTACTCGCCGATTTATCACGAAAATTAATGTGTATAGTGTACTTATTCATTTCTATCTTTCCGTTTCGACGAGAAAGTACACTGCTGCGTATGAAACGAACTGTTGTTACCTTGTGGATCCACGTTGCAGTTTCAGTCACGAATGCAATTCCTTCCTTCACTTAGAGAAAGAAAATACCACTTTGGTAACTAATGATACCGTCTTTAGCCGTCACATGTACCCTCTCTTGGTATTGGTGCGAAGAAAATATTGCACTCGATAGTGTCAACATCTTATTCTATTCTTTAATGCAGTTATTTTGCATTGAATAAGGAAATCCATTCTTTAGAAACACATCTACAATGCTCATTGAGTACCATTTTATTTTGTCGAAAATGTGGAATCACGTAAAGTAAGTATTCAAATCTGCATGTGTCATTATTATATTTATAACGAATGCCGAATGTTTTTCTTTTACATCTCCGGTCTGCCACATTTTCTAACATAATTTCGATTACAGGCTGAGCAACGATAATTTCTTACACTCACGTCGTGGTTTATGTCTACCATTCGTAATCTCCCTCGTTCTCTCTGCTTTCAACTGTGAAACTGAGATGTCTCGAACGCTACACAGCGCATGCGTAAATCTTAGCGCTTCAAGGAGAGTGACGTGCCTCCTCAGTAGTCTCCATTTTCTTGATGCGGATGACAGGACGTCAAGCACCGCCTGTGAGTCACGAATGACCTCTTACTTTGAGAAGCAATCACTCCAGGAGGTTTTCTCCTTTGTGCCTGTAACCTGACCACTTGCGTGCAAGAAACACACATGTCCAATACTTGGAAATAAATTTCGACAGACATATATACTGAGAGATGATAGTTTTAGAAGTGTGTCAAATGTAGCCTCTCTTATATTTTGAAGTCACTAGTGAAGCAGCTCATCTCAGTTTGCAATTGAAAATACAACTCATGGAAAAATATGTAGTCAAGTCTTGAGATATGTGCCTGAATTTTGTAATGGCTGAATGCGGAATTCGACGAAAGGGTTACACTTTCTAGCAAATAATGTGTGCGTAATTGTTTGATCTAGGAAGAAATCGTAGGAATATGGGCGAATACCGAAAGTAAGACTAAAAAGAGTTGGGTGTAGGTCTGGGCGTATCGGACAGGCTGCTACACAGTTCCCACTCTCTGACGCTATCCTTCTGCTAACCGCCACGGGGACTTTTGGCTGCTCAGTTTCCTGCCTGGCCCGGTGCACCCCTCCTTAGCTAACCTGGTCGCCCAAGACTCCTCTTAAGCGACCATATTGATGACGATCTCAGTGCGGACGCCAGATCAACACAGGATGCTGCGAAACAGTACTCCCATCCTCAGACCATCCACTACACCCGGCCTCCAGGTCGCTGGATTACAGGAGCACGCCACCACTCCCAGCCGCCAGCGTAACTCTTTCAACCGCTACTTTACCTACAATCTGCGATGTCAACGAACTATTTTTTCTCCATACTCACAGCTTACTCGCCGATTTATCACGAAAACTAATGTGTATAGTGTACTTATTCATTTCTATCTTTCCGTTTCGACGAGAAAGTACACTGCTGCGTATGAAACGAACTGTTGTTACCTTGTGGATCCACGTTGCAGTTTCAGTCACGAATGCAATTCCTTCCTTCACTTAGAGAAAGAAAATACCACTTTGGTAACTAATGATACCGTCTTTAGCCGTCACATGTACCCTCTCTTGGTATTGGTGCGAAGAAAATATTGCACTCGATAGTGTCAACATCTTATTCTATTCTTTAATGCAGTTATTTTGCATTGAATAAGGAAATCCATTCTTTAGAAACACATCTACAATGCTCATTGAGTACCATTTTATTTTGTCGAAAATGTGGAATCACGTAAAGTAAGTATTCAAATCTGCATGTGTCATTATTATATTTATAACGAATGCCGAATGTTTTTCTTTTACATCTCCGGTCTGCCACATTTTCTAACATAATTTCGATTACAGGCTGAGCAACGATAATTTCTTACACTCACGTCGTGGTTTATGTCTACCATTCGTAATCTCCCTCGTTCTCTCTGCTTTCAACTGTGAAACTGAGATGTCTCGAACGCTACACAGCGCATGCGTAAATCTTAGCGCTTCAAGGAGAGTGACGTGCCTCCTCAGTAGTCTCCATTTTCTTGATGCGGATGACAGGACGTCAAGCACCGCCTGTGAGTCACGAATGACCTCTTACTTTGAGAAGCAATCACTCCAGGAGGTTTTCTCCTTTGTGCCTGTAACCTGACCACTTGCGTGCAAGAAACACACATGTCCAATACTTGGAAATAAATTTCGACAGACATATATACTGAGAGATGATAGTTTTAGAAGTGTGTCAAATGTAGCCTCTCTTATATTTTGAAGTCACTAGTGAAGCAGCTCATCTCAGTTTGCAATTGAAAATACAACTCATGGAAAAATATGTAGTCAAGTCTTGAGATATGTGCCTGAATTTTGTAATGGCTGAATGCGGAATTCGACGAAAGGGTTACACTTTCTAGCAAATAATGTGTGCGTAATTGTTTGATCTAGGAAGAAATCGTAGGAATATGGGCGAATACCGAAAGTAAGACTAAAAAGAGTTGGGTGTAGGTCTGGGCGTATCGGACAGGCTGCTACACAGTTCCCACTCTCTGACGCTATCCTTCTGCTAACCGCCACGGGGACTTTTGGCTGCTCAGTTTCCTGCCTGGCCCGGTGCACCCCTCCTTAGCTAACCTGGTCGCCCAAGACTCCTCTTAAGCGACCATATTGATGACGATCTCAGTGCGGACGCCAGAACAACACAGGATGCTGCGAAACAGTACTCCCATCCTCAGACCATCCACTACACCCGGCCTCCAGGTCGCTGGATTACAGGAGCACGCCACCACTCCCAGCCGCCAGCGTAACTCTTTCAACCGCTACTTTACCTACAATCTGCGATGTCAACGAACTATTTTTTCTCCATACTCACAGCTTACTCGCCGATTTATCACGAAAATTAATGTGTATAGTGTACTTATTCATTTCTATCTTTCCGTTTCGACGAGAAAGTACACTGCTGCGTATGAAACGAACTGTTGTTACCTTGTGGATCCACGTTGCAGTTTCAGTCACGAATGCAATTCCTTCCTTCACTTAGAGAAAGAAAATACCACTTTGGTAACTAATGATACCGTCTTTAGCCGTCACATGTACCCTCTCTTGGTATTGGTGCGAAGAAAATATTGCACTCGATAGTGTCAACATCTTATTCTATTCTTTAATGCAGTTATTTTGCATTGAATAAGGAAATCCATTCTTTAGAAACACATCTACAATGCTCATTGAGTACCATTTTATTTTGTCGAAAATGTGGAATCACGTAAAGTAAGTATTCAAATCTGCATGTGTCATTATTATATTTATAACGAATGCCGAATGTTTTTCTTTTACATCTCCGGTCTGCCACATTTTCTAACATAATTTCGATTACAGGCTGAGCAACGATAATTTCTTACACTCACGTCGTGGTTTATGTCTACCATTCGTAATCTCCCTCGTTCTCTCTGCTTTCAACTGTGAAACTGAGATGTCTCGAACGCTACACAGCGCATGCGTAAATCTTAGCGCTTCAAGGAGAGTGACGTGCCTCCTCAGTAGTCTCCATTTTCTTGATGCGGATGACAGGACGTCAAGCACCGCCTGTGAGTCACGAATGACCTCTTACTTTGAGAAGCAATCACTCCAGGAGGTTTTCTCCTTTGTGCCTGTAACCTGACCACTTGCGTGCAAGAAACACACATGTCCAATACTTGGAAATAAATTTCGACAGACATATATACTGAGAGATGATAGTTTTAGAAGTGTGTCAAATGTAGCCTCTCTTATATTTTGAAGTCACTAGTGAAGCAGCTCATCTCAGTTTGCAATTGAAAATACAACTCATGGAAAAATATGTAGTCAAGTCTTGAGATATGTGCCTGAATTTTGTAATGGCTGAATGCGGAATTCGACGAAAGGGTTACACTTTCTAGCAAATAATGTGTGCGTAATTGTTTGATCTAGGAAGAAATCGTAGGAATATGGGCGAATACCGAAAGTAAGACTAAAAAGAGTTGGGTGTAGGTCTGGGCGTATCGGACAGGCTGCTACACAGTTCCCACTCTCTGACGCTATCCTTCTGCTAACCGCCACGGGGACTTTTGGCTGCTCAGTTTCCTGCCTGGCCCGGTGCACCCCTCCTTAGCTAACCTGGTCGCCCAAGACTCCTCTTAAGCGACCATATTGATGACGATCTCAGTGCGGACGCCAGATCAACACAGGATGCTGCGAAACAGTACTCCCATCCTCAGACCATCCACTACACCCGGCCTCCAGGTCGCTGGATTACAGGAGCACGCCACCACTCCCAGCCGCCAGCGTAACTCTTTCAACCGCTACTTTACCTACAATCTGCGATGTCAACGAACTATTTTTTCTCCATACTCACAGCTTACTCGCCGATTTATCACGAAAACTAATGTGTATAGTGTACTTATTCATTTCTATCTTTCCGTTTCGACGAGAAAGTACACTGCTGCGTATGAAACGAACTGTTGTTACCTTGTGGATCCACGTTGCAGTTTCAGTCACGAATGCAATTCCTTCCTTCACTTAGAGAAAGAAAATACCACTTTGGTAACTAATGATACCGTCTTTAGCCGACACATGTACCCTCTCTTGGTATTGGTACGAAGAAAATATTGCACTCGATAGTGTCAACATCTTATTCTATTCTTTAATGCAGTTATTTTGCATTGAATAAGGAAATTCATTCTTTAGAAACACATCTAGAATGCTCATTGAGTACCATTTTATTTTGTCGAAAATGTGGAATCACGTAAAGTAAGTATTCAAATCTGCATGTGTCATCATTATATTTATAACGAATGCCGAATGTTTTTCTTTTACATCTCCGGTCTGCCACATTTTCTAACATAATTTCGATTACAGGCTGAGCAACGATAATTTCTTACACTCACGTCGTGGTTTATGTCTACAATTCGTAATCTCCCTCGTTCTCTCTGCTTTCAACTGTGAAACTGAGATGTCTCGAACGCTACACAGCGCATGCGTAAATCTTAGCGCTTCAAGGAGAGTGACGTGCCTCCTCAGTAGTCTCCATTTTCTTGATGCGGATGACAGGACGTCAAGCACCGCCTGTGAGTCACGAATGACCTCTTACTTTGAGAAGCAATCACTCCAGGAGGTTTTCTCCTTTGTGCCTGTAACCTGACCAGTTGCGTGCAAGAAACACACATGTCCAATACTTGGAAATAAATTTCGACAGACATATATACTGAGAGATGATAGTTTTAGAAGTGTGTCAAATGTAGCCTCTCTTATATTTTGAAGTCACTAGTGAAGCAGCTCATCTCAGTTTGCAATTGAAAATACAACTCATGGAAAAATATGTAGTCAAGTCTTGAGATATGTGCCTGAATTTTGTAATGGCTGAATGCGGAATTCGACGAAAGGGTTACACTTTCTAGCAAATAATGTGTGCGTAATTGTTTGATCTAGGAAGAAATCGTAGGAATATGGGCGAATACCGAAAGTAAGACTAAAAAGAGTTGGGTGTAGGTCTGGGCGTATCGGACAGGCTGCTACACAGTTCCCACTCTCTGACGCTATCCTTCTGCTAACCGCCACGGGGACTTTTGGCTGCTCAGTTTCCTGCCTGGCCCGGTGCACCCCTCCTTAGCTAACCTGGTCGCCCAAGACTCCTCTTAAGCGACCATATTGATGACGATCTCAGTGCGGACGCCAGATCAACACAGGATGCTGCGAAACAGTACTCCCATCCTCAGACCATCCACTACACCCGGCCTCCAGGTCGCTGGATTACAGGAGCACGCCACCACTCCCAGCCGCCAGCGTAACTCTTTCAACCGCTACTTTACCTACAATCTGCGATGTCAACGAACTATTTTTTCTCCATACTCACAGCTTACTCGCCGATTTATCACGAAAATTAATGTGTATAGTGTACTTATTCATTTCTATCTTTCCGTTTCGACGAGAAAGTACACTGCTGCGTATGAAACGAACTGTTGTTACCTTGTGGATCCACGTTGCAGTTTCAGTCACGAATGCAATTCCTTCCTTCACTTAGAGAAAGAAAATACCACTTTGGTAACTAATGATACCGTCTTTAGCCGTCACATGTACCCTCTCTTGGTATTGGTGCGAAGAAAATATTGCACTCGATAGTGTCAACATCTTATTCTATTCTTTAATGCAGTTATTTTGCATTGAATAAGGAAATCCATTCTTTAGAAACACATCTACAATGCTCATTGAGTACCATTTTATTTTGTCGAAAATGTGGAATCACGTAAAGTAAGTATTCAAATCTGCATGTGTCATTATTATATTTATAACGAATGCCGAATGTTTTTCTTTTACATCTCCGGTCTGCCACATTTTCTAACATAATTTCGATTACAGGCTGAGCAACGATAATTTCTTACACTCACGTCGTGGTTTATGTCTACCATTCGTA